>NC_053493.1:99611768-100211768 GCF_905171775.1 Rana temporaria
TGTCTGCCGCAATGTCGCTGTCCCCCTAAAAACCACAGACCATTACAAGTAAAAACATTTTTTATAAAAATTGTCATAAATCTATCCCCTGTTTTGTAGACGCTATACATTTTGCGCCAAACCAATCAATATACGATTATTGTGATTTTTTTTTCCAGAAATATCTAGAAGAATACATATTGACCTAAACCGATGAAGAAATTTGTTAAAATGTTCTTTAAATGTTTTATTTTTGGATATTTATTATAACAAAAGTAAAAAAAAATATATTTTTTTTAAATTGTCGCTTTTTTTGTTCATAGCGCAAAAAAATAAAAACGCAGAGATGATCAAATACCAGCAAAAGAAAGCTCTATTTGTGGGAAAAAATGAACATCAATTTTGTTTGGGTACAGTGTCACACAACCGCACAATTGTCAGTTAAAACGACACAGTGCCATATCGCAAAAAAATGGCCTGATCATTAAGGGGGCAAATCCTTCTGGTCCTTAAGAGGTTAAGCGATATAAATAGATAGCATCACCAAAGCCAATTCAGACGCAAACCTGGGAAAATAGGGGCACTTGTCGAGAGCAATAAAGGTCTTTAACCACTTCCCGCCCGGCCTATAGCCGATTTACGTCCGGGAAGTGGTTTTGAAATCCTGACTGGATGTCCATGGACGTCCTGCAGGATTTCATGCCGCGTGCCCCCGTGGGGGCGCGCAGCGCGGCGATCGGTGATGCGGGGTGTCAGTCTGACACCCTGCATCTCCGATCTCGGTAAAAAGCCTCCGGCGGAGGCTCTTTACCACGTGATCAGCCGTGTCCAACCACGTTTGATCACGATGTAAACAGGAAGAGCCGTTAATGGCTCTTCCTCACTCGCGTCTGATAGACGCGAGTAGAGGATCGGCTCTCCTGACAGGGGGGGTTCGCGCTGATTGTTTATCAGCGCAGCCCCCCCTCGGATCGCCACACTGGACCACCAGGGAAGCCCACCCTGGACCACCAGGAAAGGGCAAACAACAAAAAAAGAAAAAAAAAAAAAAAGTCTGAAAAAAAAACCATTAAAAAAAAAGATGCCAATCAGTGCCCACAAATGGGCACTGACTGGCAACATGGGTAAATCAGTGCCGCCCCACAGTGTCCATCAGTGCCACCCCACAGTGTCCATCAGTGCCACCCCACAGTGCCCATCCATGCCCAGTGCCCACCTATCAGTGCCCATCTGTGCCACCCATAAGTATCCATCAGTGCCACCCATAAGTGCCGCCCATGAGTGCCCAGTGCCGCCCATGAGTGCCCATCAGTGACGCCTATGTGTGCCCATCAGTGCCGCCTATGAGTGCCCATCAGTGCTGCCTATGTGTGCCCATTAGTGCCGCCTATGAGTGCCCATCAGTGCCGCATACCAGCGCCGCCAATCAGTGCCACCTCATCTGTGCCCGTCAGTACTACCTCATCGATGTCCATCAGTGCCATCTCATCGGTCCCCATCAGTGCTGCCATAATAGTGCCCGTAATTAAAAGAGAAAACTTACTTATTTACAAAAAAAATTAACAGAAAAAAATAAAAAAAGTAATTTTTTTTCAAAATTTTCAGGCTTTTTTTAGTTGTTGCGCAAAAACAAAATCGCAGTGGTGATCAAATATCACCAAAAGAAAGCTCTATTTGTGGGGAAAAAAGGACGCCAATTTTGTTTGGGTACAGTGTAGCATGACCGCGCAATTGCCATTCAAAGTGCAACAGTGCTGAAAGCTGAAAATTGGCTTGGGCGGGAAGGTGCGTAAGTGCCTGGTATGGAAGTGGTTAAAAACAGGACTTGGAAATGCAATTGATCATATTTCTCTATATGGCTTCATTTAACGAACAATATGAACAGTAATTTACAGAGTGGCAGTGTTAATGCTTTTGTTTTGTTTGAAACCAACACCCTGTAAGCCAGTATTTCCCAGGGTAAGCTATTAAGATAAGAGAGAATGCCATGTGAACAGATTCCGTAGTCAATGCACTATAAAATTAAATCAATTTGGACATCAGTTAATAAAGAATTATTTATATATTCAAGTCAGTAGTTATCCAGTTTGCCAAGATAAAAGCTTTTATATCAAAGTTTTTTTTAACTTTATTCTTATTTACTGGTCAGCTCAGAGGCAGGCCTTCCATAGTGATGAAAAGAAGCCTTAAAATATCAGGCTCCTCTTATTACATTTAAATTCCTTTATTATTATATGAAGCAAAACTGTTAAATTACAAAATTTCCTTGAGCTGTCAATATGTAACTGTACAACAAACTTGAGACGTAGTATAAAAAGTAAAGCAAATGCTTGCTAAATTTCTTTCTCACACAAGAGTGCCCCCAAGTGGATGTTCACACACAAATACAAATCATTACTTCTGCAATAAATTCTAAAAACCTGGCACAAGACTAATAAACTTACCTCTGTGTAGCTGTATATCATTTCGAAACATACGTGAATTAAAACATTATACAATCCACAAAATGTTTAACAGTCTTCGCAAAGTGAAATTGCTATATTCCGAAAATACAACCACCTTTACTTTATGTGATGGATTCTTAAAGGAAATCTGAACCCAAAATCCAAAATGTAATATATTGCAGCTTATCAGTCCTAAGATGTAGTGGTTGCATTTGTTTTTCCCTTTTCTTCACCTGCCAGTGATCCTGCCAGTAATGCCGCGTACACACGATCGGTTAAACCGATGAGAATGGTCTGATGGACCGTTTTCATCGGTCCAAACCGATCGTGTGTGGGCGCCATCGGTTATTTAACCATCGGTTAAAAAAAAGCCAACTTGTTTTAAATTTAACCGATGGATACCTAACCGATGGGAAAAAACGATCGTTAGTAGGCACAACCATCGGTTAAAAATCCATGCATGCTCAGAATCAAGTCGACGCATGCTTGGAAGCATTGAACTTCGTTTTTTTTTCAGCACGTCGTTGTGTTTTACGTCACCGCGTTCTGACACGATCGTTTTTTTAACCGATGGTGTGTAGGCGTGACGGACCATCAGTCAACTTCATCGGTTAACCTATGACAACGGTCCATCGATCCGTTCTCATCGGATGGACCGATAGTGTGTACGCGGCATAAGATACTTCCTATCCTAGTATGAAAACCCTCATTTACTGAACTATATTTATTGAGCAGCAGGGTTGGCACCATAGGACAGTGCTACAAAACACTTTCCTTTTCTCCATAACTTTGGGGTGTTCTGTAGTTCACAGAGAGAGCATGCAACAAATGATAAATTCCATCAGAGACAGAATCAATAAAAAAAACTGTTGCACTTAAATAGATATTTCAAGACACTGGTAATTATATATTTAATAGAATAAAATGGAGCAAATAAAACGTTTAGGTGTTACGGTTTGCATACACTTTAATGGATATATATGTTCAGGGAAAAAAAGTATTTATTATTTAAAGAGGACCAATTGTGATTAGGCTTATTCAGAAATGTAAACTTCATCGCAATCATTATTTTCTCTATGTAGTGGTCAAATGAAATAAATAATTCAAACAGGCTGCTGCTTTTGGCCGCATTATTTTTTCTTTATTAATGTCATAATTGCCTTGAAACACATTCAAATGGTCTTCTCTAAGTCTAAAGCAGGGCTCCAATTTAACAATTAATACATGTTTGAAATATTAATGTGAACTGTTGTTCAAAGGATTTGTAATTGCAGTTAAAAGAAGTCCTGATGGAGGGAAAGACAGGATTTTTAACCATGGACATTACAACAATACAGCCCTGGACTCTAATCATGAGTCTGTGACAGGGTAAGTTGATAATTTAGCTCCTCCGCTTTCCTCTTGGGGATGATTCAACAGGGGACCACACAAAAGACAATGAGGTAGATCCACAAAGAAATTATGCCGGCGTATCTACTGATACGCCGGCGTAATTTCAAAATTCCCGCGTCGTATCTTTGTTTTGAATCCTCAAAACAAGATACAACGGCATCTCGGCTAGATCCGACAGGCGTACGTCTTCGTACGCCGTCGGATCTAAGATGCAATTTTTCGGCGTCCGCTAGGTGGCGTTCCCGTTGTAATCCGCGTCGAGTATGCAAATGAGCTATTTCCGATGATCCACGAACGTACGACCGGCCGTCGCATTTTTTTACGTCGTTTCCGTTCGACTTTTTCCGGCGTATAGTTAAAGCTGCTATATAGTGGCATACTCAATGTTAAGTATGGCCGTCGTTCCCGCGTATAATTTTGAAAAATTTACGTTGTTTGCGTAAGTCGTCCGTGAATGGGGCTGGACGCCATTTACGTTCACGTCGAAACCAATGATGTCCTTGCGACGTCATTTGGAGCAATGCACCCTGGGAGTTTTTACGGACGGCGCATGCGCAGTTCGTTCGGTGCGGGGACGCGCTTTATTTAAATGAAACACACCTCCTACCCGCCGAATTTGAATTCCGCGCCCTTACGCCGCGAGAGATACGCTACGCCGCCGTAACTTATGGCGCAGATTCGTTGAGGATTCAAACCAACTAAAACAAACCAACAAACCAACGTATCTTAGATACGCTGCACCCAGCGCAGATGTATGTGGATCTGCCCCAAAAACTGTGTAATTTTTGCATGTTTGTGTGCTCATCAATGCCTGAGACCAGGCAAGGACCGCGTTCATGTAAGGCCGAGTACTCACGAGCAAACATGTCCGTTCGAAATGTCCGACGGGCTGTTTCCGGCGTACAAGGCTGTTTTTTCATTTGGCCCGCTGGCTTGTACACACCAGCGGACGATATTTCCCTGCGGACCTGAACGCGTGCACGTAATCCACGTTTGACGTCACTATAAAGGGAAAGGCCAAAGTCAATGGCGACGCCCTCTGTTCCGCTTTTGCTAGTTACGGCTTTGCTCGTGTTAGTGAAGGTTTGGTTAGAGCTGATTCGCGCTTCTCGGTCTCCAGGCTTTAGCAGGTAGTATTTTCTCGTTCAGTGCGTGTGCTTGTGGGTACGTAGTTGGCATTCGGGTACAGGCGTGCAGTTCGTTCTGCTTAGCAGATTCGTACTGTGCGTTCGTATCTGTGTGTCGTGCGTTCTTTGCAGGTACCACTGGATTTGATTGTGCTTTCTGTTGGAGTGTGTTCTTGACTGACCAGCCGGCCGGTTTGAAGCCATGATGGAGCAGCAGCGTCAATTTTCGCGAGTTGGTGCTGTTTATGGGATGGCTGCTGGATATGTTCATTATTCCAGTACTTTGGCCAGAAACAGGGGGCGGAGGCGTTTCTGGACCAAGAATTGGTTGCGCCAGCGTGACCAGTTCTCTCATATGCCTCTGCTTAGGGAAATCCAGGAGAATAATCCTAATGACTATAGGAATTTTCTCCGCATGACGGACCCCGTATTCAACAGTCTGCTGGATCTTCTGTCCCCCTATATCACGAGGCAGGACACTGTGATGCGCCAAGCCATCACGGCCGAGCAGAGGCTTATTGCCACGTTGCGGTACCTGGCGACTGGGAGGAGCCTGCAGGACCTCAAGTTCTCGACAGGCATCTCTCCGCAGGCGCTTGGGGTCATCATACCGGACACGTGTGCTGCCATCATTAAAGTTATGCACGAGGAGTATATGAAGGTAAGTTTCCTCATTTTAACCTCACAATGTGTCTTTAATAATGTGGCAAACTAACTTTTTATTTTATTTCCCAGATATGCTGTGTGTTTAACGAACGTTCCCTTTTCTCACTATGCATGTTGATATCAGCTTTTACATGTTCTTTTTATTTTGGCCTACCTGCATATTTTGATCTTACCCAATATTAACCTGTCCAGCATGCTATCTTCGGGCCAACCCCCACCATGCCACTTTATTTTTATTTTTTTGGTTTTCTAAAAACAGTTTAAACACCCCCCACCCCCCCTTCAAAGTGTTTTTGTCCCCATCAGAGGGCTGTGGAGTCTCTTATTAATTAAGTGGGCCTATATATTTGTGCCCCGAAATTCTCCCTTCCTAATTTTCAAATGCTATTTTAAAAATGTAAAGTTGCACAAGGATGCTTGTATGATTATGTTTGCAATGTTTATGTGCCAAAGTACTAAATCTCTTTTTTTGTTTGTCCCCACAGCTACCCTCCACACCACAGGAATGGCAGTCTGTGGCTTCCCAATTTGCCGAGCGGTGGGATTTTCCTAACTGCGGTGGAGCAATAGATGGGAAACACGTCCGCATTGTGCCCCCACCCCACTCGGGGTCCTTCTATTATAACTACAAGGGTTATCATAGTATTGTGTTGATGGCGGTGGTGTCGGCACAGTATGAGTTTCTATATGTGGACGTGGGGAAGAACGGCCGGATGTCAGATGGGGGAGTGTTCTCACGGACTGATTTCTATGATCGTCTCCAAACTGGTGGTCTGGCATTGCCACCAGATGAAGATAATGTGGAAGGACTTCCGTTTGTGTTCCTAGCGGACGAAGCTTTCGGGCTTGGACCTCACCTAATGCGGCCTTTTCCCCAGAGGACCCTCACCTCAGAGAGGATTGTGTTCAATTTTCGGTTGTCCAGGGCTCGGAGGGTAGTCGAGAATGCCTTTGGGATCCTCAGCAACCGGTTCCGCCTGTTCCTGACATCGATACATTTGGCGGAATATAAATTGAACACCGTTATATTTGCCTGCTGCATTTTGCACAATTTTCTACGCAGGCACTCCCAGACGTACCTAGCCCCCATGGGCTCTGAGGCAGGACTACCCTCAGAGAACATTCCTGGCCTGGACACTGGTCGCGCTGGCTTGGCCCCCCAATCTGCTCGTGAGGTACGCGACAAATATGTTGAGTACTTCATGGGTCGGGGGGCCATTGCTATGCCAGATCATATTTCTTTCTAATTCGGCCCCCAAAGAAAGGAATATTCTCACAACTAATAAATAATTAGACCATTGGACTTTATACAGTTGTTTGTCATTACTGCTTTTTCTCTATTTTTCTGTCTTCCAGGTTATCTCCAAAAATAGTGCACTTCTAGTGCCAGATTTACTTACTCAGATGTATTAACTAACCACATTTGCACATTATTCACTCATCTACTAACTGGGTATTCAGTCTAGAAATAAGAAGCCACTCATTTTTCTGCTTTTGATGTCTCATTTTTTTTTTTTTTTTTTAGTCATTTTTTAACAAGAAATGTGTATTTTTAGGCAGAAAACATTTCCTGCAAATTCTTGAGACAAAATATTGGCTTTTACTTATTTATTTTTTTGTCTTTATTGACAGTGATTATCAATAATAATGATCGAAACACAATGTAAGAATAATTTCACTGAAACTATACGCAAGAATTTTTGGGCTTGTCATTTGTTTGTGTCTAATTTTTTAAACAAGATTTTAACACAACACAAAACTTTTTTTTTTTTTAACAAAAATTAGTTAACTTCTTTCTTTAGGTGAGATTTATTGTTCGTTTTGTGATCTGAAACTGGAAACATTTACAAACCAAAAAAGATCAACACCAAACAAAAATTTAAAAAAAGAACAGCAGTCAGTCATATGGATGGTGTGCTTTCACACTGGAACACGCCAAAATTTCTAAATGCACACATTCAGTGAAAACTCGCCAAATGTCATTGGTTAAACAGACAAATGGCCACATGTGCTATCTGACATCATGGGTGATCAATGTCTGTGTTTTGTGGGCGCAAACCCTTCCTCTCAACTACTTGAGGATCGAGGAGGGGTTTGTACCCACAAAGCACAGACAATAGATAGTCTGTGATGGCAGATAGCACATATTGGCACACTGTGTGTGCATTTAGAAATTTTGGCGTATTATAAAGTACAAAAATTAAAAAGGGTTTTGTGGGCGGGGGATGGGCGGGGGATGGGCTTCTGTGGTTCAGTCTTTGACACGGCCCATCATGTCAATGATATTTTTGTAATTTTGTTCGATGACTAGCATCCTTTGTCGCATGTTCTCCATTTCCGTGCTACACTCTGAAATTACATTTCGCACATTCTGCTCCATGACTAGCATCCTTTCCCGCATAATGTCCATTTCCGTGCTGCACTCCATTAGTTGCTGTATAATGATAGAAGCACTTGCACGTGAAAATTGTGCTACTCCATCTTCATCCCCTAAAAATAAACAAATTGGCATTCAAAATATGTAAATAATTTCCAGCCTATCTGCATATGTTTGGCCCTATTAATATAGGGGTGACACTGACCTGATGGCCTGATAATTTCCACATCCCCAATTTCTTCATCTTCTATCACTCCTCCTTCTTCCACCACCTCCCCATCATCTTCTATCACTCCTCCTTCTTCCACCACCTCCCCATCATCTTCGACTCCTCCTTCATCCATCAATCCACCTTCTTGCAATTCGCCAAATTGTTCTTCCGCCACTTGCCCTTCATCTGATATAAATTCTAAGTCCAAAATAACTTCTTCCTCCTCTCTTCCTTCCTCCTTTCTTCCTTCCTCTTCTCCTTCCACATCCTCTTCTCCTTCCACATCCTCTTCTCCTTCCACATCCTCCTCTCTTCCTTCCCCAGCCTCCTCCTGCTCAACATGTGGAGGTGTTTGATTTTCCGGGTGTCTGGCCCTCTCTGCCTCCTCCAATTGCTGGCGTCTTCTTTCCCCTATAAGAAATAATAAAAAACAAAAGGTATACTCATCAGCACACTGATATTGGATATCATAAATCGCACACATTGCATAGACGATACATTTATGATGATTTTTGGTTGTTTATTCTTTCAGCAATCCTCCATTTTTGGCGTAGTTCTAGGCCAAGCTCTGATCCTGCCCCTTTTTTGCAAAGAAGTGACACAAATGGATGTCCCCCCAAAACATTAATTCTCGTCGACCCTCCAAATAAATATACTTTGATTTTTGAGACACAGGTGCTTTGCATTTCAAGATGTTAAAACATCAGCTTTATTTGCATTTTGGAGAATGAATCTTGTTTGCCTGTCACATTCACTCAATTTAATTTCTGTGATTTTGCTATTCAACAATGTTGGAAAACCAAGTTTGGGGCCAGTCAGCCATGTCCAGGTGTGTTGTTCCTGGAGTAACGTCACATTTTTGCTAAACAATGTCATATTACGCGTGTTTACTATTTCACCAAATTTGTTTAAGGTTGTTATTTGACATAAACACAATACAGTATCTACACGTGTTCAAAAGTACAAGCAGGCCAAGGAGGCAGATGTGAAAAAATACATGTCAACACATTATTGCAGACATTTCCCCCCCCCCTTAAATAATATGGACTTACTTTTACGCAGAATTTTGAGTATCTTCTTCATGTGATGTGGCTCCCTCAATTTTAAATCGGACCAACGCTTCCGTAGTTGCTCCTTTGACCTGGTGACACCAAACATTCTCCTCATTCTCCTTGCCACCTTGTCCATTATGTGTGACTTCCTACGGTTCGGTGTTTTGTAGGGCCCACATTCACCATCATAATCCTTCCTCCTCATGATGTAAACCAACTCCACCATTTCTTCGAACGCCATATTAGTGGCTTTATATCTTTTAGGCCTGGATCGGGACGGTCCAGCCTCTGTCCCTTCACTTGCGCCATGAGAGCTCCGTGCCCGCTCGTGTGACATCGCCATCTTTCCTTCCCACAGAGATTAGGGGCGTGGAAACGAGGAAATGTCCCGTCAGGGGCGGAGATGAGGGCGGGGATTATTGCATATGCGGAGTGTCGCGAATGCCAACAACGTATTGACGTAGGTTACGCGGAGAATATTCGCGCGATTCCAGAACCTACACAGTTAACGCCATATTTACTTTTTCAATTGATTAGGGGCATGGCAAAGGTGACGAGGGCGGCGTTTCATACATACGCGGAGTGGATAAAAGGCGCTTGACGTGATTACGTAGGTTACGTGTTAATTCAGCGAGCGGAAGAAACGAGGATTGTGAGAGAGGCAGGTAAGAAATTTAAACATGGGATCAGCAGCGGGCTCTAAAATGTAGAGCAATGGGATGGGGGTTTGGTCTGTTGGTTGCACAGTTTTATTAAGCTATTATGTCTCTTGGATACCAGAATGTGATTTTCGTACCCAAATGCTTTTGTAGACATCACAAAATAGAGAGATCAAAAATGCTGTGACTCATTATCAATTATGTAGGGTGTATTCAGATCAGGCCAAGTATTGTTCTGTGTTGGTTGGACAGAGGTCATTAGGAAGTTTCTTTCATGTAATCAATGCTGAGGGGCAGGATATCTACACATGCAATAGTGCCTTGATGAATGCTGTCATTTGTAATAATTGTGTATGGTTGTAGATTTATATTATTTCCTGCAATGTAACCAAAGGGGCGGCATGTTAAAAAAAAATGTTAGCTAAAACCAACCAATGGGGCAGAGCTGGCCAGCATTTCCTAAACAAGAGACACTGTGTTTGTATTTCTATATAGGTACTACTTTTTTAACAACATATTCTATCAATGTAAATGCTGAGGCTTTTTTTAATTGTGTTTTTGGTTTCTTTTCATTTTTTCAATCTAGAATAAAAAAAAGAAAATCATAAATTCACAATGGATCTCCTGCAGAGCCAAGACATTATCCAGCATTTGCTGGATAAATTTCGGGAAATGCCCATCCTGTGGGATTCAAAGCAGGACCATTACCACAATAAGGACGTACGAGCGGCAGCACTTGAACAGCTAGCAGCATACATGAGGACATGGGTGCCAGAATGCAGTGCCAACATGGTGAAGGATAAACTTGCCAACCTCAGGGGCACATATAGGAGAGCGTACAAAGCTCACCAAAAGCAGCTAAGATCTGGAGCAGCAGCAAGACCACCAAAGGAACCCAAGCTGTGGTATTACAACCAGATGTCATTTTTGCGGGATCAACTGGAAGGCAGGCCATCAATGTCGAGTCTGAATCCATACCTTTCCTCCACGCTACCTCCCAGCGGGACTTCCCAAGATCACCACAGCCCTGCAGAGTCAGATGAAGAGGGCCTGGCTGACAGAGAGGCAGATCTGCGCCTCTACGATGATGAGGTATAGTAGTTTCATAACTATTTATGTAATAATATTAATTATTGTTTGATTCTTGACTTGATATTGGTTAAAAAAATACAAGCTGGGAAGTAAAAATCTAAAATCGTGGGCAAACAAATAGGTGTCAGGGATGACAACTGCAGGGGTCAGAGGGTGAGTCTGTTTTCAAGTTTAAATTCAAGGCAAAAAATAAGATTCAAGCATGAAAATGTGAGTGAGTATATTCCTAAATATATTACAACATGTCCCTTTTTTTTACACAGGAAGAAGAGACCAGCCAGGAGGTGGCAGATCCTCTCCTCACTGACAGCCAGGCCGAAGGGGTCAGTGGCAGCCAGGAGGAGGCCGGGCCCAGTGGCGTTCAGCAGCTCCCCAGGACAAGCACCACCAGCCAGGCTCCTCCCCTTTATATTAGGCCACCAGGCCGTAAGAAGAAATTGGGGGCAGTGGAGGAAGCCAGCCTGAAAATGATTCAGGAGGCGAGTGCCATCATGAGGGCCCCCCTCAACCCCACTGAGGCCTACAGTGCCTCCGTGGCACATGACCTCAATAAAGGCACGGAGGAGCAGAGGCAATTGGCCAAGGGCATCATCAACCAGGCCCTTTGGTGGATGCAGAGGGAGCTGCTGACCCCAGACACTGGGCTATGTGACCCGGCCCGGCTTGCTGAACACCATTCTCCTGCTGCCACATCATCCCCACCTGCAAGGGCCCAGGGAAGACCCGCTGGAAGGCAGCCTGGAAGGAAGGTTGCAAGGAAGAGGAGACGTTGATGCCCTGCCTTCCATTTGATCCCCCACAAATGGCATCTTGTTTGGACTACCACAGCTTGGGTTCCTTTGGTTATGTGCTGCTGCTTCAGATTGTATTTTGTGTGCTTCCTGAGGTTGGCTAGTTTATCCTTCACCATGTTTCAAATGCAAGTTTGCATGTATGTTGCTAGCTGTTCAAGTGCTGCCATTCTGTTTTTGATCCTTTTTATAATTTGCTCAAATAAAAGCCTTTTTGTTGATTTGAAAAACGTGCCTATTGTTTGTAATACTGTGGGTATTATTTTAGGCATCAAACATTACAAACAAATAAAATGATTAATCTAAAATATTCACTAACTCATGTGGGGGGGGGGGGGGCATTTGGTGTGCCAACATGGTAGACAATTTAAACAACCTTCAACAAAATCCTGTTAAATATACAAACAAAAGCTAAATCAAAACTATTTCCTATTAAAATATTCTAAATGGTGACATAACTATAAACACCTAAAGAAAGTGGGAAAGATAACCATTAAACATTAAAAGCAAAAAAATTGAAATGTGGAGGACCACTAAAAATATGATACGTCGGGCCAATAAAAATATGCAAAAATCTTACTACATCACAGCTAACAAATGTCACTTTTGAGTATGGAACAACTCAGTTGAAATAACATGAGCTAAATAACTGATTAGTTATAGCAAGAGAAGAATGAAGAAAACGACGGCATCAAGCGTTGGTTATTGTGTGTTTTGCTTCAGTGTTCTATTGCTAGAATTAATCTTTCTATTGACGAATGTGCCATATCCCAAACAAACGTGAGTTTTACCTGAACGAGCGCTCCCGTGGCCTCATTTAGTCTGAGCATGCGCGGGGTTTTTGTACGTTGGTTTTGTGTACTCACCACCAAACATGTACGTTCGGACAGGATTTGAGCGGACGGTTTTAAAACAAGTTTGGAAATAAATGTCTGCTGAAAAACGGCCCGGCGGGCAAATGTACGGTGAAATTCTGTACGCTCGTAACTACACACGACCAAACATGTATGCTGAAACTGGTCCGCGGGCCACTTTCAGCAAACATGTTTGGTCGTGAGTATGGGGCCTAAAAAGTAAACATTATGGCAGTTCCATGGCTTAGAGATGAGCCATAGACAGTGTGCAGCCATAAAAGTACACAGCCCTTCTGTAAAAGTGCCGTCTTGTGTCACTACACACCTTCGCATACCTTCCAACTGGCACGGATTGTGCGGGACTTTCCCGCAATGACAACAGGTTCCCGCATTCTCGCAACAAAGATAATTTTCCCGCATAACGGGAAAGAAGAGTTCCCCCCACGCTCCTCAAAACAGCAGCAGGGGAGGAGGAAGGAGGAAGAACCGTGAACATTCGGAGGAAGTGGAAAGAAGACAGGTAACCCCCCCTCTCCCCGCTATTCTATTGTACCTGCAGGTCCGGCGGCAGCACCCCCCCTGCACAACAACTGCTCATGGCCATATAATTTTTTCAGCGTCCCGCTGTAGCACCAACCCCCCCCTTAACAACTCCTATTATTGTCAGACAGTTGTTTCAGCGTCCCGCAGTAGCCACTCCTGCGGTAACACCCCCCCCCCCCAACAATTCTTATGGTCAGATCGTTTTCTCAGCAGCGTCCTGCGGTAGAAGCCAGTCCCCCCTCCCCCTGCTTCTCAAACGGTCCTGCTCTCCCAGTGTCCTGCAGGTCAACGTTGAAAAGTTGGAAGGTATGCTTGATGTATGTTGCATTTAGGAGGGACAGAGCTGAGCCCATGCCCTCTCCACCAGTCCAGCGTACCTCTGCCACCTTACTCCCTGTAACAGAATGGGGTCCCGCCGCACACCTAGCACAGACCTAATGCATGCACTTAATTTAATTAAATCCTTCCACTCTCCTGTACCATATGGCCTGGTAAATGAGGTCTCAGTGACTTTGGGGAAACCAAACCCTAGGAAGGGAACCAGAACACCAATCCCCTCACTACCGGAGGTCCTGTCATCTTCGCCAGGTACCACGCTCCATGACTGGCTGCAATATACCTTGCACTAGTTACTGGCTACCCATAGCAACAGCATTCCTTCATCCTGCTTGTCTTGCCAAGTAAATCTTTTGTAGTGACTTTGCTTCATACCCAACATGTGTTTTACTCACCCTTGTCATTCATATGCCAGAAACTATCATGCACCCCTTTTTAATGACTTTACACCAGGCTGAAAACGTTTACTATACTTCTCATGGCAGAACAACGAGCATAACAAAGTCCAGAGCCTAATCTGACGTGGCTTCCCAGGCATAGCTTTACAAGTGCTAGTACAAAGTTGGTGATCCCCAATGACTGGTAGTGTCCACCAAAACACCGATATCTTGTGCTGGTTACATACTGATTCTTGGGTTCCTGGGTTCCATGTACTGTGGTGTTTCTTAGTTCTCAAGCTCGTGCTGGATTCTCAACCCCCATAAACCAAACCTTCCCCCTATTTATTTATCACACAGGGAGGAAGGCCAGCCCAAGACCAAAAAGCCTGGGAACTGTGGTCTAAAAGTTAACCCTTTCCCCATCTCCCTCCACGTCTCTTTCCTTTTTGCCTGATGAAGTAGATCATAGGTGTGCACAGCCTATTGTATTAGGGTGTGCACCCCAAAGCTCAAACACATTTGCATTTGCGTGTGTTCATGTGTATATTGACTGATGGTGTAAGTCATTTTGATTTTTATTATTTTCGTTTTTATTGTTTTTTACATTTTTTAGGGGGCTTGGGTGAAATATCAGTTGTCTAAACAAGGGGAATCTGTGCCACACCGGGTGATTGAGGTGTGCCTGGGCACACCTGGCACACCCTGTGCGCACGCCTATGAAGTAGATGGAGGACCCCCCCTCCTTAGTTGATGTTGTGAGGACAACAATGGTTAATATGATGGTGTAGATGGGGAACTGTATGCATATAGGTTAATAACGTGGCAGGGTCATATTCTGGCCAGTAGAATGCATTTACACTTAAGGCCACAACGCACGTACATACACAACATTAGGAGCATCTTTTCTGCCAAGATCTGGCAGAAAAAATCCACCATATTTGGGGCATAGATTCATGCGCCAGTGTGCATGGTGCCTGGACAGTTGACATTGTCTAACATCAAAGTAACTTACAATTAAGTAACACTGAAAATACTTCCTCAAAAGTTTCTTTAGTGGTTTAAAACCAGCATAAAAGGTATTTACTCGGTTTTGTCCAGGGAACGATTTAATTGTACAGCTTTATTGTCAGTGTTCCTGACCTGTTTTCCATTTTTCTAAGTTCTGTTCTTCTTCCCTTTTTCTCCAGGTCAAGGGTTACTGATTACTTCTAATTCTGTGTCCAAAATAATCAATAAAATGAAGTCTGATTTATGACTTCCTCCATTACATCTTTTTAAATCTTGTTTCGTGACACAGACAATGTCACTAGCCTTCTCATTTAATTTTATCTGTCTCTGTATCCCCATCATCTTGTCACTCCACTGATCAGGTCCTGCCCTCAAAGACGCCAAAACACTGAGACAATATCCTAATGTCTCAGAAGTTACGCGTCTGATATTGATTAAAAGATGCCGGTGTCAGTGTGGACACAATTGAGGCCTTTATGAAAGTCTCCTGTCCACCGAAACACTAATTAGCACTTATCATTAATGGTATCCAAGTTCAATGAATCTAATTTTGGTAATGTTTATTGGGGCTAGGCATGGACAAATTCTCAAGGTGAAATAAATAATAAGGAGCATGGCACTTGCATGATGCTGTATCTTTTCAGGCTCAGATTCACTGGTATTGGCATCCTACAATCAGAAGTTGTGGCAAGTTCTTTGAGAACTAATGAGCGTACACACGAACATTTTTCGGAATGTAAAAAACAACGTTTTTCAGCCTCTAGAAAAAACAAAGTTTTTCCCAACTTCATCATTAAAACCATCATTAAAACCACGTTGCATACACACGATCGTTAAAAAAAAATGCTCTAGCAAAGCGCAGTGAAATACAACACGTACGACGGCACTATAAAGAGGAAGTTCCATTCGGATGGCGCCACCCTTTGGGCTGCTTTAGCTTATTTCGTGTTAGTATTGTTACAGAACGAGCGCTCCCGCCTCATAACTTGCTTCTGAGCATGGGCAGGTTTTTCACATTGTTTAAGCCCACACACGATCATATTTTACAACCCAAAAAACGACATAGTTTAAAACGTTGTTAAACAATGCAGCATGTTTGAAAAATGTTTTTGTCGTTTTTCAAAACCTGAAAAACCCACACACGATCATTTTAAATGACATTTTTTTAAAACGTCGTTGTTTACATGCCGAAAAATGATCGTGTGTACGCGGCATAAGAAACACCACAGTACAAGGCACAAAAAAAAATCCAAATGAAATGTCCCTGCTATAGAGGTGGTATTATACTTTCCTCTCCAGCAGCCTGTGTCTTTTAACTTCACTTCATTCAAGAGCTGTAGCATTCATCAGATTCTTTAACATCAACCCTCCAACATCTTCAACATCTACCCACCCCCATCCCAGTCCCAGTCTGAACACAGGATCTTGGATGCTCAGCATGGACTCTATTCAGAGAATACTTTGCATTTTCTGAATAAATACAAGGTGTTCTGTGCTTGGATAAGGTGGAGAGTTGGGAGAGTGACATCATGCTCTCCACCTCGTCAAATCAGAGAACATTTGCAGTCAATCAGAAAAAAATGCATGCATTCCCAGTTCTCAATGAATGCAAAGATTTCTATGATTGGATGAAGGGGAGATAGTGACATCACTGCCCCACCTCTCTACCCTATGCAATCAGAGAATGCCTTGCCTTCACTGTGAAAATGCAAAACAATTCCCTGAATTTGCAGGGTGTTGTCCCAACGAACACCCTGCAATGCACAGTGCATTGCAGGGTGTTCGCTGTGGCGAACACATTGCAAATTCGGTTTTCGGCGAACGGCCGGACAGGCAAATGTTTGGCCCAAATTCATGCTTCGGCCGAACCGTTCGCCCATCCCTACTGAGCAGCTGTCCTGTTGCATTGTGAACACAGGGGGTCTGCCGCTCAGCAGGGATGCTACAGAGTGCTGCACATGGCATTCTTTGCCCTGATTGGGTAAAGCTTTTCCCGATCAGGGCACAGCGAAGCTGGCTGCGGGGTCCTTAACAACCGATTAGTCATCAGCCGTCAATGGGTTTCCCTGCTGACAGCTAAATAAAAGAAGACAAGTGCAATAAAAGGGGTTTGTAAAAAGTAATTGGCCATAAAAGGAGTATGGGGACCCGGGTACTGCCCTGGGAGACATGTATCAATAAAATAGTTTTTCTTAAAACTATTGTTTTTTCAGGCGCAGTGATTTTCAAGCGGGGGTTCACCCTATTAATAAAAAAAAAAATGTTTTTCCTCTAGCATAAAATGAGGCATAGTAGCGCGAGCTACAGTATGCCTGTCTTTATTTTTTTAGCCCCGTACTCACTGTGCAATCGTAGAGACAAGATTTTGACTCCCCGCGGGGAATGGGCGTTCCTATAGAGAGGGAAGGTGATTGACGGCCGGCTCTGGAACGTCACGCTTCTCCGGAAATAGCCGAAATAGGACTGTGCGCAGGCGCCGTATAGCGCCGTGAAGAGCCGAGACCTGTTCCGGCTGTCTTCGGGGAGCGTGACGTGCCAGAGTCGGCCGTCAATCACCTTCCCTCTCCATAGGAACGCCCATTCCCCGCGGGGAGTCGGAATCTTGTCTCTACGATTGCACAGTGAGTAAGGGGCTAAAAAAATAAAGACAGGCATACTGTAGCTCGCGCTACTATGCCTCATTTTATGCTAAAATGTTGTTATGGAGGGTGAACCACCGCTTTAATGATGCTTAAAGTTACACAATAAAAATTTAAAATTCCATTAAATACTGTGCCTGGGGGTTCCCCTTAATCTGCCTGTAAAGTGGCGCATCCGCAGAATTTTTTTTATTCAAACTTGCTTGCGGCTAGAATGAAAAAGAGGAATCACCGCTCTAAGATACTAATCAGAAAGTCTCCTCACCTGATCCAAAGCCAAGGGTGCTGGTAATGCATGGAATGATGCAAAATGAAGGAAAAACGTTCTGGACAGCAGCACTCCAAAAATAAATTGCTTTTATTGTAAGATCAAAAAAACACACAAAAAGCATGCCACAGCAGATGGGGTAAAATCTGACGCGTTTCACACCAAACTTTCGTGCTTATTCACAGCTTGAACAGCTATGAATAAGCACTAAGGTTTGGTATGAAACGCGTCAGCTTTTTACCCCGTCTGCTCTGGTATGCTTTTTGTGTGTTTTTTTTATTTTACCCTAAAAGCAATTTATTTTTGGAGTGGGGCTGTCCAGAACGTTTTTCCTTCATTTTGCTTGTGGCTGGAATGTATTGCCAGCTCATGGTAATACAGATAAAAAAAAAAAATGAAAAAAAAAAAGCATGGGACTCCCCTCATTACATACCAGGCCCTTCGGGTCCTGTATTGATTTTAACCAGTTAACGACCCGCCCATAGATAAAAGACGTCTACAGGGCGGTTCGTTAACTCTGGGAGGATGTCTATGGAAGTCCTCCCAGAATTGCGCTCCCGCACAGCACGGATCGCAGAAAATTGCCGCTGATAGCGGCGGTTTACCACGTGATCGCTCTGTCCAATGACGGAGCGATCACTTGTAAACAAACCGGCGTCATTTGATGACGCCGGCTCCTCCCTCCCCTCTCCGTACCGATCGGTACAGTGTGAGAGGGAGAGAGCGGGTGTCAGCAGCACTGTGGGCTTGATCTGTGACAATTGCAGTCACAGATCCAGCCATCCATGCTCAGCCATCCCTGCAATACTGTACAATATCCCTGACAATACTCTGCAATACCCCTGCCAGCACTCTGCAATACCCCTGCCAACAGGGCCGGCGCAACCACCAGGCGGACCAAGCGGCCGCTTGGGGCGGGCAGGTCCGCAGCCTGGGATGGGGCGAAAAGATTTTTTTTTTTTTTTTTTATTGTCCGGAGTTGCCGGCGCCCGGTGTCCCGCTCCAGGGCTCGAGTCCTGCGGGTCCGGGAACGGCGTCTGTAGAGGAGAAGGGAGGGAGAAAAAGTTTCACTGGCACCGCACTGCCCCGCCCCTCCCCCGGCGAGCTGTAGCAGAAGAACAATAACATCATTAGCATGTGACAAGCCGAGTCTCTGCTGCCTTACTAGTAACTCCCCCCAGCAGGAGATCGTGGCCAGCACTAGCTAAACTTCTCTTCCTTCTCTGCTGAAGGGAGCATGCTGGCTGCTTGTAATTTTTTTTTGTGATGGACGCTGATGAGCTGACCAGCCAATCTGCATGCACCTAGCCCTATCATGTGCATGCAGATTGGCTGGTCAGCTCATCAGCGTCCATCACAAAAAAAAATTACAAGCAGCCAGCATGCTCCCTTCTGCAGGGGAGGAAGAGAAGCTTAGCTAGTGCTGGCCACGATCTCCTGCTGGGGGAGTTACTAGTCAGGCAGCAGAGACTCGGTTTGTCACATGCTAATGATGTTATTGTATAAATACCAGGAAGCAGCATGGATGGAGGGTAAGTCACAGAAATTGTGTGTGTTACTGTGCCCCCCCCCCCTGCAGACTTTATTTAAACTCCTGTTTAAAGGGAAACCTGGCTGAGGTTGACAGGCTGGCATTGAGAAAATGGATGAGGATGACTCTGGGTGGATATGAGAGTTACATTGTGGAGATCTTCTTCACAATGTAACTCTCATCCCCACAGAGTCATCCTCATCCATCTTCACAATGCAACACAATCATCTTCATCCCCACCCAGCTCTATCCATCCCTCTCTAACGCATCCCCTGCACGATCTATCCCTTTCCACAACACATCCCCACCCACACCCAGCACCATCCATCCCTCTCCACAACGCATCACCACAAAGCATCACCACCCACGCCAAGCACCATCCATCCCACTCCACAATGCATCCCCACCCACCCCTCTCCACAACGCATCCCCACCCACGCCTAGCACCATCCACCCTCTCCACAACACACGGCTGTGGAGGAGGCGGGTACAGAGAGAGGTGGCTGTGGAGGAGGCGGGTACCACCCACCCCTCTCCACAACGCATCACCACCCACGCCAGGCACCATCCATCCCACTCCACAATGCATCCCCACCCACCCCTCTCCACAACGCATCCCCACCCACCCCTCTCCACAACGCATCCCCACCCACGCCTAGCACCATCCACCCTCTCCACAACACATGGCTGTGGAGGAGGCGGGTACAGAGAGAGGTGGCTGTGGAGGAGGGGGGTACAGAGAGGTGGCTGTGGAGGAGGGGGGGTACAGAGAGGTGGCTGTGGAGGAGGGGGGGTACAGAGAGGTGGCTGTGGAGGAGGGGGGTACATAGAGGTGGCTGTAGAGGAGGGGGTACAGAGAGGTGGCGGTAGAGAAGGGGGCACAAAGAGGTAGCTTTACAGCCCTCTCTGTACCCCCCTCCTCCACAACCACCTCTCTGTACCCCCCCCCCTCCTCCACAACCACCTCTCTGTACCCCCCTCCTTAAAATGACTAAGATTGTATTTTTTTTCTTTTTTTAATAATTATGAGGTGGCACTGGTGGGCAGTAATGAGGTGGCACTGATGGACACTAATGGGCTGAACTGGTAGGCAGTGATGAGGTTGCACTGACAGGCTGAACTGGTGGACACTAATGAGGTGGCACTGTTGGACACTGATAGGCTGCACTTTACCTCTCCACCCTAAACAATAACCTCTTCCCCAACCTAGATTTTCTGAGATAATGAAAAAAAAAATATATATCGGCTGCAAAAATCGGCCTAAAATATCGGCCGCCCCAATTTTGAAATATCGTCATCGGTAGTGTTGCTCACGAATATTCGCATTGCGAATATTCGACTCGAATATAGCATATTCGAGAAATCGCGCTATATTTCGAAATTCGCGGTGAATATTCGCAATTCCGAATATTCGATTTTTTACAATTTTTTTTTTTAATCAGATCACATCCTAGATATCTCCATCGACGTCTAAAAGCATTGCTGGTATCATTAGAGACCCTGGGCCGAGTAGCTGAAGCGTTCATTGAATTTTCCAGAAAGATCGCAATGCGATTATTCGGCAAACGCAATATCGCGCGATTATTTTCCTCGCCCCGATCTTCCGCATCAGAGCGATTTTTACAGTTTCATTTTTAAAACAGATCACATCCTAGTGATCTCCATAGACGTCTGAAAGCATTGCTGGTATGATTAGAGCCATTGGGCCGAGTAGCTGAAGCGATCATTTTATATTGCCGAATATTCGCAATGCGAATATTCGGCAATAGGAATATTGCGCGATTATTTGCTCCGCCCTTTTGCATCAGAGCCAATCAGAGTTCTCCTTCCACACTCGTCACAGGTTAGCAACCAATAGGAACCTGCCTGCATGGACATTATATAAGCTCACTCCCAGCACCATTTCATTGCAGATTCAGAAGCTTGCTATAGAGTGTGGAGGCTGTTTCTGTGTTCCTGGTTTCCTGGTTTCCTGTGTCTTTGTTCTTGATTGATTTAGATCATCACCAGCATTGCTATTTAGTGATTCCAGTGGATCTTTTCCAGTATATCAACTGCTTTTTTCAAAGCAATAGACCCAAGAGCTTTTTTCAAAGCTACGTTTTGTGCTGTTTTGTGCTGTTTTTTTCATTTGTGTTACTGTTTGATCCTGCAATCCTCCCTGTTCAGTTATATTTGCAAGAGATTTCAGAACACATTTTGCTGAGCTTTATAAAAGAGCTTTTCTAAAAGCTAAGTTTTGTTCATCTTGTGTTACTGTTAGATCTTGCAGGTTCGCTGTTCAGTGATATTTGATAGGCATCTCAGTTCAAATTTTGTTTAGTTTTCCCTAAAGAGCTTTTATAAAAGCTAAGTTTTGTGTTCAGTTTAGTTAAATTTTGTGTAGTAAGTGTACACACTGTTAGTGTACATTTATTTCATCTAGCTTAGCTTAGTGTGTGTTTAGTGTCTGTGTTTTGTGTTTAAAAAAAAAAAAAAAAAAAAAAGTTAGTGTTTGTTTAGTGCTTTTTTTTTTTTTTCTTTAATTTTGTAGTCCTTGTCTGGTGTACTACTTTTCTTATAGTTTAGTAGCTGTCTGTGTACGTCTTTGTCTGCGTGCCTGTCTTGTAAAAAATACACAAAAACACATTTTGTTCACATTTTCCCCCCCCAATAAAGTTTAACCCCCCCACACACATATCAGCAATTATGAGCGGCATCCGTGGCCGTGGCAGCAGGGGTAGGGGAGTTACTCCCAGTGCTGGATCGCTGCCAGCACGGGGTACCTCTCGTGCCCCTACTAGTGGTAGAGGATCGGGTGCAAGGGGAGTACGCCTGATCCGGGAGTTCTTCCCATCGGGCAGCCGCCCGATATTGCCATCTCAGGCTCAAGTAGTGGTGGACTACATGGGGCACAGCAGTGCCACTGAGTCGTCGGTCCCGACTCACAGTAGTACCACCATTACACCGTTGCCTGTACTACCCCCCCCCAGCCCCCAAGAGTCCAGCATCTTACTGTTCGACAGCGACAGTGAGAGGGATCTCTTGGGGGAGGCCATGCATCAGGCAGACCTCCAGCTCTGTCCTGATGGTCAGGACCTTTTTGAAGGGATGGATGAGGAGGATGGGATACCTGCTGGCAGTATCCCAGAGACATCCCTTCAAACTGGTGCTGCTGTTTTGGTGCAGGAAACAGCAGCACCTAGTCAGACCCAGGCGTGGGTGAGGGGACAGCGGAGCCAGGCTAGAGGCTCCATGTCACGTGGTTCCCTCAGACCAACACATCTCAGCCCTTGGTCTGACATCTCTGGGGGCGAAGAGGGTGACCCATCATGGTTGCCATCTGACGCGTCGGCTCACTACGTCAGTGACGACGGGGAAGGTAGGCACCCTGGTGAAACGGTGCGCCAGGTCACCACCAGGGAGACCATCGTCAGGGTCTCCACTGGTGATGGCAGCAGGAGGTGTCAGGAGGAGGAGCAGCAGCAGCAGCAGCAGGCAGCTCCACCTGTGCGCACCGAATCCCAGCAGGTGCAAGTAAGCGTCACCCCATCTGACAGGAGGGCGGTGCTGAAGTCACCTGTCTGGAATTTCTTTACCCTGGTGGCAGACAACCCTACCGTGGCCATCTGCCGGATTTGTAAAGTGAGGGTGAAGAGAGGGAAGTGTTTGGCTCGGGTGGGTACCACAGCCCTGAACCAGCACCTGAGGATAAACCACTGGGCGTTGTATGACGAGATGAAGCGTGGTGGTGGTAGCAGCGCCACCACCACAAGTGAGCAGGGTACAGCAGCCCCTGCCACATCTTCATCTGTTTCCAGCAGGTCATGCCCCCCCGCTCCCTCTAGTAGAGGTACTGGTACCGGCAGCCAGACCTCTACTTCCACAGCACCCTCCACGTCTGTGTCCCGCACTGCCGTCCGGCGCCAGGCGTCGATTTCAGACGCCTTTGACCGCACCACTCCCTTCCCCCCTGGAGACCGACGTGTGCGTTCCCTCAATGGGCTCCTGGCAAGGGTTATTGCCCAACATCTGCTGCCCTTCAACATAGTTGACAGCAACCCCTTCAGGCAGATGTTGGAGCAGGCCCAACCCCAATGGCGTGTCCCCAGCCGCCATTTCTTTGCCAGGACTGGTGTCCCTGCCCTACACCAGCACATTGTGCAGAATGTAACCCTGTCGCTGGATCACGCTGTCAGCGACAGGGTTCATCTGACAATGGATGGCTGGACCAGCAGGCATGGGCAGGGACGCTACATCAGCTTCACGGCCCATTGGGTTTCCCTCCGAGGCGTCGGTGAGGGATCGTCGGCAACCGATCTTGTGGTGCCGCCCCGGGGTGTCCAGGGGAGAACTGCTGGTCTCCCTCAAGCCACTGTCTCCGCAGCTGCTGAGCCTCCCAGCAAGCGCCCCCGTAGCTACTCAAGTGTGGGGCACGTGCGCTGTCAGGCCGTGCTCCAGCTTGTTAGTTTAGGGGACCGGAGACACACTGCAGAAGAAGTGCTGAAAGCACTTCAAGCTCAGGTCCAGAAGTGGCTGACACCCCGAAGGCTCCAGCCAGGTATGGTTGTCTGCGATAACGGCAGCAACCTACTCGCCGCCCTCCATGCTGGCAGTCTGACGCACGTGCCCTGTCTGGCACATGTCCTCAACCTGGTGGTGCAGAAGTTCCTGCGCACTTATCCAGGGTTGAGTGACATTGTGGCAAAGGCGCGTAGGATTGCCAGCCACTTCAGGCGCTCCCCAACCGCTACCGCGTCCCTGTCCAAATTGCAGCGGAAGTACAATCTGCCCCTTCACAGGCTGATTGTGGACAGTGTGACGCGGTGGAACTCCACCCTCCACATGCTGAAGAGGTTGTGGGAGCAGCAAAGGGCGGTGAGGGAGTACCTGATGGAACTAGGCACTGAGAGGGCTTCACCACAACTCCCTTTCATCGCCTGTGCGCAGTGGGGGCAGATAAACCAGGTCTGCCAAGTGTTGTCCTCCTTCGAGCAGGCGACCAAGATGGTCAGCAGTGAGCAAATTGGCCTCAATAGCGTGCTGCCAATACTGTTCATGCTGGAGAGGACACTAGATCGCCTGCTCGAGGCTGGGGAGAGTGCCTTGGTGGAGCAGGAGGAGTCAGCAATGCTCCACCGAGACCAGGGCCAGGACCAGGAGGAGGAGGAGGAGGAGGAGGATGATGATGAAGAGGAGGAGGAGGTGGTTGCTGGTGTCGTCCCGGAGTCAGGGCCTGGTCAGGAGGGAGAGCCGGTGTTGGGGGCACCGATAGTCCGGGGGTTGGGCATGTCTGAGTTTGACCAGCAGCGCCTCAGGGAAGAAGAGTCGCACCTCATTCACCTGGCCAGCATTGAGGAGTCACAGCGGGCTGTGCTCTTCCCCATGGCTGCCCACATGCTGAGATGCCTCAGGAGGGACCCCCGGGTTAAGACCATCAAGACGAGGGATGATTTCTGGATGGCCACCCTTTTGGATCCCAGGTGCAAGGGGAAACTGGAGCAGTTCATCCCAGCCAGCCGGAGGCAGCACCGGATGGAGGAACTGCAGGCAGCCATTGTCAGACGGTTGGAGCAGGCAACTCCCCGGCCTCCAGTTGTCCCCCCTCATCTCACCCAGCAGGTGGCTGCACCCAGCTGCAGCCGAGCAGGGGACCTAATGGAAGAGATGAGGATGTTCTTCCAAACCGAGCGACCCAGTACCACCACCAGCAGCAGCAGCAGCAGTCACCACCAGCGGCTGGCCCACATGGTGGCAGACTACATGGCGTCCGTCGGTGCTTCTGACAGTATGAGCACCGACGACCCCATGGAGTACTGGGTTGCCAGATTGGACACCTGCCGCGAGCTCGCTCAGTATGCGCTGGAGTTATTGTCTTGCCCCCCCTCCAGCGTACTATCTGAGCGGACATTCAGTGCGGCAGGTGGGGTGGTCACGGACAAGAGGACCCGTCTGTCCACAGACTCCGTGGACAGACTCACATTCATAAAGATGAATGAGTCCTGGATCGGCGGTGACTTTCTGGCACCCGTCGTCGGTTCAGGGCGCTGAAGGGTCCCTTGCCATGCATTCCCTGATGAAGCCCCGGACCTGATGTATTTACAGTGCTGAATATAACTATTTCAACATCAGAGAAAATCAATGTTAATATTTGGTACAGTAGGCTTTCTTTGCAATTACAGCGGTCAAACATTTCTTGTAGTTTTACACCAGCTTTGCACACACTGGAGGAGGGATTTTGGCCCACTCCTCCACACAGATCTTCTTAACATCAGTCATGTTTCTGGGCTATCGCTGAGAAACACGGAGTTTGAGCTCCCTCCAAAGATTCTCTATTGGGTTTAGGTCTGGAGACTGGCTAGGCCACGCCAGAACCTTGATATGCTCCTTACAGAGCCAATCCTTGGTTATCCTGGCTGTGTGCTTTGGGTCATTCTCATGTTGGAAGACCCAGCCTCGACCCATCTTCAAAGCTCTAACTCAGGGAAGGAGGTTGTTGCCCAAAATCTTGCAATACATGGCCCCGGTCATCCTCTCCTTAATACAGTGCAGTCACCCTGTCCCATGTGCAGAAAAACACCACCAAAGCATGATGCTACCACCCCCATGCTTCACATTAGGGATGGCGTTCTTGGCATGGTACTCATCATTATTCTTCCTCCGAACACGGTTAGTGAAATTATGATCAAAAAATTATATTATAGTCTCATCTGACCACATGATTTTCTCCCATGACTCCTTTGGATCAGTCAAGACAATTATGTCAGCAGTTATTTCACACCCTATATACTCTTATTAAGACTGCTGTACATCATGGCAACTCCTGCCCATGTGATATGACTCTGTATCAACTACTACTGTTAATACTACTACTGCTGCTTCTGCTGCTGCTGCCGCCCAGTCAATACACCTATGTCAGCAGTTATTTCACACTCTATATACTCTTATTAAGACTGCTGTACATCATGGCAACTCCTGCCCATGTGATATGACTCTGTATCAACTACTACTGTTAATACTACTACTGCTGCTTCAGCTGCTGCTGCCGCCCAGTCAATACACCTATGTCAGCAGTTGTTTAACACTCTATATACTCTTATTCCTACTGCTGTTCATCATGGCACCTCCTGCCCATGTGATATGACTCTGTATCAACTACTACTGTTAATACTAGTGCTGCTTCTGCTGCTGCTGCCCAGTCAATACACCTATGTCAGCAGTTATTTGACACTCTATATACTCCTATTCCTACTGCTGTTCATGATGGCACCTCCTGCCCATGTGATATGACTCGGTATCAACTACTACTGTTAATACTACTGCTGCTTCTGCTGCTGCTGCTGCCCAGTCAAGACACCTATGTCAGCAGTTATTTGACACTCTATATACTCCTATTCCTACTGCTGTTCATCATGGCACCTCCTGCCCATGTGATATGACTCTGTATCAACTACTACTGTTAATACTACTGCTGCTTCTGCTGCTGCTGCTGCCCAGTCAAGACACCTATGTCAGCAGTTATTTGACACTCTATATACTCCTATTCCTACTGCTGTTCATCATGGCACCTCCTGCCCATGTGATATGACTCTGTATCAACTACTACTGTTAATACTACTGCTGCTTCTGCTGCTGCTGCCCAGTCAATACACCTATGTCAGCAGTTATTTGACACTCTATATACTCCTATTCCTACTGCTGTTCATGATGGCACCTCCTGCCCATGTGATATGACTCTGTATCAACTACTACTGTTAATACTACTGCTGCTTCTGCTGCTGCTGCTGCCCAGTCAAGACACCTATGTCAGCAGTTATTTGACACTCTATATACTCCTATTCCTACTGCTGTTCATCATGGCACCTCCTGCCCATGTGATATGACTCTGTATCAACTACTACTGTTAATACTACTGCTGCTTCTGCTGCTGCTGCCCAGTCAATACACCTATGTCAGCAGTTATTTGACACTCTATATACTCCTATTCCTACTGCTGTTCATCATGGCACCTCCTGCCCATGTGATATGACTCTGTATCAACTACTACTGTTAATACTACTGCTGCTTCTGCTGCTGCTGCCCAGTCAATACACCTATGTCAGCAGTTATTTGACACTCTATATACTCCTATTCCTACTGCTGTTCATCATGGCACCTCCTGCCCATGTGATATGACTCTGTATCAACTACTACTGTTAATACTACTGCTGCTTCTGCTGCTGCTGCTGCCCAGTCAAGACACCTATGTCAGCAGTTATTTGACACTCTATATACTCCTATTCCTACTGCTGTTCATGATGGCACCTCCTGCCCATGTGATATGACTCTGTATCAACTACTACTGTTAATACTACTGCTGCTTCTGCTGCTGCTGCTGCCCAGTCAAGACACCTATGTCAGCAGTTATTTGACACTCTATATACTCCTATTCCTACTGCTGTTCATCATGGCACCTCCTGCCCATGTGATATGACTCTGTATCAACTACTACTGTTAATACTACTGCTGCTTCTGCTGCTGCTGCCCAGTCAATACACCTATGTCAGCAGTTATTTGACACTCTATATACTCCTATTCCTACTGCTGTTCATCATGGCACCTCCTGCCCATGTGATATGACTCTGTATCAACTACTACTGTTAATACTACTGCTGCTTCTGCTGCTGCTGCCCAGTCAATACACCTATGTCAGCAGTTATTTGACACTCTATATACTCCTATTCCTACTGCTGTTCATCATGGCACCTCCTGCCCATGTGATATGACTCTGTATCAACTACTACTGTTAATACTACTGCTGCTTCTGCTGCTGCTGCCCAGTCAATACACCTATGTCAGCAGTTATTTGACACTCTATATACTCCTATTCCTACTGCTGTTCATCATGGCACCTCCTGCCCATGTGATATGACTCTGTATCAACTACTACTGTTAATACTACTGCTGCTTCTGCTGCTGCTGCCCAGTCAAGACACCTATGTCAGCAGTTATTTGACACTCTATATACTCCTATTCCTACTGCTGTTCATCATGGCACCTCCTGCCCATGTGATATGACTCTGTATCAACTACTACTGTTAATACTACTACTGCTGCTTCAGCTGCTGCTGCCGCCCAGTCAATACACCTATGTCAGCAGTTGTTTAACACTCTATATACTCTTATTCCTACTGCTGTTCATCATGGCACCTCCTGCCCATGTGATATGACTCTGTATCAACTACTACTGTTAATACTAGTGCTGCTTCTGCTGCTGCTGCCCAGTCAATACACCTATGTCAGCAGTTATTTGACACTCTATATACTCCTATTCCTACTGCTGTTCATGATGGCACCTCCTGCCCATGTGATATGACTCTGTATCAACTACTACTGTTAATACTACTACTGCTGCTTCAGCTGCTGCTGCCGCCCATTCAATACACATATGTCAGCAGTTGTTTAACACTCTATATACTCTTATTCCTACTGCTGTTCATCATGGCACCTCCTGCCCATGTGATATGACTCTGTATCAACTACTACTGTTAATACTACTACTGCTGCTTCTGCTGCTGCTGCCGCCCAGTCAATACACCTATGTCAGCAGTTATTTCACACTCTATATACTCTTATTAAGACTGCTGTACATCATGGCACCTCCTGCCCATGTGATATGACTCTGTATCAAGTACTACTGTTAATACTACTACTGCTGCTTCAGCTGCTGCTGCCTCCCAGTCAATACACCTATGTCAGCAGTTGTTTAACACTCTATATACTCTTATTCCTACTGCTGTTCATCATGGCACCTCCTGCCCATGTGATATGACTCTGTATCAACTACTACTGTTAATACTACTACTGCTGCTTCTGCTGTTGCTGCTGCCGCCCAGTCAATACACCTATGTCAGCAGTTGTTTCACACTCTATATACTCTTATTCCTACTGCTGTTCATCATGGCAACTCCTGCCCAAGTGATATGACTCTGTATCAACTACTACTGCTAATACTACTACTGCTGCTGCTGCTGCTGCTCAGTCAAGACAACTATGTCAAAAGTAATTTCCCACTCTATATACTCCTATTACCACTGCTGTTCATCATGGCACCTCCTGCCCAAGTGATATGACTCTGTATCTACTACTACTACTACTACTGCTGCTGCTGCTCAGTCAAGACACCTATGTAAAAAGTTAATTCCCACTCTATATATACTCCTATTACCACTGCTGTTCACTGATACCACTGATAGTTAATTTATCCCTTAACTACCCCCATTTGTGAGGGTCGGGGTTTTCCTTTAAAGTCCCATGCAAATCAATGTAAAATGTATGTTCCCACATAACTTCTGTACGCCTGGAGATATTTCAATAATACCCGCTATACATATTACTTATATGCCAAATAAAAATATATAACAGTTAAATTAACCCTTACCAACACCCTTATATAAAAGATGGGTATATTTATATTACTATGATTTTCCTCCCCAAAAGGTTAAGATAGGAAGACCGGGCAACGCCGGGTATTCAGCTAGTAATAGTATAAAATGTTTTCGGTTATTATTAAGCTAGATGTGTTGATGTTGATGTTGATGTTGATGTGTTAGATGTGAAGTTAGATGTGTTTAAAAAACTAACAATTTCAATAAGAAATGAAACCTTTGCAAAATATAACATTTTTTATTAAAAAAAAAAAAAAAAAAAATTAGGACATTAACTTCTGAAGCTCTGTCACCTCATCCATGTTTTTCGCCAGTTGTTGCACCAGTTGTTGATTTTGGCGCATCAAAAACAGTATCTGCTGCTCATTTGCCATTACTCTCTTCGTCAGGTTTTTCATGGCAGCTTGTTTCACCTCTAGCTTTTTTAGAACTGTTAGGATATAAGAAAAAAACATTTGGATTTCAAAGACCGTTACGAAAGATTATTTTCAGCCATAAAAATAATAAAGTCTGACTTAAGAGACTCTATGAAAGAGGATCTGGCAGAGGCAATTCTCTTCCTTAGAACTCTACATTGCATTTATTTGCATTTGCTAAGCCTAGAACTACATTTCAAGATTAATATAAACCATTTCTAGGTTTTTCATATTTTTGTTTTTGGTTCATTATAGATAAGCTTTGTTTTGGTTCTAAAACAGCCAAATAATGTGGTCTGTATTTTTGAACTGTTAAAGATCATGTTCCTGATGTTTAAGCCTGCTGCTACTATCCAGTCACTTGATTGTTTTCATTGTGTTTGTCTTTTGCTTAAACTGTGCAATACAGTAGACTGTTGGCTTCCCAGCCAGTAGTCCTGTGGTAGTTTGCGTTTCTTTCCCTCAAGGAATCTATAAAATACATTCGCATATTAATACAGAGGAGTCGGAGTCGGGGAGTCGGGGAGTCGGGGAGTCGGAGTCTGAAGTACATAAAACTGAGGAGTCGGAGTCGAAAAATTTATCTACCGACTCCACAGCCCTGCTTTAAATGTGTCCATTTTTAGAGCTACATTTTATTGTTGAAATTTTATTAATATATGTGCACATATTTACCCTCCTGATTGACGGTATAATTAACCGTCTCATCCTGCTCCTCTTCCTCGTCACCCACTACTCCACCAGAAGTTTCGGGGGGGGGGGTGCAGCTCCTCCTCTTGCTCCTCCACAGGAACTGGGGGTGGTGATGTGGATGGCCCTGGCTGCTCCTCCTCATCCCTCTCCTCCTCTTCCACATCCTCCTCCTGCTCCTCCTCTGCGGCCTGTCGCCTTGTGCGCTTGGGGCGCACAGTTGGTAGCGGAGCTCCTATAATAACACAATGTTCATATATTATAAAAATGTTTTCTAATGACGTATGCAAATTCTGTGTACTCTACTGTATTGTATATGAATACAAATTAATTTATATAGACAGTTAACCAATGGGACAATGTTATATTAAAGGGTCTTGTGGGCACTACAGGGGACTGAGCGTGAGCTGGGCTGCCACCATGGTAAAATGAGCTGTTTTTGTCTCCTTTGTTTTGTTCAGACGATCTCATGTTAAAAAAAAGTACTTGATGGAGTACACAGGATTACTATAACAACCCCACGCCTAACACAGGAATTTAGTGGGAATCTATATATATAAAACTCAACGTGTGTGTGCATGTATGTATGTATGTTCCACCATCACGTCCAAACGGCTAAAGATATTTACATGAAACTTGGCACACAGGTTACTTATATGTCAGCCACAAATATAGCATTGGTGGTTTAACCCATACCCACCCCCATTTGCCTTGGTCAGGGTTTTTCTTTAAAGTCCCATTCAACTCTATGGGAAATACATGTTATTTCATAACAGCTGTAGATATTTCGATAACACTTGGTCACATGTTATCTATACGTCCACTTAAAGTATAGGATCGTTAATTTATCCCTTAACTAACCCCATTGGTGAGGGTCGGGCTTTTTGTTTAAAGTCCCATGCAAAGCAATGGGAAAAGTATGTTCCCACATAACTTCTGTGTTCCTGTCTGCTGTCCCATGTTTTTTTCCAACAGTACTATGAATACCTTGGCTGGTGGTGATATATGTTACAACAACATGGCGTCTTGGTTAACAACATCTGACCTTACATTAATTACATATGACCTTACATAACTGTCCCCAAGGGACCCGGGCTGGCTCAACGCGATTGCCACTGCGCTGACAAGCCATTCACCTCTGCAGCTAGGGGTTCGGATCCCGCTCTCGGCTACATGTGAATTGAGTTTGGTGGTCTCAGCTCGGCCCCCGGTGGGTGTGCTATGCGAGGTAAGCCTGCGCTTAGTATGCCCACCTCCCTCCCACAAAAACCACCACACTTACACACGCACTCGCAATTGGGTTAACATGCACGCACTCTGACCATGCGGTCTCTAAAAAGAGAGGCGAAGGACTAACGGGGCTGGTTGAGCGGGCAAATCCTCTCACTCCCTTATAGGGAGTCCCTCTGCCCCGTTGGGCTTCGAAGCGGAGCAGGTAGGACGGTCTGTGTGGGAGGACCCCCTCACACCCGCCATTGCCACCCGGGGCATGGAGAAAGGTGGCAGATTACCTCTGGGGGAGGCCTGCCTACTCCCAACTCCTGCAGTCCGGCTCCTCTCTCGAGTACACGCACAAAATACACTTTAGGGAAAAAAAAACATAACTGTGACCAATAACTTACCAGGATGATATTTATTCCGGATACGCCTGACCCGGTTCATCTGGCGCCTCTTCAGGTCGGACCACTTTTTGAGGATCGCCATGCGAGTGTGTTCTTCGCCTAGTTCCTCAATCAGGGAGCTTATAACTCCCTGTTTTTCTTACTGCCTCCGCAGCTCATCGTATCCTGTTTCCAGGAACTTCTGCAAGATGAAGAACAAAGTATATTGTAATACTTTTGTTGACAGCCTTATGGATATATGACATAAATGTATGCTATTCAACAATTGGAAGCATTCTCGCCTTATTAATCAATGACAGGGGTAACATGACAGATTTTATATACTGCCATTTCGGTCGCCACCTTTTTTACATAAATATAGCAGCCATTATCATTTGCATAATTATGAATATATACTAACTTTTAAACTAGACTAAAATGCAGTTGAAGATAATGAAATAACAGTGGTCAAAATACTTACACAAATCAGCAACTTTTTCTCAGATACAGTGAAATTACTTCCAACCATCTTGCTCTGCGATTGCGTTGCGATCATAAAGTTGGAAACTGGCAAGGGTCCAGGAAATGGTCGCGTGTTGTTCGCGTGTTGATTGCGCTGCTTGGACCGAGATGGGTCCATATGGCTTCGGCTGTATGGACCACAGTAACTCTTTTCCCTGTCAGGAGCCTAACGCCCCGGGGGGTCAGAGACGGGACCTTTTCGGAGGACCACTGACGTATGCAACCGTCGCAGTTTTTTGTGATGTCACTCTTTAGGTGTGTGCAAATTTTTCCTTGCACCGGGTGGAGTTTTTGGGTTGTGTTTTGCACGCCACAGGCTTTTCAACAGAAAATAACCAGCTGGAGGCAGAATGGTTGCAAAACACTACGGGTTTGTTACCTAACTCTGGGTTTCAAGACCAGTCCACCTCCAGCTGTTGCAAAACTACTACTCCCATCAGCCACGGTCTGTCAGTGCATGCTAAGAATTTTACTTTTGCTGCATCTAGGGTGCCACAGTTTAGAGACCCGTGCATAAAGGCCTGAAAAATGTGGGCCTGCAGAACTTACAATACTAGAAGTGCCAGCATTCCCAGGCATGCTGGAAGTTGTAGTTCTGCAACATCTAAAGGGCAATATGTATTCGAACGTCCTTGGGCCTTGAGGACACTGAAGTCAGGACGTTCGCATACGTCCTATGTCCAATAAAATGTTAAATTCATTATGCTAAATAACAAGGAAAAGTGCCTAAATACACATTTGCCAACCAGGGTGTCTGCAGCTGTCCAGGCATGCTGGGACTTGTAGTTTTGTAAAAGCAGGAGACACATTTTTTGTGAAATACTAATATCTGATCATATATACTAACTTTTAAACTAGACTAAAATGCAGTTGAAGATGATGAAATAACAGTGGTCAAAATACTTACACAAATCAGCAACTTTTCCTCAGACTTAGTGAAATTGCTTCCAACCATGTTGCTGTGTGATTGCGCTGCGATCATAAGTTGGAAACTGGCAAGGCTCCAGGAAATGGTCGCGTGTTGTTCGCGCAATTGCGCATGCGCGATCGAAAAATCGCAATCGCAATATGTATTTTGGTTAAAATATCATACATATTCGATTTCAGAGTGCTGCTACAGCAGTTTTCGAAATATCTGCAATAAATTTCGCATTCGCATGTTGCGATATTTCGATAAAATATCAGGAATATTCTGAGCCAATCAGAGCGCTCCTCCAGCATATCTCGAAATTGCGCAATAAATATCGCATTCGCATGTTGCTATATTTCGATAAAATATCACGAATATTCTGAGCCAATCAGAGCGCTCCTCCAGCATATCTCGAAATTGCGCAATAAATATCGCATTCGCATGTTGCGATATTTCGATAAAATATCACGAATATTCTGAGCCAATCAGAGCGCTCCTCCAGCATATCTCGAAATTGCGCAATAAATATCGCATTCGCATGTTGCGATATTTCGATAAAATATCACGAATATTCTGAGCCAATCAGAGCGCTCCTCCAGCATATCTCGAAATTGCGCAATAAATATCGCATTCGCATGTTGCGATATTTCGATAAAATATCACGAATATTCTGAGCCAATCAGAGCGCTCCTACCGCAGTTATTAAAAAAATCGCAATTATTTTCGCATTCGCAATAGCGAAAAATCGCATTCAATTAATTTCGATAAAATATCACGAATATTCGAATTTAGCGAATATATCTCGAATATTCGAATATATATTCGAGATATATCGCGAAATCGAATATGGCATATTCTGCTCAACACTAGTCATCGGTATCGGCCAGAGAAAAACCCATATCGGTCTACCTCTAGTCTGCACTGTAGGGGTGTCTGCATTGTAGGGGTGGGAGTCTGCACTATAGGGGTGTCTGTACTGTGGGGGTCTGCACTGTAGGGGTGTCTGTACTGTGGGAGTCTGCACTATAGGGGTGTCGGTCTGTACTGTAGGGGTGTCTGTACTGTGGGGATCTTCACTATAGGGGTGTCGGTCTGTACTGTAGGGGTGTCTGTACTGTGGGGGTCTGCACTATAGGGGTGTCGGTCTGTACTGTAGGGGTGTCTGTACTGTGGGGGTCTGCACTATAGGGGTGGGGGTCTGCACTGTAGGGGTGTCTGTACTGTGTCGGGTTGGGGTCTGCACTGTAAGGGTTTCTGTACTGTGGGGGACTGCACTATAGGGGTGTCTGTACTGTGTGGTATGGGGGTCTGCACTGTAGGGGTGTCTGTACTGTGGGGGTCTGCACTATAGGGGTGGGGGTCTGCACTGTAGGGGTGTCTGTACTGTGTCGGGTGGGGGTCTGCACTGTAAGGGTGTCTGTACTGTGGGGGTCTGCACTATAGGGGTGTCTGTACTGTGGGGGTTTGCACTGTTGGGGTGTCTGTACTGTGGGGGTTTGCACTGTTGGGGGGTCTGAACTGTTGGGGGGTGTCTGTGTAATGGGGTCCAGAGTGCTATGTAATGTAAAGGGGTCCAGTGGTGTATGGTGCTGTGTAATGTAAAGGGGTCCAGTATGTTTTACATTTAGTAGTATGGTGTATATTATACTAAGAATTTCTGGTGTGGCGTGGTTACAAAAGCACAAATTTAGTGTGTTTTTTTATATAAAAAAATTATTGAAAGAAAATTTTTTGCAAGGGAGGTGGGTGGCAGTTGGGGGGGGCGCCAAAATGGAGCTTCGCTTGTGTAGGCAGAAATCCTTGCACCGGCCCTGCCTGCCAATACTCTGCAATATCCCGGCCAATACTCCGCAATACCCCTGCCAATACTCTGCAATACCCCTGCCAATACTCTGCAATATCCCGGCCAATACTCCGCAATACCCCTGCCAATACTCTGCAATACCCCTGACAATACCAATATATTCTCTAGGGTCTTTGCTAAAACATATATATAATGTTTTGGGGTTCTATGTAATTTTCTAGCAAATAAATGATGATTTTTACATGAAGGAGAGAAATGTCAGAATTGGCCTGGGTGCTCCAGAAAGCCTGAAGGTGATCCCTGCATGTTGGACCTCTGTATGTGGCGACGCTGTGTAAAAGTCTCACACATGTGGTATCGTCATACCCGGGAGGAATAGCATAATGTGTTTTGGGGTGTAATTTGTGATATGTATATGCTGTGTGTGAGAAATAACCTGCTAATATGACAATTGTGTGAAAAAAAATATATTTATTTTGCAAAGAATTGTGGGAAAAAATTACAACTTCAAAAAACTCACCATGCCTCTTTCTAAATACCTTGGAATTTCTTCTTTCCAAAAAGGGGTAATTTGGGGGGTATTTGTACTTTTCTGGCATGTTAGGGTATCAAGAAATTAGATAGGCCATCAGTACTTCAGGTGTGATCAATTTTCGGATATTGGCACCTTAGCTTGTGGACTCTATAACTTTCACAAAGACCAAATAATATGCACCAATTTGTACTTATTTTTACTAAAAATATGTAGCAGTATACATTTTGGCCAAAACTTATGAAGAAAAATTACAATTTTGCAAAATTTTATAACAGAAACGAAAACAAATTTTTTTTTTTACAGAATTTTCAGTCTTTTTTCTTTTATAGCGCAAAAAAGAAAAAACCCAACGGTGATTAAATACCACCAAAAGAAAGCTCCATTTGTGGGGGAAAAAATTAAAAAATTTCACATGGGTACAGTGTTATATGACTGAGTAATTGTCATATAAATTGTGAGAGCACCGAAAGCTGAAACTTGGTCTGGTTATTAAGGGGGTTTAAGAGCCCAGTGGTCAAGTGGTTAAGGGGAACCCAAAGCTCAAATTTAAATGGAGTGGGGTCCCCCAAATCCATACAAGACCCTTATCTGAACATGCTGCCTGGCAGATCAGGATAGAAGGGAGACTAGCGAGCAACCCCTCCCCCTGAACCCTACCAGGCCACATGCCCTCAACAAAGCATTATTAAAGGATTTGTCAAAAACTGTCTCTTGTGGTTTTTACTGACAACCACAGCCCAGGGTTGTCGAGTAGAGGCCCTTGTCCCCATCAACACGGGGGAGTATTGGGGTGGGGGGCGCAGAGCACCCACCCCCTATGTTGAGAGCATGTGGCCTGATATGGTTCAGGGGCACCTCCTCGCCCCCCCCCCCATACTGACCTTCCAGGCTGCATGCTTGGATAAGGGTCTGGTATGGATTTTGGGGGTATCCAACGTCGTTTTTATTTTTATTTTGGCATGGGGTTCCCCTTAAAATCCATACCTAGTATGTACTGGGGGGGACCCTACGCTGTTTCTATTTTTTTTTTTGTTTTTTTTATCTGTATTGTCGGGAGCCAGAAATACATTATAGCCATGAGCATGTTTAACCGCTTCCATACAGGGCTTTTATACACACATCCATACCAGGCATATTCTGGCACTTCTCTCCTACATGTACAAATCATAATATTTTTGCTATAAAATTACGCAGAACCCCCAAACATTATATATGTTTTTTAGCAGACACCCTAGGGAATAAAACGACGGTCATTGAAACGTTTTATCTTGCACGGTATTTACGCAATCATTTTTCAAACGCCTTTTTTTTGGAAAAAAATTGTTTCATGAATTAAAAAAATAACAAAACAGTAATGTTAGCCCATTTTTTTTGTAAAATATGAAAGATGATGTTACACCGAGTAAATAGATACCTAACATGTCACGCTTTAAAATTGCGCACACTCATGGAATGGCGCCAAACTTCGGTACTTAAAAATCTCCATAGGCAACGCTTTGAATTTTTTTACAGGTTACCAGTTTAGATTTACAGAGGAGATCTAGTGCTAGAATTGTTGCTGACACTCTAACGCACGCGGCGATACCTCACATATGTGGTTTAAACGGCGTTTACATATGTCGACGGGACTTGCGCGTGCGTTCGCTTCTGCGCGCGAGCTACTGGGGACAGGGGCGTTAAAAAAAAAAAATAAAATCTTTGTAAACATCCCTTGTAATAGGAATGTGTGTGACAGGTACTCTTTATGGAGATATGCGGGGTCAATAAGACCCCACATCTCTCCTCCAGGCTGGAAAGCATGAAATCAGTGAAAAAAAATTCACCGATCTCATGCTTACTGTTGCTTAGCAGCCGCAATTGCGGCTTTGTTTACTTACGGGGACCTGGGCGTGACGTCATCACATCGCGCCCGGGTCCTCCGATGGTCATAGAGATGACTGGTGACCAGGGCAGGACTTAGGGTGGTGGGGGCCCCTGGGCTTGAGTGTTGAAGGGGCCCCCTGGAGCCGAGAATTGGGGGGGTCGAAGATGTTGAGCGAGGGGGGGATCATAGTTGTTGAGCGGGGGGGGGCGCATTAAAACATTAAAGTTGTTGAGAGGGGGGGGCGCAAATTGAAGTTTGTTGAGCGGGGGGGTGCCTCTCACCTGTGCACAGAATGTGTCGGCTCTCTTCCCTTAAGCAGACATCCACACACCCCTCCGGTTCCTCCTGGGGGGGTTTTGCAGTTGTTGAGCGGGGGGGGGGGGGAGTGCCTCTCACCTGTGCCAACAGCCAGGGCCACAGACTGTCATTAGCCCGGCTGTTGGCTTTCTTCCCTTCAGCAGCCATAGTCCTCCACACACACACCGCTCCGGTTCCTCCTGCTTCCGTGCTGCCTCCTCTTGCAGTGCGGGAAAATTAACCCTTTCGCGGGACTACGGGAAGAAGCTGTCTGTGCGGGCAGAATCCGTGCGTGTTGGGAGGTATGCGCAGGGCCGCCATCAGGAATTTTGGGGCCCCTTACTAGGGTTGCCACCTGTCCAGGAATCACCCGGACAGTTTGGGTTTGGGATCTTGTGTCCGGGTTTCAGTCTGCCTGAAACCCGGACACATTATTTAGACTGGGCTGTGGCTCCCCAAGTAGGTAGTCACACAAAAATCTGTTGCCATTCGGGAGATGCGGGCCGCTGTCTGGGGGAAGGTTTGTCATCACTGAGGGGGAGCCATGATGTGAGCAAGAGCAGTTTGGCCACACCCACTGTTTGCCGCAGCGCACTGCATTACCACTCTCCTTGAGGCACCCAAAGGTGCCCCAGGTCTTTTATAATCCTATTGTGTATACTACGGAAAAAATGTGCCCTGTGCCGCTAAAGTGTTCGGGTTTGGCTTGAAGAAAAAGTGGCAACTCTACCCCTTACACAGCTTAAGGCATGGGCCCCCTGGAGCAGAGAACCGGGGGGGGGGGTGCTGCCGCCTGAAATTGAGAAGCAAGGGGGGCCTTTACAAAAAAAAGAAGAAATAAAGAAAAATATATATACAGTACAGACCAAAAGTTTGGCCACACCTTCTCATTCAAAGAGTTTTCCTCATTTTCATGACTATGAAAATTGTAGATTCACACTGAAGGCATCAAAACTATGAAGTAACACATGTGGAATTATCCATAACAAAAAAGTGTGAAACAACTGAAAATATATTTAATATTCTAGGTTCTTCCACCTTTTGCAGCAGACACATCTCTAGAACTGATAAGAGGAGACTGTGTGAATCCGGCCTTCATGGTAGAATATCTGCTAGGAAACCACTGCTAAAGAAAGGCAACAAGCAGAAGAGACTTGTTTGGGATAAAGAACACAAGGGATGGACATTAGACCAGTGGAAATCTGTGCTTTGGTCTGATGAGTCCAAACTTGAGATCTTTGGTTCCAACCCCCATGTCTTTGTGCGACGCAGAAAAGGTGAACGGATGGACTCTACATGCCTGGTTCCCACCGTGAAGCATGGCGGAGGAGGTGTGATGGTGTGGGGGTGCTTTGCTGGTGACACTGTTGGGGATTTAATCAAAATTGAAGGCATACTGAACCAGCATGGCTACCACCGCATCTTGCAGGGGCATGCTATTCCATCCGGTTTGCGTTTAGTTGGACCATCATTTAGTTTTCAACAGGACAATGACCCCAAACACACCTCCAGGCGGGGGAAGGGCTATTTGACCAAGAAGGAGAGTGATGGGGTGCTGCGCCAGGTGACTACCTCTTGAAGCTCATCAAGAGAATGCCAAGAGTGTGCCAAGCAGTAATCAAAGCAAAAGGTGGCTACTTTGAAGAACCTAGAATATTAAATATATTTTCAGTTGTTTCACACTTTTTTGTTATGTATAATTCCACATGTGTTAATTCATAGTTTTGATGCCTTCAGTGTGAATCTATAATTTTCATAGTCATGAAAATAAAGAAAACTCTTTGAATGAGAAGGTGTGTCCAAACTTTTGGTCTGTACTGTATATATAAAAAAGGGGGTAGCCATCTGGGGCCCTAGGTACCTCTGGGCCCTTTAATAAAAAGAAAAAAGAAACCTCTGGGCCCTTTAATAAAAAATAAAAAAAAATAAAAACATTTATAAAAAATACATAAAAAAAGAGAAGTTGCCATCTGGGGCCCTTTAATAAAAAATAAAAAAATATAAACAAAAATAAAAAAAAACATTTATAAAAATAAATAAAAAAGGGGGGGGGGGTTGCCACATGGGGCCCTGGGGACCTCTGTAAAAAAAATATATATATATATATATATATATATATATATATATATATATATATATATATATATATATATATATATATATATATATATAAAAATAGGGTTGCCATCTGGGGGCCCTGGAGACCTATGTGCCCTTTAATAATAATACAATATATATATATTTATATATATATAAAAAATATATAAAATAAATCATATTTTTTTTATAAAAAATAAATAAAAAAAGGGGGTTGCCATCCAGGGGCCCTGGAGACCTCTGGGCCCTTTAATAATAATAATAATAATAATAATATTATATATATATATATATATATATATATATATATATATATATATATATATATATATATATATATATATATATATATATAAAATATATAAAAAACACATTTTTTTTAATAAAAAATAAATAAAATAAGGGGGGTTGCCGTCCGGGGCCCGGGGGGCCTCTGGACCCCTAAAAAAAATAAAAAAATAAAAAAAAAAAAATTTTTTTTTTTAAGGGGGCCCCCTATTGGGCGGGGCCCATGGGCTTTAGCCCAGTCAAGCCCAATGGTAAGTCCGGCCCTGCTGGTGACCATCTGGTCACCAGTCATCTCTATGCTTCCTGCCAGCGCCGGACGATTCGTTCTCCGGGCCCCCGATGGCACGGGAGAGCCCGGAGAAGCACCGGATGGAGGCGGGAGGGGGGATGTCCCCTCCCGCCGCCTGTAAGAACGATCTAGCGGCGGAACCGCCACTATGATCATTCTTACGTTGTGCAGAATCGCCGGCACAAGAGAAGGATATCTGAATGATGCCTCTAGCTGCAGGCATCATTCAGATATCCACCCGCAAAGCCCAGGACGTCATATGACGTCCACCCGGATCGTTAGAGGTCCGTTGTGGACGTCATTTTACAATGGGCCGGGCGGGAAGTGGTTAAATTACATTTTTTCCTTTAGAAATTTAATTATTGCTGCAGCATTTTCTACACATCGCACAGATGTGCCACTTTACAGGCAGTATAAGGGGACCCCAGGCACGATATTAAAAGGAATTTTTCATTTTTATCATTTCACTTTAAGCATAATTAAAATCACTGCTCCTGCAAAAACGTTTTATTGATACATGTCTCCCAGGGCAGTACACAGACCCCCATACCCCTTTTATGGTCAATTACTTGCATATAAGACTTCAAAATGGACACTTTTAACTTTGCTTGTTCGGCTCCCAAAGACTTCAATGTTCGCTGTTCGGGTTAGAACACTTCCCCTGTTTGGAAGTTTGGCTGTGAACCGAACAGGGGGGGGGGGGGTGTTCAGCCCATCCCTACTGCTCAGCATGGGACTCAGAAGCTAGTGGAGATCATTGGAGTAGTGGTGCCTACAACACTACGGCCCAGATTCTCGTAGGAGATACGACGGCGTATCTCCAGATACGCCGTTGTATCTCTGAGTCTGAGCTGTCGTATCTTGGCTCCTGATTCAAAGAATCAGATACGCCAGAATTTGTATAAGATACGACCAGCGTAAGACTCCTACGCCGTTGTATCTTAAATGCATATTTACGCTGGCCGCTAGGGGCGTGTACGCTGATTTACGCCTAGAAATATGTAAATCAGCTAGATACGCCAATTCACGAATGTACTCCAGGCCGTCGCATTACAGATACGTTGTTTACATTAGGCTTTTCCCGGTGTAAAGTTACCCCTGCTATATGAGGCGTAGATGAGGCGTGCCAATATTAAGTATGGACGTCGGAACAGCGTAAAAATTTTCACGTTTTAAGTCGTTTGCGTAAGTCGTTCGCGAATAGGGCTGGGCGTCATTTACGTTCACGTCTAAAGCATTGGCTTCTTGCGGGTTAATTTGGAGCATGCGCACTGGGATACTTTCACGGACGGCGCATGCTCTGTTCGTAAAAAGCGTCATTTACATGGGGTCACATTAAATTTACATAACACACGCCCACATCTTCCACATTTGAATTAGGCGGGCTTACACCGGCCTATTTACGCTACGCTGCCGCAACTTTGGTTTGAGAATACTGCACTTGCCTGTCAAAGTTGCGGAGGCGTAGCGTGAATAGGATACGTTACGCCCGCACAAAGATGCGCGCTTCTACGTGAATCCGGGCCTACATTTCCAACTTCTAGAAGGATTGCACAGGTGTGGTGTATGCATAGTTACAAGTTCCAAGCTGAACCAATGTAACTATGCAAAAGTATCCATACCTGGAGATTATTTTTTAAAGAATAAGTTCACCTTTTCAGGCAGAATTTAATAATAAATTGAATGTATTTAATGTATTTAATGTATTTTCTGTCCAAGCCATCCCAATATGCTGATCTCCCACTTTCCTACTCTAAGGAAGCTTTGAATCTGCACCTTTCTGTTCAATATTTAAAAAAATGCATTATGCACCATAGAATAGGGTTTGTTTTACATCTGTGGACCATACCTCCCTCAATAATATACCACCTCTTTTTTTCATTTCTGCCGACTTTACTACTTCTTCCTTTATGGTGTAGTGCAAGGTAATCTATAAATACCCAGGCTTGATAGTGACAAACAAACTAAAAAATAAATAAATAAAATGCACCTAAAATGATTAGGTAGTATCACGGGTAGACTAGTACTTACCGAGGCCGAGATGCCAAGAGCAGTTCACCCTTGCAACTAAGCGCACTTCGACCCCTGGAGGTGAGACAGGGGAGGAATGGCACAAAGAGGCACAGGCTACCCAGCAGGTGCAAGTAGACTTGAAGCAGTTGAGCAGCTGAGTCAAACTGGCAGGTGCGTGGTTTGCTGGAAGAACTTGGCCAGAGAGTCCAGAACCAGGCCGGGGGTCAAACACAGGCAGACAAGGAAGTTTAAACACAACGGAGGTACTGTGTTGGGAACACACAAGTCCAGGTCACAGCAAAAGGTCAAGGCAGGAGACAAGAGGCAAAGTCTGGGTTACAGGCTGAGGGTCAAACACAGGAGACAAGCGGAATACATAGTACAAGCCAAAGGTCAGGTCCAGGAGAACATCAGCAGAGTCAGAGGTAATCCGGGTCACAGCAGGTAATCAAACACAGGAACAAGTCACAGGTAAACAGGAAGCTGAAGACGAACCAGCAATTCCTCATTTGCTCAGCTTTTATAGGCAGCCAGGAAGTCATGTGGTGTGTGCACTATGCAGCTGCGTGTTTCTCTGAAAGCTTCTCACTGTCAGCTTTGCTGCCATCTAGTGTTCAAATAGATGTATAACATGTTTCTTTATAATATGTTTCTCTGACAGGTAGCTGTTGTTATGCTGTTTTGTGATGAACATCAACACATGAAAGAAAACAGGTATTAACGTCACTTCCTGTATATCACAGTTACTAAAAGTGATTAGACAACACATATAAATTCCACAAACAAGTTCCTGCCTCTTAAAGATGTTAATTTTTGAAAAGGAAACGCGTAGGGTGGTACTTCAGACTGACGTCACATCCGGAACTGGAAGTATACGACAGTCATTTTGAATGAAGGCACCCTCCGAGTTCAATACAAGCTGGTGAATTTTTTTTAACTGTAATTGCAGCATCTTTTGTCTTTTATAATAATAAACATTCTTTCATGTTTGTGAGAGGTAGGGCTCTTCTCCTTTTTTTGATTTATTTGGAGAACTACTAATTTGAGATGCAGTTTGTGGGGCAAAGATGTTTACATACACTAGAGCTGGAGGAAGATCTGTGGAGAAAATGACAGCCGCTTATCCTTGATCAGGTCATTCCCCACAGTTACAACCCTTTGTACCACCTGCCACACCCTATTAGATTGTAAGCTCCTCTGAGCAGGGCCCTCTTAATCCTCGTATTTTATTATATTGCCTCCCTTTTATATTGTAGAGCGTTGCGTAAACTGTTGGCGCTCTATAAATCCTGTATAATAAAAATAATAATAATCTTATATACACAGCACAAGCCTTTTTGACTCACTTGCTAAGCACAAGAGGTCAACTCTATCCGCTACAGTGTCTTACATTTTGATATAGCAGTAATCACAATTGTGTGTGGTCTAATATAGGTGTTGTCTAATCACTTATAGTAACTGTGATATACAGGCAGCGCTGCAAATTCTTCTTTACACATGTAGTGAAAGGGACCTGCCTGCTTTGATACACATTGGATAGATTGTTCAGGTATGTTTTCCTATTCCAAAATTTTGGTAAATCTAAAGGCATTTTGTACAGAGTTTCGAAAGTTTGGGCACCCCAGGTAAAAATGTGTTTTAATGTGCATAACGAAGCCAAGGAAAGATGCAAAAATCTCCAAAAGGCATCAAATTACAGATTAGACATTCTTATAATATGTCAAAAAAAGTTAGATTTTATTTACATCATTTACACTTTCAAAATAACAGAAAACAAAAAAAATGCAGTCTACAAAAGTTTGGGCACCCTGCAGAATTTATAGCATGCACTGCCCCCTTTGCAAAGCTGAGACCTGCCAGTGTCATGGATTGTTCTCAATCATCGTCTGGGAAGGCGAAGTGATGTCAATCTCAAAGGTTTTAAATGCCCAGACTCATCTGACCTTGTCCCAACAATCAGCACCATGGGTTCTTCTAAACAGTTGTCTAGAAAACTGAAACTGAAAATAGTTGACGCTCACAAAGCTGGAGAAGGCTATAAGAAGATAGCAAAGCGTTTTCAGATGTCAATATCCTCTGTTCGGAATGTAATTAAGAAATGACAGTCATCAGGAACAGTGGAAGGTAAAGCAAGATCTGGAAGACCAAGAAAAATATCAGACAGAACAGCTCGCAGGATTGTGAGAAAAGCAATTCAGAACCCATGTTTGACTGCACAATCCCTCCAGAAAGATCTGGCAGACACTGGAGTTGTGGTACACTATTCCACTATAAAGAGATACTTGTACAAATATGGTCTTCATGGAAGAGTCATCAGAAGAAAACCAGAAGAAAAACTCTTCTACGTCCTCACCACAAAAATCAGCATTTGAACTTTGCAAATGAACATATAGACAAGCCTGATGCATACATTTACAAGAGTTAGGACTGCAGAAATATTGAGGTGCCTTGGAGCAGCTCTGCAGCTTACGCATGTATTTTCAAATGTGTGCAAACGAAACCCCTGTTTTTAACACAAACTGTTAGGTTAAATCAGTTGGTAGCAGACTGGTTGGTGAGTTGAGCTGGGAATTTTCTTTGGTTTTGTTTTGCATGCGCTGCCCTTTCATGTGCTCCTTGCTGTGAAGGCCAGTTATAGGTGGGGACAGGAACCATTTGTTTGTTAAAAGCGACACTAGTCCACCCTCCCTATCGCACCCAACCCAGCTAGTGTACTTACCTCACCCTGACAGCCACGGCCCCCCTTCGCTGTTTATTTCTTCTGGCTGATCCTCTTAAGAGTTTCTAAAGAGATAAATGGGGCCATACACTGAATGTCTGCAGCAGTTTTAATTGTTTGCTACTAAGTTATTTAACTGCTTATTGGCAATCACCTATTTTTAATTAAAATGGAATGAGTGCCCAACTAATGAGATGACTGCCTGTTAGTGGAAAATTGGCTTTTACCAACCAATTAAAACTGCCCTTGTAGCTTACCTAATACAGTAAATCCAGTGGTGGCCCGTTCATACGGGGCGCAGGGGCACCGCCCCCCTAATCCATGCACCCGGCCCCTAATCTACATGCATGGTGCCAGACGAAATCTTTATGTTTTTTTCCCTCCACAAATAGAACTTTCTTTTGGTGGTATTTGATCATCTCTGCAGTTTTTATTTGTTTTTATTTTTTGCGCTATAAACAAAAGAAGAGCGACAATTTAAAAAAAAAACACAATATTTTTTACTTTTTTATTTAATAAATATCACAATTTTTAAAAAAAAAACGTTTTTTTCCCTCAGTTTAGGCCGATACGTATTCTTCTACATATTTTTGGTAAAAAAAAATCGCAATAATCGTATATTGATTGGTTTGCACAAAAGTTATAGCGTCTACAAAATAGGTGATAGATTTATGGCATTTTTATTTTATTGATTTTTTTTACTAGTATTGGCGGCGATTTGCGATTTTTTACTGTCACCGTGACATTGCGGCGAACACATCGGACACTTTTGACACGTTTTTGGGACCATTCACATTTATACAGCGATTAATGCTATAAATATGCATTGATTACTGTGTAAATGTGACTGGCAGGGAAGAGGTTAACCACTAGGGGGCGTTGAAGGGGTTAATATGTTCCCTAAGGTGTGTTCTAACTGTAGGGGGGAGAGGACTCTCAAGGGGAGGAGACCGATGTGTGTTCCTCTGTACTGGGAACACACATTGGTCTCCTCCCAGCTGACAGGAGGTGGATCTGTGTGTTTACACACACAGATCCACACTCCTGCCGTGATTACCGGCAATCGCGGACAATCGCGCCCTAGATCGCCGGGAACACAGGACGTCATATGATCGGCGAGGGGTTCCTGCCGCCGTCATTTTACAATGACGCAGTATGGAAGTGGTTAAAGGATAAAAAGTGCATTTTATATACAATTATATAGATCAGACCAAAATGAGGGACAAATGATGAGGAAAGAGGGACAGAGCGATGTTGCTCCAAATCAGGGACCGTCCCTCAAATTTAGGGACAGTTGGGAGCTATGATCAGTGTCCCAGATTCAAGAAGCAATTGCGCCTGTGTAACCATAGGTTACACAGCGCAATTGCTTACTTGCCCCGGCGTTACGAATGCTCCTGATTCAGGAACATCGTAACGCCGACTGCAGCCTAAAATCTGCGTGGCATAAGGCTCTTATGCCACGCATATCTTAGGCTGCATTCTAGCGATGACCGCTAGGGGGCGCTCCCATTGTGCTCAGTGTATAGTATGCAAATTGCATACTAACACCGATTCACAACGTTGCGCGAGCCCTGCTTACGCAATTTACGTAGTTTGCGTACGTCGGGTTTCGCGTAATGTTGCACATCCTAATAGCACGCGCAGCCAATGCTAAAGGATACCCGTCGTTCCCGCGTCGCGATATTTGAAATCTACGTCGTTTGCGTAAGTGATTCGTGAATGGCGCTGGACGCCATTCACGTTCACTTTGAAGCAAATGACGTCCTTGCGACGTCATTTGCTGCAATGCACGTCGGGAAAGTTTCCCGACGGAGCATGCGCTCTACGCTCGGCGCAGGAGTGCGCCTAATTTAAATTATTCCCGCCCCCTACGGGATCATTTACATTAGGCGCCCTTACGCAGGGCAAGTTTACACAGCGCACACGCAATTTACGGAGCTATTGCTCCGTGAATCGCGGGTAGCGCAGTAAATTTGCGGGAGCGCAGGGCAAAAACGCTGCCCTGCGCCTCCGTAACAGATGGGCAAATTCTACCTGAATCTGGGCCAGTGTGTTCTGTTGTGGGGAGTCCCCCTGTCAAAACACAATTGCATAGCTGGGGAGATCGCTGCACCGACATTGCTGGTGTTGGTATGGCGATCTGTCAGTTTTTTTTTGTTTTGCCCGCTGGGTTAGATGAAAAAAAACTGTGCAAACACATGTTCACATATTTGAAAGTTCGTATGTAGGGGACTTACTGTAGCGATAGTCAATGGGATGCATCGCGCACTAGTGATTTTACACATAACCACTAGATGGTGCTGTTGATTAACATAAACTTTTTTTTTTCATTCTATTGAAGTAGACTTTGTACTTCAGATTACATTCAGGGTATTGTTTTTAGCTCATGTTTCTGAATAGTATTATATTACAAGTTAGAATTCATTAGAATTGAACATTCAAGGACCATTACCATAAACTTTGCACAATTCGTGATAACAGTTGCCGTATATACCATTACAAACGTTTGGGGTTTCAGGCTGTACAGTATAATATATTTACATAAATTTCAATACTAAATGTATCTGAATATAAAATATGAGCTTCAGTTGTGTAGATACATATAACAGTGATATACAGTATAACCCGTTTTTTTAAATCACTTTCAGCTGCTGATTTATTCGCTGTGTATGCAACTTCATTATCTTTTAAGCCTATGTAGCACTACCCTGTAGGGGCTGCTGGTAACTGGTTCCCCTACTCCTGCACAGCCAGGCAACACGCATTTTTCGCTTGCATCCAAACATAAAAAGTCAGTCCTTTGGCTTTGTTTTGATGTTTTATTAGGGGCATAGGTGTGCGCGGCCTATTACTGTACATTAGGTTGTGCACCCAAAAGGTAAAGCACACGTGTGCCTACATATATATGGCGTGAGCAGGGAGATCAATCACCCTGCCGGTACAGTGAAAGAGAAGTGCATAAGAACTTCTCTTACTGCAGAGCCATTAAGATGGAGATCGTTCCCGTCTTCCTGCTGGCACACAGAGACATAATGCAAATGCACATAGGATGATTAGGGTGTGCCTAGGCACATCCAGCACACCCTGTACTTACACCTAAGATTAGGGGGTAACAACTTGGATGGGGTGTAGGGATTTATGGGATGTCCAACTTCAATCCAAGAACAACATAAAAGGGACAATTTCCATCCTCTGTACATAAGATCCCACACTATATGATGCAAACTGCACGCAGGAGTGTATCCTCTCCTAACGTAGAACTGCTCCCAGCTCCACTACTTGTAGAAACTACCAGCCCTCCTGGCTGCTCTGAAGATCTCCAAGGACAAGGATAAAAGGGTTAGGCATAATGCTTGTCCTTTTAGAAAGCTTGCTTAAAGCGGATCTCCACTCTAAAGTGGAGTCCCGCTGATCGGCACCCTCCCCCCCTCCGGTGTCACATTTGACACCTTTCAGGGGGGAGGGGGGTGCAGATACCTGTCTACAGACAGGTATCTGCACCCACTTCCGGCCCTACGATGCGGGCAAAAGACGGGTTTTTCCCTTGCTTCCTGTCCGTCCCCCGTTGTATGCTGGGAACACTCGGCTCCCAGCACACAGCGGGAGCCAATCGGCGGGCGCAGCGCGACTCGCGCATGCGCCGTAGGGAACCGGGCAGTGAAGCCGGAGCGCTTCACTTCCTGGTTCCCTCACCGTGGATGGAGGGGGGAGCAGCAGAGAGACGAGCGATCGGCTCGTCATCTGCTGCGATCGGCGCTGGACTCCAGGACAGGTAAATGTCCTTATATTAAAAGTCTGCAGCTGCAGTATTTGTAGCTCCTGGCTTTTAATATATTTTTTTAGTGGCACATCCGCTTTAATGTGGCAGTCTCTCCCATTGAAAATCTGCTGGGGGTATCAATGGAATGTTTACAACACCCCAAGAGCAGGCCGCAAACGCAGGGCATTTGTCTGAACCAGATCACGTGGGTATAAACAGGGCCGGCCTTAGGTGTTCAGGCGCCCTGTGCGAGCTAATCCTGTGGCGCCCCCTCCCATATTCACCCCTCGCCCCCTGGTCACCTAAACATACACAAAGAGAAAAAAAATATTTGTAACAAATAATTTGTTTTAACTTTACATTACACAGCACCTTGCATCTCTGGACCCCTTTACAATACACAGCCCCCTGCACCCCTTTACATTACACAGCACCCTGCACCTCTGGACCCCTTTACATTACACAGCACCCTACATCACTGGACCCCTTTACATTACAGCTCTGGACCCCCTTTACTGCAGCTCTGGACCCCCCTTTAGTGTATCCACCCCTTCAATGCAGAACCCCTGTTCAGTGCAGACCCCTCTTCAGTGTAGCCCCCCTTCAGAGTACCCCCCCCCCGTTCAGTGCAGCCCCCCTTGTTCAGTGTAGCCCCCCGTTCAGTGCAGCCCCACCTTCAGTACCTCAGATCAGTGCGGCGGCACATGCACAGCAGGTCCCCTCCCCCTGTTTACACATAAACAGAGAGGAGGGGGAGGCGGCTTCACTCGGCTGTGCCTGTGTGACATCCGGGTCTGGGATCGCACAGACAGGCAGCCCGTGACCGCTAGAGGAGGGGAGTGGTGTCACCCTGCACCCCCCGCACACTCTGTGCACCCCCTCGCCACTGTAGCTAGCTCGCCTCTCCCTGCCTGTGCCTAAACCCGCAGCGCTGCCACCGCGGATGAAATACAATCGCGAAGGGGGTGGCGGTCTGACACCCCCAGCGGTCAGCTCCCCCTTAGTATGCCTCTGGATGGCCGCACGGCACCCCTGTTGCCCATGGCGCCCTATGCGGCCGCACAGCTCGCACACCCCAAAGGCCGGCCCTGGGTATAAACACTGATGCGATCCGAATGAAAAAGAGAAATCACCGCTCTAGGATACTAATCAGAAAGTCTCCTCACCTGATCCAAAGCCACGGCTGCTGGCAAAGCATGAAATGATGCAAAATGAAGGAAAAACTTTCTGGACAGCCGCACTCCAAAAATAAATTGCTTTTATTTTGAAATAAAAAAACACACAAAAAGCATGCCACAGCAAGCGGGGTAAAGATTGATGTGATTCGGTTCCAGTAAGAACAAAAAAAAAGACGCTCACACCTTTTTGATGAGGATGCTGTGCGATTTTAGCCATCTAAAATGAATGGGCTCAAATCATAGCGTGTAAAGTGTAGGGTCTAGAGAGACTATGCAATGTAAAAAACAGTGTATAGAGAACAGGGTGCATGACTATTTAGCATGAAGAGTGCAGCCATCAGAATAAGTAACATACAACATAGCGTTGATTGCAGTGCTCTGGAATATGTAGAGTATACAGTGTAGCAATCAGAAGCTGTATGTAACATACAACATAGTGCATACAATGGAGCGGTCAGCATATAGAAGCCAAGATTTGTTAATTGCACCACACAGCTTGCAATTGCAGAGTGTAATGGTCCGGAGTAAGTTTCTCTTTATGTCGGTGGTCAGTGTGCTACCTTTACCCAGCATTCCCCCTTACACTGGTGGCCAGTGCTCTTAAAGAGGAGGCCTGCCCACCCCTGCAAAAATTAAAAGCCAGCAGCTATACATACTGCAGCTGCTGACTTTTAATGATAGGACACTTACCTGTCCTGGAGTCCAGTGATGTTGGCACCGCAGTTGATGTTTTCATCAGCTACTGGGTGCTGCCGCCGCCATTGCGGGTAAGGGAACCTGACAGTGTAGCCTTACGGCTTCTCGCCGAGTCCCTACTGTGCATGCGCGAGGCACCGCTGCGCTCTCCTACTGACCCGGCGGGGGAAGAAGGAGGAAGCTGAGTTGCTGACGTAATGCGCCACGTCCTGGACAGGATGCCTGATCCCCCCGTAAGGTGCCAAATGTGGTACTGGAGTGGGGGAGGAGACAAATGAGCGGAATTTCCAATTACGTGTGGAACGCTGCTTTAATTCAGTTTGACAAATAGGGAGTTGCAACGCTGTATCCTGGCATAGGCCAACAAGGCCCAGGCCTAGGGCAGCACAGAAAGAGTGTAATGCAAGCTGCTTCTTTTGACTGTCCTATCATCCTGGACCACAAACCTTCCTCACTGTGCTATGTTTTCTGCTGCACCATTGGCATGGTTATATCTTCTTAATCCTCTCCATAAAATTATCAGAAATTTGTGCTTAAAGTAGAACTATAGACAACACTTTTTTTTTTCATTTTGGATAGAGTAAGGGAGTCTTATAGCCCCTGTCAGTTTATTTTTTACCATCCCCGTCCCATTGCAGAGATTTCCCTTCACTTCCTGCCCCACAGCCAAACAGGAAGTAAGAGGAAATCTATGCAAATTAAGGGAATCCAATGCCCCCCCCTAAGAACTAGTGTCCCCACTCGAAAATTTCAGGGGGAATCTTAAGCAGAAATGGGTGTGGCCTTGACAGGAAGGGGTGGGTCATATTTAAATTAGGGGGTGCATTAGTCTAGTCGGGCCTAGGGCAGCACAAAACCTAAATACACTAGAGGGGAGTTGTGGTATTATCACAACACAGTGAATTAAAGCAGAGTTCCGGCCACAATTTCACTTTTTAAATATAAATACCCCTGTAATACACAAGCTTAATGTATTCTAGTAAAGTTAGTCTGTAAACTAAGGTCAGTTTTGTTAGGTTGTTACAGCATTTAGACACTTTATAAAATAGAAATTGACTGGGGCCATCTTAAGTGTGGGCATCATGAAGCCAGACTGTATGACTTCCTGGATTTCAGCCTTGCAGATCTCGCACATGCTCAGTGCTGTACAAGCAGTGTAATAGGTTTCAGATCAGGTTTCAGCACCTGTACTGTCCAAGTCACATGATTCTTCGAGACTGGGGAGTGCACAGACTCCTGGAAAGTTACACCCACTACATTCCCAGGAGTCTGTGCGGTGTAGGTTAGGAAGCTTAAGCACCTAGGTGCAGGAAGTGGGAAGATTAACTATTCTGCCTAGCAACAACACTTTGAAGGCATCTAAAAAAAAAAAAAAAAATTCTTAAAGGACTAATGACATTTTTTTTAAACTACTGATGTAATGTTATATTTATGGGTGGAACTCCACTTTAATAAAGCAAAATGATGGGTGATTAGTGGCCTCGGGAGCCCATGGCACCGAATATCAGATGCAGGGCAAAATCCCCAGGTGCCCGGTGCTAGTGATAACAATGGTTACACCTTTACATTCAAAGCCTTTGTCCATGCACATGTATATTTGAAACATACTGTATGTTCCTTAAACTACAGGTTAAAAAGGCAGTGAAATGTCATTATCAATAAACACCACTAGATGGCAGGAACTGTTCTACAATGAAAATAGTTTTTTTTTTGCAGCGTACATACAGTATGATGATGTGCAATTACATTACTTTTAGGCACTGATGCTGAAAATAACAGAATAAGAGTATGTTTTTTTTATCATCATTTTTTTTTATAAACCAGAAGTAGTTACCAGTGTGTCTGCTTTTTAAACTCTTTTCTATTTGGACGGACACAAGGCCATCTAGGTGTAGTGTATCCCTACTGATGTTTAAGTGTGCCAGGGAGGGACGAGTGCAGCATCCAGCACTATTTTGTGATTGGAGACATTGATGGTATTGTAGTTGTATGATGGTATGTTTATTATTTATGATGTTTAGTAGTATGGGAGTGTCATTTTAATCTGGTGCTTAAATGTTTCCCCTTTTCAAGTCTTCATAACTGTAGAAGTACAACAGTAAGGATCCCTACATGTGGGGCTCAACACTGCATTTAGAGTAAGGTAACCTGTTTTTTTAAAATGATATCCAGGGATGTATTTTTTATTTGTTTTGCTAGTAATGGTGGCAGTCAGAAACTCATAGCGGAACTGCGATATTGCGGTGGACAAATCGGACACTAAGCTAAGTGACACTTTTGACTTTGTGGGAACCAGTGACACTAATACAGTGATCAGTGCTAAAAATATGCACTGTCACTGTACTAATGACACTGGCTGGGAAAAGGGATAACATCTAGGGCTATCAAAGGGTTAAATGTGAGCCTAACAAGTGTTTTCTCTCTGTAGGGGATGTGCTTTTACTAAAGGAAGGCATAGATCCCTATATCTGCTTTGCAGGAACACAGGATCAATGTCTTCCATACTGACAGATTGGCAACCTGTCTTGTTTACATAGGCAGACCACCGTTCAGCCTATGTACATAACGATCAGCGGGTACCGGTGGTCATCGAGTCTGCACGACCTGCTGATTGGCTCAGATACCCAGAAATGCAGGATCATGTATATAAGTGATCCTTCACAGCGCTACTGCCCTGTAGCAGTAAATCTGCTATAGGGCATTTCGGCAACTGGTTAAGATCATCAGCATTATGATTAGGGTTGCCACCTTTCCTTTAAATCAAACCCTAACACTTTTTTTTATAGTATTAACTATACATAAAGTGTATATTTTGCAATTAAATAACATTTTTAATCAAATGAAGTTAATCACAAGAGTCCCCCTTTACATCAGAGTTCCCCTTTTACTTCTGAACTTGCAGTTTCCTTACACTGTAAGGGGGGTAGGGGGGGGGGCTCTGCACTCTGATGTAAGGGAAAACTCTGGGGACTCTAACATAAGGGCTGCTCTGAGAACCCTGATCTAAGGGGGAACACTGAGAACTCTGATGTACGGAGAGGACTCTAAGATAAGTGGGGAAAACTGTGGCCTTTGGTGTAAAGCGGAACTCTGATGTGAGGGGTGCTCTGAGAACCCTGAGTGAGTGCACTCACTCAGAGGCTCACTCACCCCTTGGCAGTCAGTGCCTCTTATCCAGATGTAGATGAAGCTGCTGGAGTGTGGGCAGACACAGAGTTGTAGGGCAGGAGGAAGAGGAGCAGATCAAGCCCTTTCTCCTCTCCTGTCTGTGTGAGGGGAGGGGTAATTGTTAGTGCTGGATTTGGGCAGTGTGAAAAAGTGTAACAGATACTCTCGGCTTACACAAATGCAGCCAGAAACCCTGCTAAGAAGCCATAGTCTGGTCTGAATAATGTGTCCGGGTTTCAGGAGGTCTGAAACCCGAACGCATGATTTCAAACCCGAACTGTCCAGGTTAATCCCGGACAGGTGGCAACCCTAGTTACACAGCCAATGAAATGATGGTCCCAATTGCAGAGTAGCAGCTCAGCCATTGTTATTAACCAGAGGTGCCGAAATAGAGATTCTGCTGGCAAAAAAGTCCTGGGGTGTGATGCATGTGCCTGGGCATTAGGGTGTGCCCAGGCACACCCGGCACACCCCGTGCACACGCCTATGCCTGTATGTCATTTGTACTGGCGTCCTGATGTCTGTGACTTGTGTGTCCGAAGGAGCACAATTGAGAAACAGTTGTCAGTGTCACCCTATACTTCAGTGCTGAATAAGGAATAAGCCTGAATAGGGACCTTCATGGGGTGCAGACAAACATGCTCCCCCTTCTGTGTCGCCACTAACCCACCTCCAAGCACTCCTGTGCTGAAGCAGCCACGAATTCCAGCTTCCCCTCTGCTTCAGGAATTTGTCAGCTGCCTGCCACCTCCGCGCACCTCACAGCCTCTCGCTCGCAATCTAAGCTAAGGGGAGCAAGATCACTCCGCCAGGGAAGGAAATGGGCAGCAGCAGGCTGGCGGCCGGGACTGTAAGCAGCAGAGCGGGCGCGGGATGCACTGCACATGCGCCCGAAACAGAAAAAAAAGTCCCTCTACTCCCGAGTCCCAACACCACATAATCAGAGAGGAGGGGCCTGAGAAATAGGAACAATACACCCCCCAGGTATGGACGTCGGAACAGCGTAATTTTTTTTACGTTTTACGTTGTTTGCGTAAGTCATCCGTGAATGGGGCTGGACGTAAGTTACGTTCACATCGACTAGGCAGTGAGCAGGCGCAATTTAATTTGAAAATTCAACGTGAAACTGAGCATGCACGCGCATGCGCCATTTGAAAAAAGCGTGATTTACGTGGGGTCAAGATTAATTTCAATAAAACACGCCCACCACTTCCACATTTGAATTAGGCGGGCTTACACTGGCCCAGTTACACTACGCCGGCGTAACTTAAAGCGCAAGTTCTTTGAGAATATGGGACATGCCGCTCTAAGTTACGGCGGCGTAGTGTATCTCAGATGCGCTACGCCCGCCTAAAGATAGGCGATTCTACGAGAATCTGGGCCATAATTGGCATGTGTGTATGTATTCACACCCTTTGTTATGAAGCCCATAAAAAGCTATGGTGCAACCAATTACCTTCAGAAGTCACATAATTAGTGAAATGATGTCCACCTGTGTGCAATCTAAGTGTCACATGACCTGTCATTACATATACACACCTTTTTGAAAGGCCCCAGAGACTGCAACACCTAAGCAAGAGGCACCACTAACCAAACACTGACATGAAGACCAAGGAACTCTCTAAACAAGTAAGGGACAATGTTGTTGAGAAGTACAAGTCTGGGTTAGGTTATAAAAAAATATCCAAATCTTTGATGATCCCTAGGAGCACCATCATATCTATCATAACCAAATGGAAAGGACATGGCACAACAGCAAACCTGCCAAAAGACGGCCGCACACCAAAACTCACGGACCGGGCAAGGAGGGCATTAATCAGAGAGGCAGCACAGAGACCTAAGGTAACCCTGGAGGAGCTGCAGAGTTCCACAGCAGAGACTGGAGTATCTGTAAATAGGACGATAATAAGCCGTATGCTCCATAAAGTTGGGCTTTATGGCAGAGTGGCCAGAAGAAAGCCATTCCTTTCAGAAAAAAACAAAATGGAACATTTTGAGTTTGCGAAAAGGCATGTGTGAGACTCCCAAAATGTATGGAGGAAGGTGTTCTGGTCTTATGAGACTAAAATTAACTTTTTGGCCATCAAAGAAAACGCTATGTCTGGCGCAAACCCAACACATCACTCAAAGAACACCATCCCCACAGTGAAACATGGTGATGACATCATCATGCTGTGGGGATGTTTTTCAGAAGTCAGGACTGGGAAACTGGTCAGAGTTGAGGGTAAAAAATGGATGGTGCTAAATACAGGGATATTCTTGAGCAAAACCTGTACCACTCTGTTTGTGATTTGAGGCTAGGATGGAGGTTCACCATCCAGCAGGACAATGACCCCAGAAACACTGCTAAAGCAACACTTAAGTGGTTTAAGGGGAAACATGTAAATATGTTGGAATGGCTTAGTCAAAGCCCAGACCTTAACTTTACTGTGGAGACCTGGGGGGGTCTGTACTAGGGAGATCTGTAATGGTGGGGGATCTGTACTGTGGAGAGCTGTACCTGGGGGGCGGGGGTCTGTACTAGGGAGATCTGTACTGGTGGGGAAGTTTACTGTGGAGATCTGTACCTGGGGGGGGGGGGGGGAGTTTGTACTAGGGAGATCTGTACTAGGGAGGGATATGTACTGTGGAGAGCTGTACCTGGGTGAGGGGAGTCTGTACTGGAGAGATCTGTACTAGTGAGGGAGATCTGTACTGGTGGGGGATTTTACTGTGGAGAGCTGGACCTGGGGGGGGGGGGGTGGAATTCTGTACTGGGGAGATCTGTACTAGTGGGGTATCTGTACGGTGGAGAGCTGTACCGGAGGGGGGGGGGGTCTGTACTGGGGAGATCTGTACTAGTGGGGGATTTGTACTGTGGAGAGCTGTACTTGGGGGGGGGGGATCTGTACTGTGGAGATCTTTACTAGTGGGGGATCTGTACTGTGGAGAGCTGTACCTGGGTGGGGGAGTCTGTACTGGTGAGATCTGTACTAGTGGGGCATCATACCAGTGGAGAGCTGCACCTGGGGGGGCTGTACTGGGGAGATATGTACTAGTGGGGGATTTGTACTGTGGAGAGCTGTACTTGGGGGGGTCTGTACTGTGGAGAACTGTACTAGTGGGGGATCTGTACAGTGGAGAGCTGTACCTGGGGGGGGGGGGCTGTACTAGGGGACATCTGTACTAGTGTGGGGTATGTACTGTGGAGAGCTGTACCTGGGGAGGGGTCTGTACTAGGGGACATCTGTACTAGTGTGGGATATGTACTGTGGAGAGCTGTACCTGGGGAGGGGTCTGTACTAGGGGACATCTGTACTAGTGTGGGATATGTACTGTGGAGAGCTGTACCTGGGTGAGGGGGGGGGGGGGGGCTTTACTGGGGGACCTGTACTGTGGAGAGCTTTACCTGGGGGGGGGCTGTACTGGGGAGATCTGTACTAATGGGGGATATGTACTGTGGAGAGCTGTACCAGGGTGGGTGGGGAGGGTCTGTACTGGGCAGATCTGTACTAGTGGGGGGTCTGTACTGGGAGATAGCTGTACTGGGCAGAGCTGTATAATGAGGAGCTGGGGAGGGTTTCCACTGTTAATTCACCTTTAATTTTTTTCTGTAGAGGTGCATTAACACTTTACAGTATTATTTTAGGGTAAAGGGACTGTGGCATATATTACCATGTACACAGTCTGTAGACTCTGATGACTGGTCATCGCTCCTTTTCCAGGTTAAATGGTGCCCGGCATCATTGAACCCACTTTCTTTGAGCTCAGAACATCAAGACTCTGGCCCCTGTCCTGACTGCTGTGGAGAGGGGTGAGCCTGGCATTAGAGTTCAAGGCTGCACTAACCCATCTGAAAGAGAGTCGCAATGCATTTTAGGTTCTTAATTACAAAAAAATCCTGTGTCGATTGGCACCCTATATCAAAATGTTTGTTAAATAATAAATAAGTACCACTAAAGGCTTCTGTATGATGGTCTGAATAAGTACCAAATCAGTTTACTCAAAGTAAACATAAAAATCCTTTACGTTCCCTGACTCCTCCTTCCTTAGTATTTCACATGCTCCCCCTCCCAGACACTACAGTTCCCAGTGGGAGGGTTTCAGCAATAAAGGAAGTGTTGTTAAATCAGAAAGTAGTGGGTTAGACTGGGTGTGGTCAGGTCCTGGTTGACAAATTTTTAATTTTGTTCACTGGCTGCCTCAACAGAACATAAAACGGTGCAGATGGACTTATAATTAGGTGCATAGGGAGACCATAGCAGGTAATGGGAGGCCATAGTTCTACTTTGAATAATATAAAATATCTGTTTTGCAAATGTAAAAAAAATCTGCTTGCCTCTAAGGAACTGCTTTCATGTATCGGGCTACATCTATTAGGAGCCTGCTGGAAAAGCTAACAATTTGCCAAGGTTGCATTACATTGTGGAGGATGAAGGTGATGATGTCACACACCATGTGACGCTCTTAGAAAAAAAAAACTTCTAAACCTGTCCCCATTATACCTACTAAGGCTACTAAAATTGTGACTGTAAGCATAGAATTTTGGCGAGCTTAGTATTATATATTTGTAGTGATCTGGGGAGATTTGTGTGTCCGTTGACCCACATTTGGAAGGATACGGCTGAATACTATACCATCTGTACAAGATAATCATTCATTATGAAGGTCCTGCCTTCTGCAATTTACTAGTTGCTTCCAGATTCCCACTAAAACGACAGAAATCCATATTTTCCACCTTAGCTTTAGCGAGATCATTTTTTATTTTGCTTTGTAGACATTGGTCTGTGGAGTTAAACTTTCTACAATAACTTCTCAAAGCTTCGGTATCTCCCCTGGCCAAGATGGTCCTTACAAAGACAAATAAACATCTGGTTTGAATTGAACATTAATTTGCTGTTGTTTCAAAAGCCAGATTGGAGCAGTCTGTCTTTTTAGGCCAAGGCATAGGATATTTATGTTCAGAAATACATTCTTGGCATGCAGCTCTTCCTGAAAACTATAAAATGCTAAATTTATTCTACAAGACATAGTAGTGGGTGATTACTTTTACTGTACTTACACAAACCTAAACAGTACAGAAAACTGAAATGGGATTGGTAATGTGATACCGTAAAAAAATGTACTTCATTTTTAGGTTATTGTTTTCGATGGAATTTTATTTTATTAAAATGTTTCATATTGTGCTAATTAATCTTCCCTAAGCAGCAATTCTATTAAAAAGGTTGACTGCATGACCCATCCCACTAGCAATGGTATGCCAAATCTTTTGTTATAGAAAATCTAATGCTGGCCATACACTCCACGAAAAATCGTCCAAACGAACTTTCGAACAACGAACGTTCGGCCGTGAGCGCAAATGATATTGCCATCATGTAATGACCGATAAATCGTTCAGTGAACATAAATAAAAAAAATTTGGTTTGTTTTTTTTACATATACTTAGTGCAGAAAGTTCGGACAGGAAACACATTAACCTTCTGATTTATCGTTCGTTCGGCAGAAAATTTTCAAACTTGTCCTTCGTTTTTTCGGCTCAAAAACATCCCAACGATTATCGATTTTGTGCCCATTAACTGTTCCAAAAAACGAATGAACTGTCTGAATGACCGAATTTCCGCCGATTTTTTGCATAGTGTATGGCCAGCATAAGAGTATCTACCGGTTTCTGATGTCACCAGAAGCCCCAATATCTGGTAATAAATCCGTGATTTATCCAAATACTGATGCTCTTGATGTCAGTGATTTGCCCCATGTCTTCCATGGCTCACTATTATTTGGTGAGGTTCCTTATCACATTAAACAATCAACACTGAGGCATAAGAGTGAGAAGGATGGGCCAGATTCCCTGAGATAAAGGGCCAGATTCAGATACAATGGCATATCTTTAGTTGGGCGTAGCGCATCCTATTTACACTAAGCCGCCGCAACTTAGGCAAGTGCAGTATTCACATAGCACTTGCTCCGTAAATTGCGGCGGCGTAGCGTAAATGGGCCGGAGTAAGCCCACGTAATTCAAAGTAGGCTGGTAGGGGGCGTGTTGTATGGAAATGAATCGTGACCCCACGTAAATGACGCGCCTAACAAACGGCGCATGCGTGTGCATGCTCAGTATCCCGTCGAATTTTCTCCGTAATTATGCCGGCTCAATGCTTAGTCGACGTGAACGTAACCTACGCCCATCCCCATTCACAAAAGACTTACGCAAACGACGTAAAATTCGACGCCGTTCCGACGTCCATACCTTAACATGACTTACCTCTGCTTTATGAGGGGTAAAGTTACGCCGGTCGTACGCCTTACGTAAACAGCGTATTTTAATACGCTGGCCGCAAGTACGTTCGTGAATCGGCGTATCTAGCTCATTTGCATATTCAACGCGGAAATATACGGAAGCGCCCCTAGCGTACGTCGTAAGTCCTTTGTGAATCTGGGCCAAAGTTTCTATTTGCATCAATTAGTGTCCCTGGTCCCTGGTTCCCATCCATTTAAAATCTGCAGATATAACCAGGTACCTCTTACTGCATGAATTTTATTAATACTACTACCATAGCTCCCAAATGTCCCCGATTTCGATGGACTGTCCCTGATTTGGAGCAATGTCCCTCTGTCCCTCATTCGTCCCGCATTTTGGTCTGATCTATATAGTTGTATATAAAATGCACTTTTTACCTTTTTAAAAAGTGTATTCCAGTGCTAAACCTTTCATCCAATTTCTAAATTGCTGCAACTTTTAAAAGCCAAAATAAACAAATATTAGTGATTAAAAAAGCTCTTGTGGATTTAATTAACTTTTTTTTGATCAATTCTCCTTTAACCACTTAAGACCCGGACCATTATGCAGGTAAAGGACCTGGCCAGTTTTTGCACTGCGTCGCTTTAACTGACAATTGCGTGGTCGTGCAATGTGGCTCCCAAACAAAATTGGCATCCATTTTTCCCACATATAGAGCTTTCTTTGGTGGTATTTGATCACCTCTGTGGTTTTTATTTTTTGCGCTATAAACAAAAATAGAGCGACAATTTTGAAAAAAAATGCAATATTTTGTACTTTTTGCTATAATAAATATCCCCCAAAAATATATAAAAAAAATATTTTTCCTCAGTTTAGGCAGATACGTATACTTCTACAAATTTTTGGTAAAAAATATCGCAATAATCGTTTGATTGATTTGTGCAAAAGTTATAGCGTTTACAAAATAGAGGATAGTTTTATGGCATTTTTATTAATCATTTTATTTTTTTACTAGTAATGGCGGCGATCAGCGATTTTTTTCATGACTGCGACATTATGGCAGACACATCGGACACTTTTGACCATTGTCATTTTCACAGCGAAAAGTGCTATAAAAATGCACTAATTACTGTGAAAATGACAATGGCAGTGAAGTGGTTAACCACTAGGTGGCGCTAAGGGGTTATGTGTGCCCTAAGGGAGTGATTCTTACTGTAGGGGGTGTGGCTGTAGGCGTGATGTCACTGATTGTCTGCTCCCTGATATAGGGAATGACGATCAGTGTCACTGCCACAGTGAAGAACGGGGAAGGTGTGTTTACGCGGCTACGGAGCTTCGGACCCGGTCATGTGCGCACACGCGACCCAAGGCTGGGCTCTTAAAGGCGACGTACCTGTGCGTGCCTGTGCCCAGCCGTGCCATTCTGCTGATGTGTATAGTCAGTAGGGGGTCCTTAAGTGGTTAAGGGGGTGTGGCAGGGGGAGTGTCCTATGCCTACATACATTTGCTAGTAGGCGTCCCTCATTCCCATCTCAAAATGTTGGGAAGTATACTACTACTGGTTTAAGGGGAACAAAAATCTGGGTGTGGCCATTAAAGGTGTTCTATGGCCACAGCATGCACTTACATTATAAAGCGTCAGCATTGTAAGAGCAATACAAATGTAGCAAGGTGTCACTTTTGAGCGTAGCCTATGGACTACAGTTAGTGCCTAATAGGAACTCATCTCCCTCTGGTGTCCGTTTGTCAATGTATCATTGTTAGGTAGAGTATACATTTCAGTATAGGAAGAAATAGTGTGCAATACTGTGCTAGTACTGTCCTTTTAATTTTACTGTTGTCCCCCATGACAGTTCCCGGCTGCTCGTGCCCTTTCTAGAACATTAGCCCTAAAATTATTTTAAGAGTAGCCCTACATGTTTTAGTTTTATTTTAACAGCCTTATTATTAGTTTGGCAATTAGCCCTACAAATGGACAAAAGTTGCAATATTTGTAACATCAACTTTAAAATCACTAACCAAAACAACGTAATATGAACACCCATCAGAACTATACAATCAATCTGTATCCTATCAGGCAGGTTCTTACACTACTAGTTGTTCATAGGTATAAAAAAGATTGTATGGAAAGACTGATATGTATGGTGAGCATTAGGGATGAGCCGAACACCCCCCTGTTCGGTTCACACCAGAACCTTCGAACGGACCGAACGTTCGCACGAACATTTAGAACCCCATTGATGTCTATGGGACTCGAAAGTTTGAATTCAAAAGTGCTAATTTTAAAGCCTAATATGCAAGATATTGTCGTAAAACGTCTTTGAGAACCCGGGTCTTGCCCCAGGGAACATGTATCAATGGAAAAAAAGTTTTCAAAACTGTATTTTTTTCAGGAACAGTGATTTTAATAATGCTTAAATAAAAAATAAAAAAATAAATGAAAAATTCCTTTAAATATTGTACCTGCTGGGTGTCTATAGTATGCATGTGGAGTGGCACGTGTTTAGAACTGTCCCTGCACAAAATGGGATTACTATAAGAAAAAGGTAATTTAAAACTGCTTGCGGCTTTAATTTAATGTCTGGTCCCTGCAATATGGATGAAAATCATTGCGGAAAAATAGCACAGACACAGACAGTACACACACCACGTAGCTTTAGGTGCAAACTACAGAGCACACGGTCAGTACACACCAAGTAGCTTTAGGTGCAAACTACAGAGGACACAGGCAATATACCACGTAAGAATACTGCAGCTAACACAATCACCTGCCTTCCAGTAAATTGGGAAGAACTGATCTAGCTAAACTATACAGTGTATAAATATATGTACAACACCTGGGATGCATATATATCCTCTACACACAGTAACATTAACTGACTAGCCTGCCTGCTCTATCTACCTGCAAAAAATGACACTCTCTCTGTCTCTCGAACACAGCCGCAACACACTACACAAGGCCGCCGTGCAGGCGGCCTTTTATAGTGTGGGGCGTGTACTAAAGCCCTGAGCCATAATTGGCCAAAGCCACCCTGGCTTTGGCCAATTATGGCTCTCCGTTTTTTGCGCGCTGTGATTGGTCAAGCATGCGGGTCATAGTGCATGCTTGGCCAATCATCAGCCAGCAATGCCGCAGTGAATTATGGGCCTTGACGTGCCACTCGAATTTGGCGCGAACGACCCGTTTTGTTCGCATTTTGACGAACGATCAAACATACGATATTCGAGTCGAACATGACTTCAACTCGAATACGAAGCTCATCCCTAGTGAGCATAAAGTAGAACTAAAGGCAAACGTTTTCTTTTTTGGAAAGAGTAATGCCACGTACACACAATCGGTTCATCCGATGAAAAGGGAACGGTGGATTTTTTCATCAGATATCCGATGAAGCTGACTTTCATTAGTCTTGCCTACACACCATCAGTTAAAAATCTGATCGTGTCCAACGCGGTGACGAAAAAAAACGAAGACGAGAGAAAGAAAAAGTTCAATGCTTACGAGCATGCGTCGATTCTGAGCATGCATGGATTTTTGACTGATGGATTTCCCCACAGACAAACCGATCGTGTGTACAGGGCATAAGGGAGGGATATAAGCCCTTTCAGTTTTTGGCATCTGTGTTCTATTGAGGAGATTTCCCTTCGCATCATTTCCTGTAGTCAAAAGAGGAAGCAAGGAAATCCCTCCAAAGCTAGGGAATCCCTAATTGTCACCTGGGTCCCCAGAACAGGATTTCTCCTCTATTACTCTTCTGGGAACAACCCAAAATTCAGCTTTTTATTTTACTTTCTCTTTTGGTGATAACAGTAAATATGTCAAACAGAGAGAGTGAATCTCCCTAACTGGACCACAGACAACAATGAAAACTGGACAGATGTTCTAATCTCTCTCCATTATACCAAAAAGTTAAAACAAGTTTTGTGCCTAGTTATACTTTAATTCAACAGTAACAGCTCCCATAATTCTACATTCTGTTTACATATGGGAAACCTCAATATTTTTAATATACTGTAAATGGGTGTATTGAACATGTGATTTAACCTCTTCCTGCCCATCCAAAAACAGTTTGGAACACCCCTGCCGTTGCGCATAGGTCTACTTTATTCAAGACCTACAGCCTGGGTTCGGGTCAACGCCCACCTGTCGGACACCTTTTCCATTTGCCCCCTGTCCCAATAATTTTTTTTCCTTACGCTCAAACCGTTCCTACACATGGTGCAACAAGACCCCAGTATCTGTGAACTTATGACCTCCCACAAGGAATATAAGGTTTGCCTATGCACGCGCTCTGGTCTTCTCCTGGACCTAACCTTTAGGTCGGGTTCACACCGCAGCACAGAGCGGCTCACAGCAGGAGTCCGGTGCGTCCCCATTTACCATTTCAGGTCCGATTTCAGCTCAAACTTTTAACTGAATTCGGATCTGAAATAGACCAGAAGACGCACAGTCGAACATATTCGTCAGCAAACCATGGATCGTCCAATCACGTCCAAAAAATTTTTATTGTAGAAAAATCATATCACAAAGGTGCATCGTTTCGGAGTCACGTTGCACCTTTGTGATGTGATTTTTCTACAATAAAACTTTTTTGGATGTGATTGGACAACCCATGGTGTGCTGGTAAATATGTTCGATTGTTTGATGTCTCCAGGACCCAACTGGTAATCGCTGCAGCACCCACCATTTTTTTGGAGCCATTTTACCAGGAACGTGTGCGACAGGAATATTGATCAGACAGAAGACGCACAGGACTCCTGTGCAATTTACACCGGAGATGTGCGAAACGACTCCATAGAGAGACAGTCACAATCTTCTGTCATTCGAATTCGCACTAGTGTGAGCCCAGCCTTAACCTCCCTTACTAATCTCCATAAAGCTTTGGATCATTTTCAGTCCATTGTGAATAATAAAATAAAATTTTCTATGATTCATGAAGATTTAAATCTGGTTTATGATCAGGATTTGTATGTCGTTTTGTTAGTATGTTGGAGAAAGTGGTCTAATATTTGCATTTTGGTAGTTTGATTTTCTGGTATTTTTAATCTCTTTTATTTATTCTATTTTACATTTTAATTGCATGGGTGGTTTATTAGAGTATAGTTTTTATTTGTTTTAATAGTGCTAATTGCTGTTATTGGTAATTTGTTTCGTCAGGGGGCCGGATTCAGATAGGTTAGCGGATCTTTAGATCCGTGTAACCTATCTGATTTACGATCCGCCGCCGCAAGTTTTTGAGGCGAGTGCTTAATTCAGAAAGCACTTACCTCAAAACTTGCGGCGGCGTATCATAAATCCCCCGGCGGAATTCAAATTCTGCGGCTAGGTGGAGTGTACTATTTAAATCAGGCGCGTCCCCGCGCCGATCCAACAGCACATGCGCCGTCCGCAAAATTTCCCAGCATGCATTGCTCCAAATGACGTCGCAAGGACGTCATTGGTTTCGACTTTAACGTAAATTACGTCCGGCCGTATTCGCGAACGACTTACGCAAACGACGTAAAAAATTCAAAACTCGGCGCGGGAACGACGCCCATACTTAACATAGGATACGCCGCACTTACCCCTGCTATAGCAGGGGTAACTTTCCGCCGGAAAAAGCCGAACGCAAACGACGTAAAAAAAACGCCCGGCGGTCGTTCGTTTCTGAATCGGCGTAAATGCTCATTTGCATATTCGACACGTAAAAGACACGGAAGCGCCACCTAGTGGCCGGCCTGGAATTGCAGCCTAAGATCCGACGGTGTAAGTCACTTACACCTGTCGGATCTTAGGGATATCTATGCTTAACCTGATTCTATGAATCAGGCGCATAGATACGACCGGCCGGCCTTAGAGATACGACGGCGTATCAGGAGATATGCCGTCGTATCTCCTATCTGAATCTGGCCCATTGTGTCTAGTTGAGTGTGGCTGTGTTGCAATAATTTCCCTTTGGGATTAATAAAGTATTGTGATTACTTCCTGGAATTCTTCTGCCCTTAGCTCAGGGATGCATGCAGGCGGTTGTGCTTGGCTAAGAAAACCTTTCCTCCCCTCCTGAAGACTCCTGGGATGTATGACATCATTTGCCTAGGCCTGGAAACCAGGAAGTAAATAATGAAATGTAAAAAAAGGTTTAAAAACAAGTGAAAAGGATACACTTGCCTATTTATTTACTAATGCTAGCAGCATAAGGATTACAAATATTCAATGTTGATTGAGAGAGTGAAGTTCCACTTTAAGTTTTCAAAAAAGCTAATTTATTAAAGATTAAAGACATCATCTTGCAAAAATGTATTTATTCAATGTCAGTGGCTCCATTATTGCTGCATGTGTTCTCGCAGTAGAATCCTGAAAATATGACCTGCTGGATAAAATTGAATAACCCCGACCTATACAATGCAAGTGAAGACACTCTATGGGTGCCCAATGTGAGTAGGACAGTGCCATCTCATGGAAGAAAGTAGTACTACGTAATGCTTAAACTTGCTTTAGTCATTTCTCTTTAACATTATGTAATCCCTCTAAAGCAAAATAATATGTGCACTGCTAGAAGACTAACACTGCTTTTTATTGTACTTCAGCAATGTGTAAATTCTTATACAACCACTGGGAATAATAACTCTGTGCTTCGTAATGCAATCCCATCTGGAAATTATACATAACACATGATGAGCAGGAACAATTTGACACATTCTACTGAAATAAGTATGTACTAATAGTACTGTGCCTACTGCACAGCTTGTTTCTCAAGCCCTACCCCTTGTCTGTGTTCCTAACAACTCCCTGAAGCCCATAGCAGTGAAGTCAACCAAGTTACACGCACACAGTGCCTTTATACAATGACGCCTATTCCATAGAGTTTTTCTGGCACCAGATTCGTTTTTTTGTTTTTTTGCTTGGGACAAATGATGTAAGAAAAGGCAAGCCGCTAGGTTTCGCCCCAAAGCAATGGCTCAACTTCAGCTTGAGCCATTTGTTCTGTACAAGTATTAAACACGTGCCACACATGGGACCCTGTATATGGACATGATAATTTTATGTCAATAGATTGCTAAATGAGCTAAAAATGTGAAATCAACCAAAAGAGATGTGCTGTAAACATGCTGTGTTTCATAAGTGGGTGTGAGTCAAACCCCTGAATTACTGAATGTATGAACTAGAACTTAAAAAAGCATAAGACACCATAATATGGGCACCGGTGTGGTGTAGTGATTGGCACTTTCACCTAGCAGTTCACTGGTTCCAATCCCAACCACGACACAACCTGCCTGTTCTCCCTGTGCCTGCGAAGGGTTTCTTCCGGGTACCTCGGTTTCCTCTCACACTCCAAAGACATGCTAATTGGTTCTTGCCTAATTTGGCCCTAGTATGTCTATGCATGAATGTGATATAGGGACCTTAGATTAAACGTTCTTTGAGGGCAGGGACTGATGTGAATGTACAACGTATATGTAAAGCGCTGCATAAATTGACGGTGCTATATACTTATATACCTAAAGTAAATAATACAACATTGTTTGCACACTTCTAATACATGATCACAGACCTTTGTGATTTACACACAACATTTTAAAACCCTTTCTTACATCTAATAAAGTACATTACATTATGGTGAGAGGTAAGTGATTTATTGTCCCTTTTTTTGATGTGTTGGCATTTAAACTCTTCTTGACCAGAGGTTCATTGATTCCTAGGTGCCTTGTTCAACCAATACATGTGCAGTGGTGTGCGTTGAGTAAAAAAAAAACCCTATGAAAGATCTATGCATAGCAGTGCTTGGGCCTAGAAATTGGCTATATAGATGTCTAGCACTGCACCATGGGAGGAACGAGAGAAGTTTAATTGTTCCCCATACTCCTAAGTACTGTGCATTTCCATGGGTCCCAATAGGTAAACAGAGTGTGGAGCAGTGAGGTGAAGGTCAGTTTAAGCTGAAAGGCCAAAGTAACAGGTTCTTTTAAAGTGTGTAGCACTACCCCCGTAGGAGCTGCTGGTTTAGACCTTGGGTGGCACGGACCCAGGGTGAAAGGAGAATCCAAAGAATTTCCACACACAATGTACCTCTTTCTCTTTGGGTTTATTTTGTAGAACTTTAGTAGAAAAGAGGAGTAAGGGGTGGAAGGGTAGGTAGGTTCAGGTGCACAGTCACAAAATAATGAAACACTACTGTTTCCAGCAAACAGTTCTTGTCGCCACTCTAGCCAGAGTGGGTATTGTTCACCTGCATAGGTCCCTCTCACTGGCCCAGCAGCTGGGATGGCGCACAAAATAAAGTACAGTCTCTGCCACAGACCTTCCTTTCTCTGCGAGATATTTTGGTCTGGAATCCTCTGCCACAGGATTCAGCACCCGGGTCTCTTTAGCTTTTCTCACTAGAACCTTTAGACTCGACAGGCGGCACTGTCAAGCCTCTCAGTGTACGTTGCATCCTTCGATGAAGCTTCCAGGCCTTCTCCTAAGGTACCAGCCTCTTGCATGGTGCTTACCAGGATAGGTCCTCCCCTGGTCTCCTTCATCAAGTGGCTTCCTCCCACAGGACGGACAGCACAGCACAGGATCACCTCTGCGATACAGGCCCCAGTCAGACAACTGGTCCCAACAGACGAAGTTGCAGCCCCGGGCCAACGTGGTCCCGGAGCTAGGATTTACAACATGCACCCCTGGCCAGGCAGGCCACGAGGCGCAAACGGACCCCGCACCAATGGCGTCTGTCCCTTAAGTACCCCTCCCCAGCATGCACAGCGGGATAACCACTCCCACTGATTCGTTGCCAAGGGGGACACTCAATGTACCATGACCTTACTGCTGCCACCCTTGGCCTGGGGTGAGAATAACGCCCCCAGGCGATCAATTGTGGATCACTCCCAGCACAGCCATGTCTCCCCCCCATCTCCCCCCATATCCAGCCATGTCTCCCCCCATATCCAGCCATGTCCCCCCATATGCAGCCATGTCTCCCCCCCCCCCCATATCCAGCCATGTCCCCCATATGCAGCCATGTCTCCCCCCATATGCAGCCATGTCCCCCATATGCAGCCATGTTTCCCCCCATATCCAGCCATGTCCCCCATATGCAGCCATTGTCTCCCCCCCATATCCAGCCATGTCCCCCATATGCAGCCATTGTCTCCCCCCCATATCCAGCCATGTCCCCCATATGCAGCCATTGTCTCCCCCCCATATCCAGCCATGTCCCCCATATGCAGCCATTGTCTCCCCCCCATATCCAGCCATGTCCCCCATATGCAGCCATTGTCTCCCCCCATATCCAGCCATGTCCCCCATATGCAGCCATTGTCTCCCCCCATATCCAGCCATGTCCCCCATATGCAGCCATTGTCTCCCCCCATATCCAGCCATGTCCCCCTTAACTGCATCCCGCTGCCGCCGACTGGTTAATACGCGCGGGGAACATTACAGCTTTGAATAGCTGTAATGATTCGCGCCGCGCTGCGTATAGACACTCCCCCTTGCTCGGGATTGGACAGTTCACCCGAGCAAGGGGGAGTGTCTATACGCAGCGCGGCGCGAATCATTACAGCTATTCAAATGAAAGCTGTAATGTTCCCCGCGCGTATTAACCAGTCGGCGACAGCGGGGATGCGGCGTAACGGTGGCGGGATGCGGCGTAACAGCGGCGGGGGGGGGGGGGAGTATTCGGTATCGGTATTGGATATTTCGGTATCCGGGGTATTTGCAGGAGTACCAGTACTCCCGCAAATACTCGGAATCGGTCCCGATACCGTTACTAGTATCGGTATGGGGACAACCCTAGCTGGAACAGAGGCTAAATTGCCCTTAATCACTCTGGTTTGAGCCAAATAACAGCTCAGACCCCCATTAAATTTTAGGCAGCGCCTGTTCAACAGGAGCAGGGTGCTACAAGTGTATCAATAGTTAAAGTGTTTCCTAGTTTTAGATAAAACAGGGAACAGATAAAACCTCAGGATTTTACTGCTCTCAGTGTCCCTGTTGTGGAGTTTTCCCCTTTTTACTTTTCTTGATGACAATTGTCACTAGGATAGGAAGTGATGGGAAATTCAGATTGAGAGTAACTTGGTTTGAGAGTGTTTTTTTATAAATTTTGACTTGATAAACAAGTAGTGTCATATAGCAACTAAGTATAAAAGAGAAGAGAGGCGCCTCTAAGTGTAGGACTATGGTTGCATTTAACAAAGGTACAACATTTAGCAACTCGCAAGGTTGATGATTAAAAGATGTATGCAGGCATCCGGGGTAAGGCTGTCCACATTAACCATCCTCCGCACCGCCATCGACGTCTTCCCTTCCATGCTGTACTTCAAGCTTCACTTCCAGATTGCTCTACTGCAGGGCAGTCTTCCCGGTCACGATTGCAGACTGACATCAGTGAGAGCCGGCAGTGCGGAGGACGGTCCATATGGACAGGTTTACTCCGGATGCCTGCATACTTAGATGTGCCTCTTTTAATCATCAACCACGTGAGTTTCTAAATGTTGTACCTTCATTAAATGTAACCATATTGCTACACTTAGTGTCGGTTCATGGTGGGGCTACCTGTCACGCTGGGGCGACTTAGCCGTCTGACAAGTCGCTCTTCATGCAGTGCAATGGAACCGTTCTAATGGAAGCAACACAAGGTTCCTGTACTACTTGGGGGCGACTTTGGAACTGATTGCATTGACTTCTATACAAGAAATCGTTTGCAAGCCGCCCTGAAGTCATACTGTGTGGGGTTGCTTCAGAGTTAGGCGACTTTGAAGCACTATAATCTGGCACTTAAAGGCGCCTCTCTTCTTTTTTAAACTCTGTAGCTGCTGGATTTTCTTCTTATCCCCCTTATGGAGGCTTCCATTTGTGGATGGAGTTTCCATTATTTCTTATGGGGAAATTTGAGTGCTTTGGATTACAAGCACATTTCTGGAACAAATAAGGCTCGCAATCCAAGGTTTTACTGTTTTATATATAGGAACTGGAGAAGTTTTACAACTAGAACGCATGTTCCAGTGACAACTATCTAAAGCTGGCTATATACTAGTAGAATTTAGTTTGAATCATTTTGTACACATTTTTGTTTGAAAATCTACTAGTCTATAGCCAGATTAAAGGGTTTTAAAGTCACATTTATTAATTAGATTTATCCTGTTTTTGGTCCATGTATAGTGCAGTGTGTGTTTTTTTTTTTTATTATTAGAATCATAAATACCATCTTTGAACAACACTGCTGTGTGGTCCTTCCTCTGCTTTCTTTCCCCATCAAAGGGAGTAAATAGTGAGGGGCTGAGATTCCTCTGACGTATGCAAGATAGCAGGAGGACACGTAGCTACAGGGGAATACTCAAGGCAATAGGGGCGAGGGGGTGATCGGCTCACACACAGGCTACTGAAATTACAGGGGAGGGGGGGGGTGCATAAATCCTGAACACCCACAGCACACACAAACACAGTAGGATGATGGAGGGGTGTAAACTGACCACACCATTATGGATCAGCAGCGACAAGTAGTATAGTCAGTTCACATAGAGGAACACAAGAACAAGGAGGAACAACCAGGTATTGTAGAACATTGAATAGGACAAATGACACTGCAAAAGCACTATGCTATATATCATATTTTAAAGGGGCAGACACTTTTTTTTTTTAGGGTTACAGCCACTTTAAAGAGATGATTTCCCTTTAATTTGGGGAGATTTCCACTAAATTCCTGTCTCTGATGCCCCGTACACACGATCGGAAATTCTGACAGGAAAAGTCTGATGTGAGCTTTTGAAAGGAAATTCCAACCGTATGTATGCTCCATCTGACTTTTTCTGTCGGAATTTCCGCCAACAAAAGACAGAGCTGTTTCTCAAATTTTCAGACGAAAAAAAATCCTAGGTTTTTCCGACGGAAAATCCGATCGTGTGTACGTGGCATAAGATAGAAAGTAAATAGTAATCTCCCCAAGGAGGTTTTTATTTTTTACTTGCCTCTGCAAACGGAAAACTTTACGACAACAAAAGTCCGATGGTGCCTAGTCCGACCGTGTGTACAGCAAAGCCATCAGACGCATGCCCAGAACCAATGTTAAAAACAACCAACAATAGCAGAAGTTAACCAAAGGGTGGCAGTAAAGAGCAGAAAAGAGCAGAAAAATCATGTGATGTTGAGAAATTTTTAGAAAAGTTTGCAGAAAAGTCCGAGCATGCTATGGGTGTGACCGGACAAATCACTTCAGACAAAAATCCAAGGGAAAGTTTGTCGGATGTCTGACCGTGTGTACGAGGCTTTACATGTACTGACACACAAAACACAACACAAACGTCTTACAAAAGTCATTTAATTTCATAAAAGAGTAAAATTACTATTGCATTCAAGCACCATTTTAGTAAATATTACAAACACGTGTAAGGTACATGAAAAAAAAAACAAAAAAAAAAACTGTTAAGCATCTCCCATTGGAAGAATATCCAGTGATACGATAAAATAAAAATACATACATTTCATTCATGTAGTGGTTATCTCTATGGTATTATGCTGGAATATCAGTATAAGATAATAACTTCCACTAAGGCACCATCATATTATTTACAAATGTGGAAGATGTCACAAAAATGATTACGAAAAAATGTACTCTGACATACAACTAAAAGCACCAAACCACCAATCCAGCCATTTGTATAGCTGCTTTTGTGAGGATGTACTGGAAGATCTTGCTTGGTACAAGAAATGGCACGTGTTGACGCCACACCCAGCTTGTCCCTCCTGCAGTCATTTTTTATTTTCACAAATGAGCAGAACTAACCTTTTCCAATTCAGGATAAGTTCAAAGTGTCCTCACTTGCAAACACCTAATAGCAGAACTCAGAATTACATACCGTATTTATCGGCGTATACCACGCACTTTTTTTGCCCTTAAAATCAGGGCAAAATTGTGGGTGCGCGATATACGCCGATACTCGCTTCCCGCGATGTGTTTGAACGCGGCTGCCGACATATACCGAGCGCAGTACACTCGGGTACACTCGGCCATGCTCCGCTCCCCTCGCGGTTATGTGAGAGAAGCCGAGAGGAGCCGAGCGTGCCCGAGTGTACTGCGCTCGGTATATGTCGGCGGCGTTCAAACACAGGGCGGCAAGCGGCGATCGGCTCGGAGACCAGCGCGGGAGTAGCGGGGAGGACACCACGAAGGCCGCAGACGGACGCCGGACCGGACAAGGCCGCCACATTAGGGGTGCGCGCTATACGCCGGAGCGCACAATAGGCCGATAAATACGGTATATTGGATACTTTCTACAGTTCGGTAGCATGGCAGCAAACCTATCAAAAATAAGGCACACATGCAATGCCACCTGCATCATTAAATATAATATCAATGATTTATAAATACAACAGCGCACAGGAAGTCCTGATGCCATAATCAATTGAATTATATAAAGAAGAAAACAAAAAGTTAATACGTACACTTTTTTTATAATTTAGTCCAGTACTCAAACAAGATCTGGCCTTTCACAGTTTTCATAGGTGCCAATATTCCAAATCCTGGGCCAGATACCTCAGCTGAAGCCCCCTATTCAGCCTCAGGAACCAGGGCTTTTCCCATATATCTGAAATCGGTGCTGAATGTGAGCCCTGTACAGGTTTTCCTCTGGATTCCCTACAACAAGCACTGCATATATGGTTTTCAAATAAAGGCTCCTATTTTACTAATTGTATTTAAAAAAATAAAATAATAAGTATTAATAAAATTACTTGTTTTAATCACTATGATTTATTGTGCATTAATTGTGATTGTATAATTACCCAATTTCCTATCTATTGATAGTGCTACAAATGACTATCAAATATAGTGCTACAAATGACTACAAATATTAACTTTAAATAACACTAAGTATGAACACCATTTTACAACTTCCTAGCAGAGAGAAGAAGGTTTTCATAACTTTAATCATTCATACAATTCAAATACTACCGTAAATCTTATGTGTTACTAAATCTTACAAAAACAAAATCTTATGTATGCCGCCACCCCTGGTTTTGGATTTTTCTCTCTCGATGTATGTATATGTATATTGTGGTGGTGGTGGGACTCTGTGCGATCTTAAAAATTGCTGGTTTATGCCATATTTTGGAGAGAAAGACATACTAATTGCACAGCTGTGTGTTCAGCTATTTAGGCTGGGTTCACACTTGTCCGACAAACGGTCCTACATTGGGAGCCTCATGTAGCATGACGTGTGAAAATCAATGTTTCCCTATGAGAGCTGTCTTAACTGGTCCTACACAAGTCGGTCCGACTTTGAAAATGCTCCCTGTACTACTTTTGGTCCTACATTGATCCTACTTCAACCCATTGAATATCATTGAAGTCGGACCAAAGTAGTATCCTGTTCATGAAAGTAGGATGGATGTAGGACCAATGTAGGACCAATGTAGCAGAGAAAAGTAGGATGAAAGTAGTGTAGTAGTGTGAATCCAGCCTTAGTTCTGATCTGACATGGCTCAGAGCCCCACCCAACAGACAGGAAGTCTGTTACTGGGAATCAGGTGGACTCCCATCCCTCTGAAAGGAGTCAGAGACGCTGCATGGGTGCAGCTAGAGTATGCATGTCTGCAGGAGGCAGATGTCATTGGTGATTGAGCAGCAAGGCGCTGACAGGAGTAAGCTAGGTGTGTGCTTAACTCTAGGAAACTCTGTTTGTTCTGAAGGAACAGAACTTAGGCCTAGGCTACAGGCCTGAAACAGCCGGATGGCAAGAATGAAAGCCAGGAGGCTAAACTGTTAAGTATGCAAGATACAGTAATGGCCAGCCAGGGCTGCTGATGTATTTGTAAACTTCTGGGCTTTTAAAAACGCAGTTCTGGACTGGCGTACTCACTGAAAAACGCACCTACCGCTGGAGTCTGATCACTCCAACCTTCTATTAAAATGCAAGATTTGTTTTTTTGAGCTCCTCCCCAATTAGAACTCAGCATTAAAGGGGGTGAAGAGACTTGAAACAAAAAATATTCACCCTACACCTCAGCTTCTGGCAACTTAAGCCTGTCTAGACAAGGACAAGGTCACTGGGCCTCATTGCAGGATCCTGGGAAAGCTGAGGATCCCAAATCTCAAAAGAGGTAATTTAAGTATAACACTGGGTGCTTCTTATGACATAAGGAATCCTTACTTTTCCCAAGCTTAGTCTCAGTGGTGTCTTCCTTACCTACAGCAAGTGGCCAGAGTTTGGGGTGTAATTTGAGCAAGTTGAGGGTGTGGGGTGTACTGTAAAAGAAGAAAATATCTACATTGAGGAACTGGATTTGGTAAGATCACACACATTTTACTGATTAAATGGAGTAGCAATACATCAACTGTAGGTGGCACTGTGTGATGTATTCTGCAGAGAGTCTGTAACACTGCTTGTCCATGCAGGGCAACAGTGAGCCTACCCATAGGCTGCATGAAATGTACATTAGGCCCCTTTCACACGGTCGGACTGTTCAGGTCCGCCTGTCATATTTGATGGCGGACCAGAACGGCCGCTCCATACTTCTCTATGGAGCATCGGATGTCAGCGGAGACATCGGCTAAAATCCTATCACCATCCGTCCGTGGCGGATCGGATCGGGTAAGATCTGATGAAAACGGACATGCTGTCCATTTTCATCAGATCACTCCATAGGAGACAGCAGCGCTGCACAAGCCCCTCCCCGCTCAGTGAGCAGAGAGGGACTTTTCATCCATCGGCTCAGCGGAAATCAGCGGAGAGATCTCCTGCTGAGCTGGCGGGAGATGGCAGACTCCGCTGAGATGCTTATTAACAGAACAAGGCAAAAGAGATATATACACACACACACACACACACACACACACACACACACACAGTCTATGTTCAAAGAAGTGTAGACAGTAAATTCAACTATTATAGCTGATACATGTAACCATGTAGCAAAAATCCAAAACCAGGGGATGTTGCATACAGAAGATTTATTTAAATGTCCATCAGACAAAAAAAAGTTACAGTTTGGCTACAGTTTCTTACTTGTTGTCGAAACTGTAGCCAAACTAACTTTTTTCTGAAGGACATTCAACTAAATCTTATGTATGCTGCAACCCCTGGTTTTGGATTTCTCTCTCTCGATGTATATATATTTATATACAGTGCCTTGAAAAAGTATTCATACCTCTTGGCATTTTCCACATTTTGTCATATTACAACCAAAAACGTAAATGTATTTTATTGGGATTTTATGTGATAGACCAACACAAAGTGGCACATAATTGTGAAGTGGAAGGAAAATGATAAATGTTTTTCAAACTTTTTTACAACTATCTGAAAAGTGTGGCGTGCATTTGTATTCAGCCCCCTTTACTCTGCTCTGATACCCCTAACTAAAATCTAGTGGAACCAATTGCCTTCAGAAGTCACCCAATTAGTAAAAAGAGTACACCTGTGTGCAATTTAATCTCAGTATAAATAAAGCTGTTTTGTGAAGCCCTCGGAGGTTTGTTAGAGAACCTTAGTAAACAAACAGCATCATGAAGTCCAAGGAACACACCTGTCAGGTCAGGGATAGAGTTGTGGAGAAGTTTAAAGCAGGGTTAGGTTATAAAGATATCCCAAGCTTTGAACATCTCACAGAGCACTGTTCAATCCAACATCCAACAATGAAAAGCATATAGCACAACTGCAAACCTACCATTACATGGCCAGCCACCTAAACTGACAGGCCAGGCAAGGAAAGCATTTGTCAGAGAAGTAGCCAAGAGGCCCATGGTAACTCTGGAGGAGCTGCAGAGATCCACAGCTCAGGGGGGATAAACTATTAGCATTTCACAAATGTGGCCTTTATGGAAGAGTGGCAAGAAAAAGGCCATTGTTGAAAGAAAGCCATAAGATGTTCCATTTTCAGTTTGCAAGAAGGCATGTGGGGGAAACAGCAAACACGTGGAAGAAGGTGCTCTGGTCAGACGAGACGTGTGGCGGAAAAATAACACTGCACATCACCCTGAACATACCATCTTTTCTTCAGCAGGGACAGGGAAGCTGGTCAGAGTTGATGGGAAGATAGATGGAGCCAAATACAGGGCATTCTTAGAAGAAAACCTGATTGATTCTGCAAAAGACTTGAGACTGGGGCAGAGGTTCACCTTCCAGCAAGATAAAGGGCCTTAAACACACAGCCAGAGCTACAATGGAATGGTTTAGATCAAAGCATATTAATGTGTTAGAATGGCTCAGTCAAAGTCCAGACCTAAATCCAATTGAGAATCTGTGGCAAGACTTGAAAATTGCTGCTCACAGACACACTCCATCCAATCTGACAGAGCTTGAGCTATTTTGCAAAGAAGAATGGGCAAAAATGTCACTCTCTAGATGTGAAAAGCTGGTAGAGACATACCAAAAAAAAGACTTGTAGCTGTGATTTCAGTGAAAGATGGTTCTACAAAGTATTAACTCAGGGGACTGAATACAAATGCATGCCATACTTCTCACTTGTAAAAAAAATAATTGACAATTACAGTGCTGTGAAAAATTATTTGCCCCCTTTTTTTTGCATATTTCTCACACTTAAATAATTCAGATCATCAAGCAAATTTTTATATTACACAAAGATAACCCAAGTAAATCCAAGATGCAGCTTTTAAATTATTATTTCATTTATTAAGGGGAAAAAGCTGTTCAAACCTGCCTGGCCCTATGTGAAAAAGTAATTACCCCCTCCCATGCTGAATCATGAATGAACTGTGATTAACCACAATTTTTTGAAAAGCTGAGTTAAATTTCACTTAGCACACCCAGATTTGATTACTGCTAGACCTGTTGAATCAAGAAATCACATAAACAGAAGCTGTCTGACAAAGTGAAGTACGCTAACAGATCACAAAAAGCCACACATCATGCCACAATCTAAACAAAATTCAAGAACAGATTAGAAGTAATATACATGTATCGGTCTAGAAAGGAGTTCAAAGCAATTTCTAAGGCCTCGTACACACGACCGAACATGTCTGCTGAAACTGGTCCGTCGGACCAGTTTCCGCGGACATGTTCGCTCGCGTGTACGGCCGACCGGACAATTTTCCGGCGGATCGGACAGGTTTCCAGCGGACAAATGTTTCTTAGCATGCTAAGAAACATGTCCGCTGGAAGCCTGTCCGTCGGACGTGTTCGGTCGTCTGTACGACTCACCGGACATGTCCGCTTGGCTGAAAGCCCTCGCATGCGTCAAAGTGATTCGACACATGCGTGGAAGCATTGACCTTCCAGGGTCGTGCACGTCGCCGCATCATCGTCGCAGCGACGGCGCGGCCACGTCACCGCGTTTGCTGTCCGCGGGAAATTTGGTCTGATGGTGTGTACAGCCATCAGACCAAAATCCGTCAGCGGATATGTCTGATGAAAACGGTCCGCGGACCGTTTTCATTGGACATGTCCCGTCGTGTGAACGAGGCCTAAGGCTTTGGAACTCCAGTGAACCATGGGGAGAGCCATTATCCACAAATGGAGATCCCTACCCAGGAGTGGCCGGCCTACAAAAATGACTCCAAGAGCATAACGATGACTCATCCAGGAAGTCATAAAAGAACACAAAACAACATCTAAAGGACTGCAGGCCTCACTTGCCTCAGGTAAGATGTTCATGACTCAACAAAAGCCAAAGCCACTGCTGACCAAAAAGAACACAAAGGCTCATCTCACATTTACCAAAACACATCTTGACTATATCCAAGACTTTTAGGCAAATATTCTGTGGACATTTCATAACAAGAACATCATACCAACAGTCAGACATAGTGGTGGTAGCGTGATGGTCTGGGGCTGCGTTGCAGCTTCAGGACCTGGACGACTTACCATAATTGATGGAGCCATGAATTCTGAGCTTTACCAGAAAATCCTAAAAGGAGAATGTCAAGGCCATCAGTTCCTGACCTCAAGCTCAAGTGTACTTGGGTTATGCAGCAGGACATTGACCTATAACACAACAGCAAGTGGCCTAGTCAAAGCCCGGACTTAAATCTAATTGGGATGCCGTATCATGACCTTACACAGGCCGTTCATGCTGGAAAATCCTTCAATGTGGCTGAATTAAAACAATTCTGCAAAGAAGAGTGGGCCAAAATTGCTCCACAGCCGAGGGTGGCAAAACCAGTTATTAGGGGGCAATTACTTTTTCACATAAAGCAGGTTTGGACAGCTTTTTTGCATTAATAAATGAAACCGTCATCATTATCTTTGTGTAATAATACAATTTGTTTGATGATCTGAATCATTTAAGTGTAACAAATATACAAAAAATATATACAAAATCTGAAAGGGGGCAAATACTTTTTCACAGCATTGTATGTGCTACTTTGTGTTGGTCTATCACATAAAATACCAATAAAATACATTTACGTTTTTGGTTGTAACATAACAAAATGTGGAAAATGCCAAGGGGTATGGATACTTTTTCAAGGCACTATATATACAATGTATATATTTGTATATACTATACACAGTGGCAACCAGATTTCAGTTTAAATTATTCCGATTATCTAAAGACGACTGTTGGAGGATTGCTATGAGGTACTGCACTCTGCATCTCTCTCTTCTCCTAAAGGACAGGTAGGCTTATAAAAATAAAGTAAGAAAAAAAGGATAAGGACACAATGGGATGGGGGAAAGTGCTGCTCACCCCTAAATAGATAATAAAGAAAAGGACAGTTTCCCCAGTGGGGTTTTTAGGCAGCAATTGTTGTTGCTTGTTGTGGGAAATTACAAAGACGTACCAATATTTGTAAAAAAGGTAGAAAAGATATTTATTTTAGCAAGTAGAACAAGTTTGATTATAAAACAATGAGCTCTGGTACAATTTAAACATTGAGAACACATACATATGATGATAAAGCATCAAAGTTGCATGACATTGATCAACATGATTGGCTGATCTTTAAGTCAAAATGTTCCTGACGCGTTTCGACCCTTGCATGTGAGTCTTCTTCGGAGGAAAAGGTATATGATGCAAACTATAACAAAAAATAGATATATAATAATAGAATACATAATATATAGTACAGTCTGAGTAAAAATATGTTTTAAAGTGTATAGTTACCAACTCACAGGTTGTGTTTCTCAGTTTTATTTGGACCAGAGTAGAATTAAAGTCCTGAGGATCCCTGATAACTTGTCTCCATACGGGTGGTCTGTACCCCCACACGAGAGTCCTCAGAAATGCCCCTTATGAGTGGCCTACAGGAACTCACAGTGTGAGTGGGAAGGAATCCAAATACAGCCAGGGAGCGTGGGCCGGGCAGGTGGGCAGGGGGCCCAGCAAAGCAAGCTGCCTGAGTGATGCCTATTTAAGAGTTCAAAAATAGAGTGGTATGAGTACCAAATTTAGATATATTTTAAAGTATAAAAATAATAATAAATAAATTGTATCAGTAGATGGCGCTAGACTTGCACATGTACCCCATTATAATAGTATATATGTAAAGACGGATATCTAAAATGCCATATAAAACTTAATTATGTAAGTGCATATGGAAAGTTCAGTGGTGTAAAGGAAGGGGTGATGATGGGAAGGGTAATCGAACTTAATTTCGGTTTGTTATATGAAATACAATACAGATCAAATTAGGATACCAAAAATTATTATATATTGGTATAAAGTGTAGTGAATCAAAACAAAAGTGTATGTATAGGGATGAATTTCTTAGTGAGTGTGAAATGTGTATGTGTGAGTGAATATGTGAGAGACAGGAAAAGTGAAAAAAAAAAAAAAAAAAAAAAAAAAAAAAAAAAAAAAAAAAAATTGTTGGGTAGAAATAAATAAATAAATATTAGAATTAAATAAGTGAGTAGATGGGTGGATGGGGATGTGTGAATATGGTAATGAATGGTAAAGGACACAAACAAAAAAGAAAACGAAAATGCTATAAGTGGGGGCTAGTAGGGTGAAAGGTAGATAAATATGTTAGATAAAAGAGTGCCAGTTAAATTAGTGTAAAAGTGTGCAGCTAGATGATAAAAAAGTGCATTATTAATAAATAGTGTTTTTATAGAGGTTAAATAGAGTTGTAATAAAGTTACCTTGTTTGAATGTATAATAATAAATTGTAGCAACAAATTCCAGAAGAGGCATTAGTAGGCGTATCTGGAGAAAAGAATATGATTCATAAATAATAATGAATCAACAGAAAAAAGTTGTTGCAAGTCTGCAGAGTTTTGGAAGATTGTAGTCTTACCCTCTGTGTGGTGTATCCAGTAAGGTATGGGAATGGGATCACAGGCAGGTGTCAGGTGTACACCTAGTGTGTTTAAGTATGTGCATGTCAGGTGCTTCCACTTAGGTAATCACTCTTAGGCAGCTGATGCCTTGCTTGGAAAATCCCTGTCCAACCTGGTGGACTGCCCCTCCCAAACAGGCTCCTCCAACTGAACCAGGATGCCAGGGTCAGATGACCCTCCCAGCTGTGAGCTCCTCGGCGTCAGAGAAGGGAATTAACCCCAACCCTCTGTTGCGATCGCGAGCGCCGCAGTGACGTCACGTGCGCGCGCACTGCGCGCGCGCACGGGGCGTCCACGGCTCCAGGGAGCGTCGCTGACGCCGTCAGTGGGGAGGAAACACCTCCATCATGGCGCAGTGAGCACCATCTTGTGGAGGAAGAAGAGAACACAGGGCCCTGCGTCTCCCCCTCCCCACTGAGAGACCACAAAGGTAGCAAATTGTAGAGGCACTCAAGAGGGAAAAACCACCCGGTGGAGACATGACAGGGTCCTATAGGAAGAAAAAATATATATTAATAAAGTACTTATTTATAGATATAGAAATAAATTCTGCTGAAAATAAACATTTATGCCCGTCACAGCAGAGATTACATACATGATTATATTACAGTCACAGCATTGATCATGAGCAGTGGATGTCAAAAGATTTATGCATAGACCATATATGCTTATTTTTTGGAGTTTTATCATGAACATCTGGCATTGCCACTGTGGGTGGGTAAGCATATGTTGAATTGTCTAACTATGGACTGTGATACTTAGAGGGGGATATAGGGATATAGAGATGTTCCGAGTGGCTATTTGGAGTTTTTTGGGATAAGAGAAAATATACAAAGTAATAATAATATTGATTGTACCAAATTTTTTTTTTTTTTTTTTATGTATTTGGAACAGAAGCATCCAGATATATGGATATTGGCCATATATTAATTCTGCTAGTGGTGCCATGGACGTGACATGTGTTGGTATTTAGTCAAGAGTATAATATATACATAGAACAATTTTATTGGGTTTTTCCCGAGGTGAAACCCTTTAAAAAGGGGGCGAATGAAAGGGCATCATTCAGGCCTGGTTGCTGAGTAGCCCCCAGCCTGAATATCCATTTCTGTTCGCGCTGTAGTAAGGTTTTATTCCAGTCGCCTCCCCGATCTGGAACAAGAACATGATCGAGGGCGGCAAAACTTACGTGTGGTACACGATAGTTATGAGAGAGGGCAACATGCCTCCCTATGGGGAGGTAAATGTTCCCAATGGTCATACTATACTTGTGTTTGGAGATTCGTTTTTGGAATTCCTGTTTAGTTTTACCTATGTAATAGGCCCCACACTCGCACTCCATGAGATACACCACTCCGCGTGTGCGGCAATTCACAAAATATTTGGGCTTGAAAGTCTCGCCATTTGGGAGGCTAAAGGTTTTTTCTCTTCTTATTAGGTAACAGCATGAGCAGTGTCCACACTGGAAGGTACCAGGTAGGGAACACCGTAGTTTCTCATTTGTAGTATCCTTGAACTCACTAGACACTAAAGAATCCCTAATAGACATGGCCCGCCTATGTATAATGGAGGGATGTGTAGTAATGAAGGGATTAATTTTAGGGTCATCGGTTAAGATTGTCCAGTGTTTCTGTATTATGTCTTTTATCGCTTTGTGTTGCAAAGAGTAGCGGAAGACTGGTCTAGTGGTCTCGGATTTGAAGTCAGTTATAGTTTTCTTTTTCGATAAGAGATCATTTCTTAATTGAGTAGAGGATCGGTTATAGGCCCTGCGCAGGCATTTTCTACTATATCCTCTGGTTAGAAGTCTAGTCTGGAGTTGGTCTGCCTCCTCCCTGAAGAGCGAGTCTGTTGAGCAATTGCGGCGGAGCCGCAAATATTGCCCATAAGGGATGGAACTTTTTAAGGGAATTGGATGGTGGCTGTCAAAGTGTAAGATGGTATTGCCTGCTGTAGCTTTCCAAAACAGAGTACTGCGTAGGTATCTGTCAGGATCAATGAACAATTTCACATCAAGGAAAGTTAAAGTATTTTTGTCATGTATCATAGTGAATGTCAGATTAAAGTCGTTGATGTTCAATGCGTTGAAGAAGGCAAGGAGGTCCTCTTCGGGACCATCCCAGACGATGAAAATGTCATCAATATACCTCCGCCACAGTTTAATGTGGCGGAGGTACACGACGAGGTTATCATCGTCTGGGAGGGATCGCTCCCACTCCCCCAGGTACAGATTGGCGTAGGATGGGGCACAACATGTCCCCATCGCTACGCCTTGCACCTGGAGGTAGTGGGAGCGATCAAAAGAGAAAAAGTTGTGATATAGGATATATCTCAAACCCTTAATCAAAAAATCATTAAAATCAGGAGTAAACATATGTCCACGTGTAAGGACCTCCTCAATAGCACTGAGGCCCTTTTCATGAGGGATGCTGCTATATAATGCTTCCACGTCAATAGAGACGAGGAAAGCTTGATCACACAGCATGCATCCCTCAATGGTTTGCAAAAAATGCATGGTGTCCTTAGTAAAAGAAGGAAGAGATGTGACATAGGGTTGAAGGTGCGCATCTATGACTTGGCTGAGGTTTTCGGAAATCGAACCGATCCCGGAAACTATAGGTCGTCCAGGAATGGGGGTCTTATTTTTGTGAACTTTGGGCAAGCTATAAAAAGTGGCCGTTTTGGGGTGCTTGGTTCTGATGAAATCTCGTAGATCTAGAGAGATAACACCTTGAGAAAAGGCCTGATCAACGAATTTATAGAAATCAATATAGAAACGAGTGATATTGTTTATGGATATTTTACAATACCAGTCATTATTTTTTAAGATAGTTTGGCACATGTCAAGGTAGGTTTGGTTGTCCATCAAGACAACATTTCCCCCTTTGTCTGATTGTTTGATAATAATTTGTTTGTTGTTGCGTAGAGAATCGAGAGCCTTAAATTCTTTTTGACTGAGATTTTTAGGGCGTAAGTGAGTGGTGGCAAGCTTACACATGTCTCGCATTGTTTGTCGCACAAAGGTAAGTATGCTAGGGTTAGTGCCAAGTGGAGGGAATTTTTTAGAGGGAAGTTTGAACATATGGAGGGCATTGTCGGACACCAAAAGAGGTTCCTCCAATAATGTATCTAAATCAATGAGGTCAATTAGATCAACCGTGTTGTTTTCCTCATATAACAGAGTGAGGTCCCTTAATGCCTTAAATTCTCTCATAGAGACACCTGACCAGTCTGTTGTATCTGAATTAATATGTTTAGAATAAAGGTTTCTCAATGTTAGTTTGCGCGCAAAAAGGTGAAGATCAGTAATGGCCTCGAAAAGATCAAAATTGCGTTCGGGGCAAAAAGTGAGACCACGTAAGAGAACTGTTTCCTCATCAGGGGTTAATGGATGGACAATCTTAACCGATGACCCTAAAATTAATCCCTTCATTACTACACATCCCTCCATTATACATAGGCGGGCCATGTCTATTAGGGATTCTTTAGTGTCTAGTGAGTTCAAGGATACTACAAATGAGAAACTACGGTGTTCCCTACCTGGTACCTTCCAGTGTGGACACTGCTCATGCTGTTACCTAATAAGAAGAGAAAAAACCTTTAGCCTCCCAAATGGCGAGACTTTCAAGCCCAAATATTTTGTGAATTGCCGCACACGCGGAGTGGTGTATCTCATGGAGTGCGAGTGTGGGGCCTATTACATAGGTAAAACTAAACAGGAATTCCAAAAACGAATCTCCAAACACAAGTATAGTATGACCATTGGGAACATTTACCTCCCCATAGGGAGGCATGTTGCCCTCTCTCATAACTATCGTGTACCACACGTAAGTTTTGCCGCCCTCGATCATGTTCTTGTTCCAGATCGGGGAGGCGACTGGAATAAAACCTTACTACAGCGCGAACAGAAATGGATATTCAGGCTGGGGGCTACTCAGCAACCAGGCCTGAATGATGCCCTTTCATTCGCCCCCTTTTTAAAGGGTTTCACCTCGGGAAAAACCCAATAAAATTGTTCTATGTATATATTATACTCTTGACTAAATACCAACACATGTCACGTCCATGGCACCACTAGCAGAATTAATATATGGCCAATATCCATATATCTGGATGCTTCTGTTCCAAATACATAAAAAAAAAAAAAAAAAAAATTTGGTACAATCAATATTATTATTACTTTGTATATTTTCTCTTATCCCAAAAAACTCCAAATAGCCACTCGGAACATCTCTATATCCCTATATCCCCCTCTAAGTATCACAGTCCATAGTTAGACAATTCAACATATGCTTACCCACCCACAGTGGCAATGCCAGATGTTCATGATAAAACTCCAAAAAATAAGCATATATGGTCTATGCATAAATCTTTTGACATCCACTGCTCATGATCAATGCTGTGACTGTAATATAATCATGTATGTAATCTCTGCTGTGACGGGCATAAATGTTTATTTTCAGCAGAATTTATTTCTATATCTATAAATAAGTACTTTATTAATATATATTTTTTCTTCCTATAGGACCCTGTCATGTCTCCACCGGGTGGTTTTTCCCTCTTGAGTGCCTCTACAATTTGCTACCTTTGTGGTCTCTCAGTGGGGAGGGGGAGACGCAGGGCCCTGTGTTCTCTTCTTCCTCCACAAGATGGTGCTCACTGCGCCATGATGGAGGTGTTTCCTCCCCACTGACGGCGTCAGCGACGCTCCCTGGAGCCGTGGACGCCCCGTGCGCGCGCACAGTGCGCGCGCACGTGACGTCACTGCGGCGCTCGCGATCGCAACAGAGGGTTGGGGTTAATTCCCTTCTCTGACGCCGAGGAGCTCACAGCTGGGAGGGTCATCTGACCCTGGCATCCTGGTTCAGTTGGAGGAGCCTGTTTGGGAGGGGCAGTCCACCAGGTTGGACAGGGATTTTCCAAGCAAGGCATCAGCTGCCTAAGAGTGATTACCTAAGTGGAAGCACCTGACATGCACATACTTAAACACACTAGGTGTACACCTGACACCTGCCTGTGATCCCATTCCCATACCTTACTGGATACACCACACAGAGGGTAAGACTACAATCTTCCAAAACTCTGCAGACTTGCAACAACTTTTTTCTGTTGATTCATTATTATTTATGAATCATATTCTTTTCTCCAGATACGCCTACTAATGCCTCTTCTGGAATTTGTTGCTACAATTTATTATTATACATTCAAACAAGGTAACTTTATTACAACTCTATTTAACCTCTATAAAAACACTATTTATTAATAATGCACTTTTTTATCATCTAGCTGCACACTTTTACACTAATTTAACTGGCACTCTTTTATCTAACATATTTATCTACCTTTCACCCTACTAGCCCCCACTTATAGCATTTTCGTTTTCTTTTTTGTTTGTGTCCTTTACCATTCATTACCATATTCACACATCCCCATCCACCCATCTACTCACTTATTTAATTCTAATATTTTTTTTTTTTTTTCTACCCAACAATTTTTTTTTTTTTTTTTTCACTTTTCCTGTCTCTCACATATTCACTCACACATACACATTTCACACTCACTAAGAAATTCATCCCTATACATACACTTTTGTTTTGATTCACTACACTTTATACCAATATATAATAATTTTTGGTATCCTAATTTGATCTGTATTGTATTTCATATAACAAACCGAAATTAAGTTCGATTACCCTTCCCATCATCACCCCTTCCTTTACACCACTGAACTTTCCATATGCACTTACATAATTAAGTTTTATATGGCATTTTAGATATCCGTCTTTACATATATACTATTATAATGGGGTACATGTGCAAGTCTAGCGCCATCTACTGATACAATTTATTTATTATTATTTTTATACTTTAAAATATATCTAAATTTGGTACTCATACCACTCTATTTTTGAACTCTTAAATAGGCATCACTCAGGCAGCTTGCTTTGCTGGGCCCCCTGCCCACCTGCCCGGCCCACGCTCCCTGGCTGTATTTGGATTCCTTCCCACTCACACTGTGAGTTCCTGTAGGCCACTCATAAGGGGCATTTCTGAGGACTCTCGTGTGGGGGTACAGACCACCCGTATGGAGACAAGTTATCAGGGATCCTCAGGACTTTAATTCTACTCTGGTCCAAATAAAACTGAGAAACACAACCTGTGAGTTGGTAACTATACACTTTAAAACATATTTTTACTCAGACTGTACTATATATTATGTATTCTATTATTATATATCTATTTTTTGTTATAGTTTGCATCATATACCTTTTCCTCCGAAGAAGACTCACATGCAAGGGTCGAAACGCGTCAGGAACATTTTGACTTAAAGATCAGCCAATCATGTTGATCAATGTCATGCAACTTTGATGCTTTATCATCATATGTATGTGTTCTCAATGTTTAAATTGTACCAGAGCTCATTGTTTTATAATCAAACTTGTTCTACTTGCTAAAATAAATATCTTTTCTACCTTTTTTACAAATATTGGTACGTCTTTGTAATTTCCCACAACAAGCAACAACAATTGCTGCCTAAAAACCCCACTGGGGAAACTGTCCTTTTCTTTATTATAAAAATAAAGTAATTACTCATTTCATGAAATCCCACTTGACTGACTAGAGTGAAGTGAAAATTGGTTGATTTATTACTTCCCTATATATACAGTATACTGTATATACTTCTGTACTGCTTTGTTAAATAGGCAAATGGTTTATTCTAAAAAAAACACCATAATTTCTTAGTTTAAAGGGTCATGCTAACCACATTTTTGGTGAATGCTGGAGAATTAGACAATACCTGCCAGTACCTTTTGGCAGTACATTACAGAAATTTTATTTTGGTTGTTTCTCTAGTGCCAAATCCCCAAATCATGGCTGATGTAATACAGTGTTTTTGATACTTGCTAGCTGGGCTCGGTCAGGCTGGGGAAGAGACCTGATTCACAGGTGATGATGGTAGTGACTGCAAAGTATTTTGGAGTCACTACCATGATCACCTGTGAATCAGATCTCTTCCCCAGCCTGACCGCTGAGTTCCTTGGAATTTAAACAAGCGCATGTGATCACTAATATCTGAGATCCACTATTTCTGGTAAGAGGCGGTGAAGGAATTAGTCTGAACACCTTGTTTATCTGGATCACATTAGGAATATTGATATATCACAATAGTTTCCATATCACAGAATTGGGTGTTGATTTTGCTAACTCTTCCCATAAAATTTTGTTTTTTGGGCTTATTTATGGACACAATTTTCTTTCAAAGGCAATTTTTCCTTTTCTCACATGTTGTTTATGAAATATTTTGTATACGTTTATTTATGTATAGTCAAAGCATCACCTTTTCCATAGTTTTTATTATTATTATTATTATTATTAAGTTTGGCATTACATTAGCACACCTATTTTTAATTATGTCTATGGAGCCGTCTAGTTTAAGTTCATGGACCTAATGTAGTCAGGTAAAGGTAACACTGCGCTTACTAATGCATGCAACATGAACATAATTCCTGGAGTTCTTCTTTAACACTTTTTTTTTGTCTAAAAGACTAGGCATGACAAGGGGTTCTACATTCTCTGCCCGATTGCAATACCTGTTGCAGTAAGAAACTTAAAGAGGAGTTCCACCCAAAAATGGAACTTCCTCTTAACCCACTCCTCTCCCCCTTACATGCCACATTTGGCATGTAATTTTTTTTTTGGGGGGGGGGGGGGAGTGGGGGCTTCAGGAGAAGGGGACTTCCTGTCCCACTTCCTCCTTCCGCCGAGGGGCTGCAAAGGCGATACGTCATATCGCCTTTTGGCAGCCCCTCCCCGTAGGTGATGTCCAATTAAACAGCGCAGCGCCGGGCCGCACGCGCATGCAAAGCCGAAAGCTGTCACGGCCGGGTGCCCACAGTGACAATGAAGACGCCGGCCGGGGAGGGGGGAGAGGAGCGGACCCCCGGCCGGCGCGTCGCTGGAACGCTGGAGCAGGTAAGTGTCAGTTTATTAAAAGCCAGCAGCTACACTTTTTGGAGCTGCTGACTTTTAATAAACTTAAAAATGGGTGGAAAACCCCTTTAAGGCATCATGTACACAGCATACATTCCGGTGTAGCCGATCAGGGCAGCACATACTGTATATCCCTGTACACAAAGACCATTTGGATGTGCATATATCAGCGTATCAGACCTGTCTGATTTTGACAGGCTGTCGGCTGCAAGCTGTAAGCAGCACTTGTGACTCCTGGGCAGAGAATTACGCTCAAATGTACGCTGTATGGCTCTCTTGTGGCCGCTTGCATGTACCCAGAAAGGAAGGAGACAAAACTGGGAGTGCACAAAATTTATAAGGCCCTATTTACATCTGATTTACATCTGTGTGTTGAAAAGTCCTGCTTTCTGCATCTTTATTGGCATGTCCAGCAAAACATGTTATATAGAGTAACATTTAAAACACGCATACAAAGAGCCACACCTAAAACGTGCAAATGTTAATGGGGCAAAGAAGGTAGCCGGCATACGCAACAGTTATCACCTAAAACATCCCTTCAAAACAGACTGACCCTTAGGCTGCATTCATAATAAGCATTTTGTAAATCACACGCACAAAAGCAGCCCATTGTATTCAGTGGGATGCCCTACGTGTGAAAAAAACATGGCAATGTTACTCATGCACCCCTTATGCCTCGTACACACGATTGTTTTTTCCGGCGGTCAAAGGTCCGCCGGGAAAACCGAGAACCTGCTTGGTTGCTTTTACCCATGTACAAACGGCTGTTTTTTCCATCATGAAAACTGCCATGACAGCTTTGGTCGGGAAAACCGGCGTGTATGCCCCCTCACAGTGTTTTCCATAGGAAAACTGATGAGCAAAAGAGAATTGCGGCGGGAAAAAAGATAACAAGTTCTCATTTTTTTTGCCCGCAGTTTTCCTGTCAGGAAAACTGCTATGGAGCATACACACAGCCAGTTTTCCCGACCAAATGCAAACATGGCAGTTTTCCCGTCTGGAAAAATGGTCGTGTGTACGAGGCATTAGAGTGTCAAGCTTTGTGCTTAAAACACGTGTCTTTGCTGCATTTCGGGTGCCATTAACAATGAATGGCAACACAAGTATGACAAATGTTTTTAATACATTTAGTAAATGTACGAGAAATCAAGCAGTTTTGCGTGCACTCATGAAACACTGAAGTGTGAATGAGGCCTTTAACAGCCTACATATAGTACTTTACATGTTAACACCATTTACAATACATTGCACAAAAATAGATAGGTGACACTGATGAGTACTGATTGTTGGCACTGATGGGCACTGATAGGTGACACTGATGAGGGGGCAATGATGTGCACTACTAAAGAGCATTGATTGGCAGCACTGGTGGGACTGCACAGATATTCAAGACACTGATTATCAGTGCCAATGTCCCTTTAACACAAACCTGGTATCATCGCTCCTTCTCTCCTCACGCTATCAGCGTGAGGAAAGAAAAGCCAATAACCAGCTTGTGTTTACATCCGTGATCAACTGTCATTGGACACAGCTGATCACGTGGTAAAGGGCCACTGTGATCGGCCCTTTACCCCCGATGTGTGATAAGCTGAGTGCGAGCTAACACAGAGCGCACCCCCCTGCGGCGATCACAGAAGGACATCTATGGACACACTGCCGGCAAAGTAAGCTTGCGTTGTAGCCGTCTTTCAGCGATAACTCGGGTGGAAAGGCATTAAAGAAGAACTTCAGTCTCTTTTAGCTCCTGCCCTGTGGTACCTGCTAGAGGGATGTTCAGCTTCTGTGGGAATACCACAGGTATGGGGCCATACATTGGTCCAAGCTGGACCAAGTAACTATGTAAAAATTGCCATACCTGGAATTTAGGTTACAATTTGCAAAGTAATTTGTTGTCATTGTATCACATGACTTGCATGGTAACTGAACAGGAAAAAAAGGTGTCCATATCCTTTCAATGGCAGGCCTACACTCCTTCTCATAATTAAAATTGCAAATGAAAAAATAAAGGTTTAAAATAATTACTTAAATTTCAAAAAGGGCTGGTCGCCTATTTTATTTATTGTCCTTTGTCACAGGGCCAGAATGTGAGGTACAACCTCCACAATAAGGTTAATCAACAGAAATTTGAAAGCAGTCAGTCACATAAGGATCATGTGTTGAATGAGGAGAGATATTGCTTCCGTCTCAGCTGGCTCTTCAGAGTTAACATTGCATTCCTTCCTTTCTTTAGACCCAGAAAGAAGCACGTGTAGGTAATGGTACCACTTTTCATGCCTTGCAACTGTCACTGGTTCCTTGCAAAGAGACATTTATTCCCTGACATTAATAGAAGGATATGTGCTGCTGACCACAGCAAGCAACCAGCTGCTGGACTGTTAACTGAACTCAGGAAATTCCAGAGACGTATCGGTTGCTGTCGGTAACAATTTTCCTAAACTAGTACCTGCAGTACAATTGTATAGAAATGCCCTCAACAACCGAAGCTCTGCTTCTAACAAGCTCCACAATGAGAAATCACCTTTCTGCTGTAGTCTGTTTTTTTAAATTACCGTATACCAAAAAAAAAAAAATGCCTATGCAGATAAGGAGCATCTGTAGATGTATACAAACTGTGCAGCTCTGACTGAAGTTGAATAATGCCCTTGCTATAGGTGTAGACCTTTTGCATACCCGCAACTCCTGAAACCTGACTGGAATACTCCCAGGATGTTGCTAAGTGAGGCTTATTTGTTACTGCTCACCTTCACCATCAAAGGAGTGAGCTCTCATATGCTGAGTTTAGAGCGAATGCATTAGGGGAGAGAAAGAGTATGTGAGGGGGTTTGAATCAGAGAAAAATCTCACTCCTGTGATGGTGGAGGTGAGCAATAATGACTAGGCCTCACTTAGACACCTTTCACACTGAGGCGCTTTTCAGGCATTTTAGCGCTAAAAATAACACATGTAAAGCGCCTCTCAAGCTACCCCAGTGTGAAAGCCCGAGTGGGCGGTGCGCTTACAGGACGGTAAAAAAAAGTCTGCCCTGCCCAATGAAATGAATGGGCAGTGCTGCCAAAGCACCTGCAGAGTGCTTCAGGAACACTGCAAAACGGGCTCTAGCAACCCTTTCTTCAGCCGCTTGCGGGGGTTAAAAACGCTAAAAGCTATAACAGTGGTAAAGAGACGCTAAAACTAGCGGCGCTTTATCGCTAACGCCCGACCCGCCCCAGTGTGAAAGGGGTCTTAGCAATGTCCTAGCAACATATCCTGGTAGTATTCAAACAGGCTTTGGATTGTTATGCAAATGGCCTACACCTATATCAAGGCATTATTAGTCAACTTTAGTCAGAGCTGCACAGTTGTTTTTATCCATTGAGATCTGGTTCAGACTTATGCATTTTTTTTGTGCATTTTCAGTTTTGCAGAAACACACTACAGTCCATTTAACATGGTTTCCTATGGATGTAGTTCACATCTGTGCATTTTATGGAAAGGGCAAGGGATTTTTTTTCATTTTTTTGGTTCCATATACTTCAATGGGTATTGAAAAATACAAAATGCACCTGGAATATGTAAACTGCAACCTGCATAGGTGTGAATCAGGCCTCAGAGACCATCACAATCTCCTGTCATGCGAATTGGATGCGGGGAAACCCAGCCTTAAAGGGGTTGTAAAGGTTCGTTTTTTATTTTCCAAATAGGTTCCTTTAACCACTTAAGCCCCGGACCAATATGCTGCCTAAAGACCCAAGGGGTTTTTAAAGTTCGGGACTGCGTTGCTTTAACAGACAATTGCGCGGTCATGCGACGTGGCTCCCAAACAAAATTGGCGTCCTTTTTTCCCCACAAATAGAGCTTTCTTTTGGTGGTATTTGATGACCTCTGCGGGTTTTTATTTTTTGCGCTATAAACAAAAATAGAGCGACAATTTTGAAAAAAATGCAATATTTTTTACTTTTTGCTATAATAAATATCCTCAAAAACATATATATATAAAAAAAAAATTCCCTCAGTTTAGGCCGATACGTATTCTTCTACCTATTTTTGGTAAAAAAAAAAAATCGCAATAATAGTTTATCGGTTGGTTTGCGCAAAATTTATAGCGTTTACAAAATAGGGGATAGTTTTATTGCATTTTTATTTTTTTTATTTTTTTTACTACTAATGGCGGCGATCAGCGATTTTTTTCGTGACTGCGACATTATGGCGGACACTTCGGACAATTTTGACACATTTTTGGGACCATTGTCATTTTCACAGCAAAAAATGCATTTAAATTGCATTCTTTATTGTGAAAATGACAGTTGCAGTTTGGGAGTTAAACACAGGGGGCGCTGTAACATTTAGTGTTCACTTAGTGTGTGTTTACTACTGTAGGGGGGTGTGGCTGTAGGACTGACGTCATCAATCGAGTCTCCCTATAAAAAGGATCACTCGATCGATGCGCCGCCATAGTGAAGCACGGGGAAGCCGTGTTTACACACGGCTCTCCCCGTTCTTCAGCTCCGGGGAGCGATCGCGACGGAGCGGCTAAAAACAAATAGCCGCGCCGTCTTCCCGAATCGCTCCCCGAGGCTTACCGACCGCCGCATGTAGCGGGGGGGGGTCCCGATCGGACCCCCCACCCACGTCAAGCAGAGCACGTACAGGTACGTACATGTGCCTGTCCGTGCCATTCTGCTGACGTATATCTACATGAGGAGGTCGGCAAGTGGTTAAGCTAGTGCATTGTTGGTTCACATACCTTTTGCTTCCATTTCCCTTCTAAATGTTTTTTTCTTTGTTTTCTTTGTCTGAATTTCTCACTTCCTGTTCCTCCTCAGTAAGCTGTTCTGGCTGACTAACCACCGCTCGGATGATGGTGGCAAGTTTACTGAGGAGGAACAGGAAGTGAGAAATTCAGAAAAAGAAAAAAATAATTAGAAGGGAAATCGCAGGAAAGGGTAAGTGAACCAACAATGCACTAGCTTAAAGGAACCCATTTAGAAAATAAAAAAATAACCTTTACAACCCCTTTAAACAGCATGTTGGAAACCAATGCCTAGATGCAGTTTTTTGTTAGCAGAAAAACACTACTGCCGTGTTTAACCCCTTCCTGCCAGCTGTACACTTATGAAGCAGCACAGAGGTGGGCTTTATTTGGTGCTACCATATATATGCATCATTGTTGTTTTCTGTCAGGTGCATGATCAATCACGTCACCCGCCCCAGCACTGCGACTGCACGGTCACTGACAGCTCCCAGCCACAGAGTAGCAATTGAGAGATGATAGCACAGGCTCCCGATCACATGAGCACCATGATAAACAATAATAGTGGTAACATGACTGGCCATACACATGTATGTGCAGAGGTAGGCCTTATTCTGTGCTGCCACATACATGCATTGCAGTTTTCTGTTAAAAGCATGTTAAATTGCGTACCCCCAGCACTGTGACCATGCTGTCACTTACAGCTCCCAGTCACAGAGTAACGATCAGAAGCTGATAGGATGGGCTCACAGTGGTCACATGATCAGGAAGCCAATGAAATGCCTCAGGTGTTAGGCCTCATGTACACTGCTGCTGGTAAATGGACATCTAGGAGCAGTTGGGCATTTTTTTCAACTGCTCCTGAACTCTCCTCTGTGTCATCTTATCAGTACATGTACACTGGGTCGTTTATAGTCATTTCTAGGCAGTTGAGTTTAAAAGGCTTTTTCTGGAACCCCCAAAAAATGCATTCAGAAGCTGTGTTTAGAGGCATTTCAAGCAACAAACGTGGCTAAACGCGGCAACTCACGTTTAGCAGTGTTTCGTTTACAGACGGTTTTCATTTTAACCCAAAAGAAAAAAAAAAAAACACAAACATGGCTAAACGGACGTCTTTTGACGCCGGTTTCTAGCTGTCAAGTTAAATAGTTTTGGAGAGGTTGAACAACATCCCGTGTACATGAAGCCTAAAGGTAACATACTACTTTTGCCATTAAAGGGGTTAAAAGCAACTGTCAAAACTACATTATTACCTCTAAGGCCCCGTACACACGACCAAACATGTATGCTGAAACTGGTCCGCGGGCCAGTTTCAGCATACATGTTCGGTCGTGTGTAGGCGCGAGCGGGCCGAATTCCAGCAAACATTTGCCCGCCGGGCCTTTTCCCAGCGGGCAAATATTCCTGGACGTGTTTTAAAACCGTCCGCTGGAATCCTGCCCGCTCGGACATGTACGGTCGTCAGTACAGACCTACCGTACATGTCCAGGCGCCCGCCGTCCCTCGCATGCGTCGAATGACTTCGATGCATGCGTGGAAGCCTTTAAATGGCAGGCCCGCCCACGTCGCCGCGTCATCGGCGCGGCGATGACGCGGACACGCCCCGCGTATTGTTTACGCGCGGACTTCTGTACGATGGTGTGTACAACCATCGTACAGAAGCCCTCTGGCAGGCATGTACGGTGAAAACGGTCCGACGGACCGGTTTCACCGTACATGTTTGTTCGTGTGTACCCGACCTAACGTTTCTAATTCCACAGTGGCCTTCCATAACCCCACAGAGGCAGCAGTGTGACTGTGACCATTCAGAAGCACTGTATCTAACTGCCTGTGTAACAGTACCAAATTTCACCAGCAGGTGGTGCTACAAGCATAGTTTCAATCTGTAAGTGGTGAGAACAGATGGAGGAAGCAGACATTCCTATTACACAAAATTGTAGCTCATTACAGAGATATAAAACTACAAAAAAAAAAGATACTGAAAGCTCGAAAGAGGTAATTTCTTAAAGGTCAATCTGCCAAAACTTGATGCAATATTGGAAGGACACCATTGGCTTTTTACATTTTTCCAGACCCCCTACAACTAAATTTCCACGTTAAAATACCACAAATCATGGAGCTCATTAGAAGGGTGTCACACCATTTCTGGATTCTACAATAATTCTATCTATTTTTGTGATAAATTCGTAATATTTGGCTTAATAAAAAATCTGAATCAACACAGCGCCGTCCGCAGCAGAGGACAAGCTGCCCCCCCCCCCCCCCCGGTGAGGGAACTAGGAAGTGAAGCGCTCCGGCTTCACTGCCCGCGGTTCCCTACGGCGCATGCGCGAGTCGCGCTACGCCTGCCGATTGGCTCCCGTTGTGTACTGGGAGCCGAGTGTTCCCAGAACACAACGGGGGGGACGGGAGGTGACGTCATGCCCACAGTCTGCCCGAGACTGTGTGGCCGGAAGTGGGTGCAAATACCTGTCAGGTATCTGCACCCCCCTCCCCCTGAAAGGTGTCAAATGTGACACCGGAGGGTTCAGATCAGCGGGAGTTCCACTTTAGGGTGGAGCTCCGCTTTAAGGTGAAAAACCATGAGCGTTTACAAACTAAAGGCAAGACCCCCCCCCCCCCCCGATTTTGGTTAAGAGTAAGGGAGAGTTACAACCCCTGTCAGTTGTACCATAGGGGAAATTTCCCTTCACTTCCTGTCCCATAGCCAAAACAGGAAGTGAGAGGAAATCCCTCCAAAGTGGGGAGATCCCAACATGACAACAGAACTAGTGTCCCCCATTGGAAGATTTCCCATCTATTACTGCTCTGATGTCAACTCAAGATTTTGAGATTTCCTTATTTTCATTTTAGATAACAGTAAATAGGACAAATAGAGACGGTAAATGAAAAAAATAAAAATGGACAAGTGTTCTAATCCCTCTCCACTTTATCCAAATCTTAATATAAAAGAAACAAACAAATTACAGGCATTAACTTATTTTATACAATTGAAACCTTTCCCTATAATTTAGCATGGTTGACCATCATTATTCATATATTGGGCTCTTAAAGTTTAACAATATTTTTTGCATAATTTGCAACTTTGAGGTTTACAGGGGGAGAAAATCCATCTGTCGCAGGAAACTAACCACAGACACTAGGAATGAGGTTCAGAGACCTTCCTACATTGTTGCAGGTTTCCAATATAAGCTGTCCAGGCAAAGACACAGCACAGCTTTTCTCTATACATTCAAGACTGTTTCATCACACCAAGTGAGCTGACATCACTGTACGGGCAATATTCCAACATCCCTGCTCAGTAGATGTTACTAAAGTGTTTTGCTTCTCTAAGTGCCGGTTCACACATATTTTTTTTTCTAAACACAATTAAGACCCCTTTCACACAGGTGCTTTTCAGGCGCTTTTACGCAAAAAAAAGCAAACAAAAAAAAAACGCACAAAAACCTATTTCCATTAAAATCAATGAATGCTTTCACACTGGGGCAGTGCGTTGGCAGGGCGGTGAAAAAACACCCCTCTCCATTGAAATAAATGGAAAGCTCCTCAAAAGCACCTGAAAAGCTCTTTAAAAGTGCCCGAAAAGCTCTTCAAAAGCTTTCAGTGTTTTATTGGCAGTTTAGAAGCTTCTCAGTGTGAAAAGGGCCTAAATGTATATAAATCACATTACCTGTGTGGATGAGGCCCTAAACTTCTTTATTACTGCAACAATAAGATCTCCCTGTCACTATCTCATATAATATACTAAGGCCCCTTTTACACGGGCTGTCCAGTCAGTTTTTCAGGCGGACCTGATCTGACCCTCCAGTCTATTCTAGGGAGCGGCGGATGTCAGCGGACACCCACCGCCATCCGATCCTGTCCACCAAAAAACAGATGGATGGTGGTCCTAGTCCCCATCCGTCCGGCGGACCGGAACCCTCCTGTCCGTTTCCATCCGATTGCCCCACAGAGGAGAGCGGGACTGTGTCCGTGTCCACACTGCATAGCGGAGCAGACAGAGACCTGTCATCCGAATCAGCGGAGAGATCCCCAGCTGAGCAAGCGGATTCTGCTTAGCGAAGGCGCCCGTGTAAAAGGGGCCTTAGGAATTATTGGTGTTGCAACCCATCTTTGCTTGCTCTAGCACCTTTTAAAGCATTTCTATAACATATAGCAAACAAAGAAAATCCAACATGGAGAGGGAGACCCCTCACAATTGCACAGCAGATGTGCACAACCAGGAATGCAAGCGCAAATATCGGTTCTATATATTTGCAAGATCTTTTAACACTACAGTATCTACTAAACAATGAAATATGAATTTTGGGTGAACAGACTGCTTGAATAAAAAAATAAGGCCTTTTGCACATGGGCTGTACAACATACATTGAATGGTAGGTGTATTTCCACACCTGAAAGACACAACTGCTACGCACAGCTATAATAATGAATGGCCATACACTAGCTGTAGATGGGTATATACTAGGGTTGTCCCGATACCACTTTTTTAGGACCGAGTACAAGTACCGATACTTTTTTTCAAGTACTCGCCGATACCGAATACCGATACTTTTTTTTAAATGTGTCCCCAAATGCAGCCATGTCCCCCCACATATGCAGCCATGTCCCCCCACATATGCAGCCATGTCCCCCCACATATGCAGCCATGTCCCCCCACATATGCAGCAATGTCCCCCCTATATCCAGCCATGTCCCCCCTATATGCAGCCATGTCCCCCATAAATCCAGCCATGTCCCCCCTATATGCAGCCATGTCCCCCCTATATCCAGCCATGTCCCCCATAAATCCAGCCATGTCCCCCCTATATGCAGCCATGTCCCCCCTATATGCAGCCATGTCCCCCCTATATCCAGCCATGTCCCCCCTAAATCCAGCCATGTCCCCCCTATATGCAGCCATGTCCCCCCTATATCCAGCCATGTCCCCCCATATCTAGATGCCGCCGCCGCTGCATGGTTAAACAGCGTGCGGGGAACATCACAGCTTTCATTTGAATAGCTGTAGTATTCCCCGCTGCGCCGCGTATAGACACTCCCCCTTGCTCGGGATTGGACAGATCCCGAGCAAGGGGGAGTGTCTATACGCGGCGGGAAACACTACAGCTATTCAAATGAAAGCTGTGATTTTCCCCGCGCGCTGTTTAACCATGCAGCGGCGGCGTTTTTGCGGTATGCGACGGGGTCGGCGGCAGCATTCATTGCGGCGGCGGGGGGACGGGGGGGTGGGGTCAAGTATTCTATTTAGGTATCGGGGGTATTTGCGGGAGTACAAGTACTCCCGCAAATACTCGGTATCGGTCCCGATACCGATACTGGTATTGGTATCGGGACAACCCTAGTATATACTGTACTTGCATGGACATGTGCACTGGCATAAATCCCTTGACACACACACACACACACACACACACACACACACAAGCCACATGCAGGGATTTCCACCCATACATGTGTTTACATAAGTATGGCATACGCCATTCATTACTATGGGCATCTGTATGCTTCAGTTGTGTCTCCTGTGTGCGGAAATAATTTACTTGGCATGGCCCCACGTGCCTGTGCGTATGAGGCCTAACAGAGTTCATTTTTAGTAATATACAGTATATCTTGGATGTCTGCATGTTCGACATGTCAAATTGTGTTGTCTAATGTGACCAAATACATAATGACATTTAGCGATTGATGGCCAATTACTTCTTGGGAACAAATCCTCAATAATACGCGCACTGTATTTGGCTGCTATTCAGCAGGACATTCCTGGCTGATTTATGAAATGATTAGTCTGTGAACCTCTGGAGTAGATTATCTCTGTGTATATTTGCCCCCTCTCTGAAGCGCTCACAGCCAGGGAACTCCATGAGGTCTGCTTCTCCCAGAGCACACACTGCAGTCCTGGCTCGGTGTGACTGAAAACCTGAAAAATCAGTGGACACTCCAGTTCCCACAGACCGGTAAGGGCGGCGCGTGGAATACATCTGGCGGACATGAACTGGCGCCCTCTTTCTACACCATTTTCTGCGTGCCACTCTAGAACCCCAAGCAACCAAGCCCAACAGAAGCAGCAATGCATTGAGGGCCAGCAGTACCAAGGCAAGCAATTGGTAGTTTAGCCAAGAATGCTCATCTTCTGCAGGTAATGTCACAAGACCTGCGCAATGCTCCCTAGGAGCCACAGGACAAGCTCTGCCACCAATAAGGCTTTCAACACACACTAAATATGGAGTATCTCCTGTCAGCTCCTGCAATGTTAAAGATTCTGCATGACCCCTCGGGTAGACAAACCGCTGAAAGCGTCCACCCTGACCAAATCGCTCATAAAGAACCCTGAACAGGACAGGCCCATGAGTATGTGGTATCGTTTGCCATCGTACCCGAGCTGTAGTGCTTCCTACGTACTCCACAGACAAGTTTAGTAAATACAACTTGTTAAATTCACACGGATCAGACAGGATGGATGGAAAAGGTGCAACTTGATGCAAGGTTTCGCTTTGCTCAGGATGCGTAAAGTGGAAAGAAGGCTGCAATGCGTCAGAATGACTCCGATGTAAGGTCTCTACTTCTGGGATGTCCTTCTGCGGTTTTTTTAACTTCAGGTGCGAGTCGCCAGTTTTTGGCATTTCAGATGTTACATCAGAGTGCTCAGGATTGGAAGGAGGATTTAAAGAGGCAGGGGGCCGCTGATGTAAAATCTCAACATCTGGAAGACTATGATGTAAATTGTTGGATGCTGAGATTGGAGCCTCAGATTGCTTGAAAGGCAGCTGTTTTAATTTTTCACTCGTTGGCTGGAATGTAACAGGGTGTTGCTTTTCAGTCTCTGGGTACTGCTGGCTAGGCTTCAGCAAGTTCAGCTTCGATTCTGTTGGATTCCGCGTTCCACCAGAAGCCTTTGTGTTTTTGCTTTTGCCCGCTTGTGATATTTTTTGCCGTTTTTCTGCACTGCTTCTTTTGGTCCCTGATGGCAATTTGGTGGTGGGGATTCGTTCTACGGATGCCAATGTTTGAGGCATAAAGAAGGCTTTTGGTGATTGTGTAGAGGCAGGCGGTAATATACTTGCTTTTGAATCCAAATGATCCGAATCTGCTTCACTTTTCTGACCTTCTGGTGAAGGATGCAAAACCAGATGTTCACCTGGTACAGCGCTGTACATCCCTTTAGGAGTCGTAGTAAAAACACAGTCCCCAGTTCCCTGCAAATAAGTATCTTCCAGATAGTCCAAATACTTTCCTGCTACCTCCTGAGGCTCTTTGCACTTTACAAACACGGTCAGCATTCGTATCCTTGTGTGTAGGGTTCCCAAAATCCAGCGTTTGAGCCCCAAGAGATGACAGTTGCAGTTCCATGGATTGCCATCTAGCTGCAGCCTATAAAGGGCTGGATTTTCCGCAAGGATATCCCCAGGCAGAAAACGAAACATATTATACTGCAGATCCAAGACCCTCAGCCGACTTAATCCATTGAACGTTCTGGGTTGCAAACTGGAGAGAGAATTATGGCTCATATTTAATACCTCCAAACTTTGCAGTGATACTAGGAGGCTTTCAGGCAGATCGCTCAGTAAGTTTCCATCAAGGTGCAGCTCTTGCAAAGATCCCAATCCCTGAAAAGTCTTGCTGTGTAGAAGAGAAATCCTGCTTGAGCTAAGAACGAGTTTGGAAAGCCTCTGTAGCCCATGAAAAACACCTGGTCCCAGTTGCTGCAGATTATTTCCAGCCATGATAAGCGTGCTAAGGGAGCGCAGTGGTAAAAATGTGGGATGGCGTAAAGAGTTTAGGGGGTTCCCTGACAGGCTCAGTAAACGCAATTTTACAAGCCCTGCAAATGCGTTTTTACTGATATTTGTAAGTTTGTTGTTTTCCAGATGGAGATAAAGCAGATTGGAGAGACCCTGAAAGGGAGAGCCATGCAGTACTTGCATGTTATTAGCGTCCAGTCTTAGTTTGATCAGTGACCCCAGGCTGGAGAAACTGGCACGGCTGACATTTTGTAGCCGGTTGCTATTCACATTCAACACTTTTAGTTTCTTAAGAGCGGACAATGCACCAGAGGTAAGGGTCTGAAGCCGATTGTTGCCAAGATAGAGCTCTTCCAGATGGGAAAGCTTGTCAAATGCCTTGGGATGAATGAAATGGATCTGATTGTACTGCAGATCAAGCCGCTGTAGATTGAAGTAGTTTGTAAAGTCTGTAGCGCTGATGTTGGTGATAAAATTTCCTCCTAGACTGTAGGTTTTGGTCCCCAAAGGATTGAGTATGTGGCTAGATTTGGGTACAGTGTCTAACCCTCTGTTTGAGCAGAGGACATGCTGGAGATGCTGGCAGTCGCATGGCTGTGGGCATTTCTCCTCCACACCGGAGCAAAGACCGCAAAGCAGCAGCAACAGCAGCTGTAAAGTGACAGCCTTCTCCATCTCACCTGGAGCTGTGGACAGATGAACCCAGCTCTGTGCATCCCCTATGTGCATGAAGCCCACTTCTATGACGCTTGTTCCAGCAGATTCTCCAGTACATCAGCATCTCGTTGACTTCTACATTGCTCTGTCACAAGTAGCAGATATGGGAAATGAGTGCAGCTCTAGCACATCGCCAGCAGTTACTTGCAGCATGAACACTCACTGTGCAGCTCTCTCCAGTGAATGGCAGTCAAGTTGTCACATCTGTACAGGAGCAGACGGGGCTGAGGGTCCCCTGTCTTCTGGCTGGACAGCACAGCCCCTTCCCAGCTTACAGCAGCAAAGAGCACTAGACCAGATGTTACTGTACATCGTGCAACCCCTTTCCAGCAACTCTCACATCCATGGCAACCGGTCTTCTAACAGTTCATCCAGAAATCCCTCCAAATTTGCGCAGTTTAAAGGTCACACAGTAATCCAGGTGGCCATGTGACAGTGTGAGTCCTCTTCAAAGAAAGCCAGGTCTAGGAAATCCAAGGCTGCAGCTTCTTTTGTTCAGGATTCAGAAAAAAGAGAAGTTTTAGTGCGGAAATACGTGCTTCCCACACTGGGTCCCTTGAGATTGTTCGCTAGGAAAGAGGATCCTGGAGAGGCAGCACAGAGCTGCTGGTGGGAGGAGGAAACATGCAGCACATGTGAGGGAAGAGAAAGGACACACTGCTAGGGAAACAACGTGCCACTCAGAACAAAGGGGACACCGAGCCAAAGGCAGATGACCTACTGAGAGCCTGCAGAATGCAACTCCAATATACACGTCCTGCTTCTCTCCCATACAGGACAGCCCCTTCAAACGCCAATGGGGGAATTCATAAAAAAGTGACAACTTCTATCTTAACTGGTACTGTTGCCCATGGCAACCAATTGGATTCTATCTTTGTTTTTTTAACACAGCTTAAAAAAAAATGTTTAGTCTTCAGCTTAGTTATTTTTAAAGGACCCTTTCACACTGCTCCGTAAAAAAAAAAAAAAACGCATATGCATTTTTGGTGCGTTTATTGGTTCCAAACCTGTGACACATGGAAATGCGACTCATGTAACATGCGACTCAAAAAGAGCACCAAAAGTGTAAAAGCTGTGCATTTTTATTCATTTCAATAGGGAGATGCGTTTTTTTAAACAAGCACCAAAAATGCAGCAGACAGGATTTTTAAAAATGCATCGCGCCAGAAGCTTATTGGTGTGAAGAGTTTCATAGTATTTAAAGGGAAACCGTTTTCATGCAATTTTGTTCCGCTATTGCGCATCAAAAACTAATCCATGTGAAAGGACCCCAGCACCCCCGGACATACTGATCGCGACATTGAAATTGTGCTACTTCACTTAAAGTAGTACAATTTTAACCACTTGCTTACTGGGCACATATACCCCCCTCCTGCCCAGGTGAAATTTCAGCGGCGCTTTAACTGACAATTGCGCAGTAGTGCGACGTGGCTCCCAAACGTTCTTTTTTCCCCACAAGTAGAGCTTTCTTTTGGTGGTATTTGATCACCTCTGCGGTTTTGATTTTTTGCGCTATAAACAAAAAAAGTGTGAAAATTTTGGAAAAAAAAATCAATATTTTTTACTTATTGTTATAATAAATATCCCAATTTAAAAAAAAAAAAAATTATTTCTCAGTCTAGGCCGACATGTATTCTTCTACAAAAAAATCCCAATAAGCGACTGGTTTGCGCAAAAGTTATAGCGTCTACAAAATAGGGGACAGAATTATTATTATTTTTTATTATTTTATTTTTTTACTAGTAATGGCGGCGATCTGCAATTTTTATTGAGACTGCGACATTATGGCGGACACATCGGACACTTTTGACACATTTTTGGCGCCATTCACATTTATATTGCGATCAGTGCTATAAATATGCACGAATTACTGTATAAATGTGACTGGCAGGGAAGGGGTTAACACTAGGGGGTGAGGGAGGTGTTAAATGTGTACCCTGCATAGTGTTTCTAACTGTGGGGGAAGGGGACTGACTGGGGGAGGTGACCGATCTGTGTCCCTATGTACAAGGGACACAGATTGGTCTCCTCTCTCCCTGACAGGACGTGGATCTCTGTGTTTACACACACAGATCCACGTCCTTGTCTGTGTAACCGCCGATCGCGGGTGCCTGGTGGACATCGCGGCCGCCAGGCACGCGCATCGGCATCTCAGTGATGCGTCAGCGGTGCTCGCGCGCCCCCCAGTGGCTGGAGGCCGTATATAGACGGCCTACCGGCAATTGGCATCCACACTGCGGCCGTATATAGTCGTACGGCCCGCAGCAAGTGGTTAAAGTAGCATTTCAGTGCTACTTCAGGTGCCAATTGGAAGACATCAGTGCGATTTCATGCATAGATGTCCATGCAGGTTGCACCTGAACTTGCAAAAAGTAGTGCAGGAACTACTTTCAAAATCGGTGCAACCCAGAGTCAGAGTCGGACCAATTTGGCCGCTTCCACTGCAGACAATAGGGTACGACTTGTGTTACAGCGCTGAAATCTGAAAATTGGCCTGGGCAGGAAGGGGGTGAAAATGCCCGGTATTGAAGTGGTTAAACGATAAAACACCATTTAGACCTTGTACACACGATCAGACCAAACCGATGAAAACGTACTGAAGGTCCGTTTCATCGGATTGGACTGATCGTGTGTACAGGGCCTTAGACTTAATTTTTATATATGGATGGAAGAACTTCCTGCTGGACATCTCAGGATCCCAAAGAGCTTCATTCACATAGAACCCAGAGGTGGTTCACAGGCGTTTCTTGACAAAACTTAGGTGTGCGGTCAAATGCCCTGAGGTAAGCAGATTCAGACAAGGGGGAGCACAAGTTTGTTATCACCTTGTGAACTTTGGAGCACCATCACAGGATTTTGCATTTTTTGGACATTTTTTATTTTATTATTTAATATGTTTGATATTATGCATGTTTTGCACTAAGTCATTCATGCACTTTATTTATATGTCATATCACATTGGTTACTTCAATATAGTGCAGCAACACAATTTGAAGTTGTCACCAGAACAATAATAAGGCCCCTTTCAGACTGGGGCGGGAGCTGCGGTGGCGGTATAACGCCGCTAAAAATAGCGGCGCTATACCGCCGGAATTGCCGCGGGTATCAGCCGCTAGCGGTGCGGTATTAACCCCCGCTAGCGGCCGATAAAGAGTTAATACCGCCCGCAATGCGCCTCTATAGAGGCGCATTGCGGGCGGTATTGCCGCGGTTCCCATTGTTTTCAATGGGAAGGAGCGGTGAAGGAGCGGTATACATGCCGCTCCTCTCACCGCTCCAAAGATGCTGCTGACAGGAGATTTTTTTGTCTCCCGCCAGCGCATCGCCTCAGTGTGAAAGCCCTCGGGCTTTCACATTGAGTCTGCAGTGCAGGAGTTTTTCAGGCGGGATAGCAGCGCTATTTTTAGCGCTTTACCGCCTGAAAAACTCCTCAATGTGAAAGGGGCCTAAAGGGGAAGCTTGTTCCAGTGACAACTGTCTAAAAGGTGATTTCCCTCACGTTGGGAAGATTTCCTCCAACTTCCAGTTGAGTTTATAGAACAGGAAGTGAAGGAAAATCTCACAATGGGACACAGATGGCAAAGAAAAACCTGCCATTTTATCCCCTCCCCCCTTTCTCTCGCTATCCAAAATGAAAATGGCTTTAAATACACTATATAGTCTCTTCTTCCATAAAACACTGGGGACATAAAAACACCTATAATTAAGGTATCACTAAATAGCAAAACGTTTTTTTTCGTTTTGGATAGAGTGGAGAGGGATTAGAACACCCTTCAGATATTATTGCTGTCTGTGCCCCGGTTAGGGAAATTCCCCCTCTATCCTGTTTACCATTATCAAGGAAAGTAAAAGAAAATCCAAAATTTTGGGTTGTCCTTAGAACAGAAATAGAGGAAAATCTTTCAATAGGGACATTAGTTCTGGTAATCCTGGTGACAACCAGGGATCCCTTCACTGTAGAGGGATTTTTCTCATTTTCTTTTTTTTCTATGGGACAGGAAGTGTAGGAAATCTCCTCAATAGGACACAAAAAACAAACAAACAAAAAAAAAAACCAACAGAGGTTATAAGGGCTTTCCAAGCTCCTAGCAGGACGCTGCCTTAATCCCAGGCTGCGGTGCATGGTCAGGGAGTAGGGATAGGCTTTTTGTGCCCTGACACCCCCCCTCTTCTTTTTATATTTCTGTTTATTTCTTGTCTGTTCCCCTCTTTTACTTAGATGTCCTAGTTTCTTATTTTTGCTCTTGGGAACTGGATACCCCCAGCTTGTTGGTAAGCGCTTAGACGCGAGTTTCACAACTCGCATTCGGCGCTCTATAAGTATTTATTCCAATCCAATAATCGTCCCTAAAGCTGGATAGTTAATATGCAAATACAGTGATACCTATTATAAATAAGGTGCCAAATGTGATATTAAACAGCGCTCAAAAAAATATGTGAAAATGTAAATATCAACAAATATAATATTGGTACAGTGACATAGTGAAAAATAAATAAATAATCCACCCTCTAAGTGAGTCAATATATAAGTGTCCAAAAATCCGTGCAAAAATCGCATCAAAAAATACCAGGTTGGCAAATAAAGTCCATGAACTGTCTAAGTGAACAACAAAAATATATATAAATAGTTCATAAATGGAGAGCAAAGGAAAAGAAAAAATCCTTCCCGATCTTCAATAAGTGCTTTCACCACACCACAGTGACTGCGTGCTTCCACCACCCATCAGAAATGCAAACTCACCGCAACAAATGGCCTGACACTTTCGTGTTTAGGCACACAGGCTTGTTAACTGACCCCCTCAGTTTAGTTGATAGAACTCCTTCTTTTCATATAGGGTGGAGCATTCAGTTAAACAGATGGAGATCCGAAGCAAAAAGAAAACTCCAAGATAACAGCCATATGCAAATAAGAAAAAGAGAGCACAATAGTGTGATACTGTAACACAACTTTTAATAACACACTACAAATCTCCCAAAGAATGCACTCACAAAGGTAACTCTTGTTACAAGCAGTGTATAAATCCAAAAACTGACACGGTGTAAAACAAAAAATAAAGATATCCTCCAGGTGAACTAGTGGTCACAGCGGACCAACGAATAGCCCAAGTGTTACTCACAGCCCTTGTGCAGGTGTACTGGAGCTGCTGCTTAGGTAATTGAGCTGGTGGCAGATTAGACCATTCCACGTTCAAGCTTAGAAAGTTAGGTGTGCGGTTGTGACTTCAGTAATCACTCCCCGACATGTTTCATCGAAATGATTTCTTCATGGGGTTCTTCATGAACCCCATGAAGAAATCATTTCGATGAAACATGTCGGGGAGTGATTACTGAAGTCACAACCGCACACCTAACTTTCTAAGCTTGAACGTGGAATGGTCTAATCTGCCACCAGCTCAATTACCTAAGCAGCAGCTCCAGTACACCTGCACAAGGGCTGTGAGTAACACTTGGGCTATTCGTTGGTCCGCTGTGACCACTAGTTCACCTGGAGGATATCTTTATTTTTTGTTTTACACCGTGTCAGTTTTTGGATTTATACACTGCTTGTAACAAGAGTTACCTTTGTGAGTGCATTCTTTGGGAGATTTGTAGTGTGTTATTAAAAGTTGTGTTACAGTATCACACTATTGTGCTCTCTTTTTCTTATTTGCATATGGCTGTTATCTTGGAGTTTTCTTTTTGCTTCGGATCTCCATCTGTTTAACTGAATGCTCCACCCTATATGAAAAGAAGGAGTTCTATCAACTAAACTGAGGGGGTCAGTTAACAAGCCTGTGTGCCTAAACACGAAAGTGTCAGGCCATTTGTTGCGGTGAGTTTGCATTTCTGATGGGTGGTGGAAGCACGCAGTCACTGTGGTGTGGTGAAAGCACTTATTGAAGATCGGGAAGGATTTTTTCTTTTCCTTTGCTCTCCATTTATGAACTATTTATATATATTTTTGTTGTTCACTTAGACAGTTCATGGACTTTATTTGCCAACCTGGTATTTTTTGATGCGATTTTTGCACGGATTTTTGGACACTTATATATTGACTCACTTAGAGGGTGGATTATTTATTTATTTTTCACTATGTCACTGTACCAATATTATATTTGTTGATATTTACATTTTCACATATTTTTTTGAGCGCTGTTTAATATCACATTTGGCACCTTATTTATAATAGGTATCACTGTATTTGCATATTAACTATTTTGGATTCTATAATTTTTAAAGCAGCAGCTCTTGCATATTTATTAATTTATTCATTTATTTTATAAATATCACTAGTGTTCACATTTATTCTCCAGCTACGCGCAGTGAGGGTGGCTCACATTAGACGGCCCTTATCTCCACCCCTTTTTTCTACCTAAAGCTGGATACACTATACAATTTTCTGTATATATATTTTCCTTCAGATTTACCAAAACCATATAATTTAAGGTCAAACCTCAGGCGTTTCAATTTGTATGCAATCAGGCAGGCCCTTGCACTACATGGTTTTGGTACATCTAAAGGAAATCAGACAACAAAAGTTGTATAGTGTGTATGGGGTCTTACTCTATCCAAAATGGAAAAAAAAAAATTGCCTTTAAGGCCCCTTTCCCATTGGGGCGGGAGGCGCGGTGGCGGTATAGCGCCGCTAAAAATATCGGCGCTATACCATCGGATTTTCCGCGGGATTCGACCATCGGTCTGTTTTCATCGGACAAACCGATCGTGTGTACAGGGCTTTACCCTCAGAAGTTGTAATCCATCTTACAGCAGCACAAACAGGATGTGACTGCAGGACACTATCATTACAGGGCATTGTGGGACATTATATTCCTGCATGATTTTTTTTTTTAAACAAGTTTTACTGAGCTAAAACGGCAAAACGCCAATGCGATTGTGGATAGAGAAAGGGAGTCACCGCTCAAGGCAGAAAATGCAAATGATGAACCTCTTCACCGGATCTGAAGCCACGGGTGCTGGCAGTACATATGATAATGCAAAATGAAAGGGGTTGTCTGGACAGCCGCACTCCGAAGAAAATAGTTTTTTATTGTAAAAATAGGATCACAGCAAACAGGATACCAGCTGACGCGTTTCACACTAAAACATAGTGCTTAATCATAGCTGACACACATGGAAATGGATATCAAATATATACTCTTACCCCCTAGTCACATGGCCAAAGGGATAATGATTAGAGGTCCAATCAACAAATTAATGATTGGTGTTTCCTGTGAACACAAGCTAATCCAATTCAAGGCATGTGGTTGAGAAGAAAGCACTCCCATACTAAAAATGGATAAATTAAAAATGTGTGTCAGCTATGAATAACCGCTTAAAGGCCCCTTCACGCCGATATACGTGACGGAGCGATCACTTGTAAACAAACCGGCATCATGTGATGATGCCGGTTTCCTCTCTCCCCTCTGTGTACCGATTGGTACATTGTGAGAGGGGAGGGAAGAGAGCAGATGGCAGCAGCGCTTCTCTTTGACAATTGAAGTCACAGATGCATCCATCCCTGCTCAGCCATCCCTGCCTGCCCATACTCTGCAATACCCTGCCCTACTCCACAGAGTCAGATATCAGCTTTTTCAGCCGGCGATTCCCGACACCATAAGCATGATCATAGCAGCTGTTCCACCGATTGATCGTTCTTATGGGAGGCAATAAGAAGCCTTCCGGTGCTTCTATCGACTCACCGCTATGATCGAAGCCAGGATTGTTTTTTTATTTTTTTTATTTCAGGCTTCCCAGCCTAGAGGTGAGATGTGGGGTCTTATTGACCCCATATCTCACTGTAAAGGGGACCTATCATGCCATATTCCTATTACAAGGGATGTTCACTTTAAAAGTGATCAAAAAAAATATTTTGGGGGAAAAAAGTGTCAAACTAAAATAAATAAAGTAAAATGAACAATACATTTTTTTTAAAGTGCCCCTGTCCCTGTGTGTTCGCATGCAGAAGCGAACGCATATGTAAGTCCCGCCCACAAATGAAAATAGTGTTCAAACCACACATGTGAGGTATCGCTGCGAACGTTAGAGCAATAATTTTGGTCCTAGACCGCCTCTGTAACTCAAAACATGTAACCAGTGAAAAAATTTAAAGCGTTGCCTATGGGGATTTTTAAGTAGCAAAGTTTGGCGCCATTCCACGAGCATGTGCAATTTTGAAGGGTGACCTGTTGGGTATCTATTTACTCAGCGTAACTTCATCTGTCACATTATGCAAAAACATTGGGCTAACTTACCGTTTCATTTTTTTTAAAGCACAAAACAGTTTTTCCCCCAAAAAAACGCATTAGAAAAATTGCTGCGCAAATACCATGCAAGATAAAAAGTGGCAACAACCGCCATTGTATTCTCTAGGGCAGGGGTCTCAAACTGGCGGCCCTCCAGCTGTTGCAAAACTACAAGTCCCACTAGGCATTGCAAGACTGAAAGTTACAAGCTTGACTCCCTCAGGCAGAGGCATGATGGAACTTGTAGTTCCACAACAGCTTGAGGGCCACCAGTTTGAGACCCCTGCTCTAGGGTCTTTGCTAAAAAGACACACACACACACACACACACACACACACACCGCGTTTTGCTCAAGCATTTTATTTTTCTAGGACATTAAAAATGGTCGTGTGTACGCAGCTTAAAGCGGGGGTTCACCCTAATCAGCCTAAAAAATCTATAGACTGTTATATCCAGCATACTGCTGACATCAACAGTATGCTGGATTTTTTTTTTTTTTTAGCTGTACTTAGGATTTTTTTGGGTTCTATTCACCCGGGTTCTCGCTCCCCCGGGGAGTATGCGTTCCTAAGACGAAGCATCGATGAATGACGTGCGGGTCAAGCGTGTCATCACCTTCCGAAAATATCCGAGGGGGACTCGGCACTTTACGGCGCCTGCGCAGTCAGCTCTACACGGCAGGCACCGTATAGCGCCGTAAAGACCCGTCGGATATTTTTGGAAGGCGATGACGCGCTTGACTCGCACGTCAATCGTCTCCTGGGAGGATCTACACTCACTCCCAGGAGACATTGCGCAGAGCTCCCCGTCGGGGAAAAGGACGACACGCCCACTCCCCGCAAGGAAGAAGACCCGGAAGTGCGGCTGAAGACAGGTAAGTGTACACCTTAAAAAAAAAAAATGACAAGGCTACAAGCCTTTATTAAGGCTAGAGATAGGTTAGCCAAAAAGTTAATTTTAGGGTGAACCCCCGATGCACAGAGCAAAGGCACACTATTCTCCTAATACTGGGTGCTTGGTAAGGCTGTGATTCTGATCCAGTAGCTTCACTCATTTCTGAATCACTGACCCAGAACAAGCATGCACATCAGGAATTGTGAATTTACTTTACTTGTTGCATGCTTGTTCCAGATCAGTTACTGAAAGTATTGAAGGTATTATCAGCCTGGAAGCTTGTCAGCAACAGCCCCCCCCCCCCCATGTTTCTCTCAATACCATTTAAATAAAATAACGTGCGTAAATCTATTACAGCTCTATTTCTCCAACATCTGCCTATTTAAAAGCATTCAGAAAGTTCAAACAGCCAGTTAAAATAACCTAACAATGTTATCAGATGATAGCGTGTGTTATCACTGTTTTGCTAATGAAATGTAAATTGTATTTCCCTACAAGCGATAAGGAAATGGAGAACTGAGAAAATGAAGGTCTCAACTGAGTGACAAAAAAATTGTAAAGATAAAAGAAGCAAACTCAGCAAATGGTAGGAGCAAAGGGAGTGAAAAGAACAAATAAATAACCTAAAGGTGTCCATTCATAGGGAGATAATCAGCAATTTAAAGGGACCTTTTTCCATTAAAATAATTGGCCAGTGTTTAGACTGTCTCCAGTTTTTGTAGGCTGATGGATATCCTGATCAGAGGAGGTCATCAGTATGTATATACACATCTCATATGAGTGCTTCAAATGTCCCATGCACATTATGAGCATCTAATCATGGCTCATGGCTCAGCAGGAACAGGCAGAGATTCGCACCATGTATGGGCAGGCTGGCTGTACCAAGTTGATCAACGGATCAACTTGGGTACAAGCAGCCTGCCGGTGTCTTGTCGAGCTAGTTCCCCTATCGATATGGTTCCCTGCTTGACTGCGTAGGCGCAGACGAAGCCCACGGAAATCTCCGAACCTGATCAGCTGTACACGGCATCCAGGCTCATTCCTGTGGACTTGGAGGATGTTATAAAAAGAGCCAGGAGGCCGACTGGCCACTTACGGCGAATTCCACGTCACCCTGGACCTGTTGCTACAGCTGATCAGGTTCGGTTCGGATGGCGCCTGCGTAGTCAAGGTGGGAACCACATTGATAGGAGGAACCATATCGGCAGATCACCGGATTTTTCACTTGCAATTTTCACTAGGGGCTGCTATAGCCGTTAGAAATAATCAGTCTTCTCCTGGCATGGAAACCCAGTGGTTGAACGAAAAAAAAACAGACCCATCTATGGCCAGCTTTAACCGCTTCACACTCGGAAAGGTTTTACCCCCATAATGACCAGGCCATTTTTTGCGATACGGCACTGCGTTACATTTTATTTGGGTAGAAATTGTCAGTTAAAGTATGTCCTTCTTTTCCCCACAAATATAGCTTTCTTTAGGGGGTATTTGATCACCTCTGCGGGTTTTATTTTTTGCGTTATAAACAAAAAAAGCAACCATTTAAAAAAAAAAAATACAATATTTTTTACTTTCTGCTATAGAATCATATCCAATACAAAAATGTAGAAAATCTATTTTCTTCATCAATTTAGGCCAATTTGTATTCTGCTAAATCCCAATTAGTGTATACTGATAGGTTTATGCAAAAGTTATTGTGTCTACAAAACTATGGGATAGATATAGGGACTTTTTATTTATTTTTTACTAGTAATGGCAGTGATCAGCGATTTTTAGCGGGATTGCAACATTGCAGCAAACTAATTGGACACCAAGTGACACTTTTTGGGTACCAGTGACACCGATACAGTGATGAATGTTAAAAAAAAATGCACTGTCACAGTATAAATGACACTGGCAGGGAAGGGGTTAACATCAGGAGCAATCAAACGGTTAAATGTGTTCCCTGTGTGTGCTTTCTAACTGTGTGGGGGATGCGGACACTAGACAAAGAGAGAGATCTGTGTTCCCGATTAGTAGCAATCACAGATCTCTCTCTTCCTCTGACAGAACGACGATCTGCCCTGTTTACATAGGCAGACCGCCGTTCTGTCGTTCCCCTGAATGATCGTGGGTGGTCGGTGGCCATCACCGCCACCAGACCCGCTGATTGGCTCCCGATGTGTCCAATCACAGCAGAAGCGGGTTGCCGGTGGCACGTGCACATGCACCTCAGACCAGGAAGCTCGAACAACGTACATATATGTTGTTTCACGCAGCCGGACCACCCTGCTGCAGTAACTGTACGGTTGGCAGTCTGGAACTGGTTAAAGTTCTGAGTGGATAAGAGAAAACCAAAAGATTTGTTGCTTGGCATGGATGGAGGATTCTGCACTGGCAGCCATTGTATTCAGACAGCCACTGTACCCGCGGCTTTTTACTCTGCTCAGTTGATTTTTAAAATGCATTTTGTTGAGCTGGGTGGTGCCAGTCAAGGCCACCTATGGCTTAAATTTCATCTGAATCAGCAGAAATTGGACAAAATTTGAGCTGTGTATACTGTAGCTAGCTTTACAACTATGGGTCTGCTGCAGATTGAGATATTTGCAGTTATGATAGAGAAGTGATAAGCAGGCTGATCTTTGCTTTTTCTCATCTGCTGGATAGTACAGGTTACCCATGTTCTCCATAGAACTACACTTAGGCCCCGTACACACGAGAGGATCAATCCGCTGAAATTTATCCGCGGACCGGTTTCAGCGGATAGATCCCCTGGTGTGTACAACCCAGCGGATATTTATCCGCTGATTTTTTTCGGGCCGATGGATTTCCAGCGGATCAAAATTTCTTAGCATGCTAAGAAATCGATCCGCTGGAATCCAGTCCAGCGGATTGATCCGATGGTCTGTACAGACTCACCGGATCAGTCCGTCCGAATCCATCCCTCGCATGCGTCGTAATGATTCGAAGCATGCGTGGAAGTCCTTATATTACAGCGTCGCGCACGTCGCAGCGTCATCATCGCGGCGACGGCGCGACACGTCACCGCGGAGGGAATTCCGCGGGGATTTTGATCTCATGGTTAGTACAACCATGAGATCAAAATCCGCCAGAGGATTTATCCGCGGAAATGGTCCTCCGGACCGTTTCCGCGGATCGATCCTCTCGGGTGTACTAGGCCTTAGAGGTGGCTATACATATAGAGTTTGGGCTGGATTTGGCCATTAAAAATACTCTGAATTATATATCAGAATTTTTTTTTTCACGCATTGGTCCATTTATATTAGCCTACATGATCCATCTTGTAACGAATACCTTATTGGACAATTCATCATTCAAGATCCAGTGTCAAGATACATCTACGATAAGATACATCATCTAAGATACAATGCATTATATAAGATACGATGATACAACATCTGAGATAAGATACATTATGTAAGATGCAAATGCCTTGGATTTGACAGGCTAAAGAATACAACATGCACCTCTTCATATGGAGGTAGGTTTACTGGTTCTAAAAAAAATAAAAAATCTGAGCCATCTACATAAATAAAAAAAAAAAATCTTAAAATTGACTACTGATGGAATTGCTGTCCATTACAGGCTTCATGGGCCATGAGATGGGGAGGACCGGCATGACTTGCACACATGCTGCTTTCCAATGCCTTTACAATTTATGTCTGAATGAAGAATGCAACCTTACTTGGCAGAGTTCAGGAGGACAAGAAAACAGAGTTAGGGGAAATGAGAGCTCTGTAAACATGAAGAGTAAAACCCTACTAATGAATCACACACTTACCGTAACCTAAAGAAAAGGATTGTAAATGCCATGGTCTGCCTACCGGAATGAGATTAATAAAGTTATATTGCAAAGCAACATACGAGAAAGAATTTAGCAGACGGAAGCCTCTAGATGGGGAAGATAAGACATAGGAAAACATGGGTACACTTGGATGGGTTCCAGTAGGACTATGAATTCAAGTTTGGCTTGTTTAGCATACAAAAGGACAAGGAGTTGGTAACCATTTTTTAATTATTAAATGCATTGAACCAAGTCCTGTTTTGTCCTCCTTGTAAGGTGGACTTCAGGGATTTTTTTTCTCTCAGTCATGGTATTTAACCAACAAAAAAAAATTAGCTGCCATTTTACATGAGAAGTCTAAAAAATGTGTGAAGATTTGGAAACCCCCTGGATCTCGACTTACCTAGAGGGGGAATCTTGATGAACTGTCGTGGTAACTCTAAAATCGGTCTTACTCTATCATTCCGGGGCCCGGGTTGCCCCAACTCCTCCTTGTTTTTTTGCCTTTTGTTCTTTTACAATAAATATATTTTACCTTTTGTGTTCAGTTTGCGGCAAGTCTGCAGCCTCTCTGCTGTCATCTCGACTACTTTTGATAACACAGGATGGTACTTTTGATAGTCCTATGCATTCTTTCACATTGATCTTATATCTTGAATATTTGGCCCTCCATATGCCGTCTACTGGCACCTGGGTTTTTGTCTTTTCTACCCTTTCTGGTGGGACCAACTGCTTTTCCATTTTTTCTGTATTGTACCAAAGCCTAGATCTGTTTTTTTCGAAACCTTTTTTAGGTCATCAAGACACCCCCTAAAATTATGGACACGAGGCACCCCATTCTAAAATGTAAAAAGCAATTCTAATAGTTTTACATAATGCATAAACATCCACACTCTAAGACCCCTTTCACACTGAGGAGTTTTTCAGGCGGTACAGTGCTAAAAATAGTGCTGCTATACCGCCTGAAAAACTGCTATACCGCTCCTTCCCATTTAAAACAATGGGAAACCGCAGCAATACCGCCTGCAATGCGCCTCTGCAGAGGCGCATTGCGGGCGGTATTAACCCTTTATCGGCTGCTAGCGGGGGGTTAATACCGCACCGCTAGCAGCCGAATCCCGCGGCAAATCCGACGGTATAGCGCCGCTATTTTTAGCGGCGCTATACCGCCACCGTGGCTCCCGCCCCAGTGTGAAAGGGGCCTTAGAACACACAACATTAGAGGGGATTTATTCTTCCTAATCAAATACACTTCTGCTCACTGGTGGTACTGACTCGTTTTCGTGTTTTTCTTCTTCCTCAGTTTTTCTCCATCGCTCAGCTAATGTGACCCCAGTGCTGATGGAGAGATATTATAATAAAGTGTTTTAAAATATTCTCAGAGGCGCCCCTCTCCTTGTTTTTTCCTAGTTTTACTGGAACTTACTTCTGGTCTCCTTTGGAGTTAGCCCTGACAGACTCACCTAATATTGCTACCCTGATACCTGCCTTTTTGGACTATTACAGACCACATACAAGCAATATTGTGGTATCTGAGCATTGCGCCTTTTACTTGTTAAATGATGGAGCGAGGCAGGGCAGAATCAAACGAGGATGCTGTGCAGATGACCGACAGCCTCCTTATTAACTGAGGGTCATTGGTTGTTAGGATACTGGCGGCTAGAAGATCGGAATGGTGCACAATAAAAACCTGTGGCTTTGTGTATCTAAAAAGGCAGGCTTGATACACCTGCTGGCCTGTATACAATTTTTGGGCAATTTTTAGGCATTTTGTCAAGGCACCCCTGAAGAAACCTCAAGGCACCCTGGTTGAAAAAGGCTAGCCTAGATGTTTTGTAACTGTGAGCCTTCGTTCACCTCTGGATCTCCGTTATACATGTTTTACTCCATTGTGTATATGCTGTATTACATAAAGAAATTATGGCTTGATGTTATGGGCTTGTCAATTATGCTTAATAAAAACGAAATCCTTGTATGCAATTAACTATATCACTCTGAATAATATTATGTACAGTATTCATACCCCATGACATTTTCTAAATTTTGTCATGTTACAACCTAAAATGTAAATGTATTTTATTGGGATTTTATGTGATAGACCAACACAAAGTGGCACATAATTGTGAAGTGGAAGGGACATTATAAATGGTTTACAATTTTTTTTACAAATAAATATCTGAAAAGTGTGGCATGCCTTTGTATTCAGCACCCCTGAGTCAATACTTTGTAGAACTGCCTTTCACTGCAATTACAGCTGCAAGTCTTTTTGGGTATATCTCTACCAACTTTGCACATCTAAAGAGTGACTTTTTTTGCCCATTCTTCTTTGCCAATTAGCTTAAGCTCTGTCAGATTGGATGGAGAGAATCAGTGAACAGCAATTTTCAAGTCTTGCCACAAATTATCAATTGGATTTAGGTTTTGACTGGGTCAGTCTAACACATGAATATACGTTGATCTAAACCATTTAATTGTAGCCCTTGCTATACGATTAGGGTCGTTGGCCCGCTGGAAGGGGAACCTCCACCCCAGTCTCAAGTCTTTTGCAGAATAGGCTTTCTTTTAAGATTGTCCTGTATTTGGCTCCATCCATCTTCCCATCAACTCCGACCAGCTTTCCTGTCCCTGCCAAAGAAAAGCATCCCCACAACATAATGCTGCCACCACCCTGTTTCACAGTGGGGATGGTGTGTGCAGGGTGATGTGCAGTGTTAGTTTTGTTTTTCAGGCAAAAAGTTAAATTTTGGTCTCATCTGACCAGAGCACCTTCTTCCACATGTTTGCCGTGTCCCCCATGTGGCTTCTCGTGAACTACAAACAGGACTGCTTATGGCTTTCTTTCAACAATGGCTTTCTTTTTGCCACTTTTCCATAAAGGCCAGATTTGTGGAGTGCACGACTAATGGTTGTGGATCTCTGCAGCTCCTCCAGAGTTACCATGGGCCTCCGATTAATTCTTGGATTGCCAAGTCTTGATAGGTTTGCAGTTGTGCTATACTCTTTACATTTTCGAATGGTGGATTGTACAGTGCTCTGTGTGATTTTTTTTTTTTACAACCCAACCCTGCTTTAAACTTCTCCACAACTTTATCCTTGACCTGTCTAGTATGTTCCTAGGCCTTCATGATGCGGTTTGTTCACTAAGGTTCTCTAACAAACCTATGAGGGCTTCACAGAACAGCTGTATTTATGAGATTAAAAGTACACACAGGTGGACTCTCTTTACCAATTAGGTGACTTTTGAAGGCAATTAGTTCCACTAAATTTTTGTAAGGGGTATCAGAGTAAAGGGGGCTGAATACAAATGCACGCCACACTTTTCAGATATTTGTAAAAAAAAAAATTGAAAACCATTTATAATTTTCCTTCCACTTCGCAACTATGTGCCACATTGTGTTAGTCTATCACATAAAACATGACAAAATGTGGAAAACTTCAAGGGGTATGAATACTTTTTCAAGGCACTGTATATGCACATATACACAATATAGGCATACATACACACATATGCACACAATATTGGTATTCCACATTCCAATAAATCATACACAAACATTAGGGTTTGCTCTCGTCACTTCAATAAAGATAACTTTTTTTTAAGAAAAGTTTATTAAATTTTACCAATTTGTAACAGAAAACTATAACTTAGAATTCCATCTCACAGTTAAGATTCTTGCATTTACTTATAAATCTGTCAATCAGCACAAATGATCTTTCAGCCTGGTCATAAGGAAGGATGTGGCCGCCTCCTCTCACTATAACCTAAAAAACAAACAAAGAAAAAGCGGTTATGTGCATAAATGTTTAGAATGTTAACGTTTGCAGAAATCATTCTTGCAAAATAAGTAAATAAATTCTTTGTAAACTGACGATATTTACATGTGCTGTATATCTAACCAATTTGATTATATAGAAGAAACTCTATAGAAGAAAAAAATTATTTCCTTTAAAGTAGGGTTGTCCCGATACCACTTTTTTGAGACCGAGTACAAGTACCGATAATTTTTTTTTCCAAGTACTCGCCGATACCGATTACCGATACGTTTTTTTAATGTCATGTGACAGTATTTTTTTTTTTTTTACAATTTTTCTTCACTTTATTTTTTACAGTGATTTTTTTAAAAACTTTTTAGGGGGGGGTTGGATTGTCAGTGTGTTTATTTTTTTTATTTTTTATTTACATTTTAAAAAAAATAATTTATTGCAATTTTTATTTTTTATTTTAATCAGCCCTGTTGGGGGCCTTTGGAGACCTCTGACATCTCCCCTTTAAGAACAGAGAAAGGGACCAAGGACACAGATTCCCCAGTCCCTTTCTCTGCAGCCTCATCTGAAATGAATGGACAGAAGCTCCTCTCCATTCATAAACTGAAGCATCATAAACACAGGTTACGATGCTCAGTTATATGAATGGACAGAGTCAGTGATCACTGACTGTTCATTCTGAAAAGGTAGGAGCCAGGTTTAGCGGCTCCTACCTCCGCTCTCCATCCTGACAGATTGAGGGGGGAGAGAGGACAGCATTGAACACGGGGGATAGAGCACAGCACGGAACACGGGGGATAGAGCACAGCACGGGGGATAGAACACAGCACGGAACACGGGGGATAGAGCACAGCACGGAACACGGGGGATAGAGCACAGCACGGAACACGGGGGATAGAGCACAGCACGGAACACGGGGGATAGAGCACAGCACGGAACACGGGGGATAGAGCACAGCACGGAACACGGGGGATAGAGCACAGCACGGAACACGGGGGATAGAGCACAGCACGGAACACGGGGGATAGATAGCACGAGGGGAGAAGACTTGCAACTCCCCTGCCTGCCCAGGTATCGGCTGAGGCATCGGAGCATTCCCCCCCCCCCCCCCCCCCCCCGAGTACAAGTACTCGGGGGAAATGCTTGGTATCAGTCCCAAACCGATACTAGTATCGGTATCGGGACATCCCTACTTTAAAGTATGATAATTTGTTTAAATTCACAGGATACCAGTATAATTAGGGTTGGTGTGACAAAATGGCGTCACCCCTCCTTCGCTAGCCTGTCACCCCCGCAACCCCCCCACAGGCTGCCACAGTGCTCTGTCCTGCCACTGTGGAGTGACAACAGTGGCAGGACTGTTGTGTGGTTCCAGCTAGGATCAATGGATTGACTTCAATACGACCAGCTTGCCCATAAAAGGATGAAAATTTGGCCAGTTCCTGCTGAATCGGGTAAACTTTGATTGGTCTACGGCTGGCTTTAGTTGTTGATGGTGGGGGTACAGGGGCTAGTAGTGATGAGCCTAGGTTAGGACCAAACTTTGGCTGTTTGGATGTACACACAAATGCCTGAACTTTGGCCCGTTTAGCATCCTATTTGGCAGGAGCTGGGAGCTATCCATGATATATAGAAGTGGTATTTCTACTGCTTCTTTATACGATGGCTTCCTGCAGTCACTGGTTCCATATTCCGATAATCACCCACAGATCCTACAACCACTAGGCAAGCTTAGTCTGGTATAGATTTTTAGGGGATCGCCACACACTTTTTACTGTGTGCAGCGTTTCCCTTAAAATCCATACCAGACCTTAAGGATCTGGTATGGATTTCCTGGGGAACCTCCCACTTTTTTTTTCCAAATTGGCTAAACCCCATACCAGACTCAAAAGTAAAACGCTTGAATGTATTTGGGGGAACTCTGCGCAAATGCTTTATTTTCAGTATTGCTGTAGGATGTGCTACAGCAAAAAAGAGATTTACAAAAAAAAAAAAAAAAAAAAAGTTTGAATTGCTGGCAAATGAAAATAATTTTTTTTTTTATTAATAAAAAAAACGCATACAAATCCCTCCAGAGGGTCCATCGAAATACATAGCAGACCCTTGCAGGGGGGTCGGTGTTTTTTTTTCTTCTTAGAACAAAAAATCAGTCAATGCCAGACGACATCTGGCAAAAATGTTAAAACATCTTTAATTTGTAAATGCCAGAGCTGCTACAGTACTTTCTGTGCATCGCAGAGATGTGCCCATTCACAAGCAGGATTGGGATCCCCCCAGGCATGCGATTTAAAGGAATTGGACATTTTTATGGTTTCACTTAAAAAAAAGCACAAATCCTGGCCAAATCTTTATTTTATTTCTACATTGTACATGTTCCCCAGAGTCTTAATCCCGTGTTAATGCTGGTTTATAAAGGGTATCTACCACCTGTTTAGTAAAAAATAAATAAAATAATGGAGCTTTGACTTATCCTGCAGGAAAAAACAGGCAATGATTGGGATATCTTTTTGGGGTCTACCCTGCTTTTATTAAAGCTAGCCATATACATAATTATTTCCCCATCCAGGCTACAAATGCCCCATTGCTGGCTACTGTATTTGGAGAGCCAAGACTTGTGGCTGTCAGAATACCTGAACAGTGACTATAGCAGCCGGGCTGTAGTCAATATTCGGCCAACTTTCCGCTCCACCATTTAACTGAAGTTTGACACGCTGGTTGGTGTAGACAGGGCCAACTTTACAAAACGGGGAGAAACAGTTGGTGGCCGTCAAAAGAGCAACAATTTTTTTTTTATATAATAAAAAAAATTGTACTAGAAGGGGGATTTGAAGGGGCAGAAGAGGATTTGTATACAAATAGTGGACTAGGATTTGTACTAGAAGGTGGGTTGGGGGGGGGGGGGATTTATGCTGGGAGAGGGAATTGGAGGGGGAGGAGTATTTGAGGATGTTACAGAGGATTTGTGATGGAATGGGGGACTGGGGTATTTTTCCTGATAGGGGATATTGGGCTGGAAGGGTGGGGATTTGGGAGGGCAAAGATTTGTAGTGGGAGGGATGAGTGTGCAATCTATTGATGATTTTATTTTGGGGAGGGGGGGGTGAATGGGGATTTTTCAAAAGTGGGGGAAAGTATTGCTTGGCGGAGAATTTCCTGACCCATACATTGTGTGTTGCACACCCCTGGCTCCTGCGCGCTTTTCATTTTGTACTCCTGACCCCAACTGTACATTATACACTCCTGTCCACTGCATTCTGTGCATTACATGTTACAGACTCTTGCTCTGTGTGCAATGTACTCCTTACCCAACACAGACTGCAGCACTGTGCGTTACATTCTCCTGGGGCTTGCATTCTTTCCATTGCACACTCCTGACCCCTGCACTCTGCTTTACAGACTCATGAACTGTATACCCTGTAATTTACATATTTTTCACCAAAGTGCTTATTGTCACAACAACTGCTGATTGCTAAGCAGTACCTGGCTCTTTTTTTTTTTTTTTTTGGATATACAAGTAAAAACATACAGAAATAAAAAAACAAAAAATCATTGCATTCCTTATGCAGCGTACATAAAGATAGCTTCCAAGAAGGTAGGATTAATGACATCCACTTGTTACATTCCTTATAGTCCCTGATGATTTTAATTAATTATTTTTTAAAGTAAGCTTAGACAAAGTGTTTGCTCTATCTATTTTCAGTGTGCACAAAAGCATATGTAATGAGTTTATTTTTATTATCGTTCTGAGAATTATATGCATTTGTGGCACTGATTGTGGCAGAGCAATTAAAACAAATTAATATTTTAGAGGTCCAAGGACCCTTTAGCCCCTTTCCATCATTAAAAGGGGTTGTAAAGGCAAATGTTTTTTTCACCTTAATGCATCCTATGCATTAAGGTGAAAAACATCCGACGATACCCGCCCCCCCCTGAACCCCCGTTGTAATTACCCGACCCCTCGAAAGTCCCGAGCGCGTCACGTGATCCTCTTCGTTCCCAGCCTGGCCGTTGATTGGCTAGGCTGGATGGATTGATAGCAGCGCAGCCATTGTCTGGCGCTGCTGTCAATCACAGTGGACGACGCGGCGCGCCGGGGGCCAAGTAATAGAGTTGGCGGTTATGCCCGCCGCTGTATCACGGAGCGCGCTCGCAAAAGATTTCCACCATGCAAGCTCGCTGGGCATGAAGGTGGAAAGCTTTTGCAAGGAGGAGCCGAGACAGCCGCCGAGGGACCCCAGAAGACAGGGTTAGGGGACACTCTGTGCAAAACGAGCTGCACAGTGGAGGTAAGTATAACATGTTTGTTATTTTTAAGTTTGCCTTTAGTGACCCTTTAAAGGGGTTGTAAAAAGGTAAAACATTTTTTCCCTAAATAGCTTCCTTTACCTTAGTGCAGTCCTCCTTCACTTGCCTCATCCTTCCATTTTGCTTTTAAATGTCCTTATTTCTTCTGAGAAATCCTCACTTCCTGTTCTTCTGTCTGTAACTCCACACAGTAATGCAAGGCTCTCTCCCTGGTGTGGAGAAAGCCTTTTGAGGGGGGAGGGGGTGAGCAGGAGAGTCAGGATGCTCTCTACTTTGCAGATAGAGAAAGGAGCTGTGTGTTAGTGGGCGTCCTGACTCTCCTGCTCGTCCCCTCCCCCCTCAAGAGACTTTCTCCACACCAGGGAGAAAGCCTTGCATTACTGTGTGGAGTTAGACAGAAGAACAGGAAGTGAGGATTTCTCAGAAGAAATAAGGACATTTAAAAGCAAAAATCGAAGAATGAGGCAAGTGAAGGAGGACTGCACTAAGGTAAAGGAAGCTATTTAGGGAAAACAATTTTTTACCTTTACAACCCCCTTTAAGTGCTAGTTCACACCAGACACAGTTCCGTGCGTTTTTTTCTGCACTAAAAATGCATGCATTTTGAGCAGAAAAAAAAAAAGCACACGTTACTGAATGGAACCGTGTCTGATGTGAACTGGCCCTAAGCCACAGTGCAAATCTACCAATTCCTGCTGCTCAGATTGACAGCTGCATGACAGCTGTCAGCAGCTGCAGCTATTCGTAACCATTTGCCTGGGCTTGGCAGCTGTTGCTATTTACACACAGCTGTCAATATCGGCAGCAAATCAGTAATTGTTCACTGCATCGTTAACAGCGAGCTGCATTATTACGATCCTTAAAGCGGAGGTTCACCCTAAAAAACAACTATGTACCATGCCATCCAGCATACTAGCGTCAGCTACAGTATGCTTTTTTTTTTGCGCTGTACTTACAGTTTAATCCTTTCGTTTCGTTTCAGACTCCCACGGGGAGTAGGCGTTCCTATGAAAAGGGGAACATGATTGACGTCCGGCTATGGCGCGTCACGCGTTCCGAAAATAGCCATAGAGTAGGACTCGGCTCCTCGCGGCGCTATACGGCGACTGCGCACAGACTAGGAGCTGACTGCGCAGGCGCCGTATATATCCGAGTCCTATTTCGGCTATTTTCGGAACGCGTGACGCGCCATAGCCGGACGTCAATCATGTTCCCCTCTTCATAGGAACGCCTATTTCCCCGCCGGAGTCTGAAACAAAACTGGACGATTAAACGGTAAGTACAGCGCAAAAATCCCATTTAATGCCACTATTGGCCCCATCCCCTTCTTTGGGTCTCCCACTGTTAGGCCCACCGAGGCATGATCCGACCATGTGATACCATTGATTCGAGCATTTTTGCATTTAAGGAGCAGCCCCCTATCGACCAAAAAGAGGTCTATTCTACTGTAAGACCTGTGCCTAGTGGAAAAAAAGGTGTAGTCCTTTTCATTGGCGTTCAAAACATCTCCACGCATCAAAAAGTTCATGCGCCCTCAAAAAGGAAGCTAACGATGGTGGCATACGCTTTGGTGTGGAGGTAGAGTCCATAAGCGGGTCAGGAGTGATATTAAAGTCCCCACAGATCACCAGCAGTCCTTTCTGTACCTCCTTAATTTTTTTGGTTACTTTCTGCAAAAATCTAGTCTGTTTTACATTGGGGGCATATACCACTGCTACTGTGTAGGGTACTAGGTCAATGTCACACACCAGTATGATATACCTCCCCGTAGGGTCAATGATAGCCTTGTGTAGGGAAAGGTGAACTGAGTCTCTTACCTGCAATCATTACTCCTTAGACTTGGTAGCAGCATTCGCAAAATAGGTGATCGGAAATTTGGGGTGTGAGCATTTCGGTGCTGCGGATATGTCGAAGTGGTCTCTTGGACCGCAGAGAACATCTGCTTTCTGATGTAGGGCCTCTTTCCAGAGAGACCGCCTTTTTGCCGGGTGATTAAGGCCTTTGGCATTTATTGTCAAGAATTGCAGCATCTGGGCATGTGTTTGGCGTGAATAGGTGTAGCTGAGAATTTCAATAAAGTACTCACTGCGAGAGATTCGCTGACCCAGTCCATTTTCCACTCAATAAGTCTCCAGAGCACTCTCAGTCCGCATGGAGCAGGGTGGATCCAAGTTCAGTAACTTCCGGGTGAGGAGAGAGGATCCGCATGACAGGGCATAAGAAAAGCAACATGGGCAACAAAAAAAACAAAGAATAAAAAAAAAGCAGAGATATCGACTAAAGGTAATACAGGCATACAGCCAACAGATGAAGAAGAACTGTGTGCGACTTCTATAGTCGCTCAAAGACTAGTTGGGGGGAAAACTCAAGAATACTTGAGAACAAGCCAACGGAGGCAGTTTCACCTCAGCGGCCTTGTCGCAACTTTAGACACCTCCAAGGCTGTCAGTTGTGGGATTTAGCATTTCTGCGATCCACTACTCTCCAATCATTGTCAGCACTTCTGATCCTCCTCCCGGGCGCGGGGCATGCTGAGGTTCCGGGATTATTCCCCACTCTTTCAACAGGGCCATGCCCCTCTCCATAGAGTCCAACACATAATCTCTGTTGTCTTTTGTGACAATGAGCTTGGTAGGAAACCCCCATTTGTACAGCAGATTATGGTTCCTAAGTGCTTTTGTTATAGTGGTGAGGTTCCGTCGCTTCTGCAGAGTAAACTGTGACAGATCCGCGTAGAATTGGAGATTTGCGTAGTCCGGTGGAAAGTTTTCTCTCCGCCTAGACGCCGCCATTAATTTTTCCTTAGCATGGTAAAAATGCAAACGCAATATTACGTCCCTGGGGACCTCCTCGGCCAAGAATGCAGGTTTAGGAAGCCTGTGAATTTCTGTCTATGGTACAGTCTAGATCTGTTAATTCAGGCAATATGGCTGTAAACAATTGGGAGACAAATTTGCGCAGTTCCTGAGGTTTAACTGATTCTGGCACTCCTCTCACTTTCACATTATTCCTCCTCGACCTGTCCCTCCATTTCTGCCATTTTTGCTTTCATAGCCTCAATATCACATCCTTGCTATCATTTGCGTCTACTAGATCATTAATGGTGGTTGCAATTCTCCCATTTTGTCCTCAATATGAGACACTCTGTCAGCCACTCCTCTAAGTTCTGTACTAAACTTGTGACACAGGACATCATGTCCGAGTGAAGTGACCCCCTCAAAGAGACTAACATCTCCTTCAGTACTGTGTCCATGACAGGTTTATTAGCTGTGGGGAACACCTCTATAGAGTCTGGCAGCTCCCTCGTGTCTTCCCCTGATTCCAGCACTGAGCTCACCTCGTGTGCGGTCTCCATGGCGTCCAGCCTGAACCTGGCCTTCCTCTGGGCTTCCAGAGGATGGTGTAGCCGGTGGGGGAGGTTGTGCTCCTGGGAGGGCTGCTCCGTTTGTGCGGATTACACGCTGTGGCCATGGATCTCTTAGGGCCTGGGAGCGGCGTGGAGGAAGATCCGGCGCCATCTTGTCTGCGCTCCATAGTGAAAAACTCCGTGAGTTTGGTAGGCCGGTTTCCTGCGGACTTGCGCCGAGTCATGACCTGTGCAAGGTCTCCGGGTTCCCCGGAGCTGGATCGCAGTGTTTGCGGGGTGATATGACCCCTCGGAGGTCCGATATGAGCCGCTTTGCTGCCGCTGGCGCTGGAGCTCTGTTAGCACGCGACCATCTCGGTTCCCGGCTAGCTCCGCCCCCCCGGCCCCCATCCCCTTCTTTAATTGGTGGAGGCGAGGCAAGGCACAGTTTGCCATTTTTGTCCAGGGCATTGAATGGACCTTGTCCCCGGCACTGCTAGTTGAACAATTATCTACTTTCATGTTGAGATCACAAATCGAGCAATCTACAAATGTCAGCCCTGTTCAATGTCCAGCTTCAGAAGAAAAAACAAACAAAAAAAAAAAAAAAAAACACCTAGATTAGAATGATGGAATGATAAATTATCTTATTAAAATAACTTTTGAAATGTATATTGAGTGGAGGCAATTAGCTTCAAATTGGCAAGAAGGGCCAACATAGAAATTAATAGTATGCAGGTAGGAGACAGTGACAGACTACAACCAAAGCATATGTTAATATATACAATAATAGAGACTATAGCTCTGTATTTTGCAGGGAATATAACAAGGCAAGAACGTGCACATCTGGGAAAAAACATTTAGAGAATGTAAACTACCAGGGTTCGCAAAGAAACAAGTCTAGACTGTTTGAAGTGTACAGTTAGGTCCAGATGGTTCCTGCAGGGGCAAAGAGGTCTACAATACAATTTATAACAGACAAAATAGAAAAATGTGTGTGTGACCATGATTCAACTAAATGTTACCTATAGACAAATAGAGGATTGAGACCCAAAAGTAAAAAATAAATAAAAAAAATTAATAATAATAATAAAAATAATAGCATTTTGTGGTTTAGCGCTTGTAAGAATCAGACATGCATCTAAAGCCAACCATCTTAAAGTGGTTGTAAAGTCAGGTTTTTATCTTAACGCATTCTTATGCATTTCTAAAAAAAACTTCTGTGTGCAGCACCCCCCCCTAACACTTACCTGAGCCCCATCTCTCTCCAGTGATGTCCACGAGTGCCTCGGCGGTCTGGGACTCTTCCTCCCGATTGACATTTAAAGTCAGTTAGCCAATCTGGGGAGAGGGGGTGGGGCCAAACCGGGGCTCCATGTCTGATGAGCACAGGAGCTGTGACTTGGCTTGGGTGCCCCCATAACAAGCTGTTTGCTGTGGGGGAACGCGACAGAAGGGAGGTGTCAGGAGAGCTGAAGAGGGACCAGAGAAGAGGAGGATCTGAGCATGCAAGTATAACATAAACATATTTGGAATTTTTAGGACGGGGCGTGGCCAGCACGGCATGTGAACGGACGCAGGTTCACAGAGCTCCGCACTGATCCTGTCTTAATCCGGTTTCCGGCACCTAAACACCCGTTTTTTTTTGGGCTCTGACGGCAGGGGGAACACTCCCCAACACTCGGCGGCACTCCGAACGCTCCAGGAGGGCTTGATGACCCGGGGACAAAAGCAAGACAGCTCGAGGCTGGAAATCCAAGATGGCGCCGCCCCGCCATCAGCTCAGAAGGCGCGCGGAGGGGACAAACTGAAGGAGGGGGTGAGTAAACCCCTAAAAAAAAGCCAAAGAGGGCTCTGGAGATCCCCCCCAAGGACATGAGGTATTATGCCAGAAAACTTGTAGGGAAACCCACCGTAGCGGGCGCCGCAGCCCATGGATGACTGTGCCCTCCTCAGTGACACTGAAATGGAGGAGGGGGAGAATGTCCAGGGAGCGGGGGCCCGCTTGGAACACGCTGGGAGCAGCTCCAGCCTGCAGTGGGACACTAATGATCCTGAGGTGGAGGGGGGAGATCAACCCACACTTGCTGCCATACTAAAGGCAGTGAATAAATGTACAGCCTCTGAATGGCCTGCAGCTCAGATTTGGAAGTTTGGAGGAAGAGGTGAGCCTGATCAGACATGACATACAGAAAATGAGAGAGAGGAATTTTTATAGAGAAAAAAAAAACACAGAAAGAAAAATAGACTTTACAATCACTTTTATATTCTTAAAGTTCACTTAAAAGTGCAAAATAAAACTAAAACAAAACCCCATAAAATTAGTGCAGCTATGCAATACATTGATACATAAACATTTCCCAATGTTTTTATCCCTTTATAAAAAGATTCCACGTTGCTTTGCCAGAAATCCAGTGTGTCCCTAACTTTGTTTGCGTGGCAATATATGCCTTTTCTTCTCTAAAATTCGAAGTAGTTAACAGAACACTGTCCATCACCATTCTCTGTCACCGACTCCCCACCCCCACACACATACATTTTACAGAAAAACAATGCTGCTGGCTTGACTCCCAAGAGCCTGCCCACACACCGTAGCTCTTGGGAGATGTAGATCTGGGGGAGAGTCTTCATCAATAGCAACAAAGCTCCCAACAGCTGTCCCTGTAAGACCTTTACAAGAGAGTCATAATAAAAGAAGTTTGTTGCTACAGGAAAAAAATAAAAATAAATTAACAATGGCATATGCACAAAGGTTTCCTATGAGTCAAGCATGAAAATGTGTGTTAGAAAAAAGGTACAGCCTGTTGCAGCGGTCTATTTTTCAGTCTAATATTTATCTTTTGCACTGACCAGCTAGAATAACTAAATGCTGGTAATCTTCATCTTCTAAATAGCTCTAGTTCTGAGAAAATGTTTGCTGGTTCACAGACTGCTCTCTGGTTTTACCGCCTCTTAATCCACATAATACAACCTGAAATAGAGGCCGTGCCCTAGAGAATTATGTAATAGGATCATGTTAGTTCACACCAGATGCAGTCCATTTTTAATCTGCATCAAAAAAACGCATGCACAGTGTTTTCCATGTATTCCAATGGCCCTAGTTCACAAAAAGTAGCAAAAGTAGAAAATGCTGCATTTTTTCTGTATGGAAGAAGAAAGAAAAGAAAAGAAAAAGAAAGAAAGAAGGAGAAAGAAAGAAAAAGAAAGAAAGAGAAAAAAAGAAAAAGAAAGAAAAAGAAAGAGAAAGAAAGAGAAAGAAAGAGAAAGAAAGAGAAAGAAAGAGAAAGAAAGAAAAAGAAAGAAAGAAAGAAAGAAATCAAGAAAACGAAAGAAAACACATCAGAATGCATCAAAAACACTCATGCAGAAATGCTTTAGGAATGCAGAAATTGTGTTGTAGAGCAGCCCTTAAAGTTTATTACAAAGTTCAAAATCTCTGTTGAATCCTCTAGGGCAGTGGTTCTCAACATCATTCCTAAAGTACCCACAACAGTACTTTAAATCAATATCAATGACATGGTATTGATAAGAAAAAGCCGTTTTATCCAAGGAAGTTCCCAAAACATGGCCCCTTAGGGGTACTTGAGGACTGAGGTTAAGAACCACTGCCCTAGTGGATTTAACAAAGATTTTGAACTTGTAATAAACTTCTCTAACAACTTAAAGACCGAGCTTCTGAGATTTGTTGTTTACAAGTTTAAAAACATTTTTTGCTAGAAAATTACTTGGAACCCCTAAACATTAGAAAAAAAAAATGTTTCCCAACCCCTAGAGAATAAAATGATGGTCTTTGCACTACTTTGTCACATGGTATTTGCGCATCGGTCTTGCAAGCGCACTTTAATAAAAATACACTTTTTTAATAAAAAAAATAAGATAACAGTAAAGTTAGCCATTTTTTTTTTCTTATATATTGTGAAAGATAATGTTACGCCGAGTAAATTGATACCCCACCATGTCACGCTTCAATATTGCACCCGCTCGTGGATGGGGACAAACTTTTACCCTTAAAAATCTCCATGATGCGACATTAAAAAAAAAATAAAAAAAATCTACATGTAGCGCTTGTCTCTGTCTCCCCAATGAGTTGGGCGCTTTAGTAAATTTAGGGTGTCTGAGCCAATAGTTGGGCTCAGACTTTACCAATTCTATGTAAATAACCTCTGTTCTGGCTGTGGTTGTTTCCCGGTAGAGATTTCCCCCAGTTGCCTGTAGGTGGCGTTACCACTTCAGGCCCTTGTAGGAAATCGGGCAGACATAGTGTGTTAAGTGACCCTTCTCGGCAGCAGCCCAGTGGGAGTGGTGACCCGCTGTGCATGCTGGGAAGGGGTACTTAAGGGGCAGACGCCGTTTTCTGGGTCCTTCACCTCGTGGCCCTCCTGGCGCGAGGTGGGTGTGCGTGATTTCAGTCTCGGGACCACATTGGTTTGAGGCTGTGTTTCCTATCAAGTAGGCCCTGGCTATGCCTGGCTGGGGCCTATAGTTCTACAGGGATCCCAAGCTGTCCATCCAAGTGAGGAGGCTTCTTAGCGAAGGAATCCGGGGGAAGACCTGCCCTGGAGGAGACAAGCAAGGCAAGCCGATGTCTTGGATAAGTCTGGTGACCTTGTTAAGGAAAAAGGATCCGCTACATAAATTGTCCTTACAGTCCGCCGGATGGCCTTAAAGGCTCTTTGGCTGTAAGGCAGGATGCTTGGGACTTTAAATCAGTGGCGAGGATTCCTGACTATCCATTCTGTGTTCTCAGACGGTCTGTGGGAGAGGACTGTTTCTATACTGTCGCGCATCATTCTGGTTGCTAGGCCATGCGAGAGGGGTCTATCCGGGTGAGTAATACCCACTCAGGAGTGAGTGGTGAATACTGGACTTTGAATACTTTTTGTGCATTCTGTACCGGTACCTGAACCTTCCCCCTCCTCTCTATTCTCTCTACTTCATTCACAAGTTCTATGCAGCAAAAATAAAGCCTACAGTTTGAAGGTTTTACATCTTGTGTGGACATTCCAATTTCTACAGACTTCCTCCCCTGGAAACGAACTAAGAGGTAACGCGCAAAACCGAAAATCAAAACCAGCAGCTCCTTCGGGGGTAGTGCTACATACAGGTTGCACGAGCGAGCCGTTTCTCAGTGCGCATGTGCCGATGACGTTGGCACATACGGATACAGTGAATATCTCCTTAACGGTGCAAGTTAGGAGATATTCACGGCGGCGGTACCTACAGGTAAGCTTTATTACCTGTAGGTAAAAGCGGTGGTACAGGTTTACACCACTTTAATAAACAGTCAGCACTATCAGGACTATGATGCATCTGCTGGACTTGTGTATGGTTACTAGCAGCCAGCAAATCTATACCACAGCCTTGTCAATGCTGATTGTTCATTAATAATCGCCATTCAAAATGTGTGGGGATCTTTACAAAAGTAAAGTAACAAACATTAAAGGGTTTTTCAGATTTTTAGGAGTAGGTTGGAAATAAATATGTGAACTTATATCAAACAAACAATTAAGGCATGTGCCCAAGTGCATGTGCTAAACATCTAAATTAACACTCTAAGATATAAACACTTGTATGAATCGCATAGAGTTCAGGGGGCCCAAAGCCACCTGGCCCTGCTAGGCAATATTGTGTGTAAACCCAGTGATGAATACCACAAATAAATGTGTAAAAAGACGTGACAAACAACATTGCTAATAAAAATTAAACCACAAAGTGGTAGGTGAAGTCGTGAAATCCAAATGAAAAAATAAATAAAAATATGTGATAAGTCCATATTGACAAGGAAAACAACCGTGAAAACTTCAGGGATGCTGTTGTTAGGCACCAGACGTGAAATCCACCACCAAGCATGCAGCTGCTTACAGAAATCAAGGTTCCTGCCGGACCACTATCAACATATCTCTCAACCATAGATCTTAAATCAGCAGTAGATCCTCCACTTGCGCTAGAACCATGCCGTGCTTTTGCTCTACTAGACAGATGTTGTCTGAGGTTCTACCAATCGTCTATAGGCAGGCTGGTTGTACCAACACGGATCAAATCAATATAATTCAGTACAACCCACCTGTCATCTTTTCTCACCCAATCACAGCCGGCGACTATAGCAGCTAGCAGTAATCGTATTCTGCCAGTGGGGAAGGCTCCCCACGCCTTCCGTCGGCAGAACACAGTAGCACTGCAGGAGGGACTGGCTGACTTGAGGAAATCAAGCAATTTTCATTCCTTTAACCCATGGCTGACAAAGAAAATTGCATAATGTAAAGCGGAGTTCCGCCCACAAAATTAACTTTACATCGACTGGAAAAAGCATCAGAAAAAAAAACATTAGAATTACATTTTTTCACATACTTGTTCAGAGCTGTTGCTATGGGGTCTCTTGTAAACTGCCCCCTTCCTCTCCATGGCGCCTGACATCACTTCCCTCGGCGCCTGTGTTCGCTAGTGCACATGGGAGATGTGTGTCATTTCTCAGGAGTCACTGGGCAGCGCCTAGGGCTAGAATACCAGAATTTGATAGGCTTATCATGGTTGCCATCACAACGGGGCAGGCACTTTTGACAACGCCGCCCGTTTTGATGGCAACGTCGAAATTGTACAGCGCTGCAAGCCGCACATACTGCGCGTGAATGGGCAGTGCATGCTGGTCGCTCAGCTACACCGAAACACAGAAGATGGTGCTTGAGGGCTTCAAAATGGAACATGCCAAAGATAGAAGAATATAATATAGCCGATGATCGAAAATAGTCAATCGAGTGGCGATCGATCCACAATACGTGAGTGTTTTAAATTAGCATTCTAAAAACTATATTTATCCAAGAAAAATAAATAAAAAAGTATTTAGTAGGAACTCCACTTTAAAGACAATGGTATTCATAAAATGGTTCACTCGGGGGAATTTTTTTTCCCTTTTCTACTAGTCGTTTTTAAAACAATGCAGACATCTTTTTTGGGAAAAAAAAAAAAAAAGTACGGCATGCTCTTTTTTCAGCACATCGTGTTGCGTCATACGGCGATACCTAATGATGAATGAAAGGACATTTTAATAAAGTTAACTCTGCAAAAGATGATTACAAGGCATTAACGTGGCTTTCTTCAGAGCCCACAACAGTGGCTGCAATATAGAGACACCTCCCCCCCCCACATTGCGCCAGCGCTCGTCTCAGGTAAGTGTATGGAGTGGGAAACTAGCGCTGTCAATAATTTCTCATTGTTTATTATTTATCTCCTTTATTCAGTGTGGTTGGAAATTGGTAGGATGAGGAATGGCGGTGCGCTGTGGCACCGCCAAGCAAATAAAAAGAAAAAAAAAAAAAAACACACCGAGGTGAGACTCCCTCTTGACACATTTTATTTTATATTTTTTCACTAGCACATCGCTGTGTAAGGACAACTATAACTTGCAGCACATCATAAAGACAGATTGCTTCCAATAGTCTGTAAATGTGAAGTTCATGTTCGGTTGTACAAAAATGTATTTAAATTTAAAAAACAATAGCGAACGTATTTAAAAAAACAATAGCCAACGTACTATTCATTTGTGTTTGTCTTGCTTACAAAGATAAATACTGAGAGGGGGATACATTTAAACAGCTGCAGACGTTCCTGGGTGTGTGCCAAACCATGCTAGACTGAGGAGGCCTCAATAGAGTAAAAAAGGAGCATGATTTTATTTCCAGGTCCCAAACAGACGGCCAGAACAAACTAGCTCCAGCACTGGTGTGAAAATCACCACCAAACTGGAATTACATTAGCATGCAAGTGGCAGAGGTAATCACTCTACAACCCAAACATGGATGAAGGTCAAATGGGTAAATATTGCCATCACCATTTAAATCCTGAAATGAGATTTTCTAAACCAGGCTGCCATACCGGTCTATATCTGAAAAAAAGCAACATCAGACATTTGTATGTCAGCTGTGCAGCATATGTGTGATGACTGATGGCCCATGTTAAATTACCATTGGGGGTAATTATTGTTGTTGATGGATTGTCCAGTGTCAGCATCTCCCCCAGATGCTATACAACGTAAACGATTCAAAGGATCGTTTCAATAATACAAATACATAACATTTTTGACACATATATAGGGCTCACAATGTAGGGGAGTATGGGGTAAGTTAAATCAGTATTAGGGTCCTGCACCATTTTGGTGTGAATGCAGTGCAATTCCAGCCATACAGTTTGCATGGCTGAATTTGCATCGCACCGATATCGCATGTGATCTGCACAGCAATGCGTTGCGCATCACATGCAGTGTCGGTCATCGCACAAGACATTAGAGCAGGAGAGAGCATTGAGTCAACATCAGAGGAAGAACAGAGGGAGAAGGCAGAGCAGAGAGGAGACCCGGCAGAAGACAGCAGACAGAGGGAGAACTGGAGAGGGCTAGAAGACATCAGCAGAGAAGAATTCGAGAGGTGAGAAGAACTGACAGAGGCAGAAGACATCAGCGGAGGAGGGAGAAGAGCTGGAAAGGGTAGAAGAAATCGGAAGAGATGCTGGAGCTGCCTTAATAAAATTACTTTAAAAACCTGTGTACTGTGTTTTATTTTTTGGGCACTTTCGTTTTTTAGGTGAATGTTAAAAGGGGGCTTCCAGATTCAGATAAGCGCCCGCCCGCAGAACCCGACAACCAACAGCCAGGATTGTCGGGAAGAGGCCCAAGGTGCTTTGGGGTGGGGGAGCAGAGCCCTCCCGTCCCATGTTGAGGGCATGTTGCCTGATATGGTCCAGAAAGGGGGGTGCTCACTCATCCCCTCCCTTTTCCTGACCTTCTGGGCTGCATGCTCGGATAAGGGTCTGGTATGGATTTTGGGGGGGGGGGGCATGTTTTTTCAGCATGGGGGGTTACTCTTAAAACCCATACCAGACTGAAGGGCCTGGTATGCTCTTGGTGTTGGGTCATTGTAGCAAGGTTTTGGAGGTTGGTATGCACACAAAGTTCTAGGCATCTTGTGTATAGGAAGATTTGCGGTTTAATTCAATACAGGTCATTAACGCAAATTTGGTGTAAATTTGTCGTTTTTAATATTTTACAGTTAAGCGGAGCTTCTGCTTTTAATAAAATGGCAAATCAAAATACCTTTATATTCCTTCTCATATGCTGAATCCGGCAGAAACTATCAAATAAGGTCTTTTTACAAACAAGCCTAATAAATGAATACATATTGGAAGACCTTTATTTGAACTACTGTGGATTTAAAAATGAGCCTAGCAAGACCACCTCCATCCGAGTTCCTTTTAACACCTAAATTCAAAGCAGTTTGCGCTGATGGCAATCAGCTTCTTGCAGTGGGGGTTCGGGATTTTTATGTGCAGAGTCAACTCATAAAATGACAACACAAAGGTTAGCATGGCCAGAGGGGAGCAGATGTGTAACTGCTCGCCTATGTATTCTCCACTATCCAACGATGGTAGGAGGAAACAACATCTGCCAGCAAAATGGTCTGATCACACACTAACATCCAGTGTTTAACAAGCAACAAAGGTGAATGCGGACTCTGGAGCCAGGGCCAATTAATGTGTGACCCGCATTTCCTGCCTGACCTCAGCACGAGGAGGTTACAAAGATCATTGTATGGACATTATAATTGGACTCAGCCCATCATGTAAGAGAAGCAAGCTGTTCTCAGAATTAGATTTCATACATCAATTCCCTTATATATTGCCTATAAAGAAGATCGCACTTACAAGGTCATGTTGGGTACCACAGCCCAGAGTTCACCAATATAGAATTTCAATGCAAAAGATTACTTTACTGTCACAGCTGCCAACTGTCGCTGATATACTGATAAGGAGTCCAGGTTTGGAGACCATGAAAAGATTTGTCTATGAAAATGTCTCCGCTACTAAACCTCACGCTCCCAATCAACATTGATTTTTAATCCCCATGCTTCCAGCATTAATAGGTAGGAAAGTAGATTATATTTACTTTTAAACTTTTTCTTTTAACATTTCCTCATTTACTTTCTGGTTTCTTGCCTACGAAAATGATGTCATACAGGGCTTTCTCAGCCAAGCACACTCTCCTGCATGCACGCTTGAGCTAAGGGCAGATGGATTACAGGAAGTAAATGCTACATGAATCATTTCCCACAAGATGGCCACGCACGGAAATGCTAGGTAGTGATTTCTCAACAAAATAAAGAACACAGACATGGATTGATGGGAGAGTTTGCTTTGAATATTAAAAATGAATTGGTGTTTTTGGTGCTCAGATACATTGAAGTTCTGCTTTTACCGCTTAAGACCCAGACCAATATGCAGGTTAAGGACCTTGCCCCTTTTTGCGATTCGGCACTGCGTCGCTTTAACAGACAATTCCGTGGTCGTGCAACATGGTGTCCAAATAAAATTGGTGTCCTTTTTTTCCCCACAAATAGAGCCTTTTTTTGGTGGTATTTGATCACCTCTGCGGTTTTTCTTTTTTGCGCTATAAACAAAAATAGAGCGACAATTTTGAAAAAAATGCAATATTTTTTACTTTTTGCTATAATAAATATCCCCAAAAAAGATATATAAAAAAAAAAAAATTCCCTCAGTTTAGGCCGATAAGTATTCTTGTAAAAAAAAATTAATAAAAAAAAAAAAAACGCAATAAGCGTTTATCGATTGGTTTGCGCAAAATTTATAGCGTTTACAAAATATGGGGATAGTTTTATGGCATTTTTATTAATTTTTTTTTTACTACTAATGGTGGCGATCAGCGATTTTTTTCGTGACTGCAACATTATGGCGGACACATCGGACACTTTTGACATATTTTTGGGACCATTGTCATTTACACAGCGAAAAGTGCTATAAAAATGCACTGATTACTGTGAAAATGACAATGGTAGTGAGGGGGTTAACCACTAGGGGGCGCTGTAGGGGTTAAATGTGACCTCATGTGTGTTTCCAACTGTAGGGGACATCAGTGATCGTTGGACGTGTGACATCAGTGATCGTTGTTCCCTATATCAGGGAACAGACGATCACCGACATTGCCACAGAGAAGAATGGGGAAGGTTTGTTTACACTCACCTCGCCCCATTCTTCAGCTCCTGTGACACGATCGCGGGACACCTGCGGCGATCGGGTCCGCGGGTTCTGCGGTCACGGAGCTTCGGACTGGGTCACGAGGGCCCTGCTGGCGGCGTGCTCTCGACCCGCGGCTGGGCTCTTAAAGGGGACGTATATATACACACACATCCCTGTGACCCTCCTTGCCATTCTGCCGACGTATATTGTCGTGCGGCGGTCCTTAAGTGGTTAAAGTGGTTGTAAAGGCAGAAGGATTTTTTTTTATCCCAATGTACTCTATGCATTAAAATAAAAAGCCTTCTGTGTGCAGCAGCCACCCTCAGCCTCCCTAATACTTACCTGAGCCCCATCTCGTCCAGTGATGTTGCAGGAGAGACTCGGCTTCCCGGGACTCTCACTCCTCATTGCTTGAGACAGCAGTGAAGCGCCATTAGAAAGCTGCTTGCTATGGGGGCACTCAACATGAGAGGAGACAGGAGCACCAAAGCTGGACTCAAGAAGGACCCAGCTGCTCTGTGCAAAACGATTGCACAGAGCAGATAAGTATAACTTTTTTTATTTATTTTTTGCTAAAAATAACAAACAAGACTTTAGTATCACTTTAACCACTAAAACCATATACTTTTGTATACCAATGAATCATACATTAATGGTTTTATTAAGCTGAACATTTTGCATTTACAGTGGATTTTACAGTAACTTAACAAATCTGCACATAAAAGTTAATGTCGTCACAATATACCGCAACAGTATATCTATATCTCTATTTTTTTGCATTTTAAAGCAGTTCTCAAATTCTAGTCAAATAACTTTGCCAGGATTAGAGGCTATCCTCATTCTGTTGCAGGCAGGAAGAAGCATTGTTTCTTCCCCAGTTAGGCCCCATACACACGAGAGGATATATCCGCGAATACGGTCCAGCGGACCGTTTCCACGGATAAATCCTCTCGAGGATTTGTGCGGATTTCCATGCGATGGAGTGTACTCACCATCGCATTGAAATCCGCGCCGAAATCCTCTGGCGATGACGTGTCGCGCCGCGATTATGACGCAGCGACTTGCGCGACGCTGTCATATAAGGAATTCCACGCATGTGTCGAATCATTACGACGCATGCGGGGGATCCCTTCAGACGGATGGATTCAGTGAGTCTGTACAGACCAGCGGATCCATCCGTTGGGATGGATTCCAGCGGATAGATTTGATAGCATGTCATCAAATATTTATCTGCTGGAAATCCATCCCAGGGGATAAATATCCGCGGAAACAGATCTGCTGGAGTGTACACACCATAGGATCTATCCGCTGAAACCCATTCGCTGGGATTTTTCAGCGGATGGATTCTATCGTGTGTATGGGGCCTAAGATTTAACTTTGTAGCAAGTCAATGTGAAAGGCTGCAGCAGTGGGCTGATCTGTCAGACTTTTGTGACCACAACCTGGAACTGCACAGGCACCAGGAGTCACTGATGTAATGTTCTCTGAGCCAGGATCTCAGTCCAGAAAACAGATACTGACCCGGGGGTAATGTCCAAACAAATATGGAGCCACCCTTCTAGGGAGAAAAGCAGAGGAAATTTTTACGGGAAGTGCTGTGAACTCTTTGCAAGGCAACTACATCTGTAAATGTTACACTTTTTTGCATGCAAAACTATATCCGATGTTCGGTCCACTTTAATTTATCACAGTGAACCCAGCAAATTGACTGATTTTCATTAAGGGTATCCATTCTTTGCACACAGGATCCCCACTAGTTCATACTTGAAGTCCAAAAGAATGAATATGTTTTCACAGCGTATGCACCAACCCACAAGGAATGTTTTCACAAGTGGCTCTGAGATCAAGAGAGTGATATCTACAGTAGTTGGATTGGAAACAGGAGAGTATAAAGCTGGCCATACACCGCTGGCTGAATAAAAAAAATTCTAACAGATTTTTCCACCCACACCAGGGGCGTATGTACAGGGGTGGCCATTGTGACTCACTCCAGGGGGCCTGTGCAGTCCCCTGTACACCTGGATAGGAGGGATGACAGCATGTAAAAGGAACCGATCCCTCTATGCAGCCACGGAATGCCTGCTTCCCCCTCCTCCCTCCCGCAGACATTCAGCAGCTGCAGGAGGGAAATGGAGATCATCAATTCCTCCACATGCTGCTCCCGCCATCTTCTAATCTCTTTGCTGCTGCCCCTGGCCCGTGTTCTTGCCTGGCCCTCTCACCCCATTTACCGACCCCTTCCTGGTCTTAATGAATAGAGCCTGTGATCGGTACCGATGTTTTTCGTAACTTCTTGCACTGGGGTCCTAAAGGTTCTAGTTACACCTCTGAACTACACTATATAGTGTGGATGGACGAATCCCCCTGCTGGGCTACTGGCTGTCAAAATACTCAGTGACGACTGTCTGAATACCCAAAAAGATGATAAACTTTAAATGGTCTGTTCACACCAGAACGCGTTTCCCTGCACTGCGTTTAAAACGCACTGTAGTTGCAATCTGCAGCAGGTGTCAATATTAGGCCAATGACACCCCAAAACACAGGTTGCAAACACAGTGCATTCGCAAACACTAAGTCACATGCTACAGAAGTATCATGTGATCCGGTTGCAGTGAGTTTCCAAAAGTACATTTGTGGTGCGGTGTGTGATTGCAGCCCATTCAAAATAAGGCTGAAATTGCACCGCACAGAGCTGCATGTGCGAGCCATGTCTTCGCTTGTGTATCGGCCCAAGCGACTTTGGATCTTCAAGGCAACAAGGTGTAATTTTTTTTGCAGCAAGTGTAAAACACATGATAAATGTTACAAAAAGTGTGCAACACATCCTGACGCAAAAATTCTTATGCCAAAAAGCAACCGATCTTCAGAAGCCAAATACCAACATGACTCTGCTGACTATGGTTTAAAATTCTTTTATATTACAATAGTGAAACTATCCTAGGTACCCCCTTAGGCTGCATTCACACCTAGGCGTTTTGCGGCGTTTTTTACCGCGATTTGCCGCGACAAATTGCAGCGTTTTTCCCCGACAAAACGCAGCGTTTTTCCCCGCGGTTTTGTACAGGTCATTGCCATCAATGTAAAACGCCCAAGCCGCCCGATTCGCGCGTCAAAAAAGGGTCCGGGACTTGTTTGGAATTCAGGCGTTCTGCGTTGGAGATGTGAACCATCTCCATAGAGCGTCTTTGAGCGTTGCGCTTCAGGCGACAAAACGCTCACGTGTGAATGCAGAACTTAGTAGAATGGTAGCCTCAGGGAATTATGTAAAGTATACAATAGACTCTTCTAATGAAGTTGGAATGAAGAGGTCAGCATGGTGTACTAAAATTATTCCAAGTATACCCCATTTAATTTGTTCTCATATATACAGGATAGCTAATACTATGATTGCCATAAAGTAAATGTTGGCAATTAAATTAAATTAGGCTTTAAAAAGGTCATTATTCAATTGTTCAACTGAACAAATCTAAGCAGTGTAGCTATTAAATTATATTGCCTGATATACAACACTAGGGCAGCATTAATAAATTTGTGTATGAAAATACAATTAAAATATGGAACAAAAGTAAATAAAAATCATGTAAAAAAAAGGAATTTCAGACAAAATGTCATAATTCAAAAGATGTACGTTATTAAAATTAGGCATTTCTTTTTTAAACACCCTTATGCACACTTGTCAGGAAACACAAATCGCAGACATATATGACCTTATTTTACGGTTACTAATAAATGTTTGCTCTGTCTGGGTTTTTTCTAATAGAACTGTACATCTGACAATACATTTCCCTTTTTAAAAGTAACATTTCATAAAGAAAATAACTATTTCCCACCCACCCTTTCCTTCCTTATTTTTATATAGACTGACAGACCGCTTCCTCCTCTGACTTAAAGTTTTATAATCATTAAACTTTTGAGTACTAGCATATATGTATGTATATATATATATATATATATATATATATATATATATATATATATATCTCTTCATTAAAGGGGTTGTAAAGGTAAAACATTTTTTCCTAAATGGCTTCCTTTACCTTAGTGCAGTCCACCTTCACTTACCTCATCCTTCCATTTTGCTTTTAAATGTCCTTATTTCTTCTGAGAAATCCTCACTTCCTGTTCTTCTGTCTAACTCCACACAGTAATGCAAGGCTTTCTCCCTGGTGTGGAGTGTCATGCTCGCCCCCTCCCTTGGACTACAGGATAGTCAGGATGCCCACTAACACACAGCTCCTTTATCTGTCATGTAGAGAGCATCCTGATTCTCCTGCACGACATTCAACATCCTGACTCGAGCACGACATTCACACCAGGGAGAAAGCATTGCATTACTGTGTGGAGTTACAGACAGAAGAACAGGAAGTGAGGATTTCTCAGAAGAAATAAGGACATTTAAAAGCAAAATCGAAGGATGAGGTAAGTGAAGGAAGACTGCACTAAGGTAAAGGAAGCGATTTAGGAAAAACATCTTTTACCCTTTACAACCCCTTTAATCTGGCAATTTTTCAGTGCTTTGATAGTTTGACTGACAATTAATGCAATAGTGTAGCCAAATCAATTTTGTATCATTTGAGACAGAGATTTCTTTTGGTGGTATTTAACCACTTGACCCCCAGGTTTACGTGTTAGGCCTCATGTACACGGCTGCTGGTAAACAGACGTTTAGGAGCAGTTGGGTGTTTTTTTTCAGCTGCCCCTGAACTCTCCTCTACGTTATCTTATTGAGATATGTACAGTACAAAAGAAAAAGAAAAATGCTTTCAGAGCAGATGTTCAGAGGCATTTGTAAACGCCAAATGCCTGTAAAAGCTTGTAAAAGGCGTGTAAACGCGGTAAGTCGCTTTTAATTTATAGCCGTTTTAATGGAGATACATTTCTGACCAATGACAATGTAAAAAAACTCTACTAATCACAAAACGCAGCTAAATGCGACAAATAAACAGCACAACGGACGTTTTTAAACATCGGTTACTAGCTGTCAACTGCCATCGTTCAGGAGAAGTTTTAAAACATCCGGTGTACATGAAGCCTAAAAATATGTATTTTTGCTAGAAAATTACCAAACATTATATCATTTTTAAAGCAGAGGACCTAGAGAATTAATTGGTAGGTGGGACGGACAGACCGCTATACTGAGATCCTGCAGGAGCCTGACATTACACTTGCGATCTGCAATGCTGTACAGGTTCCAGAAAATAAATGCACTTTTCTTTACCTGGTTTTCAGTCACAAAAAAAAAAAGGGGGAGAAAGATTAAACCCAGGTTCACACTGGGCTGCGGGAGTGAAGCCGTGCAAGTTCAGCTGAACTTGCAAGATTTAACTCCCACTGGCAGTCCCGATTTCGGCCATGAATACAGAGACATCAGCCGTACCGATTAGGATGGCGCATTATGTGTAATTTTAGGTTTGCTTAATAAAGATGTTTATTGCTCTACAAGGGCATGTGCTTCCCTGGACTGTTGTCCACAGTCCTTGTATTTGGCAATTCAAGGGGTGGCTGCAAAGAGATGGATATAGTGAAGACTGCAACACTAGTTCAAAAATATTTGGGCTGGTCACACTTGAGCGCAAAACGGAAAATTGTATACTCACCTTTCCGTAATTTTCCTTTCCGGACGCATCTTCATGGCAGCACACAATGGGTTGTGACTCCGCCCCCACAACCTGACAGGATTGGTTACCTATAAATTTGAAGAGGGAACACCCCGCACCATTCTCTGTATATATCATTAAACAGCAGGGTGGGATCTGTGTGCTGCCATGAAGATGCGTCAGGAAAGGAAAATTACGGAAAGGTGAGTATACAATTTTCCGTTTTCCTGACGCATTCATGGCAGCACACAATGGGAAATAACTCGCCAGTCGGGAGGGTTTAATGCAATAGTATTTATTTCCTAGTGAGCGGAAGAATTGGCCCTGATGATGGATTTACCAAAGTCGGCTGTAGACAAAAGAGCAGCGTCCACTCTATAGTGGGATATAAACGTATGCCTGGAAGACCAGGTTGCTGCCCTGCAGACGGATTCTGATGAGACACCACAATATGCTGCCCAGGATGTTGCCACTGCCCTGGTCGAGTGCGCTCTGATGCCCTCCGGAACTGTAAGTTGTTGAACGGAGTAGGCCTTCTCGATAGTTTTGACTAGCCAGGAGGCGATGGTACGAGAAGTAGCTGCTTGGCCGCGTCTGGCTCCGTGTGGAATGATCAGGAGAGCCTCTGTCTTTCGAAGGTGAGTGGTAGCCGAAAGGTAGCTGGATATAGTAGTCTTAATGTCCAAGGCGTGGGGTTCGCCGTTCTCGTCCGTAAGGTGTGGAAGGACGATATCCTGGTTGTAGTGGAAGGCCGAAGCAACCTTTGGTAGGAAACGGTCTGAAGGCCTTAGTACCACTCTGTCGGATAGGAAGACTAAGTAGGGCTCCTTGGCCATCAGAGCCTGGATCTCTGAGGCCCCGTACACACGACAGAGGAACTCGACGTGCTTGGCACGTCGAGTTCCTAGTCTCGTTTTGGGATGAAGCCGCCGAGGAGCTCGGCGGGCCGCCTTCTCCTATAGAACAACGCGGCCAACGAGAAAATAGAGAACATGTTCTCTATTTTCTCGTCGAGCTCCTCGGCGGCTCCATCGAGCCAAAACTGTACAGACGACAGAGATTCTCGGCAGAATCCGGGTTTTGACCGAGTTTCTCGGCGAATTCTGCCGAGAATCTCTGTCGTGTGTACGAGGCCTAACACCCTTCTGGCTGAAGAAATAGCGATGAGGAAGGATAATTTCAGAGTCAAGTCCCACAGGGAAATGGAGTCAAACGGAAAAAAGGGTGGTAAGGAGAGGGCTTCTAGAACCACCGAAAGGTCCCATGTAGGAAAGGATGGTCTTCTGGGGGGTCTGATCTTCAGACAAGCTCTCATGAATTGAATAACCAGAGGGTGAATAGCCCATCTAGTGCCTGTTTTGGCGGACAGGGCGGATATCTGTACCTTGAGGGTACTTGAATTAAGTCCCTTATCAACGCCCGACTGCAGGAACTCCAGAATTTGGGATGGAGCTGGAGAGACAGGATCCCAGCCTTTTAATTGTGCCATCAGAAAGAATCTTTCCCAAACCCTAGTGTAGGTGGTATTTGTGGAATTTTTCCTGGCTTGCATCAGTGTCGTTATCACCTCTTGGGAGCAACCTTGTTCTCTCAGCCTAATCCTCTCAACCTCCATGCTGTTAGGTGCAGTCTGTCCGGGGCCGGATGGAGGAACTGGCCTTGATATAGGAGATCTGCTGAGAACGGCAGGTGGATTGGAGGCCGGGTGTTGAGCTGCAAGAGGGTCGTGAACCACGGCCTTCTCGGCCAGAATGGCACCACCATGATTACTGTGACTGAGGATCTCCGGAGCCTGGCTAGGAACCTCGCTATTAGAGGAGTTGGGGGAAAGATGTACCCCAGGTTGAAGTCCCACGGGTGTACTAGGCAGTCCGTCCCCTCGGCTGACCGAAAGGGAGCTCTGGAGAGGAACCTCGGGCATTTGGCATTCGCTGGTGTTGCTGCCAAGTCGACCTCTGGGATGCCCCATGCCTTCGTTAGGAGGGAGAATGCCCGGTGGTTCAGAGACCACTCGTTGTTCGAGAGCGATTCCCGGCTCAGATAGTCGGCTAGCACATTCTGCGCTGCCGGGACATATACTGCATTCAGGTCCAGAAGGTGTACCTGAGCCCACTCCACTATGGGACGAACTTCTTCCGACAGCGTGCGACTCCGGGTACCCCCCTGTCTTCGAATATAGGCCACCGCGACCTTGTTGTCTATCCGGAGAAGGACACTCTTCCCTCGTAGTAGAGGTGCGAAGGCCAAGAGGGCTTGGAAGGCTGCTCGTAGCTCCAATACGTTGGAGACTACACCCTGGGCTGGAAAGTGCCAACGACCCTGGACCGCATGGTCCTGATAATGAGCCCCCCAACCTCTCTGACTGGCATCCGTAGTCACTATTTCCGGACTTGGAGGGACTATAGGCCTGAATCTTCTGAGGTTGGGGTGGTGAGTCCACCACCAAAGTGAGTGCTTCACCCAGTCGGGAATACGGATGGACTGGGACATTGAGGTCCCGTTCCACTGTCTGAGGAATGCGTTCTGCAACGTTCTCATGTGCCACTGGGACCACTGCACCATGGGTATGGTTGATGCCATGGATCCCAGCATGCTCAGGCAGGTTCTGGCTGACGGACGTCTGGACGACATTAGGTTTTGTACTTTCTGCACCAAAGGTACCACCTTCTCTAACGGGAGCTGTACCCTGTTCCGCTTGGTATCCAGTTCTGCCCCCAGGAATATCATGACCTGTGAAGGTTGCAGGCTGCTCTTCCGCCAGTTGATCAACCAGCCAAAGTTCTGGAGGGTAGATATTAGGGTCTCCCGCTGGAGGAGCAGAGTCTCCCGATCTTCTGCCAATAGGAGAATGTCGTCTAGATAGTGGTGCACCCGTAGCCCCTTTTCCCTGAGGAGTGCAATGAGGGGAAGGAGAACCTTCGTGAACGTTCTGGGTGCCGAGGAGATGCCAAATGGTAGACATCGGAACTGGAAGTGGCACTTGTTGATGGAGAAACGGAGAAATTTCTGGAAGGCTGAATGGATTGGCACATGGAGATAGGCGTCCGACAAATCGACGGACAGCATCCAGTCTCCCAGATTCACTGCCAGAAGGATGGACTGGAGGCTCTCCATCTTGAAGGCCTCTATTCTGATGCTTGCGTTGAGCCGCTTGAGGTCCAAGCGGCTCAACGCGGCCGAAGATCCCCCGACTTCTTTCGCACCAAGAATAGAGGGGAATAAAATCCCCTGCCCCTTAGGTGCGGAGGAACCTCTATGACTGCCTCCTTCTGAATTAACTCCGAGACGTACTGCAGGAGCAGTTTCCTCTTGTCCGGGGAAGAAAGAACCTTGGTAGGACGAAAGAAACTTCCTGGGAATGACATAAAATTCCACTTGTGGCCATATCTGATCGTGGAGAGTGTCCACGGGTCCCTTATGTGCTCTGCCCAAATTCGTGCAAAACTCCTGAGCCTGGCGCCCACCTGAGCTGGGTGGGCAGGCGAGCTTTCAAAAGGACTTCTGCTGGTCTCCGGCGGTGAAGGCCTTGGATTTCTGGACTCTCGCAAAGGAAGGACGAGTCGACCTCCAATCCCTTCTGAAATCCTTGCCCGGGTTCTGCCCCCAGCGGTAGGATCTAGTATCCCTGTACCTGTCCGGCAGATTGCGCCTGAAGGCAGGGCCCTTCTGAGGCTTGGGCTTTCTGTCGGAGGGAATAAGTCCAGACTTCCCTCCAGTGACTTTAGAAATTGCTGAGTCCAGTTTCGCACCGAACAGATTCGTGCCGTCATAGGGTATTTTACACCAATTAGATTTGGAAGCAGAGTCAGCGACCCAGGGTTTCAGCCATAAGGCCCTGCGGGCCATTACTGAGGCCAACATAGATCTAGCGGCGGAGCGAATAATGTCCACTGAGGCCCCTGCCATGAAGTCGCCTGCTAGCCTGATTTCTTGTAGGGAGGAGAGCACTTCATTCTGGTCAGTCCCTTCTAGGAGGGCTTTCTCCGCATTGGCCGCCCATGCAGAAATGGCCTTAGCCACGGCCGCTGTGGTGATGGCTGGCCTGCAGGCCCCCCTGCCGAGGAGTAGGCTTTTTTCAGTTCCAAGTCGATCTTACGATCGAGGACATCACGGAAGGTGACCGCATCCTCTATCGGCAAGGTGACATGCCTAGCGAGTCGCATGAGGGATGAGTCCACAATAGGAGCATTAATGAAGGAGGTGACCTTGGACTCCTTTAGAGGGTACAGCTTTGCCAGCTTATTGGACAGGCTGGGCCGCTTGTCCGGCTTTTCCCATTCGTCCTTAATGAGATCCTCCAGTTCCTCAATGAATGGAAATAGCTCAGGATCTTTTCTTAATTCAGGGAAGTATTTCCCAAGTTTTTGGGGCTCTTCTATGGTTTCCTCCCAGCCGATAGCCTCCTTAACAGAGCGGGCAAAGGGCTCCACTAAGCTGAAATCAAATCCTGATGTTGGCTCGCGTTCTCCGAAGTCAGAGTGGGTCTCTGCTAGTTGGGCATACGAGCCGTGCGCGGATGAAGGACCCGGAATAGGGTTAGTAGGCATGGCCGTGGTCTCCATGATTGATTCCCGTACCGACTCTCTTAAGATATCCGTGGCCATTCTGGCGTCAGCTTCCTTCTCTCTGGTTGCCTCGGCAAAACAGGAGCGACAGGCTAATTTTCCTGGCAATGCAGCAGCACCGCACACCCAGCAAGCATTTGCTGCAGGACGGGTCTGAAAATGCTCGCGGTGAACTGACGGTGACCGTCTGCGGTGAGACCGGCTTCGACGGGAGCGGCTGCGATGTGATCGGCTATGCCTCCGATAATGGCGAGAGGGTGATCTTGACCGACTTCTGCGTGAGCGTTTGCTGGACCTCCTTCTCCGTGGACTTGCATCTCTAGGCCTGATGGGACTGCAAAAACAATGCAGTGTTAGTGGCCGGCACTCTTTTGTCTCTTCACTACTTACCAACTTGGACGGCCTCCTTACCTTGTTTGCTGGTGGTGGTCTGCTAGGGCAGTGGGCTCCATGAAAAGGATGCAAGGACAGCAGCAGGTGTCTGAAAGGAGAAATGGAGATGTTAGGCTTAGGAGAGGAGAAAGGAGCAGAAGGGCCTGGAAGGAGAGAAGCCCCCAAGTACCTGGAGAGCTTTCCTGAAATTTTTTAGGCAGAGCAGCAGCCTAGAGGGAGGAAAAACAGATTTCCCTATTTTTAAAATTGGCGCCGTAGTCGCGGCGCTGATGACGCGGCCGCGCATGCGCAGTAGCGTCCCGCGCCGACCGCCGCCATCTTGGGTGAGGGCGAAAGGGAACCGCTGACGCCATCAGCCTGCTGCGCGCATGCGCAGAGCGACCAGGAGACGCGGTGGCGGCGGTGAGAGGGACAGCAGAGCCCAGCAAAGCCCAGGTAAACTATTGGGCAAACTGGGGACTAGAGCAAAAAAATAAGACCACCAATAATGCGCCAGTGCAGCACAGCAGCCTCTAGGAAGCATAGAATATAGAAAAAAAGGAAAGGGGAGCCATGCCATATTAAGCTTATTTAAAGCTTGTAAAATAGCCAGGATAAATTGCCAGGATGAGACCTTGGACAGACCCCTGAGACCACCAGAGCGGGGTTCCCACCATATAGCTCTATTAGAGACTGTACAGGAGGGACTTCCAAACAGGAGAGGCCTGAACCTGCTGGGGCGATTGCGGTAAGAGGCAAATCTTCTTGTAACGTCCAGTCTTGTCAGGTGAGGATAAAAAAGAGAATGGTGCGGGGTGTTCCCTTATAGGTAACCAATCCTGTCAGGTTGTGGGGGCGGAGTCACAACCCATTGTGTGCTGCCATGAATGCGTCAGGAAATGGTGATCTGGTTAATAAAAACAAAAATTGATTTTTGTGATTGCGATTAAACGGAGTAAACATCCAACAGGTGTAGCTCCCACAGAACAATTATGATCCTGATTGTTTAAAATCTTCAATATTCAAAATAAAAAATTCTAAACCATTTCAATCCATTGTGGCCCATGACCAATTACCAAATCCCTTAACGTGGCCCAAGTTCTTCAAATGGTCAAGCACCTCTGCTCTAGACCAAGCATTAGAATGAAACAAAGGGCAGAGTTGATTGAGATAAATCTACAGAGCCCTATAATGTCAATCTTCATGGCCACAGAGAAACAACATAGTATGCCTTCTGTAGACAGATGTTTGTATATGGAGGGCCGACAAAGGGCAGCGCCACAACAAAACCGCTTGCATTTTTGCAATTAGCATTTCAGGAGAGGGACAACAGGACATTCGGGTATACAAATAAATGGTAGGGACCCAATAAGCCAATGTGCCATTTACCCAAATCCTTCTAAATGCAACATTTTCATATCAGGAGGGACATGTGCCTTAAAAAAAAAAGAAGAAGAAGCAGCGCAAGGGGTAAACTTTAGAACTCTTTGTTCCAGCTACCCTAAACTGTCAAACACAGTTTGACTGTCTGCTATAGGTGTAGCACTACCCCCCCAAATGAGCTGCTGGTTTGTTTTGAATCAAGATTCACCTAGGTCCAGTCACTAAAATTTTATTCCAGCGAAGGTCCGAATTCAATGTTTGATTCCTAATGGCACCTTAAAGTATCGGGCAAACGCTGCACATTTTCGTGACCGCCAAACTAGCTTGGTGTAGCGCAATTTAAAAAAACAAGGGGTAAGGGGACTTATTTCTGTGTTTCTGCATGTAAAACAGCCTACATGCAGAACACAGGTAGCAGTGATATAAACCTAGCCTCAGATACTTCACATCAGAATAGTGTTCTTAGCCCCTCTGCACATCAAAACCCCCCTCTACATCACAGCCCCCATCATATCACCCCCTTTACAGCAGTGTCTTCAAACCCCTCATATCACTTCCCCATTAATATCACCTCCCCATCACATTCCAGTTCTCTGCCCCATTTATATCGGCCCACTCCTTCAAATTACGGACCTCAGCCCCCCTCACATCGCTGTCGTCACCCCACCCACCACTTTGTATAAATCCCTTCCCCTTTACATTCCTGCCCTAATCCCCCTCTTTTAAATTCCTGTCCTAACCCCGCCCCCCTTTGCATTCCTGTTCTCGCCCCCCCCCCTTTAAAATTCCCCCGCCCCTCCAGACTCCTGCATTGGCCCCTCTTCACGTCATCCTGGGCTTCACACACATACTTCACAGTATTGACAGCTCTCTTTGATGTCCTACCTACACAGGGCGGAAGGCACATCTATAGATGACATCGGAGGCAGAACTGCTCCACCTGGATATAGAGGAAGGAGGGGGACATCGGAGGCAGGACAGCTCTGCTTGGCCCCCGGGAGGCAGGAGGGTGACTTCTGCAGCAGGACAGCTCTGCATGGCCCCCGGGAGGCAGGAGGTAGACATCGGTGGCCAGAACAGCTCTGCATGGAACCCGGGAGGCAGGAGAGGGACATCGGCGCCCGGATTAGGTCTGCATGGCCCCCGGGAGGCAGGAGAGGGACATCGGTGGCCGGAACAGCTCTGCGTGGAACCCGGGAGGCAGGAGAGTGACATTGGTGGCCGGATTAGGTCTGCATGGAACCCGGGAGGCAGGAGGACATTGTCAGCCGGAACAGGTCTGCATGGACCCCGGGAGGCAGGAGAGGGACATCGGCGGCCGGAACAGGTCTGCATGGACCCCGGGAGGCAGGAGAGGGACATCAGCGGCCGGAACTGGTCTGCATGGACCCCGGGAGGCAGGAGAGGGACATCGGCGGCCGGACAGCTCTGGAAGGAGGGCGGGAGCTGCAAACTTTTCCTGGTAACCAGCTTGTGGTTGGTTGCGTGGCAGCTACTGCCCTGTACTGTCTGCCTCCAATGTCATCCTCCTGCCGCCCATGCAGAGCTGTCCTGCCACAGATAACAACTCCATAAGGATGACAGCAGTGAGGGCAGCTGGTGGGAATGCAGCCGGGCCGGATGAAACAGTGACTGGGGTCGGACCCGGACCGCGGTCCTCCATTTAGTGATGCCTGGTCTAGAGTATCAGATGAGATTTGAGAACAAGTTCAAAGTCCACACTTCAGACTTCTTTTTCTTTGCTTTATTTGCTGAACTTGGTAAAAGAATAAAAAGTAGTAGTTGAAGAGGAGGAAGGGTAATGGGCAATAGGTTCAGGTGCATAACTTCTGTCTGGAAACACTCCTGCTTCCAGCAACACAGCTTTCGTCGCCACTCTAGCCAGAGTGGGTATTGCGCACCTGGATAGGCCTCTCTCACTAGCCTAGCAGCCAGGATGACACACGGAAATGAGTAAAGTCTCTGCCACAGACCTTCTCACAGATGGAGGTATATTCGGTCCAAAATCCTCACAACACAGGATTCAGTACCCGGATCTCTCCCGATTAGCCTCTTGCAAAAAACTTAGAACTGACAGGCAACCATCATTCAGCCTTTCAGTAATGATGCGTCCTTCGATGAAGTTCAAGGCCTCTCCTGAGATACCAGCCTCGTGCTCGGTGCTCTCCAAGATAGGTTCTTCGAGATGCTTCCTCCCTCGGGACAGCACGGGACCACTCTGCAGACATAGACCCAGTCTGACTACCGGGCCTACTTAGTAGATCACAACCCAGGACCAACGTGGTCCCGGAGCCAGGAACACTTGAACGTGCACCCCCGGCCAGGAGGGCCTCTCACAGGGGGTGGTGGGACGACAGCCCCAGGATTGACGACCCCGGTCCAATGGCGTCTGTCCCTTAAGTACTCCTCCCCAGCATGCACATCAAGATGATCAACTCCCACTGATTGGCTGCCGAAGGGGAACACCCAAAACACCTTGATCTGACTGCTGCCACCCTTGGCATGGGGTGGCAACGGCACCCCAGACAACAATAGTGGTCACTCACAGTACAGCCAGAGGCCCAAAATTTGGAAAGAATCATACAGTCTGAGTTAACCAACTCTCAGACTACCCTTTAAATTTAAAACAGCGCCAGCTAAAAAGTAGCAGGCCGCTACATAGGTTATTATAACAACTGTTTTAGGTGCCATGTTAACTACTTGGCGACCAGCCAAGTAGTTTGCTCGTTACAGAGCGAGGACCGGGAGCTGTGTGTGTCAGGAGAGAAATACAATGTATGAACAGCGATCAGTCATTTCCCCTAGTGAGGCCACCCCCCCCCCTACAGTCAGAACACACCCAGGGAACATGCTTAACCCCTTCCCTGTCAGTGGCATTTTTTACAGTAATCCAGTGCATTTTTATAGCACCGATCGCTATAAAAATGCCAATGGTCCCAAAAATGTGTCAAAAGTGTTAGCCATAATGTTCGCAGTACCGGAAAAAAAATCACAGATCGCCGCCATTACTAGTAAAAAAAAAAAATATTAATAAAAATGCCATAAAACTACCCCCTGATTTGTAAACGCAATAACTTTTGCGCAAACTAATTAATAAACCTTTTTTTGCGATTTTTTTTTTACGAAACATATGTAGAAGAATACATATCGACCTAAACTGAGGGGAAAAAAAAGTTTTTTTTTTATATATTTTTGGGGGATATTTATTATAGCAAAAAGTAAAAAATAAATAATTTTTTTCAAAATTGTCGCTCTATTTTTGTTTATAGCGCAAAAACGAAAAACCGCAGAGCTGATCAAATACCACCAAAAGAAAGCTCTATTTGTGGGGGAAAAAATTGTGTTTGGGAGCCACGTCGCACGACCGCGCAATTGTCAGTTAAAGTGACGCAGTGCCAAATCGCAAAAAGTGCTCTGGTCTTTGACCAGCAATATGGTCCGGGGGTTAAGTGGTTAAAGCTTATTTGTGTTTAAAATAACTCCCAATGCTTTCTTTATGCAAGAATCCAAAGCAGTGATCGCACGTAAAATATAAGCCTTAGTGTAAGGTATGCTAAATAGACATATGGTAACAATATAAACCAAGGAAGGTCCCTTGGGTATGATTTCTACGAAAAACCTTGAAAATAAAAATGACAGCATGACAAATGATGAACAGACGCACAAACAGAATTTACTACCAGCACAGCATTTGAAGTTTGTGACATTTATGTATTTGTGTAGAGGAGCAGCTGTTGCTTGTACACTGATCATATTGTGATTCAAATTTGCATGTTTAGTTTCTAAAACAATCTGACAGTATTTATGAGCCAACTCCAACTGACGATCCAATGGCAGTAAATAATATTCTTTATCAATAATCCATAGAATGATGTGCAAAACGGAAACAAAAATGATAGCTGCCAATCAAAATCCCTTGACACGATCACTCTAAACCAGCAATTCTCAACCCAGGTTCCTCCATAAAAGGTGGTTCCTTAAGCTGTGGCCGATTGACCTCCCCTAAGATCGTGTTTGCAGAATTTTAGAGTAAATACCAATTGGTAGAGCCAGCTGCTTTCACCCAATTTAGTAGTCTGCAAAGGGGCATTCTTCCTTCTGACCTCCAATATTAAAGGGCATTTTCCCCCTGACCACCAAAGAACTGGCTTTTGCAGGGTTTCCCCATGAACTGAAAATTACTTCAAGGGTTTCCCCGTGGTAAAAATATTTAGAAAGGCTGCTCTAAAACGAATTGAAAAAGGTGAAACATTTGGGCCGCTGTAGGCCACTATACATTTATGCCTGGTCCAACCCAGAGACCTCATCGGTTATGGGTGGAGTTTAAGAAAACTATCCAAAATGTCTGTCATAATGGAGCTCATCACTGAGAAAATCCAACTTCATACCACACTCTGAAACCTAGGCTGTCCATGGGTTGGAGTTAAGGTTGTCGGGAAAAGACTGATAGGAGGTTACAGTACCTGTGGGAGAAGCGCTTCTTCTGCCCCATTTTTTCAACAGTTTGCCGAGGGCACCTGATCGGACTTATTCCTTTGCTGAAGTTCCTGACTGATACAGGGAATGTTTGCAGTTAATACACCTTTACTAGGTTTAAGATTGCTGGTATAAAATATAAACAGGCAAGCATGTGTGTCTACACATTCCAACAAGTTTAAGATTGCTGGTATAGACTACAACAGGCAAACGTGAGTCCACACACATCAGAAGATTTCAGATTGCTGGTATTAGGCATTACAGTAATTCTACACAATACTATTAATTCTAACAATATTTTGTTGAATTGTGGTCAATGTGGGGAGGTCCTACATATATGGTGGTCGTGTCCACGCTTGGTCGGCTTCTGGTCCAGGGTCTTTGGCCTATTGCAGATATTATTTCATGTGAAAATCCGTAGGGATGCCCGACTGGCTCTTTTACATTGCCCTATACGGGCCTATTTGCGCCCCAACAGAAATTGGCCACGTACCTTTTTATTTCTGCCAAGAGGACCATTGCCCAGGCCTGGAAGATTGTCTGTTGCTTTCCAGGGGGTGAGAACCAGAATGACGGCTATGATGATTGATGAGCAGATGTCCAGTATATTGAAGGATTCGCATGCAAAATTTTTTAAAGTCTGGAAACCATGGATAAGTTATTCCTTTCCATCCTTGCCCCTGACCAGTTATGGTCAGCTTCAAGAAACCTTGCTTCGGCGGGTCCCGTGTCCGTGATACTTGCCCTCTTCTGGGGCTTTTTTTTTTTTTTCTAACATTCCAAACTCCTCTTTTTCTTTACTATTTTTCCCGGTTTGCTTTCCCTCTTATTGCTTTCTGATATGAAGGCCAACAATGTAGGCTGCTGTACTCCTGGGTACAGAATGACATTGGTGTCTATGACACAGGCTTAATTTTCAACCTGGTCCTCCATGGCCTGGGTTATAATTTGTTTTGTTGTTTATTACGTTTATTTCCAAGGCTTGTTATAATTTTTGAAAATCCAATAAAATATTGAAAACAGAAAATGGTCGGCCAATGGCTGCGAGTGCTAACCGGTGTGCTCTGGTGGTGTTTGAAGGGGTGATCCTCCTTTCAGAACACAATAGCACAGCAGGGGAGATCGCTGTACCAACATCACTTGTGTTAGTACATTGATCTGTCTTTTGTTCAGCCTGCTGGGTTGAACAAAGAAAAACAAAAACACAAAAACAAACTTTTTAGTACCAGGCTTAAGGGCGGAAGAGGCACAACACTAGAACTGGTTTCATTTCTTGACACCATTCCATTGTAGTGAAAAGCTGGAAGTGCAGCTCCTTGATGTACATATCAAGAGATCTCATCAGAGCTTAGGAGTGATGCAAAAAAAGAATAAAAAGAAAGAATAAAAAAAAAAAAAAATTGAATAAAATAATAATAATAAAGTGCCCAGAGTTAGGCTTTAAATCCTGTACTTATTGCTTAGGTCCCTTAGTTGATTCTGCATATATTAGTGTAGCAATGTTGAGGAGGTCACACTGTTTCTGTCAGCTTTATTTATTTTATATTATGGAGAATGCAAAAGCAATGAAAACACCCATTTTGTTGCTGTAAAAAAAAAAAAATATATATAGCCTTAAAAAGGTACCAATTTTTTTCTCTAAATAGCTTCCGTTATCTTAGTGCAGTCCTCCTTCACATACCTCATCCTTCCATTTTGCTTTTAAATGTCCTTATTTCTTCTGAGAAATCCTCACTTCCTGTTCTTCTGTCTGTAACTCCACACAGTAATGCAAGGCTTTCTCCCTGGTGTGGAGGTCGTGCTCGCCCCTTCCCTTGGACTACAGGAGAATCAGGACGCCCACTAACACACAGTGCCTTTATCTGCAACTTAGAGAGCGTCCTAACTCTCCTGTAGTCCAAGGGAGGGGGCGAGCATGATACTCCATGCAAGGGAGAAAGCCTTGCATTACTGTGTGGAGTTACAGACAGAAGAACAGGAAGTGAGGATTTCTCAGAAGAAATAAGGACATTTGAAAGCAAAATCGAAGGATGAGGTAAGTGAAGGAGGACTGCACTAAGGTAAAGGAAGCCATTTAGGAAAATAAAATTGTACCTTTACAAGCCCTTTAACAAACGGTGGGAACAAAGGCGGGGGTTACAAAGGAAAGAGCGAGGCCTTCATCCCCAAGAGATTTAGGAAATCAGCAGGACAAACGGCCGTATAGATTCTGCCAAATTATCAATTCTTGGCTGGAAGGACCCTTTTAAAATGCTTTATTATATTCTACTGTACTCTGTAGCCAAACACAAATTGTAGCAACGATCTGATCCTTACATAGTCGGTAAAGTTGACATGCTTTGCATTTTCTTGAAAATGTGTTATTCATACAAGAATGTCGCCATCTCTTGAGAAGAAGGATTAACAGTTTGGATGTAACTCAAATGAACACATTTCCCCTGACCAAACATATTGTAAAGCCACCACTATTTTCCTTTGTCTAATCTGAACTGAAAAGAGGAACAGACTTGCAGAACAACACCCACTATGAGGCCAATATACTGAGAGCGTTCCATGTGTTGTTCATTATGATATAACAATATATGCATTTTCATTCTGTACACATGGGGTTTGTTAATGGAATATTCCAACTATCCTTTAAAGTTCTTTTTTTTTTTTTTTTTTTTAACTTATTGAACATTGCTCCCATTTAGTTGTCTCCTTTAATATGTCTTTAAACAGACAGGTTGACTTAAAAACAGTATTTTTGGTGGGGGGGGGGGGTCAACTTTTAATCCAATACCACAGGTTCAACTCCAACCCCCCTTTGCAGCCATCACTCTGAAGCTCTGGATACTTTTACATTGTTACAAACGATATTCAAAACATTTTCACAATAGCTGTCTATCTTTTTTTACTAGTGTACCTTTAAAATTAAAGCCCAAGCCCTTAAAGTGGTTGTAAACCCTTGGGGACAAGTTACACCTACAGGTAAGCCTAGATATTAAGGCTTACCTGTAGGTGCTTGCAATATCTCTGAGGCCGCGTTATTTGCAATTTTCCCGAGCAACGCCTTCAACGGCGCACGCTGTGCCGTTTCAAGCAGGGGTCATGCCGCATAAGGCGGCTCCCACGCGCATGTCACGCGAGTGATGTCACGCGACTCCGGCCAGGCACAGAGCTGGAGCACGCAGCCCCCGGAAGAAGAGGGGTGAAGAATGGATGCTCGCTGCCAGCGTGGAAGACTGATATCGCGGCTTATGTGGCTCTGCTCTACAGCCACTTGCTTCCTCTACTGCCGGCTTCATTCACAACACTGATGCTCTGAAATAGCGGGTCGGCAACCCGGGCTTGCCACCCCGCAGCAGGAGGTTGCGGGCTACATCAGAGGGCTCTGCGGGCCACTGGTTGGGCACCCCTGCTTTACAGGCTGTGTAAAAAAAAAAAAAAAATGCAAAATTTGTACCTTACAAAAAAGACGTGCATTTAAGTTTTTTTGAAAGGTGAACTTATACTTTAAGATGCTGGCAGCTATGCAGCATGCCCAACTGAAAGTAGAAATACATCAACAATCCCAACATCTAGCTGCAGCCGGGATGAGGATAAACCTACACTCCCCAAGTAGCAGACACACCTGTCAGTTTGAGATGCATGCCTGCCATTTATAATCAGGATTTCCGAAGGCAATAAATACATTTCCCTTAGCGGTCATTACGACTGCAGTGGCCTCAGCCGTTGTGGATTTTTTCAGCTTCCCCCTGCATCCCTCGCAGTTTACATTACCCTACTACACTACGTAAATACAACCTCAGGCTTGTATATACACTGCACTAAGCAGAAACATGAATGAATGCTACGGCTGCCCAACATCAGATTGGAAAAAATTAAGAAATTTTCCACTTCGCTATGAGCTAGTCTAACCGCAATCATTTGTTTCTTCTGATTACTCTATCATTTATACCAGGAAGGTAAAAACAAAGACGTCCTCTTTACAAAGTATTTTTCCATCCAAGAAGGGAAGGTTTGATACAAGACAGAGCAAGCAGTAAATGTGATTCAGCTAGCCGAGTAGCTGCAAGAATGCGTAATGGTATGGATGGTATATAAAGCCTCAGCTAAGCACTTTGTGCATGGAAAAAAGGACCAGAATTAAAAAATGAGAAAAAAAAAAACATTGGTCTGTGGTTTTTAAAAGGGGAGGGGGGGGGGGTTCCCTTGATGATATGGGAGCCAAATGATGGGGGTATGGAACTGAATCTGGGAATCAATTTTAAAGAGACACTGATGCTAAAACCATAAACTAAAGCAAACTGATCTCCAGAAAAATACACACTCACCTCCCCTACCGACAAAACCACTAAATGCTACAGAATCTGAAAAAGCCTGACACGTCTGTTAGTATCTTATCCTGGTCCATGGGCGTCCACAAAACGTTTTTCAGGGGGGGGCCCGCTTCGGCAGAGGCGATGCAGTCGCATTTAACCCTTTCTTCAACCGGGGGGGGGAACGGGATCTGATGTCCTGCCCGCAGACTGTGTGGCCGAAAGTGGGTGCAAATACCTGTCTTTAGACCAGTATCTGCACCCCCCTTCCCCCTGAAAGGTGTCAAATGTGACACCGAAGGGGGGGGGGAGGGAGGGTTCCGATGAGCGGAAGTGCCACTTTAGGGTGGAGCTCCGCTTTAACCCATCAGCAGGACCAGTATCTGCTCCTTTGTGCAAGGAACAGGATGAGCACTGCCAGAGCCCTACAAAATGACCTTCAGCAGGCCACTGGTGTGAATGTCTCGGACCAATCAATCAGAAACAGATTTCATGGGGGTGGCCTGAGGGCCCGACATCCTCTAGTGTGCTCACTGCCGGACACTGTGGAGCTCGATTGACATTTTCCATTGAACACCAGAATTGGCAGGTCCGCCACTGGTGCCCCATGCTTTTCACACACACACACACACACACACACACACACACACACACACACACACACACACACACACACACACACACACACACCAGCAGTGATCATTGTGATCTGCCGGCAGGGAAGGCTCTCCACTGGCAGAACATAATGGCACTGCAGGACAACACTTTAAGCCAACCTCAGAGGGTTCGAATCTCGACTGGTTCCGCAGGGGGACCGGCCGAGATTGAAGCCATGTATAGGCATGCTGAATGTACATAAGCTGTAATATATAAAACTTTTGGTTTTGAGTTATTAGACTGAACAACAGTTTGCAAAGAAAGAGCACAAGCAGACAATGCCGTACCACACAAAGTTAAAACATTTGTAACGTTTAAGTTCCTCTACAAAAATCTATTATGGAAAGCATGTGGAAGCAATCTTCTATTTGTGTTTGTTCTTCTCATCACAATCACAAAAACTCTCAATGTCACCACACAGAGCCAGCAGCAACATCCCCGTGTTAAACTGTGCACCAGATGGAAACTAAGGGGTTTCTGTTTTGTGCAGTCTAGAAGCTGCATTTTAGGCGTTTGATAATTTAACTCTATGTTCACATGCCTGGAAAACCCAGGAGGGCATAGGCTGGTATCCTTAGTCTCACATTTCAAGCAACAAATGTTCTTGGAATCCCGGAGCGATTTTATGTGCAGCTTTGTCAGAACTAATTGTGTGGCAGAAGAACGCAATAGCTGAAGGCTTTTAGTTTATAACCTCTGCCAGTTTACTGACAGCACTCCTGTGGCTTTCCTCCGACTCCTGCCAAGTGTGACTCTGCAGTGTGCAGGCTGCAATATCCTGAGGCCTGCGTGTGACTGTGCCGATCGCTAGACACCGTGGCTTCTACGGTTCTTACAAAGCACAATGCAGATGGCTGTATACATGGTCCCTTTATCAGATCCTCTCCTCCACATTACTTCATATGAACCAGATGTTGCTCTTTAAACATCTTATACTTTTGATTTAAAACACACAAAAAGGATGAATTAAGCTATTGCCAGTGGAAAGAAGAAGAAAAGGAAAGTTACTACACCCAGCAAGAAGTCTCAGCGCTTTCAGACGTTTGCAAAGTAAACTGCTCTAGTCGCCAAGATACAATCTACTAATGTATGACATGACTTTATACAAATGTATGCATATTGTATACCTAAAGATTTACTATACAGTTTCATGTATTGCAAATTGAGACCTGTGCTGCCTGTAGTGACCAATTTCTTTGTGTTCTGTGAAAGCTGGATTCTGAAAGTTTGATTTCATTGGTGGCTGCAGGTAACTTGCAATTTCAATTCAGCACAACCATAAAGCAAGAGCAAGAGTTCTGGTCGTAATATGTTTTTATGCTTGCTGGCCAACGGTGTCGCATTTTTTTTTCTCTCCTCCCCATCATGCGCCTCTGAATTTTCATAGAAGGCCACTGGATTAAGTACACGTCCTTCCATAAGACTCACAGAGCGCCATCGACACAGCCTCTGGATTACATCACAGCTTCTGTGTCCTATGTGGAGCACACAACTTCAATAAAGCCATTTTTTTCTGGATTAGGAGTTCTAGGACATTCCCCTTCCTGAGCACACTAAAACTTAGGACTAAGGGCCCATCACCACACAGCGCACACATTAGTGTGCGCAGAACACAAAATTGTACTGGTGGGCAGTTCAAAATGCACTGTGCTGCAATATGTTGTTAACATTCATTGCTGCACACTATTTTTCTTTTCTAAACTTCAAGGATATGGTTATTAATTGCAGTGCGATTTCAATGCACACAAAGGAGGCACATTGTAATGAATTAAAGCCACAGAACACAAGACAAATTGCCTTATTCTTGCATTGGGACGGACTTGGTAAATGCTGCCCAATGTGGCTGGTGTGAATAAGCCCCCAGGAATTTCAATACAGTAATGTTGATGTAACAGTTTGGGGTGCACCAGAAGCACAAGAATCAAGCTATTAATTCACTCTTGCCTGATATTAAAGATCTGTTTGTTTAAAAAAGATAAAAAATAAATACATGTTGTACGCAATTTCTCTGTGCAATGGTGCACAGAGCATCCCCTGTCGGCGCTCTCCTTTGACCAGGAAGGAAAGGAAATCTAATGCATGAAGGAAGCCCATGCGAAGATGGGCATAACAAACCCTTATTCATACAGTGCTGTTAACTTGACTCTCCCCTTTTCTTACCTGAGCAAAATCTCCAGCTACTCGGACATAACCAGCCACTTCAGCATCCGTCTTCCTGATCTTCCAAACTGACCTCTCAGCTTTCTTGTACTCCTCTAGCCTTGACCAAGGCACGGTTTGCAGAAATCTTTCGGTAAGTGGAGCAGCCACTATAACATCAAGCTGACCACTGTACAGGAGGACCTGAGGACAGAAAGCAGGATTGGAACAGAATAAATATTACATGGAAAACAAATAGATCTAAGCATTTGGGATATTATAGTACATACATTTGTTCTCCAAACAAAAAGAAAAAAGTTTTAACAATGGATGAATACTACTATATATTGTGCTCTGGCTTTAGCACCAATAGATCTGCATTGTAGGGCATTTTTATGACACAATCAATAGTACTGCATTTAAAATACAATAGTTTAGATAAGAGTGGGCAACATAAACACAGACCAACAATATAATGGAAGAAAAAAAACTTTTGGGTGTAGAAAGTCTGGCTTACCAATTAAGGCACAACATCCCAACATTGTCTGGCAGCCATTTACAATTCAGAATAGAATTCTTTATAGGGCTGAAATGCACTCTTTAGATTTAACCTCTTACCAACTGCATCAGTTTAAAGCATTGTATTGAAAATTAAGGTAACGTCTCAAAGAGGTTAAAGTTAATCTTTCCCCAACATATTCCTGATACTGTATGTGTAAATTGTACCATGTATTTGTATTAATATTTACCCGGTTCTCTTTGTATTTTTTTCCTGTGTGTAAAATACCTGATGATCCTGCCATCTCCAGCTTTCCCATTTCAAACTGACCAGAAGAATATCCATGCCTTTATGGTCAGTTTTCTGGCTGTGCTGGGTGCATAGCCTGCCTGTCCTCCAATGGGCAGACTTGTGCTGACACCCCCCCCCCCCCCTTGCACAGCTCTGCATTTGGGAAGATCAGTGTACTGCTCTCTCTCTGCCTCCTGCTGACACTCCTCCTCTTTAAGCCCCTTATGCAGCTGAGAACAGGTTATGTGATTACTATAGGAAGAAATTTGGCACAAAAAGCATTAGCCAACTCTGAGACTGAACCCCTTCTAGAGACTGCTAGTTCAACCACATCACTTCACGGTATCAATGCCCCTGTGATGTGTCCCGGCCACATCTATCATCCCCCACACTCCAAACACAAGCACTCACTGCAACAAATCCATCCGTGTTTCCATTTTATTCACACTCCAGTACATCCTTTGGGGGACTCTGGTATATATCCTCTTTGTACTTCACAACTACCACTCCTCCTACCATAAGGGAACTAGGGGCCAGATTCACGAATAATTGCGGCCGTGTAACGTAACCCGTTTACGTTACACCGCTGCAAGTTTTCAGTGTAAGTGCCTGATCCTCAAAGCACTTACCTGGAAACTTGCGGCGGTGTAACGTAAAGTCGTCCGGCGCAAGCCCGCCCTATTCAAATGGGGCGGCCACCATTTAAATTAGGCACACTCCCGCGCCAGACGTTCTGCGCATGCTCCGTTCGCAATTTTCCCGACGTGCTTTGCGCGAAATTACGGCGGCCCGACGTGTTTGTGAATGGCGACGTGCGTAACGTACTTACACCGGGGAAAAAAAAAAATTCAAAAGCGACGCGGGAACGACGGCCATATTTTAACAAGTAGCGCGCCACCTAGCGGGGTCCTCAGTAGCCACCCATCACGTCACAGAACATCCAAAGAAAAAGATACTCACATAGTGTAAAGCCGTAAAAAAAGATCAAAACACATAGGACATCACCCAGTGATTGACTGAGGAACAGTGTGAAAAATAAAAGGGATTACCACCAAACACACTGACCCTTACCAGAACAAATGATCCCAATGGGGATCAGACAGAGCAGGGAAGGTGTAATCCAGCATGGGGGAATGAAACGTCCTAGATGTTTAAGGTCCTCGAGGTCACCAATGAAGTGGCAGAGTGTCCATAAACAAGAAGAGACTCATAGTGTAATATTGCCATAAAAAATTAATGTAAAGATAAAACGGATACACTTACAATTGCGAAGATAAAAAACAGCATAACATGAAACAGCCGGCCGGCGTAGCAGAACGAGGATTCGCCCTCAGCGTGCGGTGACGTCAGAACGTCGCCTCCCGACGTTTCGTCTGAAAGAGTCAATTACACCTGTCGGATCTTAGGGCTATCTATGCCTAACTGATTTTATGAATCAGTCGCATAGATACTCTGAGACATACGACGGCGTATCAGAGATACACCGTCGTATCTCTTCTGTGAATCTGGCCCTAGGTCTCTACCCCTTGGGTGTGCTTTGCCTCCAACCTATCATCCCACTACAAAGGCCAATTGTGTTCCTTCCCACCAAAGCATAAAAAATAAAAAAATAAATCTCTTTATGCAATAAAGGAATCACAAAAGTACCTACACTGCCCATCATTGCTTGAGCAACAAGTGGTATGTGATTGAATGTCTAATATTAGATATCTTTATCACTCAGGAGGACAATTTGTCCTCAGTCTACATGTGATTCCATAATAAATTCACTTAAAAAAAACACTGGAGTCTGTCAAAAGTATCCCCTCATTTCCAAAAAAAAAAAAAAAAAAATTAAGCTTGTTTTATACCCAAAATAAATATAATAATAATATTATTATGTATATATATTATACACATGTACTTTGTTGCAGTAAGTGGGCTTGGCACTATTGACCATATAGTGTGACCAAACCCCCGTATTTTGAATGTGTTCAGGTGTTTTTAACTAGCCTTGCAGGATAAATGTAATTTTTGCATGTGTGCGTTATAATCTGTTTTGTACGGTCTTTGGTCTTGTAGCAGCACCATCTTAGATGTATAGCATTTTTAGGGTGTGCCCCCAAGTATGTTTTTGTTTGTTTTTATAATTACACACACACACACACACACACACACACACTCTCGAGTATAAGCCGAGTTTTTCAGCAAATTTTTTTTGTGCTGAAAATACCCCCCCTCGGCGTATACTCGAGTCACCTTTTTGCGCCTGATCTCCCAGACTTTGGGACCCCGGAACCGGCCAGCCGTAGGTGCCCTGGACCCCTTGGCACACAAGTGTGCAAAGTTTTTTGTCCAGGAGACCTACAGCCAGAGAGCACCCCTTCCACAGACTCCCATGGCAATTTCTCCGGTGACTTTGGGGACCCAGTACTGGCTGGTCGTAGGTCCCCTGGACCCGTAACTTGGCACACATGTAGCCGACAGTGGGAAAACCCCACAACAACCCACCCCCCAATAAAAATTATCTGATGACACTCAGCTTGGAGTGACATATGCTTGGTGAAGAAAACCGTGGACCGCCTTTATAATATAGTCAGTAATACATCTACAGACTTTTGGCTGGATTTTGCAGGATAATTTTCATCTCTCGAAAGGTGCAAAATCAGCCAAGATTTATGAATAGGAAATAAAGTTCTAGAATCAATATTTCCCCAGAGAAACCAATTCTGGCATTACACGTGACAATTATCTAGTAATTTCAATCAGTTTTCATTTGTAAACAATTTAACAGACCAAGAAAACCTACCAACAGTCGTTCTATTATTCAGACTAAAAGTTGGCTGTATTGATATAAAATTGCCTTGTTTATGACCAATATGATTAAAACAGTCTACCGTGCATTGAACACAAACGACCCAAAGATCTATTCAATTTAATTCTGTGCTTTGTAATGAACAAAAGACAATCTCCCATATGAAAAGCTGAAAAACATTTACAAAGCCAAGCATTGCACAATGTTTCCAAGTACTATAACCAATGAATGTAAACTGGAGGCTGCAATTGGTGGTTGCTTAATCTGTATTTTATCCACTCTAAAACAACTTTTGTTTTTCCAATATTTACAGAAACAACTGCCAATTATGAACTTTTCATCATATAAATTCAAAAGTGCAAAATCAGTGAACAAAACCTCTGCTCCAGTCTGAGTTTTCTCTCTTTTGGGCATGGCTATCCTGCCTATTGGCAGTTTTATGAAAAGGTGGCTAGCCTGCCAATCACAGATCAAATGTCAAAGTCACCCCCATAATATGACAATCATGGTTTACTGGTCCCCTGCAAATGTCAATGGCCAAGAGGAGTAGTTAAAATTAGTGAAATGTTTTATTATTCATAATGCAATGTTTAGTCTGCTTAGATTACACATTTTACAAATGGAAGGTGTGAATTTGAAACTAATGGTGTATTATGAAGGTACCACATGGTTTACATCAGTGGTCTTCAAACTGCGGCCTGGGGGCCAGATGTGACCCTTTGCTTGCCATTATCCAGCCCTTCAGGCACTATTCCTCCCACTGTCACCAACACAGTGGGGCACTTTTCCCTTCAAATGACACCAACAATGGGGCATATTTCTCCCCCTAATAAGAAAACGTGGTGAGGATTACTCCTACTGATGCCAGGAAAATTTCCACTCTCTCTGGCCACAGGTCAGCCCCTCTAATGTCTAAAGGACAATAAACCGTCCTTTGTTTATAAAGTTTAGGAGACCCCTGGTTTACATACTTTGGGAAGTGAAACGTTTATATAAAAAAGAGAACTCTAGGCAAAACAGCTAAATACAGAGATGATCAGCATTTCTAGAGTAATGTGACCAATATGATAAATCAACTCAATATGGTGGACTTGAGCCAAAAACCCATGGCTTGTCTTCGCCACCTCGCCCATCTCGATGTATAAAGTAGGGCCGAAACAACTAATCGATTATGAAAATAATTGATTACAATTTTCAAATCGATTAATCGGCCAGTAACAGAATGGTGTTAAAAAGACTAAAATTAGCCCTTTATAGTACAAAAAAGCAAATCGCTACTGTAATATTACTTTCACTGTCCCACAGTAAAAAAAATGAACCCCTTACAGTAGCGATTATTTGCTCTTTTTGTACTTATTTTTGTTTTTTTAACCCCATTATGTTACTAAACATCTCAGGCCCTGGGTTCACACCTCTGTTTTTTGGTGCTTTTTGCAGAAAACGCACTACAGTTCAGTTACATGTTTTCCTATGGGACATATTCACATCCATGATTTTTTTTCAGCTGCTGCGTATTTGGAAAGGGCAAGGACTTTTTAAAACGCAAACGGTGCTATTTTGTTTTTTTGGTTCAATATACTTCAATGGAGACGCTGTTTAATGTGTTTTGTAATCTGCCCAACAACAAATTGGCCCAAAAACATTTAAAAATGCTTTTTTTTTTTTATTATTAAGGCTTATTATCCGATTATCGAAACAATAATCGGCCAACTAATCGATTATGAAAATAATCGTTAGTTGCAGCCCTAGTATAAAGGCCTCCTAAACAATTCATCTGCTAAACACGGCGATGACTTATCCTGCTTTCTATAGAACAGACACTTCCCCCTACAAAATCTCTATGGTATTCCCAAAATAAAAATTGCATTCTCCTGATAAAAGACCTCACTTTCACCCTTCATATAAAGAGGAGAAATTCAAAACATGGAGACCCTGGCAGAATTTCAAAACCCATGGACCCCTACTTAGTAGGTAATGGACCAGAATTCCAGCCAAGTACCCCAATCCTTTTTTCGAATACCTACCATGTAGCCAACCGTTTTCTCCCAATGAGACACCCATCCTGCCTCCCATGAATATAGGGGGATTGGATACAGATGGAAGATTATCCTGACTATTAACACTTCTATTTCACCCATTAACACATTGTTCTTTTATAGAAGTTTATTGTCTATTATGGAGTTTTTCGAATATGGTATTTTCCTGATTTGAACCTTTGGAACTGTAAACATGCTCTGAGTTTTGCTTGTACCTACTGACGTCACAAATAAAAAAAAATTATAATATTTTTATTACAGAAATTAAATACATATACAGTATTGGAGCCATTTTACCTGTATTTCTGTCTATCCTGTCCAAATATTTACATACATCTGTTACCCAACAGAGTCCTGCCCCATCTTTCTCTGCTGCCAGTTTTAATTTTCACTTGCAGATCCTTAACCCAACCCTGTGACCGGAGAGTGAAAAGTAGCACATGAGGAGCTCATCACTCGGCTCTCTCCTCCCATCAGCATGCTACTTGCATTGCAACACACATGACTGGCTTCTGGTATTGCTTCACCCTCCTGCTCTGAGCTCTTCTGTACAGGGACTCCAAGAGGTTGATGTCACATCAAATGTACGTTGCTTGCATATAAAAAAAAAAAAAAAAAAAAAAAAAAAAGGAAGAATACAATAAAGGATGTATTTGTGATTACAGAGCTGCATTAATCTTGTCTTTTTTTACCTGTCTAAAGTTCAGCTTTCAAAATCTTGACTTTCATTTGGAGCGCTCTGTATAATGTGGAGGCAGGAGCCTTCTACACACCTCTGTCCAGATCAACACGGAGACTAATCAACCTGAACAGGGTAGGATGGCAGTTTCTCAAAATGTAGCACAAATCTTGATTAACGTTTTTGGATTGAAGAAAAAAAAAAGTGGGTGGGGGGGATTAGTGTTAGGGAGAGGTGAAAAGGGGTTCACATTGTCTCGTCTGAGTTTTTACAGGGCTTTTGTGTTTTTTTTTTATTTTATAGCAATAGAGAAAAATAATCATCTGTGACATCATTTGTTGCCATGTTTTAAGCTTTTCATTCACTTTTATTTATCAATTTAACTTTTTTTTTGTAAGGATTTAGGGTTTAAAGGGTTCTGGCTAGGGGTAAATTTATTTTATTCACTTAGTAGTTTTTTTTTCCGTTAGGTTAGGGGTTAATATTAGAGTTTAAAGTTGGGGTTATTAGTTGTTATCATTAGGGTTAGGGGTTGGAGGTTAAGCAGCGTACACACGATCAGTCTGAAGGACCGTTGTCATAGGTTAACCGATGAAGCTGACTGATGGTCGTCGCACCCACACACCATCGGGTTAAATAACCGGATCGTGTCAGAAACGCGGTGACGTTAACAACGACGTGCTGAAAAAAAATGAAGTTTAATGCTTCCAAGCATGCGTCGACTTGATTCTGAGCATGTGTGGATTTTTAACCGATAGTCGTGCCTACTAACGATCGGTTTTGACCCATCGGTTAGGAATCCATCGGTTAAATTTAAGCAAGTTGGCTTTTTTTTAACTGATGGTTAAATAACCTATGAGGCCCACACACGATCGATTTTGACCGATGAAAACGGTCCATCAGACTGTTGTCCTCTGTTTAACCCATCGTGTGTACGAGGCCTTAGGGTTATTTATTTTTATTGTAATTTTTAATTATTGCATTTGAGCAGAAAAACGATCAGACACTCACGACAAAAACGCGCTAAAAACTGTTAAAAAGGCGCAAATCAATAGTTTAAATGCAATTCTAAGGCACATTAAAAAAAAAAAAAAAAAAAAAGGAAAAAAAGAAGGCCACACAACTTTTTTGGAGCTTCAGACAACTGGTAGTGACGATGTAAACCACCTTCATAGAGTATAGATATTTTTCTCCTCCAGGATTTTTAGCTTCCAGCTACAAACCGCTGAGGTGTGAATGTGGCCTAAGCAAGCTCTTTGAAGTAACTGTCACTGAAAGATCTTAATCAACATCACAGTGTATGCCCTCTGCCTACTACCACTAATGCTGGCCACATAAGCAACAATACACATTGGTCACCACAAAAACAGCCACATGTCATAGAAAAAAAATGGGCTGGTAAAAATTTAAAGGATTTTTCTGCCAGGTGAGATGTCTTCATGAAGAGAATAAAATTCACCAACCAAAACTACCCACATAGTGCAACTGAATTTTGAAAATAATATTTTTTCTTCAAAATGATCATTCCACTGATCGATCTTTTTTTTAATTTTTATTCTGTTTTATTGATTTTGACAATTGGACAAATAAAAGCAGTGAAGAATGGGTGACAGTATATCCACCGAGTAGCATAGCGCATAACAAGGTGCAGAATGTTCTACAAAAAACATACTACTAAATAGAAACAGACTGTGGGTGCCAACAAATAGGGTAGGCTAGGTAAATGCTGGAGAAGAGGCTGTCCCCTAATGGCCCTTGTAAAGAGGGCCAATAGGGGAAAGCAGAGAAGGGTAAAAAGGGAGGAGGACATAAAACCAAAATTAGAAAGTACGGGAGATAGGAAGGAGTGATAAAGGGTGGGCAGGTCCACTCTCCAGCTCATAGGTATAGAACAGGGATCCTCAAACTATGGCCCTCCAGCTGTTGTAGAACTACACATCCCATGAGGCATTGTAACACACTGACATTCACAGACATGACTAGGTATGATGGGAATTGTATTTCCTGAACAACTGAAGGGGTCGTAGTTTGAAGATCCATGGTAGAAGATTGTGGTCAAAACCTGTGGAAGGAAATGAGATGTCCAGAGTGGCCAGAAGGCCTGGAATCTTTTTAAACCCGTCATTGAGCGTTGCCTCTATTGATTCCTGTAAGAGGACAGTTAATCCTAGACTCCACATCACCCAAAAAGAGGGTAGGCAATTTCCAAGCCTTGGCGATGGTCTTCTTCGCTGCCATAATGACGTGTACAAGTAGTTTTTAAATTTCCACTTAGGCATGCTAGGTGTTTTATGTTTCAGAAGGGCATATTGAGCCGAGAATGTGACTGGGGATTCTGAAAGTTCACCAGTCCAAAACCGGTGTACCATAGGACAGGTCCAGCAAGTTTTAAAAAAAATGTGCCCACTTGGCCACAGCCTGGAAAGCACATGAACAATCTTTTGTTTTTTTATGTATATGGTGAACATAATACATAGACTGAAACACCTACGGTATTGCAACACACCCATCAGCTGAAACAGAGCTTGCTCTGAAGCCCTGTACACACTGCCGGGATTCTTGTCAGGAAAAAAAACTTTGTTTTTCCTGACGAGATTCCTGGCAAGATTTTCTTGCCGGCCGAGTGTACACATGTACGATTCAAAAGAACCGCCGTTCTTTTGAATGGCACGAACGCGGTGATGTCAGACTACGACGAGCATGCGTTAGTCACATTCGATGCAGTCGCCGCCATCTTGCTTCACCCTACCTATGCCTTGGAAGCTACCGCGCATACGTCAAAGTCATTTCGAGCATGCATGGGTTTCCATGGAGGCAGGCAAGTATACATGCGACGAGAAAATAGACAGCAGGTTCTCCATTTTTCTTGTGGAGATTCTGGGCAGTTTTCTCTACGAGAAACTGCAAAGTCTCGTACACACGCACGGTTTACTTGGCAAGAAGGCTCTGCAGCAGTTTTCTTGCCGTTTCTGGCCGAGAAAACTGTGCGTGTGTACGAGGCTTAAGGGTGGTTTCAGCAAAAATCTGGTGGGTGTATTTTAAAAATATCAAACTAGTCAGTTGCATACAGAGTGCACACCAGAATTTGCATTCCAAAACTTTACCCCATTAATAAAATGTGCCACCAGCAGCAGAGAAAACAAAATAAACTAGACGTAATTAAACCAGTTCCACTACCGCCTAGACCGATATCAATAATTAAGGAGGATAATTCATAGCTGAACTAATTGGCAGACTACCTCCTCACTGTAATCTTTCTGAAATAGTTCTGGGGCCTCAATTATCAAAATCCACCGATTAATAGCCTCTTCTGAAGAGCCCAAAACCAAAATAAAAGCATCTCAACTTCAGGGTTCAGAAATGTTTTATAAACTGCCAAAAACTGGAAACCACTAAAGAGCAGAACAAGGATGCAATTAGCTGGGATTTAACGAGCTGCAGATGAGAAAATGACAGTTTATACAGCTTTATGACCATCATTTCCTGGCTAGGTAAGCTCTGAACAGGCGGCACTTATCCTCAAGCACATTGTACCTTGCATGTCAAAAGCCACATGGAATTCACGTTACAAAGGGGCACTGGACCTATTATCGGATTATGGTTTTGGCTGCAATTTTATATACTATAAATATAGATCTTCTTCAAAATCAAAGTGTAATGAACCCTAGAAGAAATCAGCTATGTAAATAGCTAGTTTTTGGTTATTAACCACCTGAAAAGCCTGTTTGTACTGTAAACCACACAAGTGTGTAGAGAGTCTTACTGACATACTTTTAAGTAGCGTCTGCATAACACAAGCCTTATGATTTAATGTGGTTCTAAAGGCGGAAGTTTATTTTATTTTTTTACCTTAAAGTGTTTTTTTTGGGGGGGGTTAACAAAGAATTAGATCCTGATTACTTAAAGCAGTTTTAAAAGCACATTGCTTGTGCTGTGTAATCTGCCTCTAAGCTAAAATCTAAACCTGGCTGATCCTGGCCACTTCCTGTATCCTGCCACTTCCTCTATCCCCCTCTATGCACAGACCACTGTGGTCAGTGTACGTCCCTTCGTCATCTGCTCCTCTCCCCTGCATAAGTATTTTTTTTAAACCTCTTTCCCACCGGGCTTGTTTTTTTCAGATTCGGTGTTTACGAGACTAAAACATTTTTTTTTGCTAGAAAATTACTTAAAACCCCAAACATTATATATATTTTTTCTAACACCCTAGAGAATAAAATGGCAGCCATTGCAATACTTTGTCACACCGTATTTGCGCAGCGGTCTTACAAGCGCACTTTTTTTGGAAAAAAAAATCACTTTTTTTAATTAAAAAATAAGACAATAAATTTTGCCCAATTTTTTTATATATTGTGAAAGATAATGTTACGCCGAGTAAAATGATACCCAACATGTCACGCTTAAAAATTGCGCCCGCTCGTGGCATGACGTCAAACTTTTACCCTTAAAAATCTCAATAGGCGACGTTTAAAAAATTCTACAGGTTGCATTTTTTGAGTTAGAGGAGGTCTAGGGCTAGAATTATTGCTCTCGCTCTAACAATCGCGGCGATACCTCACTTGTGTGGTTTGAACACAGTTTTCATATGCGGGCGCTACTCGCGTATGCGTTCGCTTCTGTGCGTGAGCTCGTCGGGACGGGGCGCTTTAAAAACATATTTTTTTTTGTTTTCTTATTTATTTTTATTTAGTTAATAATTTTTTACACTGAAATAAAAAAAAAATGATCACTTTTATTCCTATTACAAGGAATGTAAACATCCCTTGTAATAGAAAAAAGCATGACAGGTCCTCTTAAATATGAGATCTGGGGTCAAAAAGACCTCAGATCTTATATTTAGGACTTAAATGCAAAAAAAATTAAAAATTAATTGAAATTGTCATTTTCTCAAATTACCAAAAAAAAAATGTTCTTTAAGAGGCTGGCGGGACTGACGTTTTTGACGTCACTTCCGCCCAGCAGAGCTATGGGGACGTGGTGAAGGACATTTTTCCCTCACTCGCAACCCCAGTCAGCTGCGAATGGACCCCGATCGCCTCCGCCGCTACCCCGACGGCTCCGGTAAGTGGCGGAGGGCGCGGGGAGGCCCCCTCTCCCGCCACCGATAACGGCGATCTCGCGGTGAATCTGCCACGGAGACCGCCGTTATCGTGTACAGGACCGCCCACTGAAGAGATGGATATCTCGGTTGTGGCAGCAGCTGCTGCTGTTACCGAGATATCCATCTTTAAAAAGGACGGCTTTTGGACATGGGGCCGTGGGCAAGAGGTCAAAAGAGCGTTGCAAGTACAGTTTTAGCATGATCTTCAGGCCAGTCACGTGATTCGCAGCCGGTCTCCAGGGCTACTGCAGGAGGGGCTAAGTGGCCATGTGATCTCCCCAGCTGACGTCAGAGGGAGATCTCTGCCCCTCCTGCAGAAGCCATACATCGGAGGTATACAGCGGCCGCGAGTCATGTGACTGGCCTGAAGATCACCCTAAATAGGCATTTACAACACTAGTCTTTATAAAAGACTTCTAGCGTTTGCTATGCCTGCCTATAATAGAGGGGCTGGCAGTGATTTGCACATGTGGGTTAACAAACCCTTTAATGCATTTTCTGCATTACAACTGAGGTCCACCCAAAACAAAGCCAGCAGCTACACATACTGCAGCTGCTGGCTTTTAATAGGACACTTACCTGTCCTGAGATGCTGTTTCCATCAGCTGTCGGGTGCTGCCGCCACCATTGCGTGCAAGGGAACCTGGCAGTGTAGCCTTACAGATTCACAACGGGAACCATACAGAGGTTTCTCCTAAAGACCCCTACTCCACTACTGAACATTGTTGGGACTTATTTAAAAATGATAGAGGTTTTTTTTTTTTCCTTTTTTAATAGCGAGTAGAGAATGGTTAGAACACCTGTTTTTTTTTTTTTTTAATTTCCCATGTGTTGCCCCTGCTGAATAACCTGCATCTTTTTTTTGTTTGTTTTGTTTTTACTTTTTCGAGCCCTTGGTGTGGTGCACAAACAAAAAAACACCAAAGTGAACCATAAAAAGTGCACCTAAGAAGACACCCAAGTGCTCAGGGGCGTGCCAAATGATCCCCTCCTGAAGAGAAAGGACCCCTCCCTGACCCCCGTGGCACAAGACTCCTGAAGGGGGTAAGGCACACACTCAGGCCCACCAAGCCAAAAGGCCAAGCGTACCATGCACCTCATGATTAGCTGAAGCCGAAAGAGTACTGCGCGGGAGGCTCTATAGAAGAGAGACCCTCCCCAAGGCAGGGGTGAAAGTAACCTGATGGTCCTTCCCCAATATTTCAGGGTAGGCCCAAAAACCCACAGCCTACAATCCTCAGTGAAAGTTAAGACACGTGGAGAAAAATAAAAAATACCAGTGTGCAAGACCTGCAGACTGGCAACAAAAATTGCCCCAGTCTGGGCCAAAAAGCCTAGCCCATGAGGGGTCATGTCCAAGAAAGCCGTTTTGTAGCAGAGTGCCCTTTCTCACCTGGATAAATCAACCTTTTCTATTTGCACAAGTCTGAAAGTGCTAGGAAGTCCAAAATAGTACAGTTGTCATAAGGTGGGGGGGGGGAATCTTCCAATAGTGAGACACTAGTTACAATGACAGCGGTTTAAGAAGGGAATTCAATTTGTAGAGACACATTTAAAAAAAATTAAAAAATATTGGCCATATATAATTTCTGCAGCGTATAAGCCAATGTTTTTTAGATGGTCAGGTCAGTTCGGCTCCCGAGTTTACCAAATCTCTTACTATATTAAAATGAACGCAATGTACAAAAAATTCTGTAACTCAACAATCAAATCTTTTAGGCCCCTTTCGCAGTGCTTTGACTTGAAAGCTGCGTGATTTTGACACGATTTGAGGGAATGCCTGTGTAAACTTGAGGTCTATGGACCTCAACCCCTATCAAAGTCGGACTAAAGTAGTACAGGTTATCATTGGAAATCACGGGGTACGACTTGCCATTCGAATCTGATGTCCAAAGTCGCAGGAGAAGTTGCACAAGTACGAAAGGGGCCTTACTCTTGTTCTTTGTGGCATGTAGTATATTTAGGCCATAGAAACCAATGTTCTTCTTTCATTTGTCTGTCTGCTCTGACCAGAAGAACACGATGGTTACAACAGAGTCCTTTTTTGACTAAAAGGAAGGAAAGAAGCCACCATATATTCAAACCTGAACACCACTCAGTCCCAAAAAATGTCTGCACAAAACTCACACATTACCTGACAGTTCTGTGCGATATTATTGCTTGCATCAATATGTTCGATTATCATGACATGGTAGTTCCAACAGCACTAAACCACACAATACTGGTACAAGCAATGTAAATTATATATACCACCTTTTACAACACTGAATATGTTGCTGAAAGCAAAGAAAAAGAGCGAAATTAAATGGGTTTGAAGGAGGTGGAGTCATTTAGCTCTGGAGAAAAAAGGTAGCTTTCAGAGAATGTCCATTTCATCTCCCTTTGCAATATAGTTCTATTTCGGTCTCCCCCCTCTAGGATTGCAAGGGTTATGTTCAAGAGCCAAAAAACCGACCGTGAGTTAACGATATTGATGGTCTATTGCTGCATGGTGACCAAGAGGTGAATATAGGTCACCCATGTGGTCATGGAGTCTAAGCCAGAATTCACAAATGGTCTTTTCGACACAGATTTAACCACACTCGCACAGAAAAAGATAGATAAACTAGTGCTTGTGTTTGACAATTTACAAAATGTCTAGATAAAACGTTCTTCCATTGGAAAGGACCACATCCTTGCACGTATTGATGAATTCAGTCAGTTACCGCAACTTGAACGTACCTCGTGGTAAATTCCGAATACTCCTATGATGGCCTGTATGATAACTGTGGACAAGTTTGTCCTTCGAGGGTGCCCGACGAAATACTACACTTGGTTCGGGGGTTACAAACTTGGAGACAACAGAGTCTGAGGTTAATAGATAACAATATTTTTGTAAGACTTTTTTTTTTTTTTTAATAGCCCGATGTTGGGGATTATAGTGTGTAACAAATCTGACTGTTAACTCGCTGCCTCGAACCCCCAGAAAAAAGCAACGTTTCACAGGTTTTATAGTTCTGTGTGGTTGTAAGCCTTAGACATTTTACTGTAGCCTCTAGCAAGCAACCGAGTCTGCAGTTTCCTAGCCTCCTCCTCAAACACCTCACTGTCCTTACTGTTTAAAATGTAATCTTCGGAACTGTCCGTATGGAATTGAATAAATTAAGGGTGTGGGGTGGGCACTGTTAGCATGAAAGATTGTATTGCCCGCTGTGGGCTTGTGGAACATAGCAGTAGAGACCCATTGGTGTTTTTTGTTACAATAATGTCCAAAAAAGGGAACTTCCAACTGGTGGCAGGACATATTAAATTTTAGATTCCAGGTATTCAAATTCAGATGGGTCATAAATTGATCAAGTAGACTTCAGTCACCATCCCAGATGATGAGAATGTCACCAGTATACCTGTGCCACAATAGAATGTGGCATAAGTAATTCACGAGACCCTCGTCAGAGAAAAGCTGATGCTCCCACCCCCCAGGTACAGGTTGGTGTGCCCATAGCCACGGCCTACACCTGAAATGAAGTGGGAGCCAGCAAAAAACTGAAGATTTTATTTCTGAGTGCAAAATCCAACAGGACAACTACAAATCTATCCTGCGCTCTATCTTTGGCCCCCTTTTGTGACAAATAGGTCCTTATAGTTTCAACTCCTCGGTCATGGGGGAATACTACAATAAAGGGCTTCAACATCAATGGTAACTAGCCAGGCAGATTCTGGGAGAAATAGTCATGCCAAAATCCTTAAGAGATGCATTGTGTCCTGTAAGAAGGAGGGAATAGCAACTACAAACGGTCTCAGTACTGAATGTATTGACTCGCATTTTCAGTACTGGAACCATTACTGGATACGATAGGATGACCAGGGGGATTTGTAAGATTCTTGTGTGTTTTGGGAAGTGTATAGAAACATGCTTCCCTTGGATGTCATATTCTAATGAATTCCCATATCTGCTTGGTTACGACTCCAGCATAGTATGCAGAGCCTGCTAAAGAATAATATATTTTTGAACAGTTGAAATGGAGAAATTTGCTTGTACCAGTTTTCATTGGATAAGACATCCAAAAAAAATGTGTTCATACTTGCTAGTCTCCATGACAATAATATTGCCCCCTTTGTCTGAAGGTTTTATAGTCAAGTTATGTTGAGTCATAAGATTTTGTAGGGCCTCCGTTTGTTGTACAGTTCGATTCGAACTATTGTCTTTTGGAAACTTTCCATTTTCTTTACATTTCGTCCGTGACCTGCTTTAAAAATAAAGCTGTACTGGGGTTAATTTGAGTTGATGTATAATTTGTAGATTTTTTTTTTTGTATATTCGGATTGGCAGTGTCTTCAACTGAACGCAATATTGTTTCTAAATTGATACAATCAATAGAGGTTTGAGTTCATTTTCAGCACATAAAATTCATTTAGCATCTTTAGTACCTGAAAATCTTGTTCATTATAATGAGTGAGCAAGGGTGGGTCAAGGGTTCATTGTTCGTCTTTTTGGTACAATTGTTTCAATAGGATTACGTACAAAGAGGTTCAGATCTTCGATTACCATACCTCAAAATGATCGAGGTTGAATTGTGGGCAGAAACTGTCTTTCAGTGTCAGTTAACTACTAGCCGACCAGCCACCGTCATACGGCGGCAGGTCGGCTCTCCTAGGCGAGAGCCCGTAGCTATACGTCCTCTCTTTTAGCCGCCACTAGGGGGCGCGTGCGCGCCGCCGGGGGCGCGTGCGCGCCGCCGGAGGCGCGCGCACCCCCCGCTCGCCCCCGACTCCCGTGCGTGTGCCCGGCGGGCGCGATCGCTGCCGGGCACATGCGATCGCTCGGTACAGAGCAGGGAACGGGAGCTGTGTGTGTAAACACACAGCTCCCGGTCCTGTCAGCGGGGGAAATGCTGATCTTCCGTTCATACAATGTATGAACCGAGGATCAGTGTTTCCCCTAGTGAGGCCACCCCCCCCACAGTAAGAACACACAGCGGGAACATACTTAACCCCTTCCCCGCCCCCTAGTGTTAACCCCTTCCCTGCCAGTGGCATTTTTATAGTAATCCAATGCATTTTTATAGCACTGATCGCTATAAAAATGCCAATGGCCCCAAAAATGTGTCAAAAGTGTCCGAAGTGTCCGCCATAATGTCGCAGTACCGGAAAAAAATCGCTGATCGCCGCCATTACTAGTAAAAAAAATATATTAAGAAAAATTACATAAAAATACCCCCTATTTTGTAAACGCTATAACTTTTGCGCAAACCAATCAAACGCTTATTGCGATTTTTTTTACGAAAAATAGGTAGAAGAATACGTATCGGCCTAAACTGAGGAAAAAAAATGTTTTTTTATATATTTTTGGGGGATATTTATTACAGCAAAAAGTAAAAAATATATTTTTTTTTTCAAAATTGTCGCTCTATTTTTGTTTATAGCGCAAAAAATAAAAACCGCAGAGGTGATCAAATACCACCAAAAGAAAGCTCTATTTGTGGGAAAAAAAAGGACGCCAATTTTGTTTGGGAGCCACGTCGCACGACCGCGCAATTGTCAGTTAAAGCGACGCAGTCCAGAATCACAAAAAGTACTCTGGTCTTTGGGCAGCAATATGGTCCGGGGGGTAAGTGGTTAAAGTGTAGGATGACAAGATACCGTAACTTCAAGGGTCTCAGTCTGTAGTTGGTCATCCATTTGTCAGTTTCCATTTTCCTGACTACATTACTACACTTCTCCTTTGACTACATTAATACGGCAATCTATTTATTTTTATTTAAGATGTGTAAACAAGAATAATAATAATAATAATAATCATCATCTTATACAAGGTTATCAAAGTGTTTTATCGTTTTAATGTACTATGTGTAGTTTTCTCAGCCCATGGTTTTGATTGGACCATATTCATGGCAGTCCCAACAATACATCCAACTTAAAAACAACAAAAAGTTGGTTTTAATGTCTCTCCGAGAGACCACCCACCTTTAAAGTCCTCCTTTATTTCTTTGGGTTCAACCAATGATAGTTTATGGCATTCCTTAGGATGTGGTGGGCTACCCTGGTTTTCTATCCCAATACATTTTAGAATGAATAGGCAAAGCAAAACAAAAATGGCAATAGGAGCTGGATGCAGCCAGGACCTCTGTGAAAAGGCCTTGTGGCACACAGCAAAGAACAGTAGATTTAAAAAAAAAAAAATCAGTATTTTGCTAGGTGGCTTACACTATAGGGTCAACATTTAAGGGACATTTTCACTAAAATTAAAATTGTCCTTTAATGCAATCACAAAAACATGGCCTTTAAAATTGTGAAAGACATGAAATATCACTTTTACATTTTCCAGATTTATTCAAAATACACTTTCCTGTCCACAATAATTTTTGGCTTTTTTTGTACCGTGACATAGATTTATAAAATTGACCCTTGAAAATTAACTGCATGGACTACACAAAGTACCACTAATCACCATTGCAAACATGGACATTTGTCCCTCCCACCCAACTTGCTTTTAATTAAAAAAATCATGTTTACCTTCAATAGCAAACAAGGTCACAGGTTCATTAAAATACATGACTTGTTGGTTTTTGGAACCCAAGTCAATTGCTATGCACTGATAATTATCAGCACAATGCATGGTAATCGGCCTTAATAGACCAGGCAGGGGTTTTCTTGAGACAGCTGGAAGTTAATCTAATTAGTTTCCTACAGAACAGTAATTTTCAGGGGAAAGTCACAGCTATAAATCACTTTTGGATCAGATAGCCCCAATAAAAAGGGAAATTTGCGGCCCTTAAAATGTTTGCTTTCTACATTTTGTTTTAGAAGAGGAAAACAAAAACGCTGGGAATTTGTTGAAGCTAAAATTAAAAGAACACATGTCCTGACATAGAATCGCAAAGGTTTAAAAAAAAGATTATATTTTGTGGGCAATAATTCAGGACTTGAAAATAACCTTATTTAGGATTTCCTGTTATAGGCCATTCTTTGCAGCTGACAATTCTGGAGCTATGTACTTATTTAGCTTATTTATTGAAAAACAGCCAACAGAATAGTGGTCAAAGAACTCTAGCCAGCGAGTGAAAAAAACAATCCCTCTCCTGGTATATAAAAAAAAACAAAAAAACCCTGCAGGAACCAGAGCATCTTCTCATTGAAACAAGAAAAGCTGCTCCAGGTGAGAAAGTCTCTGGTTAATCCCCGCACACACTAGTCAGGTGCTAGCCCAGCTTGCATGCTGTGCAACATAAGGAAATGTTTCAAGACGGCTGCACATCCAAAAATCCTTTTATTGAAGCGTCATATGACAAGTGGTTAACAGATGGAGCAGGGGACAAAAAGGTAGATGCAAATGTTGGCACTTAGTCATTACCCACTGGAACTAGTCACCACAATCACCTATAGACTACTCCAATGTATCATTAGGTTACAGGTGAACTAACCAATTAAAATTAGTACTAATACACAGTACTTACACACAAATCTGATGTAAAGAGTTCTGTCCAAATATCCACTGCCAGAGAAAATCTGATACACTTAAATCTCTGAGTTCAATTGGTGTAAGTACTGTATATTCTAGCCGGGTTTTCTTTGCAACACCAGCTGAGTACTAATTTTAATTGGTTAGTCCACCTGTAATCTAATGACGACACATTGGAGTAGTATATAGGCGATTGTGGCAACTAGTTGCAAAAGGCAATGACTAAGCACTAAGATTTGTGCGAAACGCATCTACCTTTTTGTCCCCTGCTCCATCTATCAACCACATGTTATATGAAGCTTCAATAAAACGATTTTTGGAAGTGTAGCCGTCCATAATAATTTCCATACATTTCCTCCTCATGTTTTTGGTGAGCTACAGTGCCATAAGCTCATCAATGGGTCTTCCATTCAAATCAGCGATTGAAGGTTGCAAGTTCCCCACTGAAGTACCAAAACGTTTAAATAAGCTGGCCTTCTTGAACAGCAATGGATGCTCATTTGACAAGGCAAGGTTAAATATTTAAAGCAGAATTCGAGACCAACAGCCCCTTAAAGCATGCAAAGCTTGGTTACCAACCTGAATATTGTTAGAGCAGCCACAATGATATTTTTAAGCCAACCATTAACAATAGGAGGACAGCTAATGTAAAGTCTTGGAAAACAATCCTTAGATAAATATAGCTCAACATAATTTATTTAAATCTAGTATTTCTATAATGTGAAATTGTGAACCATAGTATGCACATTTTTGTAGCCCCTGATAGCAGTCCTAAAATAGCTTATAATCTAAAGTTCCTACAGTATAGGTATATATAGGTTCATGGGGAGAAAGCCAACTGAATTACCTGTATTTGATAAACCCAGAAGAAATCCAAGCAAACACAGGAAGAAAAAGTAAATTACATGCAGATACGGTCTCTGGTCAGATGCAAACGTGTAAACCACTTAACCACCCTACCTCTATCATTTCTTCAAACTTCAGGTGGCTAAATACCCAGACCAGCTTATAAGCATCTTACAAAATAAGGGCTTTAGCTTTTATTTTAAGGATGTACGAGGAGCTGGTTTACAGTACAGATTGTACCCAATATTAGTGCAGTGGCTAAGTGGTTAGCACATCCACCTAGCAGCATTAGGGTCATCAGTTTGAATCCCATCCCTTACACTACCTGCCTGGAGTTTGCATGTTCTCTCTGTGCCTACGTGGGTTCCTCCCACACTCCAAAGATATGATGGTAGGTCAACTAGCTCCCATCTTAAACTGACCCTTGTATGTGTATGTATGAATGTGAGTTAGGGACCTTCGATTGTGAGCTCCTTGAGGGCAGGGACCAATGTGAATGTACAATATATGTAAAGCGCTGCGTAAATTGACACTGCTATACAAGTACCTGAAAAAAACAAATAAACCAAATATATATTACTGGCCATCGTAAATGCTGTGTGTAGAAACTATAGCTTCCATTGATTACAGCTCAGGGGCCACAAATAGACCATAACCAGACAGATTATGGTCAGGTGGAATGGAGGCAATAAGCCCTCCACTAAAACCCTGTGAAGCAGAATACAGCCTTCTGATAGAATCTGTATGCATCACTTCTATTACACATGCAAAAGTAGAAGGTCTATTCCTCACTTTATTAGAATGTCTTGAAAACTTCAATTTTTTAAGATATACCACGATTTGTTTCTGACACTTTTTGGTACCTTTAAAGCCACCTTACTGTAACCCATCTTATTATACTGCTTAATTTGAAACATCAGACATATTGCAATCTTGATAATGCTGTATTGCAAGGTCTGGAAAATGGATGCTTGTGCAGAACAAAAATCAGTATTTCTAATAACCGGTCAACCAAAACATCCCAACAGCTTCATGTAGCCTGTTATTGCCATTAGTGGCCATTTTATATATTTTTTTTGTTTTACCAGGTCAAGTTTTCAAGGTCTAAGCCTACAATAATTAAATCAGCGAACCTCTAATTTGTGCAGAAGTCTTTCTTGCTGTTGTACATGTGGAGAGGTTAAGCATTTCCTTTCATCTTATTTTAAAGTCCATTAAGCATGCACGACTTCAAGCACCACTGGTCATGGCTTGATTGTTACCTTGAGTAATGACATTTGAAGCTGTAGGACACTTACCCTGTAATTATCCATTAGCACAGCCAACCATGGCTTTATGGTCTTCATCACATCTGAAAGCAAATGTTTTTCAACTTCAGATCCATCATGAAAGGTCAGGTTACCCACATGGATCGACTTCCTCACTTCTGAAAGTGCCAAAAACAAGCCAAAGTACTCCTGGTCTGCTGGCTCCTAAAATCAACAGGTGACAAAATTATAAGTCATATTGATGTCAAAAAATTTACAAAAGTGTACATTTTAACACAGAAGTAAAAATGGATATAGAACTTGGCTTGCTTGTAAAATTTACATCTATACAATTGAAGTTTCCTTTAACATGGAAGCAATGAATGCATACTAATGATTGCCACAGAAGGTGGTAGTGACAATTGCATGGCATCATTCTACTATCATTACAGTAGCAAATATTTCACGCCTGTCTTCGAAAATTTTCAAGATCGTCTCTGTTGCCCTAATAGATTTATGTATATGAAAAGCGTGAGGAGAGAACAGGCTGGAGGTGGTCCCCATCTTGGAGGAAAACAATATCAGGACTGGGTTTTTAAACATGCCAATTCGATGTCCCATCCACCATGAGTTGCTCTGCATCAGCGTGACAAAGCTGGCTGCACTAAACGGTCATCATTTCTGCTTTATTTTAGGAAATGTACATACGGGTCTCATTGTATGTCTGTGTTGGACCCAAGTCCTCCAAGAAGCCATTGTTAAATGTTAGGTACTCTATAAACGACTGGCATAGTACCATTGGATTGGCGCAAGGCCAATGTGGTGCCTATATATAAAAGTCTTTACCAAGCAACCATAGACCTGTTTAATTTCTATAGTCGGGAAGATATTGGAGAGTTTAATAAAAAGACCACATAGATGAGTTCTTGCTGGGAAAAAAATATTTTAAACAGACAGCATGGAAGACAGCATTATAAAAGACAAAAGTTGTCAGACAAATTTGATTTTTATGAGGAGATAAATAAAACCTTGGATAAGGCTGTGTACGTGGTATACTTGGATTTTGTAAAAGCGGTTGGCACAGTTCCCCACACACGGTAAATGTGTAAGGTAAAGTCTACAGGCTTGACAAAAAAAAAAGTTGTTTGTAAATGGATAGAAAACTGGCTAAAAGACCGTTCTTGGGGGCAAAGAATATGCATGCATCATACATCCTAGGGGGAAGTACAACTGGGGGAATCAATGGTGGAGTAGGATCTACAGTAGGTTTTCTGGTAGAGCTAAATATTGGCATGTACTGCCAAGCTGCAGTTTCCAAAGTGAGCAAAACCCTTTCATGTATTTTATATAGAGAGATAATTTTTCCCCTGTACAAAATTAGTAAGACCTCATCTGGAATATGCAGTTCAGTTTTGGGCACCAGTTCTCAAAAGGATATCAGGGAACTGGAGAAAGTGCAAAGAGCAACCAAACTGATAGGAGGCATGGAGGAGCTCAGCTATGAGGAAAGATTAGAGGAACTGAATTTATTCTCTCAGGAGAAGGAGTAGAGTAGATTAAGGGGTGATGTGATCAACATGCATACATACATAGGTGGTCCATATCGTGAACCACTATAATAGTAAGTGTTGAGTTATTCACTTTAAAAAGAGGACACAAACCCTGATGGGTTTTGCTTCCACTTTTGTTTTCTGCAAAGTAAAAACATAATGGGCTAGTACGTATCGCTTACTAGGCCATTATGTGCCACTTACCTGCAAAACTAAGCCGGCGATGTCCCTGATGGTGGCCACATACATCTTCACCCCTCTTTCTTCTGGGGCCATGGACTCCGGCTTTGTGACTGGTCAGAGTCACGGGAGCCGACGATCACAGCACGCTGCTGTAGAAAACGTCCCTTTCTTAAGTGCGCATGCGCCGATAATGTCGGGGCAAGCTTATATTGCAAATATCTCCTAAACCGTGCAGGTTTAGGAGATATTTGCAGTACCAGTTTCCAGTACCTACAGGTAAGCCTTATTATAGGCTTACCTGTAGGTAAAAGTGGTATGTAAGGGTTTACAACCAGTTTAAGGTTACCACAGAAGACAAGGGAATTAAAAGAAATGTAATCTCCAACTACAGAAAGGTTTCTTCTTAGTAAGAGCTACGAAATGTGGAATAGACTCCCTCAACAGCTGGTTCTTTCCAGCTCAGTAGATGGTTTAAAAAAGGCCTGTATTCTTTCCCAAATAGAGAATATGACTGGATACAAACATATATAGGTAAAGTTGATCCTGGGAATATCAGATTGCCTCTCAGGGGATCAGGAAGGATTTTTTCCCCCCCTGGATCAGGCTTTGCGTTTTTTTTTTTTTTTTTACTTTCTTTGGATCAACTGTGGGTATCGGATTGTGTATTTTTTTTCCCTTTTAATGGTTGAACTAGATGGAATTGAATTTTTTTCAACCAGACTAACTATGCAACTATATTAAATCCCTGCCCAGTTTCCTTATCAGTTGTGAAGAAGTCTTTCCCCGAGTTCTCATTTTTCTTAAATTGTAAAGAATAAAGCCAGAAAAGTAAAATTCCATGACAGAGATGCAATACTGAAAACTCCTGGGAGTTTTTTTTTTTTTTTTAAATAAAGCGCTTAAGCAAAACCATCAGTGGCCCCAAACTGATTTTTATTTTTTTATTGTTAGTATTATACAGGGTTTATATAGCGCTTGACCAATTTAATGCACACAAGGATGCTGAAAATGAAAAAGCTTTTTAATACCATCAGAAAAGCACAACATTCCATGGCAGCACTTTTTCCTATGCGATACTATTCAGATCAGAAAAAGCAGAGATTTTGAGGCAACTTTGGACTTTCATGGTACAGCAAACACCCCGCCTTCCTAGCCTCACTGCCATTCATCTGTGCAATATGGCTGTGTACTGTTGTGTAGAGGTCGACCGATATATCGGCCGATATTTGGTATTTTTTAATTAATGGCATCGGCCGATTTTGCTGGGAAAGAAAGCCGATTAAACTTCAGCATGACTTGCTAAAAAGCTTCTGTAATAGAAGTCAATGCAAGTTGCCTGAGAAGTTTCCCCTGGAAGCGACTTCTCCCTCCTGGGCAGCCTGCCAAGTCGGAGATAGGAATACAATGTTTCAACTTCAATGAACTGAACTCCATGTAGGAGAGTTCTCAGTTTTACCTTTTAAAGACTAAGGGCCTGATCCACAAAAGGGATACGCCGTTGTATCCCTGTTTCTATCTATGGAACTGATCCACAGAATCAGTTTCTCATAGATAGGCAGAAGATCCGACATGTGTAAGGGACTTACACTGTCGGATCTTAGGATGCAGTACCGCGGCCGCCGCTGGGGGCATTTCTCGTCGAAATCCAGCGTCGGGTATGCAAATTAGCACTTACGGAGATCCACAAAGCTTTTACGCTTCGTTTTTTCTCCGTAAGTATTAGTTTGCCGTCGCAAAATTAGGGCTGCTTTTACAAGGTGTAAACTTGGTACACCATGTAAAAGTATACCCTTCTATCCCGCTCCGCTGTCATTTTTTTTTTCCCACCACAACTCTTTTTTTTTACGCCCGTCGCGATTCTCAAAACCCGGCGCAACGTAAATCCGCGCAAAGCACGTCGGGAAAACAACGTCGGGAGCATGCGCAGTATGTCCGGCGCGGGAGCGCGCCTAATTTAAATGGGACTCGCCCCATTAGATTAGGCACGCCTTGCGCCGGACGGATTTAAGTTACACCGCTGAAAATGTATAGGTAAGTGCTTTGTGGATCAGGCACTTGGGTAGAGATTTTGCGGCGGTGTAACTTAAATGCCAAAAGTTAAGTTACGGCGGGTTTTTGTGGATCAGGCCCTAGATCTTTTTTGAGACTTGTTGCTTACTGGTAAAAATCCTGTATTTTCTACTAGAAAACATTATATATATATTTTTTTTTAGCAGAGACCCTAGGAAATAAAATAGTGATTGTTGCAATATTTTATGTCACACAGTATTTGCGCAGCGGACTTTCAAACATTTTTTTGGGGAAAAAAATACTTTAACGAATTAAAAAAAAAAAAAAACAGTAAAGTTAGCCCATTTTTTTTTTTTTTGTCCAAAAGTTTTGATTACCTGTTTTTGTGTATTTAAGAGAAGATAGATAGATAGATAGATAGATAGATAGAGAGAGATAGAGATAGAGATAGAGATATTTTTTTAATCTAAATTATACATACAAGTGCACTGATTGGAGGCTTGTTCTGTTTAACCACTTGCTTACTGGGCACATATACCCCCCTCCTGCCCAGGTGAAATTTCAGCTTTCGGCACTGCATCGCTTTAACTAACAATTGCGCGGTCGTGCGACGTGGCTCCCAAACAAAATTGACGTCCTTTTTTCCCCACAAGTAGAGCTTTCTTTTGGTGGTATTTGATCGCCTGTGCGGTTTTTATTTTTTGCGCTATAAACAAAAAAGTGAGACAATTTTGAAAAAAATACAATATTTTTACTTCTTGCTATAATAAATATCCCAATTTAAAAAAAAAAAAAAAAAAATTTTTCTCAGTTTAGGCCGATACGTATTCTTCTACATATTTTTGGTAAAAAAAAAAAAAAAAAATCGCAATAAGCGACTGGTTTGCGCAAAAGTTATAGCGCTTACAAAATAGGGGACAGAATTATTTTTTTTTTATTATTTTTTTTACTAGAAATGGCGGCGATCTGCGATTTTTAATGGACTGCGACGTTATGGCGGACACATCGGACACATTTTTGGCGCCATTCACATTTATACTGCGATCAGTGCTATAAATATGCACTAATTACAGTATAAATGTGACTGGCATTGAAGGGGTTAACACTAGGGGGTGAGGAAGGGGTTAAATGTGTGTCCTATATTGTGTTCTAACTGTAGGTGGAGGGGGGGGTGACCGATCTATGTCCCTATGTACAAGGGACACAGATCCGTCTCCTCTCCAGAGACAGCACCGCTGTCTCTGTGTAAAACGGCAATGAGAGATGATCTCATATGTTTACATATGAGATCCTCTCTCATTGGCCGCACAGATCGCCTCGCGAACGGCCACTCTGATTGGCCGTTCGCGGCGATCTGTAATTGGCTGTGTCCGAGGGACACGGCCAACACAGATTTTCCCCGCAGCGCGCTCTGGAGCGCGCGCGGGGACCGCCCTAAGGGGCGGCCGTCAATTGACGGCGGTTTGGAAATTGGGATCCGCACTGTAGCCGTCAATTGACGGCAGGCGGATCCCAAGTGGTTAAAATAAATGTTTAAATGTAAGAAATATTCTGCATCACTTATTACTTAGCGGAGTAATAATGGAACTTCCGCTTTTTCGGAATCCGCCCCCCCTCCGGTGTCGCATTTGGTACCTTTAAGGGGGAGGAGGGAGCAAATACTTGTGTAATCCAGGTATTTGCTCCCTCTTCCGGGCATAGATCACTGTGGTGACCTGCGCCACATCTGGAGCCTACTCCAACCCCCTGCTGTCTTCTGGGAGACACACAGGTCCCAGAAGACAGCAGGGACCAGTGGGATCGCGCAGCGTGACTCGCGCATGCACAGTAGGGAATCATGAAGTGAAGCCGCAAGGCTTCACTTCATGATTCCCTTACCGAAGATGGCGGCAGCAGCACCCAAGGGAGAGATCGGCTTCGGGTGCCGACATCACGTGTGCCCAGGACAGGCAAGTGTCCATATATTAAAAGTCAACAGCTGCAGTATTTGTAGCTGCTGACTTAATATTTTTTTTTCAGCGGAACTCCGCTGCTTTCACACTGGACTGTCATTCTAGTGGCGCTATTTGGCTGCAGGGCGCTTGTATCCCAGCTAGTGGTCGATGAAGGGGTTAAATGCTCTTGTGTAGCGCCACTGCAGAAGTGCTTTGCAGGCGCTTCGGCAGCAGTGCCCATTCATTTCGATGGGCAGGAGATGCTGCTTGCAGGACTTTTTTTTTTCTTTTTAACATCCTGCAAGCACACCACCTCAGTGTGAAAGCAATCAGGCTTTCACACAGACTGCAGGGGAGACGTTTTTGCAGGCACTTTGCAGGCGCTATTTTTAGCCCAAAAGCACCCGAAAAACGCCCAGTGTGAAAGGGGTCTAACTGTTAGATTTTATGAGATGAAGGGGGGAAATAAAAAAAAAAAAAAAAAATAGGCCTAACATATCGGCCCAAAAAAATGGCATCATATATCGGCCATCGGCCGCCGCGATTTCTAAATATCGACATCGGCATCAGCCAGAGAAAAACCCATATCGGTCAAACTCTACTGTTGTGTATTTGTGTGTGTGTATAATATATATATATATATATATATATATATATTACATATACACACACAGAGATGGAAAAGGGACATAGAGTTTGCATGTCAGATGACTGCAAGGCTACAGAGCAGTTATTTTGAAAGGAGAAATCTGCTCTGGCAGCTTTCTCAGGGTTTTGCCATCTTCAGATGGGCCTCTGTAGATTGGAGTTGGAGCTGTGGCAGACAGACTGTGGTCCCATATAATTGTCTGAAATCTTTCTTAAATATGATATATCTCTATGCATTTGCTCTTGTTCAATATGTATAAGTGCATGTATTTATATCTATAGGTTTATTTACTATAGAGATATCCATACATACTTGTAAAATACACTCCTGAAGAAGCGGCCACACCGTGAAACATGTAGAGGCGGAACTGTTAAGGAAACCACATCTAACCCCCTTCAACACGGATGGGTTCACGTCTGTGTATACAGTTCCTATTTTCAGAGATTTTAAATTATGTACTTTTGTACCCTTGCTTTAAAGGAATATTTTATTAATTATATTCTATGTTGTTTTCTTAATAAATCTTATATTTTGTATACATTGTTTATGCGAGTCTTTTCCGTACCATGAAAGTCCAAAGTTGTCTCAAAACCTCTGCTTGAATTGATAGGACGACGGTGCATTACTTTTTTTCATATATTTTGTCAGTAGTGTCATTTAATACTATGTGATATTATGCTCATAGGCAGATTGGATTCTTGGGGGAAACAATAACTGTACACTTCAATAGTAATTGTTTACACCATCACATAAAGCCACATACACAACATTAATGCAATTACTCCAGCAAAGTCTTTTAGAAGTAGAGAAAATAAAGACCTGTTTTAATTACAGAGCCCATTAAAACATGTCAGGGTCATTAGGCTTACAGCCTTAGAACATAACGATTAAAGCAATCCACTTGCTCACAGCTAGAATCTTGTAAGCGGTGTCCAATTCATCCACTGAAATATGACAATGTATGCAACAGAAGGAAGTAGGTGTACAAAACATGGGCTAATCACATGACAAGGGCTATGCATAGCCATCTTCTATACTTTGTTACATTACTAAGGCATGCAACATTAATTGTGTTATATAATAAAAAGTGTTTGATCACTTTTAAAAGTGGAACTGTAGCCAAACTTTGTTTAGATGGAGTGAGGAAGGGTTAGAAAAGAAATCGAATGAATATTGCTGTGTCCCTATTGGGTAGATTTCTTCTCAGTTCCTGTTCTAGAGACAAAAACAGGAAAAAGAGAAGAAATCCAAAAGACATACAAAAAAAATGGGGCTTGGTCCCTCCTCCCACCTCAATGGCTCCCGCTGCTGTCTGAGCAAGGGAGCCAAGAGAGCTTCTGCTCTTTTGCACATCGCTGGATCGTGATCAGGCTCGGGCAAGTATTAGGCAAGGTTGGGAGGAGGGCGCCACACAGAAGTTTTTTACCTTCAAGCATAGAATGCGTGAAGCTAAAAAACCTTTAGCCTTTAGAATCACTTTAAGTCATGTTTACATATCAAACAAACAGTTTAAAAAGTTTTTACCTTGCATTGGAGATAATTGAAGTAATTGCTACAACCAGTCACATTTTGGTAGAATGAAGGGTAAGCGGTCCTGTCACCATTCAACAACGAATCAAAAATCTAAAGGTAAATAATAAAAAAAGTGCATAAAATATTATAAACTATGCATCTATATACTTTGAACTCCAGCTAAACCATATTTTTCTTAGGTAAAAAAAAATAAAAAAGTCTACACTTATTCTGAATATAAAAAAGGGCAATATCCCATATCAAACTGTTTAGCAAATGTATGCATATTAGAAAAAAAAAATGCAGATTTTAAATAAATGCCAGTTGAAAAAAAATAAATAAAATACCCAAACTGGAAGGATTAAAGGGGTTCTAAATCTAAGTTTTTTTACCCTAATGCATTCTCTGCATTAAGTGGGTGTAAACCCTCTCCTATACCCAGTGAAGTGAACAGCCTGAGATGATACACAGGGATAAAACAAATCTTCCTACATGTGTTTTTACACGTATTTCTGCTGTCCTCAGCTTTATATGGTCTTTAGAAAGTGCACATCCTCTTAGAGATTTTCTCTTCCTGTTCAGCACTGGGTGTGGATTCTTGACATACAGCCAAGACAGCTGATTGGAGGAAAGGCACACACCCCCACTCCACATAGGCAGAGACTTGCAGAGCTGTGCCGTGACAAGTCAAGCTCTCTGCTAATCTATTTATAGCACCTCCCCCAACACAAATTTCAAGCTGGTTTTATCTTGGTTGACAGAGAACTTGTCAGAAGTTATCATGCAGATACCAGAGCAATGAAACAGCAGAAACACACAAGACTCATGGCTTTGGAGAGTGATAAGAAAACAGATATATGAGCTTAGGTCACATTTCATGACTTTCATGGTTTACATCCACTTTATTAAGGTAATGCATTAATGGGTAAATGGCACACAAGGACAAAGCACACCACCAGGTTAAATAAATGTAAAAGTCCAACATGAAGTCCCTTGGAGTGGATATGTAAAAAAAAAAAAACAAAGTGCATAGCACCTGTGACTGTTGACCCAAGAGCAGAAACAATCTTTAAAAAGGATATTTGAATAGGGAAAGAGGGGAGCCCCAATTAAGTGTAGTATTAAATAAGTAAATGTGGTGCAATACTATGCTTAGTTGATACACCCCGTTCCCCATTGAGGGATTAAAGAAAAAAATGAATTTATTATTTTTTTTGCAAATGAGCCATCTAAGCGAACTGCAATCATCATTACCATATAATTGGTAACACTTAATAGGAGTGTAACCTGTAACATGGTCTAAAAGGTGGAGTTAAAGTGGTTGTAAACCCACTGTCAAGTGCCCTGGTATATGCGCCTTATTAACAAAATGCTGTTCTATACCTGGATTTCAGAGCGCCGGTTGGCACACACATGCCCGGCCGCCACTCCCCTCTCTCGATCCGACAGCTACACCAGGAGGGGCAGAGATTCCACCGGTCAGTCGGAAGGAGGGGAGGAGAGAGGCGGCCGATCATGTGAGCATCGCTCTGAAATCAGGTATAGAACGGCATTTTTTGAATGAGGCACATATACAGGGCACTTAGCATTATGGAAGACCGATAATTACAAGACAGAGCTGACAGGCAGGGAGGGGAGGAGAGAGTACAAAAAGGAGAGCTGGGGATGACATAGGCCCATAAACTGACCAGTGTCATGGCTCAGCAGCCATGATATACCATGGTCAGTTTACAGGACAGAGGGCAGAACCAGGCAGGATCAGTTGGGTATTTCAGGCGATACAAGGAGCTAAATGACACAGCACAAGCACTGTGTTATTCATACTTTAAAATGAACAGGATCCATTTTTTGGGGTGGGGGGTAACAAATGCTTTAAACCTTTGAAAACCAGGATTTTCTGGCAAAGATACCAATGCAGGATACCTTGTAGATTTGTTCTTGAACACTCAAGACTTTTTAAAATGTCTAAAACTGGTGACAGATTCACTTTAAAAAAGGGGTTGTAAAGGTTCGTTTTTTATTTTCTAAATAGGTTCATTTAAGCTAGTGCATTGTTGGTTCACTTACCTTTTCCTTCAATTTCCCTTCTAATTTTTTTTTTCTATGTCTGAATTTCTCACTTCCTTTACCTCCTCAGTAAGCTTTCCACCATCATCCGAGCGGTGGATAGTCAGCCAGAACAGCTTACTTAACAGCTTACTGAGGAGGAACAGGAAGTGAGAAACTCAGACAAAGAAAACAAAGAAAAAACATTTAGAAGGGGAATCGAAGGAAACGGTAAGTGAACCAAAAATGCACTAGCTTAAAAGGAACCTATTTAGAAAATAAAAAACAAACCTTTACAACCCCTTTAAGAATACAATAACAATTTTACTTCGAGAGACCTGTCCAATCCTCTGTTTTACCATATCCCTCCCTGTAGCGGTCTCCCCCTAGTGGGGACAAACCTCAGGCCAAATTGCTTTTCAAGACAAACAGCAAGCGTGTCTCTCTAGACCAAACAGATGTAAAAAATAAAATAGTAGTATTTACTCACCAGCAAGAAAACATTTTAGGAAAGAGTGAGCTATGTAAACATCTTTGTAAAAACAAAAACACAAAGGGGATCAATTGCCAAAAAAAGCTTAAAAAGAATTTAGAACACGGGATTATACACAGGAAAAAGAACACATGGATTTATCAGAATGTAGGTTTGACAATTCCAGTGTCCGCCCTACTTAAGCCAGCAATAGATGCTTTGAATCCCAGTCAATTCAGAAGGGACCGGCTGAGATTCGAACCATCTATGGGCAGATCGATTGTACCCAAGTTGATCGATGGATAGATAACCAGCTTGTGAGATTTTTCCTAGTGATTATTGCCAGGGGCTATAGCCACTAGAAATAATCCCTGTGTTCTGCCGGCAGGTACGGATCCCTGCATCCCCTACCGGGAGAAAACGACCCGTAGTTGCAGGGAAAAAAAATTATTGCATCATCTATGGCCTGCCTTAGTAAGCCAGTGCAAAGGGCGCTACTGATGGGTAAAGTGCAGTAACCTATAAGACACTATTAGAATTCAGCTTTCTGAAAGCTGAATTCCAGCCTGTCCTGTACTGAAATTGCTTACTGTGATTTCACTGCACACTGAGAGCTTCTGGCAGTGTTCACTTTACAGATCTCACCAACATGTTGATGAAGAGCAATTTTGGACCTGTGTACTTATTTTTAGATTGTAAGCTCTAGCGAGCAGGGCCCTCCGATTCTTCTTGTACCAAATTGTAATGCAACTAATGTCTGCCTTTATTTTGTTAAGTGCTGCGCAAACTGTTGGCGCTATATAAATCCTGTATAATAAAAAAAAAAACAAACAAACACACACACACACACACACACACACACACACACACACACACACACACACACACACACACCAGGTATGTAGCACCCTGCTCCTGTTGAACAGGCGCTGCTTTTCAATTTAGTGGGGATCTGAGCAGTTATTTGGCTCAGACTAATATGATTAATGGCAAATTTAGCCACTGTTCCAGCCATGGCTGTGCTGAGAGTTCCACCATTGCTCGCCTGGGGGTGTCATTACCACCCCAGGCCAAGGGTGGCAGCAGCAAGGTCAGGGTGTATTGGGTGTTCCCCTCAGCACAAATCAGTGGGAGTGGTTGCCCCGCTGTGCATGCTGGGAGGGGTACTTAAGGGACAGACGCCATTGGCGGGGGTCCGTTTGCGCCTCATGGCCCGTCTGGCCTGAGGTGCGTGTCCTGGACTCTGGGACCACGTTGGCCTGGGGTTGCGGCTTTGCCTGGTAGGCCCAGTAGTCAGACTGGGGCCTGCTTTTGAAGAGGTGATCCTGTGCTGTCCCTCCTGCGGGAGGAAGCCACTTGAAGGAAGCCAGGGGAGCACCTATCCTGAATAGGGCCATGCAAGAGGCTGGTACCTTGGGCGTAGGCCTGGAAACTTCATCGAAGTATGCACCATACACTGAGAGGCTTAACAGTGTCGCCTGTCAGATCCAAGTTCTACCAAAGCGAAGCTGGAGAGATCCGACTGCTGAATCCTGTGGCAGGGGGATTCTGGCCCAAAAGTGTTTTCTGATAAAGGAAGTTCTATGGCAGAAACTGTACTTTACTTTGTGCGCCATCCTGGCTGCTAGGCCAGTGAGAGGGACCTATAAGGGTGAGCAATACCCACTCTGGCTAGAGTGGCGACGAGCACTGTTTGCTGGAAGCAGGAGTGTTTCCTCATTTGTGATTATGCACCTGAACCTAACTTCCCTTCCACCCCTTTACTTCTTTTCTACTGAAGTTCTGCAAATAAATCCCAGAAAAAAAAGTGCATTGTGTGGACCTTGGAATTCTTCGAACTCTCACTTCACCCTGGACAGCGAGAAGATATAGGCAACGTGCCACCAAAAAACACTCAGCAGCTCCTCCGGGGGTAGTGCTACAGGTAAAATAAAATATATGCAGATTGTATTTTAGCTTGTTTACCACACTTTTGAGGCTGCCTTAAAGTGTTACTAAACCCAGGACCCTGTCTTCATTATATTTGGTCTCCCACAGTACACAGGACATGGAAATGCAATTTTAGTAAATACGAACTGCTAAATACCTTCACATCAGTAGTATGTAGCAGTCTTGTGACCTTTATCAGTGTCTGGTTAAAGCTTGTAGGAGGACTTTTCATTCTTCTCTGACTGTCCTATAAGGCTGCGGGACCCCTGACCCCTGTATGGGCAGTGCCGATTGGCCCTGTGCTGATCAATGCACTCTCACAAAAAAAAAAAAAAAAAAAACACACACACACACACAACACACTGCACATGCCCAGTTTGGTGTGTATTGCTAGAGTGCCTCCAAAGGCTCCGTCTTATCAGGAGATGGATTGAGGAGGAATAGGAGGGAGAAAGAGGAGAAGAGACAGGATCAAACAGCCTTCTCACAATGCAAAGGATTAACCCCTTAGGTTCCACAGGGAGTATAACAAGCATGCTTTACTGAATATACAGACTGATTTTCCTGTTGTGGGTTTAGGAACACTTTAATTAATAGGACTGTCTATAGTAACAGAATATAAAACATACGTCAAAAGCATCAATCCACTTCTGCTGTTTGATGTAGCTTATTGCTAGATCGGTTTGCCTCTGGACATAATCCTTCTGGTTTTCATCCACCATGCCAGTTTGGTACAGGAAGTCAGCATAACCACCCAACATCTGTGGGACATACACACAAGAATGATTAGCACAACCTATTTCCCTGGCCCGATTTAAGTGTGGTTTGTGTTTAATCCTAATCAGTTAAGGCAATCAGCAATGGTAAATCCTTTCTAGCCTGAACTTGATACAGAAACATACTTACGATCTGAAGCATTTGTTAATACACACTACAAAGTCTTATGGGAACGTGCATGCTTTATCAAAACATTGTGCAAGGGGAGAAAGGAATGCCACCTCCATTTGTAGATCAAACGAAAAGGAAAATTGAATTAAAATGCCCTACCCCTTCAGGATCACAGAGTCCGTCTCCGATGGCAATCCCCTTGAAGTTGATTTTAACCTTAGCGGTTGGATTGTGAGTGTGGATGTAATAGCCGATTGCAGGAACATATTTCCCAGCATAGGACTAAAGAAAAAACAAACAGCATTCTTGGTTACACACTACATTTAGAAGCATGAAAGAGTATTTATATAGCCAGAAACCTCTGCTTCTAGTTATATGACAAAGAAAGCTGGCCTAATAAAGACAAATTTAAAAGGGGTTGTAAAGGTTTATGTTTTTCACCTTAATGCATCCTATGAAAACATCAAATCCCCCCCCCCCCCCCCCCCGCCCGTTTTACTTACCTGAGCCTTGGAAAGTCTCGTGTCGCGAATGCGCTCTTCCTTTGTTAGGTCTTCTTGGCTCTTCATTGGATAGTTTGATAGCAGCGCCGCCATTCACTCACGCTGCCGTCAATCAACTCCAATGACGCAAGGGCCGGGGGGTGGGGCCGAGTCCTGTAGTCTACAGGACTCGGGAGCACGCCAGCAAGGTAACCCCCTTGGGAGAGCGCTTCCCAGAGGTGGTTATCAAAAGCGGGGAGGAGCCGAGACAGCCGCCGTGGGACCCCATAAGACGCCGTTCAGGGCCACTCTGTGCAAATACGAGCAGCACAGTAAGTCAAGTATAAAGTTTTTTTTATTATTTTAAATATTCAAACCTTTACTATCACTTTATGTAGACCCAGACAATGAGTTTCTATCTGCTCTGTTAAATATACCACTGAAGGAATTCATATTTTTGGTAAAAAAAAAAAGAAAGAAAATTATATAAATAAATAAATAAATATATATATATATATATATATTACACACACACACACACACACACTATCTCTATATATATATATATATATATATATATATATATATATATATATATATATATATATATATATATATATATATATATATATATATATATATATATATATATATATATATATATATATATATATATATAATCTCTAACAAAACAAAACAGGCGATTTATGCCAATTTTTTGTTAAAAGTAATGATTTTTATCGTGACTGATATTGTGGCGTACTTATCGGGCACTATTTTGGGATCATTGACATTTCTACAGCGATCAGTGCTATAAATATGTACTGATTACTGTATAAATGTCACTGGCAGGGAAGGAGTTAACACCAGGGGGCGATCGAGGGGTTAAATGTGTTACCTAGGAAGTGATTTTAACTGTGGGGGGAGGGGACGGACTAGAAGACCACCGATCGATGTTCCTATATACTAAGAACAAACAAAACAATCTGTCTATTCACCCCTGACAGGCCGTGGATCTGTTTTAACACACAGATCCACGTTCCTGCTCTGTAACGAGCGATCGCGAGTGCCCGGTGGACATCAGGGATGCCGGGCACGTTCATCGATTCCTCTGACGTGCCGGAAGCAGAAGACTTCATACGACAATGGGCGGGTAGAGAAGTGGTTGAAGAGCCACATCATCAGCTCTTTACAGAGATCAGGGTTGTGCCATGTCCTAGCAACAAGGCATGGCCGTAATCGCGGTACTGCGTGTAAGAGCGGTTGTTCTGGGGCGCCGTCATAGGACATCCTTCCAGAACGAAAGCTTCACCACACCTCCCTCATTTGACGGTCATATTGTAATTAAATGGGGGGGGGTTAAAAAGATTACCTTTCCTTTTCAATCTGCAGCCACTATAATTTTTCTGAAAATGCAATATGGCTACCTGGAGGTATTCTGTACACAGAATGTGTACTGACCACCCCCCAGAAACATAATTTCCTGCTTGTGTGTTTGGCTCACTGATTTTCCCAGAAGTCTGCACTAATATGCAAGTGAGATTTCAGGCATCCCCTGGAACAAAAATGTAATTATTGGTGAGATACACCCAATAGGAACACGTCTCACGGGATGCAGGCCCAGCAGCTTTCCTCATTAGTGTCCTGCAGGTGCTACAGCTGGTTGATCATTTTGAAACCACTCCCATTAGATCCACTTTTCTCACATGAGTACACAGACAAAAAACACACAAAAGTAAGAATCTGCAACAAAGTTTGCTAAAATCCTTGCAATGTACATGGATCACCCAGAGGGGAAGATTTTTTCTGAACAAAAGTGGAGCTACGCTTTAAGTTCTGCGACTGTTCTGAGATTGAATATTGCCCAAAAAAAAAAAAAACGGTTGATGTTTGGCCACAAAACAGACTTAAAGCGGAGGTCCACACAAAAAACGGAACCTCCACTTTTTTCAGACCCCAAGCCCCCACCCCCCCCTCTGGTGTCACATTTGGCACCTTTCAGGGTTGAGGGGGTGCAGATACCTGTATAATACAGGTATTTGCACACACTTCCAGGCATAGACTCCTGTGGGGGTCACGCCCCTTCCCGTCCCCCGCTGTCTTCTGGGAAACACACAGGTCCCAAAAGACAGCGGGGACCAGTTAGGACTAGCAGCGCGACTCACGCATGAGCAGTAGGGAACCGAGAAGTGAAGCCGCAGCGCTTCACTTCCTGATTGCTTCACCGAGGATGGCGGTGGGGGCAGCCGAGAGCCGAGCGATTGATCGGCTTCTGATATCGCGGGCACCCTGTACAGGTAAGTGTCCATTTATTAAAAGTCAGCAGCTGCAGTATTTGTAGCTGCTGGCTTTTAATTTTTTTTTTTTTTTTTTTAAGTGGACCTCCGCTTTAATAATGCCAAAATATTTGCATACAAAATGCACATGCCCATTTGAGATGCAATTGCAATACTTAATGTTGCCCAAATTGTTTAAAAAGAACAAAAAAAAGTAAGCCGTTGCAAAGGAGAAGGCATATTCCCAGATACGAACAGTCACATGATCACTAGTTAATAAAGTGTATAGTCATTTGCTCACAGGGAAGAAAATGGTCATCAAGTTCTGATACAAGTTTATTTACGGTCACGGTTACCAAGGCCTCCAGTGTCAAGGTTTCAAAGCAATCCAGTAAATATAAAATACGTAAATCCTTACTTTCACACACACACTGAGGCAATATATATCACAAACCATTGTAAAAAGACATGGCAGACCCACTTCAATGGCAGAGTTTATTACACTGCAAGCAGACCATTTTTATGAAAATCACTTGCGGACATTGAACAATGCAGATCGCCTCCAGCTGTGAATGTTCCGGAGCTTTTTTTTCTAGGCGCAATAAAGCATTGAAGTCAGGATAGAGGATCGCTCCAAGCAGGAATGCAGGCGGCATTAAATGCCTTTACACATAAATGTTACCATGCAGTTTATGGCTTCTAGATATGTCAACTTAGCAACCTGAAAAAGACCATTCTAACATGCCAAGCACTGTCAGGGAGATCTTCACTAACTCACTATTCAAATTAGAATGGCCTGCCCAGGAGACCAATATAGCACTTGTATCTACCATGCCTGGAATAAACCCCACAAATTTCATTTGTGGGGCTTACCAGTCCTATAATGGAGTGGCTGCATTAGTTTCTCCCCCCCCCCCCCCAGGGAAAAAACATTTTCAGCAGCTACAGAAAACATTGTTTATCCTGCCAGAAATGCAGTGTCCCTGTCACTTCCAGTAAGCTACAAACACAGCAAAAACAAGATTACCTTGTGCAAACTATTAACCCTTCCATGTAATGGAGATGAACAAAGGCAGACATGTTTAACCACTTCAGCCCTAGAAGGTTTTACCCCCTTAAAGAACCTGGCCGTGTTGCTTTAACTGACAATTGTGCAACGCTGTACCCAAATAAAATATAATTTCCCCCCCCATAGGAGCTTTCTTTTGGTGGCATTTGATCACCTCTGCGTTTTTTTTATTTTTTGCACTATAAAAAAAACAAACAAAAAAAAAAGACCAACAATTTTGAAAAAAAAGTCAAAGAATTTACTTTCTGCTATAATGCATATTAAATAAATAAAAAAAAATCCAATTCAGGGCAATATGTATTCTGCTACATATTTTTGGTAAAAAAACAAAAACAAATAAGCGTATATTGATTGGTTTGCGCAAAAGTTATCACGTCTACAAACTATGGGATTTTAAGGCCTTTTTTTTTTTTTTTTTACTAGCAATGGCTGCGATCAGCGATTTTTTGTGGGACTGCGACATTCCAGCGGACAACGCGGACACGTTTGAAGCTTTTTTGGGAACCAGTGACAGTGATCAGTGCTAAAAGTATGCACTGTTACTGTACTGACACTAGCAGGGAAGGGGTTAATACCAGGAGCGATCAAAGGGTTAGGCGTGTACCTAGGGGGTGCTGGCTAACTGTGGGATGGACTCACTGGATGAACACAAAGATCCATGTTCCTGCTTAGCAGGAACACAAGATCACGGTCTTCCCTTTCAGAACGGGGATCTGCCTTGTTTACATAGTGATCACCGCCCCCCCCCCCCCTGGCCAATCAGCACGCGCCCCTGCTGTCTATTGCATGAAATTACGTACATGTACGTCGTTTCATGCAATAGAGTCGACCTGCCCAAAGTTTATGTACTGTGACGGGTCGGCAAGTGGTAAAGGAGATGTTCACTGTTAGAACAGGTTACGCATTTTTAGGGTGGAACATGTAACATGTTCTAGCTGCTGCAGCTCTCCATCACCCTGTGACAGCGGGCAAGGGTTCTTCTTCCGGCACCCACTGTCACAGTTTGCAAAGAGCACAGCTATGTGAGGCTTCGCCCACATAGCCACGTCATTCATTCAGTTTCCTGTAAATCAGGGGTAGGCAACCTGGGGCCCTCCAGCTGTTGTGCAACTACATTTCCCATGAGGCATTGCAAGGCTGGCAGTTACAATTATTCCCAGAAGCATGATGGGACTTGTAGTTCTGCAACAGCTGGAGGGCCCCAGGTTGCCTACCTCTGCTGTAAATGAATGCCTACAAGTTCCGTCAGCTTGTAGTTTCAATGAGCTACCAGGGTACTGGTGAGCACTCCGCAAGTCCATTTATTCTTCCTGCTCTCAGGAGGTACGGGCAGACTGCTATGCTGAGAGTCTGCAGGAGTCCAAGATTGCACCCGCAGGCTCCAGGGAAAAAAAAAAAAAAGCAAAGAAAGGCCAGAGGAGAGATTTGGGGTCTAATGGATCCCAGCTGTCTCCATAAAGGACCAGTGACAGCCCATGCTTTCAAAGGGATGCTGTTCAACCCTTGTAATAGCAATACAGTTCATTAAATATAAGAGACAGCGTAAGAGCGCCCCCTTTCACTGTGCTTACATGTAAAAGCAAAAGCATACGCAAGTCCCGCATATATATGCAAAACGGTGATCGCACCACACATGTGAGGCATCGCCACAAAGAGAGCGAGCAATTTTAGCTCTAGACCTTCCGTGCAACTCTAAACTGGTAACCTGTAAATGCTATTAAACCGTCACGAATGGAGAATTTTATGTACCGTAGTTTGGCACCATTCCACGGGCATACGAAATTTTAAAAAAGTGACATGTTGGGCATTCATTTACTCGGCGTAACATATTTTATATTTTAATAAAAATCCGTAGGCATTTTATAGTGTTTGTGTGCAATAAAATTAGTCAAAGTGCATTCTTTTGAAAAAAATACATTTGAAAAACGGCTGCGCAAGACAAAAAATTACAACACCCACCAATTGATTCTCTAGGGTCTCAGCTAAATATTTGAAGGTTCTAAGTAATTTTCTAACAAAAAAAATACTGATTACATGTAGGAGAGAAATGCCAGAACTGGCCTGGACCTTGTGACACAACCACAGCTTCCTCCATATATACAGTGGAGTGAGTGTAGCTTCATTGTCATCTTAAATTCTTTGCGACTAAAGTTGCTTTCTTTTGGGAGTACAATGGAGTATTTTTTCCCCAATGAATAATTTTTATGGTAATGGAGTGGCTGGTGCACCCTCTTTGATTCGGGGCGTGCCAGAACAAACGCAATACAGTTCACACTGGTGTTGACTACAATTGCTTCTACCACAGAGCTGATTTTTTTTATAATAATAATAAATATATATATATATATATATATATATATATATATATATATATATATATATATATATATATATATATATATATATATATATATATATATATATATATATATATATATATATATATATATATATATATATATATATATATATATACACATCACGATTTTCCTGGGGATTGATAAATCATGGACAGGCAGACTTTCCATCCCTCTGGGAGAGATATATCTTCCATTCTGTGCCAGTTTAATATGAAAGCTGGATGTCACACATAGGACCAAAACAGGGTGCGTCTCACTACATTGTATTCAGAGTTCACCAAGTGCTCAAAGGTTGTGTTGGCACTTTCCTAAAGGAGCTTACTTGACGTATTTGTAGCATGCAAACAAGGAACATAGCTGTGGGCATAAGCACTTAAGAATTGGGAAAACACTGGTAAGCCACTCTGTATTAAATGTCCTAACATTTCACCACAAGAAAAAAAAAAAAAAATGGAAAAAGGGAATATACACAATAAAAAATAAAAAAAAAGCAAAGAAAAAAGGTCTGCACTGGAGCTGGATGCCAAGCAGTGTTTCATAATGGCTCTCCAATGTCCTTCTGCAGAACGTCATTTCAGAAAGCTTAGTCAGTCCTACATTTGTTTTACAAACTGTATTCCACTCGCTTTATTTATTTTAGATTAGAACATGCAGTTTGCTGCACAGAAACATTAGCTGGCAAACAATAGCCAACGAGTATGGCAAGTAATCAGAAATTAAGGATTTTTTTTGGATCATTTGATAGAAAACAAAAAAATAGGAAGGAATCCAGACAAAACAAAAACCAAAAAACACTGCACTGAAATAGGTTGCTGAAATTCCCAGCGGTGAATAAGGAATAATGTGAAATGGGTTGCTTTCTTCCGGGAAAAAGAAAAAAAAAAAGAAGGCGCACCGACCTAGTGTGTTACCGTTTAAAAAGGATTTATTAAATATATTAAAACAATGGTCATACTCACAAAATGAGTTGTAAACAGCGCTTAACAGATATATCAGGTACGGAGCATCACCACCAAACAGATGGTATCAGACCGGTGTATGGCTGACACGTTTCAGAGGCGAACCCTTTCATCAGAACCTTGGTGTTCCGTAGTAGCTCCCTCATACAGAGGCTCTCACAAATTTATACAGGTGAGCATGTGCAGGGAGGCTCAACCATAGACCAGCCCCAATCCTGTGAGAGCCCCTGTATGAGGGAGCTACTACGGACCACCAAGGTTCTGATGAAAGGGGTTCGCCTCAGAAACGCGTCAGCCATACACCGGTCTGATACCATCTGATCCGTGCTATTATCGTATTCGGTGGTGATGCTGTGTACCTGATATATCATCTGTTAAGCGCTGTTTACAAGTCATTTTGTGAGTATGACCATTGTTTTAATATATTTAATAAATCCTTTTTAAACGGTAACGCCCTCTTTACTTTTTCTCGTTTTATGAATTCCCATGATTCTGATGAGGGCTGCAAGACTATAAAATTTACCTTGGAATCGGATTACGTTGCCCTATAGCAAGAGACACCAGAGCGCAGAGAATTTTTTGTGTGCTATTGCTTTAATCCTGAACAGACCGTTTTATAGACTTGTAGCTGGAGCTCTGACATGAAGAAGCAAAACCCTGCTAGATGAACACATATACATAGTTCAGTACATGGGGTCCCCGGGTTACAAACAAGAGAGGGTCTGGAGGCTTGTTCTTAAAGCGGTGGTTCACCCTAAACAGCAAGTTTCTACCATGAAATCCAGCATACTAGCGTGAGCTACAGTATGCCTTTATTTATTTATTTTGCGCCGTACTCACTGTTTAATCCCGTAGTTAAGTTTCAGACTCCCCGCGGGGAATGGGTGTTCCTATGGAGAGGGGAACATGATTGACGGCCGGCTATGGCGCGTCACGCTTCTCGAGTAGGACTCAGCTCTTCACGGCGCTATACGGCGCCTGCGCACAGACTAGGAGCTGACTGCGCAGGCGCCGTGAAGAGCCAAGTCCTATTTTGGCTATTTCCGGGAAGCGTGACGCGCCATAGACGGCCGTCAATCATGTTCCCCTCTGCATAGGAATGCCTACTAGTCTGAAACTTAACTACGGGATTAAACAGTGAGTACGGCGCAAAAAAATAAAATAAAGGCATACTGTAGCTCGCGCTAGTATGCTGGATGGCATGTTAGAAAAAAAAATTTTTTTTAGGGTGAACCCCCGCTTTAAGTTGAATCTGTTTGTAAGTCAGAACAGGTACATTTTTTAAGTGTAGCTCCAGCCAGAAAAAATATTTTTAAGCTTTTTGGATAGCATAGGGAAGCGTTATCACCCTTGTAATGTTTTTCTGTCTGTGTGCATCTGTTTAGAAGATTTCACCTCACTTTCTGTCCCAATGACAATTGGATTTTGAAAATTTGGGGTTGTTGAAACAAGGATTGGTGATAAAGCGTCAGTAGAGACACCCGTTTCCCAAAATAACTCTTATAGGAGAGAATTTCCCTTCCTAGGGGTAGATTTCCTCTCACTTCCTGTGGTCTCCCTCCGTTTGTAAGTAGGAGTCGTTTGTAAGCCGGATGTTTGTAGCTAGGGGACCCCCTGTACAAGACATTGTAAGTCAGTAATAGGGGAAAAAATAAATAAGAGGGTCTTCCTGTCTATGGTGATCTTGGTCTTTTTCAACTCTCAATGACTCACATTGGAGCACCCGTACCAGTGGATGTCAGTTGATGGTGAGGACCCAGTGCAAAGTGGCTGATGAATATATTACTTAAAAGGGGTTGTAAAAAAATAAAAAATAAAAAAAATCCCCTATATAGCTTTCTTTACCTTAGTGCAGTCCTCCTTCACTTACCTCATCCTTCCATTTTGCTTTTAAATGTCCTTATTTCTTCTGAGAAATCCTCACTTCCTGTTCTTCTGTCTGTAACTCCACACCGTAATGCAAGGCTTTCTCCCTGGTGTGGAGTGTTGTGCTCGCCCCCTCCCTTGAGGGGGGAGGGGCGAGCAGGAGAGTCAGGACGCCCACTAACACAGCTCCTTTATCTGCACCGTAGAGAGCGTCCCGGCTCTCCTGCTCGCCCCCTCAAGGGAGGGGGTGAGCATGACACTCCACACCAGGGAGAAAGCCTCGCATTACGGTGTGTAGTTACAGACAGAAGCACAGGAAGTGAGGATTTCTCAGAAGAAATAAGGACATTTAAAAGCAAAATAGAAGGTGGAATATGGATACTGTTTTTTGGTGGAAGGTGCACCCCCGGACAAATCGTTTATTAACACCTATTGACGTTCTGAACTGTTCTCACTATCATTTACTGCACACAAAAAACTTTCATCAGTGGTGCTGACCACAGGTTTTATCATTACCAGTATTACCTTAATTTTTAGCGCCGTTTTAGTATTTAATTAATCCAGGGACTGGACTGTTTTATCTATATACTAGTGTGTGTGTGTGTGTGTGAGAGACAGTTAGCTGGGGGAGAAGATCTTCCGCTAGCTGTCAGAATGGTAAATCGGGGGAGAGCAGGGGCTGGTCCATATGCAACAGGTTACACCCTGAATATGGGTGCAACGTGTTACCAAAAAATGTATCCTTTAAAGCGGTTCTCCACCCTAAAGTGGAACTCCCGCTGATCGGAACCCTCCCCCCCTCCGGCATCACATTTGACACCTTTCAGGGGGAGGGGGGTGCAGATACCTGTCTAAAGACAGGTATTTGCACCCACTTCCGGCCACACAGTCTCAGGGAGACTGCGGGCATGACGTCACCTGCCCCCCCCCCATTGTGTTCTGGGAACAGGCTCTCAGTACACAGCGGGAGCCAATCGGCAGGCGTAGCACGACTTGCGCATGAGCCGTAGGGAACCGGGCAGTGAAGCCGGAGCGCTTCACTTCCTGGTTCCCTCACCGAGGATGGCGGGGGGCGGCGGAGGGGGGGGGAAGCGCGTTGTGTATGCAGTGGGACTGCTCTGGAATAGCCACCCAACACAGTCCCACTGCATCTGATGTGAACCAGCCTTTAGGCTTTCTTCCCTCTGTTTTCAGCTGGTGATATGGCCAGTAACACACCTCCTGTATTGGAGTGCCCCACTCTGGATGAAGCAGCACAGGGGCTCAGCACACAGCACCATTGTTAGTCAGAGGGGAGGGTTAATGTATCTAAATCTGCTAGTACATCTAACAAATTGAAGCTCAACTCCAGTTTATACTTTAAGCAGTACTATAAGCAGTTTTTTTTTTTCATAAAAGTTTTATGTTGTTAAAGCGGGGGTTCCGCGGGTTTAAGTTTTTTTTTTTTTTTTTTTAAAGGTTTCTGGTGCTCTTACCTTGTGTAGGTAATCGCTCATCTGTCCCAGTCTTTCAGCCCGCTGCAGTGGTAATCGCGAGAAAACGATATTTTATAAAATTCTAAGATGGACGTTACCATCTTTACTGTGGGCACTGTGAAGCCCAGCTCGTTCTTCCGGGATGCGGCGAATGCTGACACGCTGGCGAAGTCACATGACCCGCCTGACATCACGTGACCCGCGAGACGCTCCCAGGAGACAAAGCGCTGATGGGGGATTTTGGAAAACCACGCCCACTCCCGCGGGGAATAGTGAGTGACAGCTCACAAAAGGGCCTCGTTTCAAGGTAAGGAGGCCGATTAAAAAAATAAAAAAAAAGCGAATACATAGTGTACTATGGCTGAAGTTATTAAGAAGCAGAACTTGTAAATTAGGGTGAACCTCCGCTTTAATAAAAGCTGATCATTGTAAGCACCCCTGCAAGTGGCAAATTGTAGATTTGGTGAGCTGCAATATAATACATTTCTTGATTAGATATCCTTCAGCCTTAAACCCTAATGTATAACATTAACAGACAAACATGCACTGGTCAACAAACAATGACCTATGGAAGAACTTCCAGATGTGCCCTGACAGACCTCTACACTACAAAGATGAAGACAGACAGACAACCATAAGCGCGAATTCTTCTTTTTTCAATAAAAATAGAAAACATTACAATCACTTTAACCACTTAAGCCCCGGACCATTTGGCTGGCCAAAGACCAGGTCACTTTTTGAGATTCGGCACTGCGTTGCTTTAACTGACAATTGCGCAGTCGTGCGACGTGGCTCCCAAACAAATTTACATCCTTTTCCCCCCACCCCCACAAATAGAGCTTTCTTTTGGTGGTATATGATCACCTCTGCGGTTTTTATTTTTTGTGATTTAAACAAAAATAGAGCAACAATTAAAAAAAAAGAAAAAAGCAATATTTTGTTATTTTTTGCTATAATAAATATCCAATTTATTTTTTATTTATTTCTCAGTTTAGGCCGATACGTATTCAACATATTTTTGTTAAAATGGCAATAAGCGTATATTGATTGGTTTGCGCAAAAGTTACAGCGTCTACAAAAAAATAGGGGATAGTTTTATGGCATTTTTTTTATTATAATTTTTTTACTAGTTATGGCGGCGATCTGCGTTTATCGTGACTGCGACTTTACGGCAAACACATTGGACACATCTTTGGGACCATTGTAATTTTTACAGCGATCAGTGCTATAAATATGCACCGATTACTATGAAAATGTTCCCTATTGTGTGTTCTAACTGTGGGGGGAATGGGACTCACTAGGAGAGATCACAGATCGTAGTTTCTACTTTGTAGAAACACACGGATCTGTCTTCGCTCCTCTCGCAGCACAGGCATTTGTGTGTGCACACATGCATGCGCGTGCCTCCCTCTGGTGGCTCTCCTGGGCAAAGCCGTATAGAAGCCAATCAGCTTTTTTTTGTCAAAGCTTAACATTTAACTTGAGGCACAACTTTTTTTGTTTTGGATAGAGGGGAGAGGGATAAGAACACCTGTCATGTTTTAATTGCAGTCTGTGCCCCATTAGGGAGATTTCACACTCTCCATTTGTCCTGTTTACCATCATCATTAAAAGTTAAAGTAAAATAAATCCACAATTTTGATTTGTCCCCAGAGAAGAAAAAAAAAAAAAAAGGGGGGGGGGGGGGTCTTCCAATGGGGATACTAGTTCTGGTGGCCTGGGGGTACCCAAGAGATTACCTTAATTTGCAGGGATCTCCTCTCATTTCCTGTTTTGGCTATGGGACAGGAAGTGAAAGTAAATCTCCCCATTGGGACAAAGAGGGCAAAAATAAACCTTACAAGTGTTATAACCCTCCCTTACTCTATCCAAAATGAAAAAAAAAAAAACATTGACTACACTTCTACTTTAAAAGGGGTTGTAAAGAGAATTTTTTTTTTTTTTTAATAACAAACGTGTTATACTTACCTCCACTGGGCAGCTCGTTTTGCACAGAGTGGCCCCGATCCACGTCTTCTGGGGTCCCTCGGCAGCCGTCTCTGGTCCTGCCCCGCAAGAACTTTCCACCTTCATGCGAGCAAGCTCACATGTTGGTAAGTTCTTGCGGGGGCGCGCTCCCGTGATACAGCCGACGGCTATAGCCGCTCACTGTATCACTCTGGCCCGCCCCCTGTCGCACCGCGTCATTGAATGTGATTGACAGCAGCATGAGCCAATGGCTGCGCTGCTTTCAATCCATCCCCTCAACGACTAGGCTGAGTGGCGAAGAGGACGTCGGGGGCGAGCGCGGCAGGTGAATGGGCTTAGGCAAGTAAAACGGGATGCATTAAGGTGAAAAAACATGTACCTTTAGTGTCCCTTTACCTGAACAAGTTGAAGTTAGAAGATTGACTACATTTGTAGAGTGCAAATTCTGATGTAGCTCTGCATTGTAGCCAATCAACCCCAATGATTTAAGTATTTATGCATTCTATTTCTGCTTCTCTTTAGCTTTCGTGTAGGCCCCATGTACACTGGGGGCCGGATTCACGTACAGCCGCGTATCTTTGTGCAGGCGTAACGTATCCTATTTACGTTACGCCTCTGTAACGTAGACGGGCAAGTGCTGCATTCTCAAAGCACTTGCTCCGTAAGTTGTTGCGGCGGCGTAGCGTAAATAGGCCGGCGTAAGCCTGCCCAATTCAAATGTGGGACAGGGGGGAGTGTTTTATGTTAATGTTATGTGAACCGACTGACGTTTTTCACGAACGGCGCATGCGCCGTCCGTGGACATATCCCAGTGTGCATTGCTCTAAATACGCTGCAAGGACGTATTGGTTTCGACGTGAACGTAAATTACGTCCAGCCCCATTCACGGACGACTTACGCAAACAACGTAAAATTTTCAAATTTTGTCGCAGGAACGACAGCCATACTTAACATTGGTACGCCGCATATACGCCTCATATAGCAGGGGTAACTTTACGCCGGGAAAATCCTAACGCAAACGGCGTATCTGTACTGCGTCGGCCGGGCGTACGTTCGTGAATTCGTGTATCTAGCTGATTTACATATTTCTAAGCGTAAATCAGCGTACATGCCCCTAGCGGCCAGCGTAAATATGCAGTTAAGATTCGACGGCGTAACAGACTTACGCCGGTCGGATCTAATAGAAATCTATGCGTAACTGATTCTAAGAATCAGGCGCATAGATACGACGGCACAACTCAGAGATACGACGGCGTGTCTGGAGATACGCCGTCGTATCTCATTTGTGAATCCGGGCCTGGGTGTTTAGCCCTATAGCAAGGGGCCCTGGCATTTAATGGGGACAGGTATTCCGTCCAGCCCTACTGCTAGCAGCCTGTCAAACCCTATGAGCAGCTGACAGCTGTTGTGGTTAGACCGGGCTGGATGGTGCACCTAGCGATGTAAACGATTAGGACAGCATGCGCCCAGAGATGAATGCCTGGGTTCTGGACACCTGTCTGGGTACAAACTGCCCTAAGCATTCATATCACTAGGTGCACATTAGTTTAGGGGACTATAAAGTTCTGCTTTAAGCATTAGAAATAATGATTGTAGACTAAAAGAACACTGAAAGTTTATATTCTTACAGAGCAATTTGTTCATTCCTCCACAAGCAGCCATAGAAATCTGGATACTTTGATTGTTTCATCCTTACAAGGGTTTTGGGCAGTGAGAGGAAAAACATTAATTTCCTCTGTTCGCTTTCCCTCCACACAACACAACAACTGGTTCCAATTCTGGGTAAGAGACAATGTGTCTGGCAGATTCCATCATCTCAAGGAAAAAAAAACGTTTTATATAAAGCTAAAATTTATGAGTGAACACTGGAGGGATTGTCAAGCTATGCTTTGCTGAAATGTATATAGGGCCGCTATAGATCAGCCTGGCATAAATGAACAAGGATTGGTGTAAAACGTAGATCATTCTCCTCTGTCACAAATGAAACCCATCACTAACCTAGGCAGCTCAGACAGAGCAGAGAGGGAGATGCAGGCAGCTAAGTGGTTGCAGATCTGGACTTTTCCTACCAGGTTGATGTTAGCCCTGCTACATTTATTCCTCCAGAATCTCCTTATTGGTCTTGTAATGTGAACAAAGGGGCTGATCGGGAAAGGGTGGCATCAAGTTAGGCATTTCAAGGGATAATCAAGAACTGCATAGATATATTCAGTTGCTATATGTATGCTAGCTAAGCAAGTTAACCCAAATTGTATGTATATTATGGAGTGGATTTACTAAAACTAGATCAAAATCTGGTGAAGCTGTGCATGGTAGTCAACTACTTCAGATTGTTCAATTAAGCTTTGACAAAACACAAACACAAACACACACACACACACACACACACGAAGCCGATTGGTTTCTATATAGAGCTGCACCAGATTTAGCACTCTCCACTTAGTAAATCTCACCTTATGAGTGGATGGCTGCTGCTTGGTGTAAAATGCATACCTTTCTACAAGCTAGCTTCTGCACAGAGCACCATGTTTTTGGATGCTACAGTAATGAGAGCAGAGGCTGTGGCAGGCTCTAGTTGCATCCGTGCCCACTCCTCTCTCCTCGACCGTATTTTTTTTCCCACCATAGAATACACAGTGGAATACTTACCCTGTTTCCACAAAAATAAGCCCTACCCCAAAAATAAGACCTAGTGCAAGTTTCTGGGATGGCTGCCATATAAGCCCTACCCCAAAAATAAACCCTAGTTAAAGTCCTTGTAAAATCATGTAATCGGTTCTGTAAAAAGATTATAAATGTGCAGTGTGTCTCCTTGTGTAACATTATTGCGGAAAATACCTAAATGTACAGCGCCGCTGGGCACTCATGTGACCCGCCGGAGCTCTTCTCTTGGCCGATGTCAGTAGACCCTCCTTCTGCAGAGTTCGAAACAGGCAGACATCAGTGGGGATCTTGGCCTCTCCCTCGGCAGTATTCGAACAGGGAAGAAAAGCTTTGGCGGGCACGTGAGCGTTCAGTGGCGCTGTAGAAAAACCGGAGTTAGGCTTACCGGTAACTCTGTTTCTAGGAGTCTTCCAGGACAGCCTCTTGAGACCTTGGGCTCCTCCCTCCGGGACAGGAAACACGTACACCCTTTTCTTTAAAGGGCAGTCCTCCAGGTCTCCTCCTCAGTTTGCCCGAGAAATAACAGAAGACTCTGAAAGACACAATCTACACATCGTTAGATCATTACCACACTACCAGTTCCTAGATTGACACCGGGTGGGAAAAACTCCGGCTGTCCTGGAAGACTCCTAGAAACAGAGTTACCGGTAAGCCTAACTCCGGTTTTTCTCTAGTCGTCTTCCAGGACAGCCTCTTGAGATGATAAGCAAGAAACTTACTCTTTTTAGGGTGGGACCACTGTCTGTAGGACCCTTCGTCCGAAGGCCTGATCTTTATCTGACATAAGGTCCAACCGATAATGCCTTGCAAAGGTTGAATAGGAAGTCCAGGCTGCCGCCTTACAGATCTCTTCCGGGGAAGCTCCGGCTCTCTGCCCAAGAAACTGCAACTGCCCGGGTAGAGTGGGCTTTGACAATCGGTGGTTCTTTACCCCCTATCTGATAAGCCTCAGTAATTAGCATCCTTAGCCATCTGGCTATAGAGGATTTAGACGTCCCGTAACCTTTACGGGTACCAGAAAAATTAACAAAAAGGGAATCACTAAGTCTAAACTGCTTAGTGGCCTCTAAATAAAATAAAATATTTCTTTTAACGTCCAGTAGGGACAACAATTCCCCCTCATCATTCTCTGACGAGGAATGCAGAGTTGGTAGGATAATATCCTGAGTTCTGTGGAAGGTAGATGCCACTTTTGGCAAATAATTTGGGTCCGTCCTAAGAATGACCCTATCATCTAAAACCTTCAGGAAGGGCTCTCTAATAGAGAGGGCCTGAAGATCACTAACTCTTCTAGCCGAGGTTATGGCGACTAGGAATGCTGTCTTTAATGTCACATGTTTCAGAGAAGATTCCTCCAGCGGCTCAAAAGGTTTGTTGGTGAGAGCTTTTAGTACCAGCGAGAGATCCCACGTAGGGCATGCTTTAACCCTAACGGGCTTGGATCTTGCCAGGCTTTTGAAAAAGTTTCTAACAAAGCGATCCTGCTGAAGGGGAGTCTCCAAAAAAATGCTTAAGGCCGCAGCCTGTACCTTGAGGGTCGATATAGAGCCAGTCTCTTTAGGCTGGTGAACCAAGGTCGCTTCGGCCAAAACGGCGTGACCAGAATCAGGTCCGTGCATTCCCTGATAAACTTCTGAATTACCCTGGGAATTAATCTCACTGGGGGAAAGGCATATGCTAGGTTGAAATGCCAGGGATGGGCGAAGGCATCTATGCCCTTCGACCTGTCCTGATGGTGGATAGAGAAGAACACTGGAACTTTCTTGTTCCCTTCTGCTGCGAATAGGTCCACTTCTGGTAATCCCCAGAGAGAGACTATTTGTTCGAACACAACCTGGTTCAGACACCACTCGTCCTGATTTACTGACTGTCTGCTGAGAAAGTCGGCCAGGGTATTTAGAGATCCTTTCAAGTGGACTGCCGAAAGGTATATCAAATTCTTCTCTGCCCAGCTTAGAATTTGTGTCGCCGTGGCCTGAAGGGCTGGACTTCTTGTGCCCCCTTGTTTGTTTAGGTAGGCTACCGTAGACGCATTGTCCGTCCTTACTTGTAGGTGTTGTCCTACTAGGCGACTCCCGAAAGTCTGTATGGCCCTCAGGACGGCCAACAGCTCCTCTTTTTATCCTGCGTCCTTTCCAGAGCCTCTTGGAGGCCCGGACCAAACAAATGGTCCCCCGAAAAAGGCAAACCGCAGAGTTTTAGTTTTGACGCTGCATCTCCGGTCCACGTCTTTAACCAGACTGACCTTCTGGCCGCATTAACCAGGGCAGCTGATCTGGCTGCCAGCTTCACTGATTCAGAAGAAGCATCAGCTAGAAAGCCTACAGCTTTCATAAGCAACGGGAAAGATTTCAGAATCTGTTGCCTAGAAGTACCCGCTGTAATGTGGGCTTGAAGCCGATTGAGCCAACATTCTAGATTTCTAGCCACGCACGTAGCCGCCAGAGCAGGTTTTAGTGCAATGGTGGAGGCATCCCATGCTCTTTTGAGTAGTATTTCACCCCTTTTGTCCATGGGATCCTTAAGACATCCAAGGTCGTCAAAGGCCAGGTCGGTTCTTTTAGAGACCTTGGCTAGAGGTGCATCAAGCTTGGGGTTTTTGTTCCAGGGCTGTGATGCATTATCCTCAAAAGGGAATCTCCTTTTTAAATTCCCTGCAAAAAAGGGCCTTTTTTCAGGCTGCTCCCACTCCTGCAAGATAGCTTCTATTAGCGACTTGTGGACAGGGAAGACCTTGGTCTTTTGAGCACTGCACCCTTGGTATAACTGGTCGTGCTTTGATAACTGGACCGGTTCCTCTCGAATCTCTAAGGTTTCGTAGATAGCATTAAGCAATTCTCCTACGTCCTCTAGAGATAACTTGTATCTTGTCCCCCTGGAGGAATCTTCCTCTACCTCTGAGCCCGATGCTGAGTCCATCTGGGAAGAGGCTTGGGACCGTGTGGACCCACCAGCCTCCTCTTCCTCCTGCTCAAACACTCCGGGAGTGGCCACCAAGGATGGTGCACTAGAGGCTTTATAAATTGGGGATGGCATTTGCACCCTATCCATCATCCCCCTAAAGGAGCTGAATGTGGATGCCAATTCGTCCCTGACAGATGTCAAAACTTTATGACATTCAGCAGTGGAGTCGTCTTTAACTAAGCTGGCGATGCACTCAGCACATAAAGGCTTTTTCCAGCTAGAGCCTAACTTCTCCCCACACACAGCGCACTTTCTTTTTGGGGCCTGGACTGCTGTCTTGTCCTGAGCTTTGACCTGCAAGCAAACACATAGCCAAGCATAGTCGTCAGAAACAGCCCCTATGACCACACACCACTGTGAGATTAGTCAGAAAATAAGTGCGGGGGAGTCCCTCCACCAAGTTCCCCACCCAGGGAGGGAGAAGTGATAGTGGTCTGTTTTCAGACCTAATCCCCCAGAGTAAGGCAGAACGGCCTCGCCCCCTTACCTGGGAGATGCCGGAGCCGGTGGACCCGGAGTCTGTAGCCCTCGCTTCCTCCATCAGTCCCCGTGTTGTAAACAGCGCTGCTGCCGTGAAACACGCCGCTCCGGAGCCTTCGTTCCTCTGCTGCGCCTGTTGACGGACGGGACCACATCCGTCGGCGCCCCTTGATGACTCGTTCCTCTGACGCACTTCCGCCCGAGGAACGAATCCGCCCCGCCCCTCAGCGCCGCTCCGGAAGAGAAGTAAGTGCCGGGCGGCATGGCTAAGCCAGCGTCACTCACCGCCGCCATGCTGAGTCCCTGCTGTGGAATCCACGCTACTGAGGCCAGGTACTGGGGATAGGGGGGAGGATTTTAAGCCCCAAGGGTCCCCGCTCTCCCCGAGCGTAAAGGACAGCAGCAGGAACTTGGTGACCTCCTCTTCCGACCAGGAACAGAGGGGTACCAAGGCAGAGAGGGAAGTCCAGCATTCTCTAGTCCCTTGACGTGCTCCTTCCCTTCTGGCAGGAAACACAAATAACTGAGGAGGAGACCTGGAGGACTGCCCTTTAAAGAAAAGGGTGTACGTGTTTCCTGTCCCGGAGGGAGGAGCCCAAGGTCTCAAGAGGCTGTCCTGGAAGACGACTAGAGAAAATATATTTTCCACAATAAAGTTACACAAGGAAACACTCTGCATATTATGTCTTTTTACAGAACAGATTACATTTTTTACAAGGTCTTTAAGGTTTATTTGGGGGATTACAGCATTTCACAATGCTGACCCCTGAGCCGACAGGGGGAGGAACTTTTTTGTACATACCGTAAGTAAATAAGCCCTATTGCGTGTTTTTGGAGCCAAAGTTAATATAAAGACCATGGCCCAGATTCACAAAGGACTTACGACGGCGTATCTCCAGATACGCCGTCGTAAGTCTGAATCTGGGCCGTCGTATCTCGGCGCCTGATTCAAAGAATCAGATACGCCAGAATTTGTATAAGATACAACTGACGCAAGTCTCTTACTCCGTGGTATCTTAGGTGCATATTTACGCTGGGCGCTAGGTGGCGCTTCCGTTGATTTCCGCATTGAATATGCGAATGACCAAGATACGCCGATTCACAAACGTAGTTCCGTCCGGCGCATCTATATACGCCGTTTACGTAAGGTGTCACTTTACCCCTCATAAAGCAGGGGAAAGTCATGTTAAGTATGGACGTCGGAACAGCGGCGTATTTTTCGTTGTTTGCGCAAGTCGTCCGTGAATGGGAATGGGCGTAGGTTACGTTCACGTCGACTAAACATTGAGCCGGCGTAAGTTAGGGAGAAAATTTGATGCGATACTGAGCATGAGCGCGCATGCGCCGTTCGTTAGGTGCGTCATTTACGTGGGGTCACGATTCATTACCATACAACAAGCCCCCTACCAGCCTAGTTTGAATTAGTTGGGCTTACGCCGGCCCATTTACGCTACGCCGCCGTAACTTAGGGCGCAAGTTCTTTGTGAATACGGTACTCGCCTCTCTAAGTTAGAGCTGCGTAGCGTACCTAGGATACTTTCTGTGTGCAGAAACTGCCCCAGCGCCACCTAATACTTACCTGAGCTCCCCCTCTGTCCAGCAATTTCCACAAGTGCCTTTGGCGTTTTTCAAACATCATATACTTTAAAAGGTGGTACCACAAGAGTGTAACATATGTGCATTTCTCAGCACATTTATTAAAATCAAATCATTACGTTAGATTTTCTACACAGTCCATCATGAAGAAGAACTTGAGGGGATAATGAACTTGGAGTGCAGTGGCAAGTATGAAATGTAAGGACGCAATGAGGGGAATTTATCAAAACTGCAGAAGACAGAATCTGGAGCACTTGTGCATGTTAACCAATCAGTTTCTATTTTCAGCTCGTTAACCTTTGAAAATCAAAGTTAGAATTTGACTGTTTGCCATGCACAATTGCTCCAGATTCTGATAAATTCCTCTACGTGTCTATACTGCCTACATCAGGAGTGTTCAACACACAGGCACATATATCCCACACAGTATATATCTCCCCTAAATCTTTCCATCAGTCTACCCCCTCAGTACAGACCGAACCTCCAAACACAGGTTCTTGGTAGACTGACCCCCCCCCCCCCCCCCACATACACAGTTCAGACAACCCTACCCACATTACAGGTCCCCTATACCCCATTTCCCCCACCCAGATAGGGGAACACTTGGTGAAGAAAATTCCCCCCCCCGCCTAGACTCACTGGACACCATACTGTATGTAGTGAGTGCTCAGAGCGAGGGGAGGTTTTCCTCTGTCCCTGTCAGAGCAGGAAAGAAAACGTCTCACTCCGAACTGCTGCCGTCACTGAAGCACCGGGCTGTGGACTTGCTGGGGGTGCTGTGACCGCCTGACCTTTTTTTGGGGTGCTGCAGGGCCGTGCAACACAAAAAATAAATAAATACATATTCAGGCAACCACAGCCCCACCCCCAGCGAATCTGCAACTGGTAAAGACTCTACCCTACTGAGAATGAAGGACATTATATAAATGGAGGAGAGATAATGCCACATAGCTGCCCCCCCCCCCCCTTTTCTCTCCAATGCATTGTATGCTGTGAAAAGAACACAAGTATTTTGTGAATGGACAAGGAGTGAGGACACAAGGATGAGACTGGAGCCCTTTACTGCCACATCCGCTGCTCTAATCCCTTGCAGCACCCACAAATACAGTGCTTGGTGTAGAAGCCATCTGTAGCAAGGTAGAAGTTTTAAACCAAACAGCAGCACTCCACACGTATTAAACGCTCAATTATGCTGGCCATACATGGTTCAGTTTTGGTTCATGAGATGTCGACCGATAGATCATCTTCCTATGAACAGAATGGCTATACATGGATCAAAATTTGTCTGGTGCCTGCTGAACCGGACAAATTAGGATACATGTATAGTATGGCCTGCTTAAAGGAGTTGTAAAGGCAGGTATTTTATCTTTATGCATTCTATGCATAAAGATAAAGCAGCCCCCCTTAATTACCTACCTGATCTCCTTCTTTCTCCAGCAATGTCCAATAGCCATTGGCTCCCACAGCTATCAAAGTCAGTCAGCCAGCCAATCAATGGAGAGAGGGGGGGGGGTGGGGGCCAGGTTGGGGGTCCATGTTTGAATGGATACACGGAGCTCCGACTCTGGTTGGCTGTATCAAGCTGCTAGCTGAGGGGCACCCAAAGGAGGAAGAGGCTAGGAGCATCAAAGAGGGACATGAGAAGAGGAGGATCCGGGCTGCTCTGTGCTAAACCAACTGCACAGAGTAGGCAAGTATAAACATGTTTGTTATATAAAAATAAAAAAAAAACATGCACAAGCCCAGCAAGCACTTTAAGGGCTAGCTTACTTAGTGCACTTGAAAAAATTAAATGTAGCTGAATATCAATATTTAGTCATGCCAATTGAAGGTCAGTACAAATAGCAATACACGTTATACCCACTTTGCCTGCTGGACTGGGCGATGGGTACGTCTACCTTTGCATGAGATCACAGTCTGTCCTCTAGAGCATGCAAAAATTAAGTTCTGCTGTCCCAAGCAGACCATAAGGCTCCATGCACACTGGAATAAAAAACGTTGCTTCTACAGGAGTTTTGTGTTCTGCCTGTAGAAGCAACTCAATGTTATCCTATGTGTCCATGCACATTAGGACGTTAAGAGGCATAATTTTTAGAACAACGTTTAAAGGCAGGAAAAAAAAAAACCTTCTCATTCGCATTTGTGATTGGAGCTCACTGGCAAAGAAAACGTATAACTATCCTAAACTCATCTAAACTTTGTACAAAAAATGCTCCATATGAACATTTTTTTACGCCAAAAAGAACAGACGTTTTTTTAAGCCCAGAGTGCATGGAGCCTTAGAATGCTACTAGACAGAAATCTGATGTAAATGACTACATTTTCTATCAAGCAATTTACAAAAACAAAAACCATAGGATTATTACTTAGTCATGAGCGACTACGTTAGCTTCTAGTTGTTTGGTTAGAGATTCATCACTTCAAATATTTGTTTCACTATTTTTCACCAAGAAGAGCATCCAAACCCTTTAATAAAAGGAACCTTCTAGATGTCCACTTTGATCTGCACCTAATACCCAAAGAAGACGATTGCTGCAATAAGAACAGTGTTTATTCAAAGTAAACACCAGTAACAGAACTTCACAGGAGAGTGTTAGTATTGTCTGGGCAGTTGTGAGATCTTCTAAATCTGAGCTTACACTGCCCCACCGTGTAGAAGGACAATGCTGAGCACCACAGCAAGGTTACATGAGGATACAGATCCGCTGAGAACATGGTAGAATAGTACATGAATGAGATAAGCTGTGTGGAAGCCGACACGTCACTGTGTTTCAATATTCAGCCACAGTTTGGCAAGTTCTTAAAGATTAGCAGTTTGTACTTGAAAAAACAGACCTAGTATTTCAAACATACACATGAAGCTAAAAAATATAAAACAAAGTGTATTCTCTAAGGTTTCTTTCTACAGGCTTCAGGTGTTTGGGTCACATGGTTGGACCATCTAACAATGCTACTCGCAATTGTTAAAACGAGGAGCAGAGATGGAGGTGGGCACACAGGGGTTGATTTACTAAAGGCAAACAGACTGTGCACCTTGCAAAAGTAGCAAATACACACTGACCTTAAGATCAATGTTACTGCATTTATAACTTATTGGAAAAGATGGACTTGACCTTTAGCCCACGTTCATACTGAATGCGGGTTTGCGCACGATTTCAAACTGGCATTTTAGTCCGACTTCGGGGCGATTTGAGAGAGACATCTGCGCGGGTTCATGCACAGATGTCTATTGAAATCGGCTCAAAGTCACCAAAAGTAATGCAGAAACTGCTTTTGGGAATCAGTGCAGCCCGCAAAGTCAGCGTTGCAGCGATTTGGCTGGTGCTTGTCAAATCAAATCTCAATCAGCCTGGTGTGAACGAAAAATTAAGTCACATTACATCAGCCCCCCCCCCCCCCCCATAAACTTAAAGGGGTTGTAAAGGTAAATGTTTTTTCACCTTAAAAAACATCCGATGGTGCCGAGCCCCCGTTTTACTTACCTGACCCTTCGAAAGTCCCGGGCGCCTCCATGTGATCTTCTTCGGTTCCCAGCCTGGCCATTGATTGGCTAGGCTGGGCGGATTGATAGCAGCGCAGCCATTGGCTGGCACTGCTGTCAATCACAGCGGATGACGCGACACGCCGGGCCGAGTGATGCAGTCGGCGGCTATGCCCACCGCTGTATCACGGGAGCGTGCTCGCAAAAGCTTTCCACCATGCAAGCTCGCATGAAGGTAGAAAGCTTTTGTGAGGAGGAGCCGAGACAGCCGCCGAGGGACCCCAGAAGACTGGATTAGGGGACACTCTGTGCAAAACGAGCTGCACAGTGGAGGTAAGTATAACATGTTTGTTATTTAAAAAAATAAATAAAAAATCTGTCTTTAGTGACCCTTTAAGCCAGCCACACATTGGTTGAAATTTGCCTGGTAAAGCAGGAACCCCCTGAATTGTGATCCATGTTTGGGCAGGCTGGTTGTACAGGAGTCAATATTTATCAACTTTTGTGCAACCAGCCTGTTGGAAAATTCCACCGATTATAGCTGGCGGCCCTGAGAAATGTATTCTGAAATCTCCCCGCTGTCAGAAAATTACACAGTGAGAGGGATTCCCCTATTGACAATGATTGTGTGAAATGAGGAAATAAAGTATTTTCTGCTGTTAAATCTGCTGGTTAGAACAAAAAAAAATAAAAAATTTATATATATATATATATATATATATTAACTGGTGTATTGGTCAGCCTTAGTTTTTAAGCTACATGACATAAGGCTCCTTTGTTGTAGTCTACAAGAACATTGAGTCAGACTTAAAACTGTTACGATTATAGGTTTTCAAGTCTAATGAACTCTGTCCCAAAACTATTTTAGGTTTAAAACAAAAAAAATTATATATAGTGCCTTGCATACATTTTCAATAAATAAATTGTTCAGTACTAAAATTAATGATAACTTTTTAAAAATCAGGAAAATAAATACTGTATATTACCATTTTAATACTTAGCAGCCATGAGGTGTCACATCCAAGGCTACTTAAAGGAGAAGCATGGCCAAAGCCTTTTTTTTTGCCATACTTCTCTTGTGGATCTTATTCTGTGACCCAGAATAGCTAAAGATTGCTGTTGGCAGATGTCACAGTACTGCTCCAGGCTTTGGAAGGATCCCAACCATATTGTCAGGATCCACCCAGATGCCCAACTGATAGCTGGCTCTGCCTTTCAGTGTGTGGCTGAGAGCCAAAGCCAGCTGGGCCTGCCCCCTCTGCTACCCAGCATTCCAGTGAGTGCTGGAGGGGTAGAGCAAAGACTAGTGACAGACCATCACTGCTCTCTGCTTCAAGAAGACCTAGAACAGTGATCAGTGGCCATGTGATCATTCAGTTCTTGGGTTTAGAGCCAGTGGCGTTCCACTCGTTTTTCAGTGAACACAAACCCGAAGCCTCGGTTCTCTTCCCCGCCTCTCCATCACTAGTGTGGGTCCCCACTGACAGCTTGCGGCTTCACAGCCAGGTGCCCACTGCACTAGGGTTGTCACATCATCCCTTTAATCCAGGACACATTAATTACCACCTTAATCAGTCACAGAACTTGTGTAATTAAACTCACTTGGTGCCCTATCTGCATTAAATCAGCCCCAGAACCTGTGTAATTAATATGTGTCCTGGATTAAAGGGATGATGTAGCAACGCGAGTCGCACTGCACTGCGCTGTCCTGAATAGCCAAGCAATCTTCTGGGACCTGTGACATGTCCCGGGAGGGAGGGAAGGGGAGAGGAGTCGGCGCCTAGGCAGCATGGGCAGAAGTGGGAGGTGGATACCTGTCAAAACTAGGTACTCATTCCCCCAGAAAATGACATGCCAAATGTGGCATCTCAAGGGGTTACGACTCCTTAAAGCAGATGTTCCACTTTTGGGTGGAAATATGCTTAAAAGTGTGTACCAGAAGTACCCTGTATTAAGTGTATGACTGACTATTTTATACAAGCAATGAAAAATTGGATACAATAAAACATTAGCTTATAAGCAGCAAAAACTGGCCAAACAAAATTCTTGGGTTCCTTACCTCTCCTGTGCAATAAAAGTCATTTTTCTGATATTCCGGGAAGATTTGAAAAAATTGTGTGAGTGCACTAAAAGAGGGAACACAAAAGGAAGCAGCTGTTACACACAATCCGATTAAGCACGGTTCTGACATTCGGCCTTTCAAAGCGAGCAACTTTCAGCTCTCATTGGCCCTCTTAGGACTCATTCCCCCCTCCCTCCCTGGCAAACTCTCTCTCTCTCGAAGTCATAAGCCTAGGCTTTTTACCAGGCAAGAAACAGGAAGTGGTCTGTAAAAAGGTATTTACTGGCAGAGAAGTTAAAAACAAAGTTAAAACAATGGAGAAAAATAAATAAAATAAAAAAAGACTGAAGATCCGCTTTAACTGGTCAAAATGTCTTCAACACTAAAGTCCTGTCAATTGCAAGTACCACTAGCTATACCAGTGTTTCCCAACACCTGTCCTTAAGGCATCCCAACAGGTCATGTTTTCAGGATTTCCATCAGATGAATCAGCTGTGGTCATTTCTCAGGCAGTGAAACTGATCAAAATCACCTGTGCAAAATAATGGAATGCCTGAAAACATGACCTGTTGGGGCGCCTTGAGGACTGGAGTTGAGAAACACTAAGCTATACCAAGGCCCAGATATACGAGAACCTTCAAACATTGTTTCAGTATATTTTTCCAAGACAGGAAGTACAAGATAATAAACATTTTAGAAAATTGGTGTGCAAGATCTTATCGGCATATAAACACACACTTTTTTCCCCTGAAAATAGGGGGCAATCACGGTTGCGTATTTTTACGCCGATAGTGTACCTTGGAAGGGAAGGAGGAGGGCGAACTCAGACGGAATTCATGAGCCATCATCTCCTGTTCAGCTCTCATTCATCTCACACACACACACACACACACACACACACACACACACACACACACACACACTCCTCCGCCACTGGACCAGTGTTCTGTCTATCACAGGAGCTGGTCCAATGCCGATGGCGTGTGTGCGCGAGAGACGGCCAAATGAGAGCCGAGTGAGCCGAACAGGAGATGACTGCTCAGTGATTTCCTGCACTGTCCAGGCTGCATTGATGGTGAGGTTGCAGATGAACATTGAGGCTAAAAAGGGGCATTGATCAGGCTGCATTGGTGAGATGTGCTGAGATGGGCACTAAATAAGCTGCATTGATGGGCACAGACTCGTATTTTAATTCAAAGTTTTTCTTTTTTTAACCACCTTCCCGCCCAGACCAATTTTTAGCTTTCAGCGCTGTTGCACTTTGAATGACATTTGCGCGGTCATGCTACACTGTACCCAAACTAAATTTTTATCATTTTGTACCCACAAATAGAGCTTTCCTTTGGTGGTATTTGATCACCTCTGGGATATTTATTTTCTGCAAAAAAAAAAAATGACCGAAAAACATTGTAAATAAGTACATTTTCTCCTTCACTGATGGGCACTGATGGTACTGCACTGATGGGCACTGATGGTACTGCACTGATGGGCATTGATGGGCACGGATGGGCATTGATGGGCACGGATGGGCACAGATAGGCGGCACGGATGGGCACAGATAGGCGGCACGGATGGGCACAGATAGGCGGCACGGATGGGCACAGATAGGCGGCACGGATGGGCACAGATAGGCGGCACGGATGGGCACAGATAGGCGGCACGGATGGGCACAGATAGGCGGCACGGATGGGCACAGATAGGCGGCACGGATGGGCACAGATAGGCGGCACGGATGGGCACAGATAGGCGGCACGGATGGGCACAGATAGGCGGCACGGATGGGCACAGATAGGCGGCACGGATGGGCATCCATTGCGGCACTGATTGGCATCCATTTTTTGTGTCCTCATCCCTGGTGGTCTAGGGTGGCATACCTTTATTTTTATAATCCCTGGTGGTCCAGTGGGCATCCCTGATGGTCCAGTGGGCATCCTCGGGGGGGCTGTGCTGATAATCGATCAGCACAAACCCCCCCGTCACAGGAGCAGCCGATCGGCTCTCCTCTACTCGCGTCTGACAGACGCGAGTGAGGAAAAGCCAATTACCCGCTTTTCCTGTTAACATCGTGATCAGCCGTGATTGGACACGGCTGATCACGTAGTAAAGAGTCTCCGTGAGAGACTCTTTACCTTGATCGATGTTGCGGGGTGTCAGACTGACACCCTGCAACAACGATTGCTGCGATGCGCGCCCCCGGGGGCGCGCAGCGGCACAGAATCCTGAGGACGTCATATGACGTCCAGTCAGGATTCTACAACCACTTTGCCGACGTCAATATGTCATTGGCGGGCGGAAAGTGGTTAAATAAACAATTCCCTGAAACTTACCTCTTAAAATATAGGTGATAAATACGGTACAATAGAAAAAGGTCAGAAAATTGTTGTTTTGAAAAAAAACTGTGTGGTAAGAACACATTTATTGAATTTATGGTATATTATCAAAGCACACACCTGTACAGATCTCTTCCTACATCATCTTGATTCACTGCATAACCTTTATCATTTCCTGTGAAGCTGAAGCCTGTTCCAACCTAGCACAAAACAACAATTATTGTATGTACAACATAAACATGTACTAAAAGTTCATTTATGCTCAAAAAAAATGTAATTTTTTTAAAATCAGATACTTTTTTTATTGGGTTTCCAACAAAAAATGTATTCAATATGAAATATAATTCTGTATATATGTGTGTGTATGTGTATGTATATACACACACACACACATATATATATATATATATATATATATATATATATATATGTGTGTATGTATACACACACACACACACACACACACACACACACACACACACACACACACACATACATACATACATACATATATATACACACATACATACACACACACACACACACACACACACACACACACATATATATACACACATACATACATACACACACACACACAGGGAGAGTTACTAAAACTGGTGCACTCGGAATCTGGTGCAGATGTGTATAGTAACCAACTAAGCTTTGATGACAAAACCTGGAACCTGATGGTTCTGTCATAGTAACCAAACCAGGACAGGAGCTTTTGGAGAGGACTGCAGGGTGGCATTTTGCCTACCGACTATGGGCCATGGCTTTTTACGAAACATTACTCTTTGGGAGGGGAGTGCCTGGGGGACCCTTGGAGTGGTCTTGTTTCTGATTGAAGTCCATGTCTCCTTAAAAACACAGACTCTGGGAAATGGAGGACCCAGATACATATTTAGGACCTCTATGCCCAAAACCAGCAATGATCGTTTTAGATTGTGATAGTCAGAGCAGATGTTAAAACAGCTCAAAGCAACCCGATTCTGCAGTCTCCTGATCTAATCTTAAAGGGGTTGTAAAAGGTACAATTTTATTTTCCTAAATAGCTTCCTTTACCTTAGTGCAGTCCTCCTTCACTTACCTCATCCTTCCATTTTGCCTTTAAATTTCCTTATTTCTTCTGAGAAATCCTCACTTTCTGTTCTTCTGTCTGTAACTCCACACAGTAATGCAATGCGTTCTCCCTGGTGTGGAGTGTCGTGCTCGACCCCTCCCCTGGTATACAGGAGAGTCAGGACGCCCACTAACATACAGCCCCTTTCTCTATCTGCAACGTAGAGAGTGTCCTGACTCTCCTGTAGTCCAAGGGAGGGGTCGAGCACGACACTCCACACCAAGGAGAAAGCCTTGCATTACTGTGTGGAGTTACAGACAGAAGAACAGGAAGTGAGAAATTCTCAGAAGAAATAAGGACATTTAAAAGCAAAATCGAAGGATGAGGTAAGTGAAGTTGGACTGCACCAAGGTAAAGGAAGCAATTTTAGAAAAAAAAAATTGTACCTTTACAACCCCTTTAAGTCGTTACGTGTCAAGTGTCTGTCTCAATATGCGACACCTAGGTTTGCAGTCACCTATTGTTTCTGTCTGTCTGATCATCTGTTGGAGATGTGATTAATATTGTGTCCACTTTACCTTGGTTTGTGTTTATAATAATAATAATAAATGTACTATGTATCCAGGGTTGTGGGTTGGGTGCCAGACGGTCTGGCCACCTAGGCTGGTTTAAGTGGCTAGTTAATTTGTTCAGGTTAATTAAATCACTGCCAGCTATTAGTTGCTAGAGGTATATTAGCATCTGTTTTCTGTTAGTTGTTCATTAGCTATGTTCATAATATTCCCGTATACACATTTCTAAAATAAATATCTCCTAAACCTGCACCATTTAGGAGATATTCTAGTGAGCAGCAGCCGGTGAAGTCACCAGCGCATAAGCTCTGTAGGAACCGCATACCCGTGCCATTCCTTCAGAGTTCTGTGTCGTAGCCATGACTCCTATGCACAAGCACCGAAGCGACAGCATCGCGGCTCGGCCATTCAAGTGACCGAAGCCCGCAAACCCGGAAGCAAGACTGGGTGAAGATGGAAGCCTCTGCAGCGGTGACAGCGTGCCACTGGAGGGCTTCATTTCATGGAAAGTCTCTCACAATGTGCTAGTATGCAATGCATACTAGTACATTATAGCTTTACCTTGCAGGGGAATTTTTTTATTTTTTAAAGTTAAGTACCGCTTTAATGAACACATACATTAATGCTAAACTCAGAACTCAGAACTTTGAGGGGGAAAAAAAATCTATTCAAGTATATCTTAACTCAAAAAAGCCCCTTCTATTGCTCTCAGGCCCCGTACACACGAGAGGATCCATCCGCTGGAATTGATCTGTGGACCGGCTCCAGCGGATACATCCCCTGGTGTGTACAATCCAGCGGATCTGTTTCCGCGGATTTTTATCCCCTGGGATGGATTTCCAGCGGATTAAAATTTGAAGACATGCTTTCAAATCTATCCGCTTGAATCCATCCCAATGGATTGATCCGCTGGTCTGTACAGACTCACCGGATCAATCCGTCCGAATCAATCCCCCCGCATGCGTCGTAATGATTCGACGCATGCGTGGAATTCCTAATATGACAGCGTCGCGCACGTCACCGCGTCATCATCGCGGCGACGGCGCGACACGTCATCGCGATGGGATTTCGGCGCGGATTTCGATCCGATGGTGAGTACACTCCATCGGATCAAAATCCTCGCAAATCCTCGAGAGGATTTATCCGCGGAAACGGTCCGGTGGACCGAATCCGCGGATAAATCCTCTCGTGTGTATGGGGCCTCAGGTTCCTCAAAATCCATAACTTCCTTTTCTTTCTGCTGTGATCCAGCTTCCTACTATGGGGCGTCTACATTCATTCGCTGTGGTTGCACTGTATGTAGGAACTTGGCCACCTTCTCTTGCTCACTCCTGAGATGGGATTTGGGATTTGTAGTGTGCATAAAGCAGTGAACATTTTGTGGGGGAAATTTGAGGTTCAGGAGCTTGCAGTGGACATTAGAGGTAAAGCCACAGAAAGAAATAACTCAAAAGTGGAATCTCCGCTTGTTTGCCTCCTCCCCCCTCCAGTGCCATATAGAAGGCTTCACGGCCAGTTTCCCTCAACACAAATGGCGGTGGCAGCACCTGAGAGCCGATCAGAAAAATCAGCTGGGGTGTCGACATTGCAGTATCCGTGGACAGGCAAGTGTCCCAAAGCGCTTCTTTAATGAATAGAGTAAAGGGCTTGCTGACCGTATAACTTAGATACACAGTGGCAAAGCAGCACGGCTCTACTGGATCACGTACCTAGTACATGATCCGACACTTTCAGATCTGGGGCACGCATTTGTGCCACTGACAGCGCACTCCTGCTGTGATTATACATAGCAGGAGCTGACCGGCGGGTACCGCGGTTGCAATGTCCGCGGACACCCACCAATCCCCCTATGTAAACAAGGCAGATTGCCATGACTTCCCCATGTATGAGCCTCTCCCTCACAGTAAGAGGAAACCAGCTAGGCAAACAGTTAACATTTTGATCGCCCCTGTTAACCCCTTCCCAGCCAGTGTCATTAGTGCAATGACCGTGCAATTTTTTTAGCACAAATCACTATTAGTGTTACTGGTTCCCAGAAAGTGTCAGTGTCCAATTTGTCCGCCACAATATTGCCACCCTGCTTTAAGTCGCTGATCGATGCCATTACTAGAGAAGAAGAAGGAGGATGAGGATGATGAGGATGAGGAGGATGAGGAGGTTTGTTTTTGGAAATTGCAGGTGTTTTGTTTTTAGAGCAAAAAATAAAAACCGCAGGAAGTGATCAAATACCACCAAAATAAAGTTCTATTTGTGGGAGAAAAATTACAAATTGTGTTTGGTTACAGCGTTCCACAACTGCACAATTGTCAGTTAAAGTAACAGTGTCGTATCACAAAAAATGGCCTGGACATGAGAGGGGGGGGGGGGATAAATCTTCCAGAGGGCAAGTGGTTAAGTAGTGGATGTGTATGGATTATTTTATGGAGAATAAGGATAAAGTTTTGTGTAAAGTGTTTTTTTTTTATCTGCCTGGCATTCAGCTTTAAATCAAGACAACACACAAGTTACCGTACTTATTTTCCTTAGAAGGCAAGACTTACGGGATTATCTATATAGAGCATTGAATATTTGTTTGTCCAGGAAAATTCCCGATGAACCACTATAAGGACACAAGAACATGTGGTCAGTCATAAACAAAAAAATACAAGGAAAATAGCACTGACACGGCACAGCTGTTTCCTCTACACAAACAGAGGTTCAGATCCAGCCATGAACTCACAAATGCACAAATAAATTATACTGTGGATCACTGCTCAGGCTTTATTATGACCTCTGCGTGTGTTGGAATGTGAGAAGCATTCATTTAAATTTGAAAAATGCACACGTGACTTGTAGAGATAGCATTACCCTTTAGGGCCATTACACAAGAGTTAATTTAGAAAACCTGTACCGAGAGGATACCCACACTCCCACAGAGGACCTTCTAAAAATGTTAAGCCCCATACACACTATCAGTTTTCCTGCAGGTTTTTCTCTTCAGGTTTACCAAAACCATATAATATGAGGTCAAACCTTAAGAGTTTCAATTTGTATGCAATCAGGCAGGCCCTTGCACTACATGGTTTTGGTAAACCTGAAGAGAAAAACCTGCAGGAAAACCGATAGGGGTAGATTCACAAAGGAGATACAACGGCGTATCTCCAGATACGCCGTCGTATCTCTGAGTCTGGCCGGTCGTATCTATGCGCCTGATTCATAGAATCAGTTAAGCATAGATTTCTATTAGATCCGACCAGCGTAAGTCTCTTACGCCGTCGGATCTTAACTGCATATTTACGCTGGCCGCTAGGGGCGTGTACGCTGATTTATGCCTAGAATATGTAAATCAGCTAGATACGTGAATTCACGAACGTACGCCCGGCCGACGCAGTACAGTTACGCCGTTTACGTTAGTCTTTTCCCGGCGTAAAGTTAGCCCTGCTATATGAGGCGTACCAATGTTAAGTATGGCCATCGTTCCCGCGACGAAATTTGAAAAATTTACGTTGTTTGCGTAAGTCGTCCGTGAATGGGGCTGGACGTCATTTACGTTCACGTCGAAACCAATGACGTCCTTGCGGCGTACTTTGGAGCAATGCACAGACGGCGCATGCGCAATTCGTGAAAAACGTCAATCACGTTGGGTCAGTGTTAATTTAATTTACATAACACACGCCCACCTCTTCACAATTTGAATTAGGAGGGCTTACGCCGGCCTATTTACGCTATGCCGCCGCAACTTTCTTTTGAGAATACGGCACTTGCCTGTAAAAGTTGCAGAGCCGTAACGTAAATAGGATACGTTACGCCCGCACAAACATACGCCATTCTACGTGAATCTACCCCATAGTGTGTATGGGGGTTAAGTTGCCTGGCTTCCAAGGTGATCAATTGACCAACAATTACTGGGATTTACTAAAAGGAACTAGACTGTGCACATTGCAAGTGCAGTTGCTCCAGAGCAAAAGAGGGGAAGATCTGCTAACTTTCATCATACAATCATGTGCAAGAAAACACACTTTTCTTAATTTTCCTTGAATGCGATTGGGTATTCTATGCAAAGTAAAGCTTCATCTCATTTACCGTATTTGCCGGTGTATAAGGCAACTGTGGATGGGCTGTATCGCGTTTCTTCCCACTGACAGAGGCCCTTGCTCCTACAAGCCTGTACATGTCACAGGCAAGTTTAATAACTGAAATGTACCGTATTTTCCGGCGTATAAGACGACCTTTTGCATGCAAAAAAATGCCTCAAAACTCGGGGGTCGTCATACGCCGGTACCTGTCAGACGGCGGGCATCCATTATTCAAAAGCCACGCCGCCTCCTCGGGCTGTTCCATGATCGGCGGAACACTCATTTTCCCAGTAGAGCCTCTGTTCAGTGTTCCGCCTATCACAGATGCCTTCTCATCCTCAGCCGAGAGGACATCCGTGATAGGCGGAACACTGAACAGAGGCTCTGCTGGGAAAATTAGAGTCCCGCCTATCACGGAACAGCCTGAGGAGGATGCGCGGCTTTTGAATAATGGACGCCCGCAGCCTGACATACTCTGCAAACAGGAGAAGGTAGGGAGATTGTCGAGGCAGGCAATGGTACAGTGAAGTCGGCAACGGCACAGTAAGGTAGGCAATGGCACCGTGAGGCATGTAATGGCACAATGAGATTAGAAAAAAGCCTATTTGTCAGCGGTTGTTCCCGTCAGCAGTTGTTCTGGCTACTCCTCAGCTTCCAGACAGACTAGTAGGAAGGGGGTTGTCTTATACGGCGACTATATCCCAAAACCCAAATTTTAGCTGGAAAATACGGTAAGCTGCTAAGATTTACCGTTTTCTTTTTGCAGAATAAGCAATATATTCATTACGTTTGAGGATTGTGATCTTCATTCTAAGCAAAAAAAAAAAAAAAGGCAAAAAAAAAATTGTGATTCTTATTTTTTCCAGAATCGTGCAGCTCTAACACACACACACACACACACACACACACACACACACACACACACAGTGGATATAAAAAGCCTATACACCCTTGTTAAAATGTCAGGTTTCTGTAATGTAAAAAAATAGGCAAAGATAAATAATTTCAGAACTTTTTCCACCTTTAATGGGACCTATAAACTGTAAAAAATAAACGAAAATAATATGGCTGCATAAGTGTGCACACAATTGCACCGATTCTTTGTTATAGCACCTTTTGATCTCATTACAGCATTGGTTGATTTGGATGTATGCTTTGAGTCGTTGTCATGCTGACAAATTATCATATTCAGCTTTCTAGCAGAAGTCTGAAGGTTTTGTGCCAATATGGACTGGTATTTGGAACTGTTCATAATTCCCTCTACCTCAGTTCCAGCTGAAGAAAGGCCTCAGTTCCAGCTGAAGAAAAACAGCCCCAAAGCACAATGCTACTCCACCTTGCTTCACGGTGGGTATGGTGTTTTGGTGATTTGCACCAAACATATCTATTGAAATTATGGCCTAAAAGTTCACCCTTGTTTCATCAGACCATAATATATTTTTCCACATGCTTTTGGGAGACTCAATGTATGTTTTTGCAAAATTTAGCTGGGCTTGGATGTTTTTCTTCGCAAGAAAAGACTTCCGTTTTGCCACTCTACACCATAGCCAAGATATATGAAAAATACGACACAGCCAGTACTTGCCAGATATTCCTGCAGCTCCTTTAATGTTGCTGTAGGCCTCCTTGGCAGCCTCCCGGATCAGTTTTCTTCTTATCTTTTCATAAATTATGGAGGTATGTCCAGTTCTTGGTAATGTCACTGTTGTGCCATATTTTCTCCACTTGATGGCTGTTTTTCACCGTGTTCCATGGTATATCTAATGCCTTGGAAATTTGTTGTACCCTTCTCCTGACTGATACCTTTTAACAATGAGATCCCTCTGATGCTTTTGGAAGCTCTCTACAGGCCATGTTTTTTGCTGTAGGATGCGACTAAGAAAATGTCAGGAAAGACCTACTAGAACAGCTGAACTTTATTTGGGGTCAATCAGAGGCACTTTAAAATGATGGCAGGTGTGTACTGACTCCTATTTAACATGAGTTTGAATGTGATTGCTTAATTCTAAACACAGCTACATCCCCCGTTATAAAGAGGGCGTGCACACTTATGCAACCACATTATTTTCGTTTTTTATATTTACTCCGCTCCTAAAAGATTTTGGTTTGTTTTTCAAATGAGTTGTACAGTTTATAGGTTACATTAAAAAGGTGGAAAAAGTTCTGAAATTATTCATCTTGGTCTCATTTTTTTACATCACAGAAACCTGACATTTTAACAGGGGTGTGTAGACTTTTTATATCCACTGTATATAAACATATATAGGTATATGTGTGTATACAGATATGTGTGCGCGTGTGTCTCTTAATCCTGACTCCCATTTCTGGAACTTTTTAAGAGCTTCTTTATAATAGCAGCAAGGACTGTCTGAAAAGCAATCCATGCTCCAGCTTTTCAGGAGGCAATATGTTGCCTCTGCACACCTGTTTTAACCCTCTTAATGTAACATCATCCCAATGCAACTATGTGCAATGCACACAGTTGTGAGGTCGCTACTCATCTGGGGGGGGGGGGGGATACTTCCAACCATGGCCGACAGCTGATGCCTCTGAAGCTAAATGGAAAGCGGTTGCTGGTTGGTAAAACAGCTCAACCACATGGTTTTACCACCCCCTCATCCTCACACATGAACAAGCCCCTGGTTCACATATGTACGGCTGCATGTAGGGGAGCCCAATAATTTCAATGAGCTGCCTTACCTGCAGGGAAAGAAGTCCCCGACCCTTTTTTAAAAACACAATTTGTCTGCGTGTCAGATTCAAGCGCAATTTTGTACACGCTCTGCGACACACAGTAAAGTGAAACAAGCCGTAGACTGGGGTGCCGCAAGACTAAAAAAAAAAATGTTGAGAAACACTGATCCAGAACTAAAACTAGCTTATGTTTACTTACATGTAAGGTTCTTTGTGACTACATAAGGTCCATGCTCCACAAAGAGACCAAACATTGACGTTCCACCAGGTCCTCCCTGTAGCCAAAGAAGCACTGGAGCCGTGTCTGGGTTGACCTGTATGTTATCAAATAGGAAAAAAAATAAATTTGGGATAAAACAAGCAGTAATATAGCACATGGTTATACAGCAAGTCATGCAAAAGTTTACAGTATGCAAGGCCGTTTTAACGACACCCAAAAAGGGAAAGCTTAGTATTTAAAGCAAAGTTTACGCTAAAAGTTTTGGGATGGATTACCCTTCTTGGAAACCAAAGTGGATTTCTTTAAAATACTGGACTTTTTTTGTATACAGTAGATGCCTTGAGCGGTATAAAGAACATCCACTCAGGTTTCACTATTTTGACATAACTTCCGAAATGTTTGCTAAAAAGAGAGAAAGAAAACAGAACTTGTAAAAGCCTGAAATATGAGATTTCAAACATCTAAAAATCTCGCAGTCATGAAAATGTTTGGAGATGTTCAGTTGGCCGGCCTCCAAAAGCCTTTAACTCATCTTTTTGGAAAAACAGGATTACAGCCTCATCTTTTATTTACAGGGAGCTGCCATATTCCTGTACTGCCAACTAAGCAAAACTAAGATTGTAAATCAGTAAATCAGAACTCAGCATAGGACGTAAAAACTCAACGTAGGAGGCATCTCTATTGAAAGTTGGCTCTCAAACTGATCAGTAGATCCAGAGGTAAAGGAAGCTGCAGTTATATGCAAGTTACTATTGATCTTTGTGGCTGCCCAACATTAAACCCATATCATAAAAAATAAATCAATAAATGCTGTATTACATTGCTGTTTATACAAACGAAAAAGGGGACCGTCTTCCGGTTTCAATTACGAGGAAAGACTGCAAAAACTAGATTTATGCTCGCTGGAGAAAAAGGGGCCACACATTGAGATTGGAGAAGAAGCGGTTTAACTTTAAACTCCAAGAGGTGGGGGCCACCGTCAGGGCAATAGGGATGTGGAACTCTCTTCCACAATCGGTGGTGACTGCAGAGAGTATTGATAGTTTTAAAGTGACACCAATAGCTAGATTCACATAGAGTTAGGCCGGCGTATCAGTAGATACGCCGACCTAACACTTAAACCTATCTAAGATATGACGGCTTGCGCCGTCGTATATTAGGGTGCAATATTTAGGCTGGCCGCTAGGTGGCGCTTCCATTGAGTTCGGCGTAGAATATGTAAATCACTAGATACGCCTATTCACGAACGTACGTACGCCCGTCGCAGTAAAGACACGCCGTTTCCGTAAGAGATAGGCCGCCTAAAGATAACCATGCCCCCTAGGTGGCATAGCCAATGTTAAGTATGGCCGTCGTTCCCGCGTCAAAATTTGAAAATTTTACGTTGTTTGCGCAAGTCGTCCGTGAATAGGGCTGGACGCAATTTACGTCCACGTCGAAACCAATACGTCCTTGCGGCATACTTTGCCGCAATGCACACTGGGATATGTACACGGACGGCGCATGCGCCGTTCGTAAAAAAACGTCAATCACGTCAGGTCACCCCCCATTAACATAAAACACGCCCCCTCAGCCTAATTTGAATTAGGCGCGCTTACGCCGGCCACATTTATGCTACGCCGCCGTAATTTAGCAGGCAAGTACATTGTGAATACAGTACTTGCCTAGCTAACTTACGGCAGCGTAGTGTAAATACGATGCGCTACGCCGCAAAGATGCGGCGGGATAATTGAATCCAGCTATAAAGGTTTTATTTTTTTTAAATAACGAATGCAGAAATGATGCATTTGCTATGTAATTTAGGGGGGGTGCAAACTGTCCCTGTGCTAGGTTATGGGGGGGGGGGGGGGGGGGGACAAAAACCAGACAAGGTTTTTGAATCGTCTGACACTGCAACAGACATATCACAGCCAGGTCTTAAGACGTCATCTAAAGTCCAAGGATACCTGGGGATCAATGCAAAAAAATACAAGATGTATCCATTTCACAAATGAAAGGATAATACAATACATGACGAATTTCAAATCATCAGGATATTCAAATGTTTGTTATGAAGACTAATATTGCTATACAGCACCACCTAGTGTACACAGTGTAGAACTGTGCTAGAGAACACAACGCTATCAAAGTAATAAATAGAAACATGAATACCTTTTGGACTAGAGCATGCTTGTAACAGGAATAGGTTAAATTTAAGGTTTACTGCCTGGTTTCTCAATGTGTGCATCAGCGTAATGCACATTTTAAAGTGTTACTAAACCCACAACCGTAAAATCAGTCTGTATATGCATTAAAGCATGCTTGTTATACTCACTGCGGGAACCCAAGAAGTTAATCCTCTGCAATGTGTAAAAAGGCCTTCTCTGATCCTCCATTTCTTTCACTGTCTCCAATCCATCTCTTGATGGAGCAGAGCTTTTGGAGTCACATGCTCAGTTTGGTGTGTATAGCTAGAGATTTTTTTCTTGGGAAGGCGCATGTGATCAGCACTGTGGAGAGGATCAGGGGGTCCTGCAGCCTCATGGGACAGGCAGAGCAGAATGAAAACTCCTCCTACAAGCTTTAACCAGACACTGATAGAAGTCACAAAAGACTGCTCTAACTGCTGATGAGAAAAAGGTATTTAGCAGTTTATAATCATTAAAAAAAAAAAAAAAAATTATAATTGCAATTCCATATTCGGTGTACTGTGCGAGATCAGATATAGTGAATGCAGGGTCCAGGGTTTATAAACACTTATAGGCTGCTTTCACACTGGGATGGGGTTGACGGTAAAGCTATGTTTAGCGGCGCTTTACCATCGTTTTTGCGGAGGTATTCGGCTGCTAGTGGGGCACTTTTAACCCCCTCTAGCGGCTAAAAAAAAAAAAAAAAAAAACAACCGCAAAGCGCCGCTGCAGCAGCGCTTCGGCCATGCTGCCCATTCATTTCAATGGCCAGGAGTGGCGTATACACCACCCCAAAGATGCTGCTTGCAGGAGTTTAATGTCCTGCCAGCGCATTGCCTCGGTGTGAAAGCAGTCGGACTTTCACACTGAGACTGCAAGGGAGCCATTTTGTAGTGTGTCACTATGGGACTCCATACAGTATTCTGGCAAAATCATGTCTCCCTTCCTGCCGTTGCTCGCTCTCCTGGATAACCCCATGTTCCCACCTGGCTCGGGAACAACCTCACATCTTCTCATGGTGGCTCGCCCATTGGTTTTCACAGGATTGTCATTTTCTTGGTTCCCGCACTTTCCCCACATGGTCCTCGATCCAAGAGACCCACGAAGCACCACCAGCAAAATAATTTTGTTACATTCAGCTGCAACACTGGATAACTTCCCTTCATCTAAATTCCTTCCCATATCAAATGACTGCCTTCAAACACACCTGCCAGCATAGCCCAGGCGCTCGTGGCACCATCTCCATGATCTACTCCTCACTCACTGCCGGCGTCACCTCCACTACCCCTTCAAGTGCTTAAATGGTAACGTGACCTTTCCCAATGGACCTTGCAGACTGGTCCAGCATAGCGAAACGCTCTTTTAACACAGCCACGTTGGAGGCAGCCTATAAGTTTCTCCTATACAGGTCCCAGCCCGCATCGCCAAGTCAAACCCATCCTGTGGTGATGGATGCTTCCGGAGGTGTGGTCAGCGAGGAGATTCCCTCTTTCTTCTTATGTGGGGGGGTGTACGGGCGCACCTTTCCTCCAATCAGCTGTCACACAGTGTATGCCAAGAATCCCTCCTACTGCTGAATGAGGAAGTAAAAATTCTAACACAATGTAAGAATTCTAAAGAATATAGAAAGATGAAGACCGCAGATATACAAGTAAAACTTATGTACGGAGATTCGTTTCATCCCTGTATCATCTGAGGCTGTTCACTTCACTGGGTATAGGAAAGGGTTTACATCCACTTTAACTGTTTCAATAAACATTATCTGTAAAGTACTTCACTATGGTAGTTTTTATCATTGCATATTGTGATTGTCTGGTAAGAGAAGAATCAGCTTCACAACTTGCCGCCCACCAACGTCAAATGACAGAGGGACGGTGCAGCTCGTTCTGGGTGGACATCATGGCGACGCCCCAGAATGGCCATGGGAGCGTGCAGCACGTCGATCATGGACAAGCCGTGTTCCTAGGACACAGCGCAACCCCAATCTCTGTAAAGAGCCGATGACATGGTTCTTTAACCATGTGATCTGCTGTGTTCAAAAGACAGGTATCCTTTCCCACTTCCAGGAGTCCTGCCGTGGCCATGACATCGCCGTGGGGCTCCCTTCTCCTCCTCCTCCTCCCCTGGCCACCGGGCTAATAGAGAGGAGCGGGGCCTCTCGCATGCGCAGCAGGGTACCCGGTGTGAAGCCGAAATGTTCATCCAGCGGTTTAACAGGACAGGTTCCACTCAGAACAGGCCTCGCCATGGTCGACCAAAGAAGTTGAGTGCACGTGCTCAGCGTCATATGCAGAGGTTGTGAAATTTGTGAAATAGACGTATGAATGCTGCCAAGGTTGAAGGGGTGGGGGTGTCAGCCTGTCAGTGCTCAGACCATAAGCAGCACGCTGCATCAAATTGTCTGCATGGCTGTCATTCCAGAAGGAAGCCTCTTCTAAAAAGATGATGCACAAGAAAGTCTGCTGACAGTTTGCTGAAGACAAGCAGACTAACGACATTGATAACTGGAACCATGTCCTGTGATCTGACGAAGCCAAGATAAACTTATTTGGTTCAGATGGATGTGTGGCGGCAACCAGGTGAGAAGTACAAAGACAAGTGTGTCTTGCCTACAGTCAAGCATGGTGGTGAGAGTGTCATGGTCTGGGGCTGCATGAGTGCTGCCGGCACTGGGGAGCTACAGTTCGTTGAAGGAAACCATGAATGCCAACATGTACTGTGATATACTGAAGCAGAGCATGATCCCCTCCCTTCGGAGACTGGGCCGCAGGGCAGTATTCCAACATTATAACGACCCCAAACACACCTCCAAGACAACCACTGCCTTGCTAAAGAAGCTGAGGGTAAAGGTGATGGACTGGCCAAGTATGTCTCCAGACCAAAATCCTATTAAGCATCTGTGGGGCATCCTCAAACGGAAGGTGGAGGAGCGCAAGGTCTCTAACTTCCACCAACTCCGTGATGTCGTCATGGAGGAGTGGAAGAGGACTCCAGTGGTAACCTGTGAAGCTCTGGTGAACTACATGCCCAAGAGGGTAAAGGTAGTGCTGAAATATAAAAACGGGGGCCACACAAAATATTAACACTTTGGGCCCAATTTGCACATTTTCACTTAGGGATGTACTCACTTTTGTTGCCATTATTGGCTGTGTATTATACAAGCTGTACACTCACTACTTTACATTGTAGCAAAGTGTAATTTCTTTAGTGTTGTCACATGAAAAGATAGAATACAATATTTACAAAAATGTGAGGGGTGTACTTACTTTTGTGAGATACTGTATACAATTTACAGCACTTGAAGTTGATTCCTCAATATCCAACAGGATACATCACGCAAGAAATTGTTTGACTGCACTTATTTTTTGGATTATCTATTTAATCGAGATTGTAAACTCCTTAAAAGGGCATGGACTGATGTAAATGCACAGTACAATGTAGATTTAAAGCGCTGCATAAATGGGCGGCGCTATTAAGGACCTGAAAAAAAAAAACTGGTGGCCTTTGAACTTATAATTTACAGCACCCAGTAGGGTAAAATATTTGTTTTGGATTTATATTTAAAGTGGATGTAAATCCCAAAATCTTTTTTTTGACGTCACAATGTACAGTATAAGATTTTCAATCATCTGTGCACAGTCTTGCCACACAGAGTTAATCCAGCTCTGAGCAATCATCTTTTATTGTTCCGTGAAATACAACAGACTTCCAGATAAAAACCAAAGTCCTTGTTTCTGAAAAAAAAGTGCACAATTCACATCCCCTCCCTGTGTTTTGATTAAAGGTTTTCAAAATATGGGGTGAGTCACAGTTCAGTGCCATGAGAAAATGCAACAGCCATCAGAATATACATAGAGCTGGAGGGAAGAGGGGAGGGGGATGTGAATTGAGCACTTTTTACAGAAGCTGTGTATGTCTGCAAGCAGTGCACAAGATATGTAAATAACCTGTCACTCAAGCAAGGACTTTGGTTTTTACCTGTAAGTCTGTTTTATTTCCCTGAACAATAAAAAGAGGATTGCTCAGAGCTGGATTAACTCTGTGTGGCAAGACTGGGCACAGATAATAAGAAATCTTATTCCCTACATTGTGACATCAAAATTTTTTTTGGGGATGGGGGTTTACATCCACTTTAACGACCGCCTCCTGCATATATACATCAGCAGAATGGCACGGCTGGGCAGATGTACGTACAGGTACGTCCTGTACATCTACCCAGCCGTGGGTCGCGGTCGCTGATCGCCGCCATTAGTAAAAAAAAAAAAAAAATTTTTTTATAAAAATGCAATAAAACGATCCCCTATTTTGTAAACGCTATAAATTTTGCGCAAACCAACCGATAAATGCTTATTGCGATTTTTTTTACCAAAAATATGTAGAAGAATACGTATCGGCCTAAACTGAGGAAAAAAAAAAACTTTTTTTTATTTTTGGGGGATATTTATTATAGCAAAATTTAAAAAATATTGCATTTTTTTCAAAATTGTCACTCTATTTTTGTTTATAGCGCAAAAAATAAAAACCGCAGAGTTGATGAAATACCACCAAAAAAAAAAGCCCCATTTGTGGGAAAAAAGGACGCCAATTTTGGGAGCCACGTCGCATGACCGCGCAATTGTCAGTTACAGCGACGCAGTGCCGAATCGCAAAAAGGGGCCTGGTCCTTTACCTGCATTTTGGTCCGGAGCTTAAGTGGTTAAGGTTGCTTTGTCATCATATATCTGCAGGATTGGTTATTTATAGCGCTGTAAATTGGTACACTACCCAGCAGGGTCATTTATTCTTTGCATACAGATTTATATTATGGGTTGGTAATCACTGGTATTGAGCTTTACGACTTCGAAGGACATTGAAAGTTATTTTATTTGAAGTTAGCGCTACACTTTATTATTTTAATGCTTGTAGAGACACAATGTAGTGTTGGCGGCTTCTTTATATTTCCATATCCTTTTATTTCGATTTTCTATATAGTTTATAAAATCGGCCAGCACATAAGTGGTCCATCCCCTCTCTATTTTTCACATGCTTGCTTATTGAGTGCAGAATTTACATACAATTTTAAAGGAATAGTATAGTTTATGGGCATACCTGAGCAGGGAAGAACCAGAAGAAGAGGTTGCTGTCATAGGTCTTGTTCACGGTGAGGTATCCTGCATAACTCTTCACATTCACACCTGGAAGGTTTCCAACAAGGCTCAGCTCACGTGCTAAAAAAGACAAGGTTTATCGCAAATAAAAAAAGGTAATGCTGAATAATACAGGACATAGGAACATAAAGGGGCTAAACGCCACCAACAGTGCTATGGATTCTCCATAAACTTCACTTTATAAAGAAAATATAATGCAGTTGCGAAAAAAAAAAAAGAGGCTGCAAGAAATGTAAAAAGATTTGTTAGCGAAAGGAAACTAATTTCACAGATTCTATACACATATGTTTGAACTTCCTAAAAGCAAAAACATCAGCAGCACTAATTGGTCAACATTCAGATAAATATATATAAAAAAAGTCCTTCATTGACACTCCATTAGTATAAAAGTTGTGAGCCTGTTCCCAATCTGGGTTGAATGGCAAGAGATTGGGTAACGACTCACCAGATCACAGCAAAAGCATAGCCCAATACGATAATATTTTTGTCTTGCGGTCGGTTTAACGTCAAACTCTTCATCTATATCAACTTGCCACCATGAAAGACACTCACGTAGTGTGATATTGTTATAATTTTAATCTATAAAAACCCCTCTTAATACATTGCACTTACAAAGCTAAAAGCATACAAAAAGAGTGTAATATCCTCCTAATAACATCATTAAGGGCGTGACCACATCGATCGATCTATACAGACTTGATTGTGCCTCTCAACCCTGGAACTGCCTGCTTTGTTTCAACGAAAGGGTGGTGAGGGTTGCACTCCCAGTCTGATGTTATTTGGAGGATATTACACTCTTTTGTATGCTTTTATCTTTGGAAGTACAATATGTTTTTATAGATTAAAATTAAAACATCACGCTATGCGAGTGTCTCTTTCATGGTGGCGAGTTGATATAGATGAAGAGTTTGACATTAAACAGACAGCAAGACAAAAATGTTATCGTATTATGCCATATCATGTACACACAACTGTTTTTCATTACGAGAAAAATGAAATTTTTGAAATTGGTCGTTAAAAACGGTCGTGTGTCTGCTCCAGAGCATTTTTCCCTCGACGGGGAAAAATGGGCATTTTAGAACCGCTTTATGTTTTCTCATTTTTTGTCGTCGTGAAAAACGATCTTGTGTAGGCTTTAACGACAGGGAAAAAACACACATGCTCAGAATGCTAGTTATGAGAAGGGAAATTTGCATAATCAGCCCAAAGCGTGGCGCCATTCGAATGGAACTTCCCCTTTATAGTGCAGTCGTACGTGTTGCGCTTTGCTAGAGCATTTTTTATCACGATCGTGTGTATGTAAGGCAGGCTTGACAAGAATCACGTCGAGAAAAACTTTGTTTTTTCCACAACAATCATGTGTACACGGCATTAGGCTTGGCTTTTGCTGTGATCTGGTGAGTCATTACCCATTGGGGGGGCTGTCACAAGGTGTGGTGACGAGAATGGTTATTGCAACAATCTATTGCCATTCTACCCAGATTGGGAACAGGCTCACAACTTTTTTACTCACGGAGTGTCAAAGAAGGGCGATAGATCTAAATGTTGACCCAATTAGCACTGCCAACGTTTGTATTTGCTTTTAGGAAGTTCAAACATGTGTATAGTACATTTGTTATAGTAGTAGCTTTGGAGACATTGATACATGTGCACTGGGAGGGATTTTTTTAATTGGTTCCAATTGTGCTTTTTATTTCACAGATTGTTTACTCCCCCCTCCTTACCTTCATCAATCTTCCCGCTTTCCAGGTATGGGGTAAGAAAAAGTGGCTCCCCAGGATCCCCTCTAGTGGTGAGGGGAACTTTTACTCCAGTAAACATCTGGCTGAAGGGAGTCCTTGGATGCCGCCACATATACACTTGTTCAAGACTTGCCAGAAGGGTCAAAAACCCCATGAAATTGGGGAAAAGTTTCATCCTGAGTCCAGATGATCTGCAAACAAAAAAAAACATGTGAACTACATATATTATCTGAGAACGCCACCTATAAAATTAGAACTGTAATTTAAAAAGGTAATGTATATAGTATGTTTCCCATGAGTGTGTATTTTATGTTAATGAGGCAGGTGAGCATAGCTGTGCGTGTTCTGCAAGTTTAACACAACAAGTATTTCTAGATACTGGTAGTATAAAGCGACTGCCACCAAGTAGCTATTTTGCAGTCATTCTTAAAGTGATTCTAAAAGACGATCCTATTTTTGGGTCCCCTGTAGGCAGTCTTGACTCCTCCCCCTTGCCGAGTGCCCCTATAGCAAGCCTCTTGGACATAGGGTTCATTTACTCGAGCTAGAGAGGGCAAAATTAGTCACCATCCTGCAAATAAACCAGCCAGCTTCCATGTTTTATTACCAAATCTTAAATTGAACAACTTGAGGTTAGAAGCTGATCGGTTTCTATGCAGAAATTGGACTAATGTTTAGGGCTGCAACTAACGATTATTTTCATCATAGATTATTGTTTCGATTATTTGGTTAACCGCTTCCAGACCACCGCATGTACATAAACGTCGGCAGAATGGCACGTACAGGCACATTGGCGTACCTGTACGTCCCTGCCTAGACGTGGGTCGTGGGTCCGATCGGGACCCCCCCCCCCCGCTACATGCGGCGGTCGGATTCCCGCGGGGAGCGATCCGGGATGACGGCGCGGCTATTCGTTTATAGCCGCTTCGTCGCGATCGCTCCCCGGAGCTGAAGAACGGGGAGAGCCGTATGTAAACACGGCTTCCCCGTGCTTCACTGTGGCGGCGCATCGATCGAGTGATCCCTTTTATAGGGAGACTCGATCGATGACGTCAGTCCTACAGCCACACCCCCCTACAGTTGTAAACACACACTAGGTGAACCCTAAGGCCCCATTCACACCTAGGCGTTTTTACGCCTGAAGCGCACTGCTCACAAACGCCAGAGGGGAGAATTAACATTATTCCCTATGGTGACTGTTCACACCTGAACGCCTGAACGCCTGAACGCCCAAACGCCTGTCGCGCGAAGCTCAAACAAGTCCCGGACCTTTTTTTGTCGCGTGTATTGTGCGGTTTGGGCGTATTTGAGCGTTTTTTTTTTCCATAGAAAGTAATGGGAAACGCGCGAATTGAGCGTATCGCGCGACAACGGGCGTTTGCTACGGGCGTTTCGTCGCTTTAATAAATAGAACTTGTCGCCCATGCAGAAGATTAAAAAAATCTACCAACATAGCAACAAGTGATGAAAAGATGATCATTTTTCCTATTGGCTAAAATAAAAAACGCCGAAGTACAAAAACGTCGCACGACGCTGTATGCAAACGCTCAAATACGCGCGACAAAACGCCAGAAAAAAAACGACCGACGCTCAGGTGTGAATGCAGCCTTACTCCTACAGCGCCCCCTGTGGTTAACTCCCAAACGGCAACTATCATTTTCACAATAAACAATGCAATTTAAATGCATTTTTTGCTGTGAAAATGACAATGGTCCCAAAAATGTGTCAACATTTTCCGAAAGTGTCCGCCATAATGTCGCAGTAACGGAAAAAAAACGCTGATCGCCGCCATTAGTAGTAAAAAAAAAAAAAAAAAAAAAAAAAATTAAAAAAAATGCAATAAAACTATCCCCTATTTTGTAAACGCTATAAATTTTGCGCAAACCAATCGATAAACGCTTATTGCGATTTTTTTTACCAAAAATAGGTAGAAGAATACGTATCAGCCTAAACTGAGGAAATTTTGAATACGTATCAGCCTAAACTGAGGAAATTTTTTTTTTATATTATAATATATATATATATATATATATATATATATATATATATATATATATATGTTTTTGGGGGATATTATAGCAAAAAGTAAAAAATATTGCATTTTTTTTCAAAATTGTCGCTCTATTTTTGTTTATAGCGCAAAAAATAAAAACCGCAGAGGTGATCAAATACCACCAAAAGAAAGCTCTATTTGTGGGGAAAAAAGGACGCCAATTTTGTTTGGGAGCCACGTCGCCCGACCGCGCAATTGTCTGTTTAAGCGACGCAGTGCCGAATTGTAAAAACCCCTTGGGTCATTTAGCAGCATATTGGTCCGGTCCTTAAGTGGTTAATAACTAAAAAAAAAAAAAGGGCCTTGCCCTTTCCAAATACGCAACAGCTCAAAAAATCATGGATGTGAACATGTCCCAACCATTTCCTGCAAAAAAATTGCATACCCCAGCGTGTCAGACGCCACACCCCCCCTGGGTCTATGCAAAATTTTCTTCCACATAGCCGATCCCTGGTGATAATTTTGGGGACGGCTGCTCTATAGTATTCCCTGTCGCTCCTCCCTGACAGGTACATGAAAATATATGTACAGAGGTGAAGGGAGGGGGTGGAGGAGCTGGGACAGTACGGACTGTTATAAGACACTCCCAGAAAGTGGACAATGATATACAAGGATGGGGGGGGTGTAACTCTCCTGGAGTAGTCAAATTTTCTAGTAAGTTCATATGCATGCATACTGCACGTGAATAAAACACAAAACCGCTGTTCTTCCTTAGGTGGGTAAACACAACCCTTACACGGCATATGCCGTAGTGTACCTCATGTGAATGAGGCCCAAGCATTTAAAAGACTTGATTTTCCTGTACTTTTATCCATATTTTTTTTGGTTCAGTTTTGGCCCAGATTCAGTGTGACGTTTGGTACTCATTAGGACCATATGAGCCAAGTCCCCCTTTCCCCAGCCATGTGTCTGTACGATAACGAAGGAAGCCCTGATCATCATCTGACCCAGGTACAGTACATGGTCTCATCCTATGGATGTCAGTAACTTCCTTCAGCTGATGTGCTGAGTGATCTTATATAATAAGGCCGCCTCCACATTAACCACAGGAAATCGCCATCTGTAGGAACACCAATTCTTTCACTTCTCCATACTTGGCATACTTTAGATTTCTCAACCTTTTCCACACAGAGGAACAGATGAAATAACTTTCAGGTCTCAGGAAACCCCTGATAAAAAATGACTATATCTACCACTCTATATACATTAGTGTGATGGTCAGTGGGAAGAATGATCCTTGGTAATTGGGTCATTGGGAAGAATTACCCCATACAGATAGCAAAAAAGATCAATGGTGTCAGTGGGAACCCCAATAAGTGTAAACCCCAATAATTTTTTTGTTGCTGTCACAATGTAGAGTATAAGATTTCCTATAATCTGTGCCCAATCTTGTCACAAAGAGTTAATCCAGCTCCGAGCAATCCTCTTTTCTTTTTTTAAGCAAGATAAACGGACAAACAGGAGAAAACTTTTGTCCGTTCTTCCCCTTTCCTGTGAGTGACAGGTTATTTACATATCTCATGCACTAGCCTGGAGACAGGCATTATTTTTTAATTCCCACCCCCACTCCTTTTCTGAAGTCATGTGGTTACTTTTCTGGATTTTGACTGGATGTTAGAGACCATAGCAGAATTTAGTGTAAGGGGAGTGTAGAGGAGGGCAGGGAGTCTACTGACATCACTACTCCACCCACCGAGCTCCAGACAACAGATCCACCCACAGAATCTGCAGTTTTTCAGTTCTTATAACAGACAGAGGGGAGACATTTGACAGATAAGGATACATGCAGGAGGCATCTATATCCTTATAGATCAGCACTATGGCAGTAGTTTAGAAAGGATGAGAGTGGCTTTACATCCACTTTAAGGAACCCTAGTTGGGGAATCCTGCTCTTTAGATTCCCCCGTTAGATCAGCCTGACAAACTATGGTATTTCTCCAGGGTGACAGTATTCATAAAGCTGATCTCCAGGTAGGACCTTTATTACATAGTTACATTGGTTCAGGTCTGGGGGGGGGGCTCATTGCCATGTGTTTTTTCACCTTAATGCATAGGATGCATCAAGGTAAAAAAACATGAACCTTTACAACCCCTTTAATGTCACAACCTCTCCTGTCCACCTTCACCCCAACTAAAGAGGGAGATTCACCCCATTTTCCATGGAGAATGCCTTTCCATTTTTTTTTTGCCTTCCTCTTGATCAACTGTGGGTGAGGGATTGTGTATATGGGATTGCATTATATTTGTTTATTTTTTTTGGTTGAACTAGACGGACTTGTCTTTTTTTTTCCAACCTGACTGACTATGTATCAATGAAAGCAAAAGCAAGTCCCCAATATTAGGTTGTCCTCAGAATAAGAATAGAAGGGAAATCTTCCAATGAGTACACTAGTTCTGGTGACAAGCAGGGATTCTCTCACTTCCTGTTTTGGCTATGGGACAGGAAATGAAGGGAAATCACCCAAATGGTATTTTTGATCAGATTTCAGTTTCCACCATGTAATCTCAGAATCTGATCGGCAGGACTATATTCCCGAACAAAGCATCTCAGTGCTGCCGATTGATACAAGACAAATCTGTAATTTTCTCTCCTGGTTGGTTGATGCAGTTAGCTCAACTTTACAAAAAAAGGATGCAAGGGTGATAAAACACCATAACCCTTCCCCCCCCCCCTCCCCCAACCACCTCTTTGGCGTCTCCTGTACTTACAAGCCGTCAGTGTCCTGCAGCCGCTCTAGCAGTTCGGGGATTTGAAATCCCAGCTCTTCTCCATCAGTTTTTCTTGCACCTACCATATCAATTCTGATTGGTCAGCGATCAACACTGACAGCACAGGTGCAGGCAATGCTGGTTTGGTTTTCAGTGGTTTTGCACAGAGCTGCCCCGATCCTCTTCTGGGGTGCCCCGCCAGCGCTCCAGGCCCCTCCTTCTCAATCGGGTGTCCATGGAAACACCCGTGCGGGTGCGCTCCTGAGTCCCGCTGCTGCGTCCATTGACAGTGAGACTAGACCCCAGCACCCAAGGTTTGATTGACAGCAGCAGGAGCCAATAACAGAATACAACTTCAGAAGTGACATAATATGTTGACTAGTTTTGTATGTATTCTTTCATTTCTGAGCATGCGTAGTCTTGCCCTTGCGATTTTTTTTTTCCCCATACGAAAACCATACTAATTAAACAAAAATCGAACGTTGAGGTCATGTATAACAAATTTTATAGTCTGCATATTCAGCTTTTGTCTGACGAAAAACCGGAATCGGATGTTGAAAGCACCATACTAACGAGCCGAAAATGGCAGATCGTTCGGAGGAAATTTCCATTTCCGATTTTCTTATCGTGTGCATGGGCCTTTAGTGCGCCAAAAGTGCACCACTATGAACAGTTTTTGTTAGCTACCTACGTAAAGTCCATCTAAATCAGCTAGTGCATCTAAAGCTTAGGACACACTATGAGAAAATTGGACAAACGATCGTCTGATTTTCTACAAAGGTGCGTATTGTGATGTAACCGAGAATGATATCATAAAAAAAAAAAAAACACAAAACCAACAAGTGGCCACTGCCCCCACCTATAACTGGTCTTTGTAACAAGGAGCCCTGGAGGGGCGACGCGTGTCAAACAAACACAAAAATCTTTTTGTACATCACCCTTCCAGAGCTCCTTGCTGCAAAGACCAGTTATAGGTGGGGGCGGTGGCTACTTGTTTGGTCAGGTAAAGCACCGACATCTTTGCTGCCATAGTGCAATGTGCTGGGTGTTCAGTGTGCCCTTGTACCTTTAACGGAGGGGTGGGCTCCTTCCAGGTCCACCTGCCTATCCATTAAAATGCATGCACTCTCATGGTGGAGACTCGCTGAAGTTAGAGTTGGGGACTATAGAAAACAGGGTGCCTTGATGGGGCCTGTAGCTTAGGTCAGACATTTCTTGTAGTCGGCCACCAGGTTTGCACATATCTCAGGAGGAATTTTCTCCTACTTTTCAGATCTTCTCCAAGTCATTAAAGTTTTGAGGCTGATGTTTTGCAACTCGAACCTTCAGCTCCCTCCACATATTTTTTATGGGATTAAGGTCTGGAGACTGGATAGGCCACTCCAGGTCCTTAATGTGCTTCTTCTTGAGCTACTCCTTTGTTGCCTTGGCCGTGTTTTGGGTCATTGTCATGCTGGAATACCCACCCACGACAATGCCCTGGCTGAGGGAAGTAGGTTCTCACCCAAGATTTGATGGTACATGACCCCCCTCTATCGTCCCTTTGACGCGGTGAAGTTGTCCTGTCCCCTTAGCAGAAAAACACCCCCAAAGCATGTTTCCACCTCCATGTTTGATGGTGTTCTTGGGGGGGGGGGGGTCATAGGCAGCATTCCTCCTCCAAACATGGCAAGTTGAACTGAGCCAAAGAGCTTAGATTTTGGTCTCATCTGACAACACTTTCCCCCAGTTCTCCTCTGAATCATTCAGATGTTCATTAGCAAACTTCAGACGGTCCTGTACATGTGCTTTCTTGAGCAGAGGGACCTTGCGGGCGCTGAAGGATTTAAGTCCTTCACGTCGTTGTGTATTACCAATTGTTTTCTTATTGTCTATGGTCTCAGCTGCCATGAGATACGCGACAAGATTCTCCCATTTAGTTCTGGGCTGATTCCTCACCGTTCACATGATCATTGAAACTCCACGAGGTGAGATCTTACATGGAGCCCCAGACTGAGGGAGATTAACAGTTATTTAGCGTTTCTTCCATTTGCAAATAATCGCACCAACTGCTGTCGCCCTCTAACCAAGCTGCTTGCTGATGGTCTTGTAACCCATTCCAGCCTTGTGTAGGTCTACAATCTTGTCCCTGACATCCTTGGACAGCTCTTTGGTCTTGGCCATGGTGGAGAGATTGGAATCTGATTGATTGCTTCTGTGGACAGGTTTCTTTTATACAGGTAACAAGCTGAGATTAGGACCACTCCCTTTAGGAGAGAGTGCTCCTAATCTCAGCTTGTTACCTGTAAAGAAGACACCTGGGCGCCAGGAATCTTGCTGACTGATAGGGGACCAAATACTTATTTCACTCATCAAAATGCAAATCAATTTATAGCTTTTTTTAAATGTATTTTTCTGGATATTTTTTTGTTATTCTTTCTCTCACTGTTAAAATAAACCTACTATTGGAATCATAGTCAGTGGGCAAACGTACAAAATCAGCAAGTGATTAACCACTTAAGCCCTGGACCATATTGCTGCCTAAAGACCCAAGGGGTTTTTACAGTTTGGGACTGCGTCGCTTTAACAGACAATTGCGCGGTCGTGCGACGTGGCTCCCAAACAAAATTGGCGTCCTTTTTTCCCCACAAATAGAGCTTTCTTTTGGTGGTATTTGATCACCTCTGCAGTTTTTATTTTTTGCGCTATAAACAAAAATAGAGCGACAATTTTGAAAAAAATGCAATATTTTTTACTTTTTGCTGTAATAAATATCCCCCAAAAACATATATAAATTTTTTTTTCCCCCTCAGTTTAGGCCATACGTATTCTTCTACCTATTTTTGGTAAAAAAAAAAAATCGCAATAATCGTTTATCGGTTGGTTTGCGCAAAATTTATAGCGTTTACAAAATAGGGGATAGTTTTTTTGCATTTTTATTTTTTTTATTTTTTTTACTACTAATGGCGGCGATCAGCGATTTTTTTCGTGACTGCGACATTATGGCGGACACTTCGGACAATTTTGACACATTTTTGGGACAATTGTCATTTTCACAGCAAAAAATGCATTTAAATTGCATTGTTTATTGTGAAAATGACAGTTGCAGTTTGGGAGTTAACCACAGGGGGCGCTGTAGGAGTTAGGGTTCACCTAGTGTGTGTTTACAACTGTAGGGGGGTGTGGCTGTAGGACTGACGTCATCGATCGTGTCTTCCCTATAAAGGGAATGACGCGATCGATGCGCCGACACAGTGAAGCACGGGGAAGCCGTGTTTACACACGGCTCTCCCCGTTCTTCAGCTCCGGGGAGCGATCGCGACGGCGCGGCTAAAAACAAATAGCCGCGCCGTCGTCCCGGATCGCTCCCCGAGCGGACCCGACCTCCGCATGTACCGGGGGGGTCCCGATCGGACCCCCCACCCACGTCTAGCAGAGGACGTACAGGTACGTACATGTGCCTGTCCGTGCCATTCTGCCGACGTATATGTACATGAGGAGGTCGGGAAGTGGTTAAATACCCCCCCGCTGTATTTGCAATGTGTGCAGACTAAAGCCTTGTACACACGATCGGATTTTCATCGGACAAAGCGCAGGACTTTTCTCCGAAGGGCGTCAGCCTACAAACGGCAAAGAATCGTTGGCCAACAAACCCGAAACTACGTGTTTTTTTCAGCTCTTTAGCGCCACCCTTTAGACAACTTCTGCTAATCTTGGGTTATGGTAAGCATTGCTTCTGAGCACGCGTGTTTGTACTTTGTAGTTTTGTCTGAAGGACTTGTTTACACAGATAATCCGACAACACATTTGTTGGCGGACAATTTTAAAGCATGCTATCCAACATTTGTTGGCGGAAAATCTGACAATTGTCCGATGGAGCGTACATACGGTCGGATTTTCCGACAACAGCCTGTCATCACACAACTTCCGTTGGATAATCCGATCGTGCGTACGAGGCTTAAACGCATACCATTAGACAGGTCAGTTTGGTTGATCGCTTGCTGGTAAGTTTGAGCTTTTTTGTATTTGAATGATATTAATCTGTATGAAAATTCTCAGACAAAGACAAATACAGCTACCATATAGTAGCGTCTTCCAGGTCCCCCTTTGCTTCCAACCGTGCGCGGTATGCATCTTATTATTTCCGTATGATCACTGTACCGTACACAGTGAACCAAAGTTGAACATTGCGTTCACTTATGAAAAACATTTTCTCCATTACTCCATCAAGAGTGGATATATCCTAAAGATTACCATAAAAAAAGTGAGTTGGATAGAGGAATCGCCCCCCGCCCACCCCAGCTGGGACATTCTATTCTGACAGCAGGACCCGCCTCTGTCCAAGTCCCGGATCACACGGATGCGGTGCAAATTCTCTGCCGACTTCAGACATCATCCAAATCGCACCCCATTCATGCGAACTGCTGTGTGAATGTTAGGTTAACACCTCAAAATCGGTTCACAAAACGCAGTGCGATTTGCAGAATCAGATTGTATAGGTGTGAACACCCAATGCGATCCAATTATGGCGTGGCCAAAAAAAAAAAAAGGCGTCCTGCGTGTTTTTGGTGCAGATTCCATGGCATACAGAATAATGTCTCAAATCGCACTGCTGAAGAAACGCATGTGATTTGAACAGGAATGCAGTGCGATTTCTGTTCAAAAATGGCATACGGTTGCCACACGGCATAGTGTGAACTGATACACCAATCAGTGACTGCAGATGCTGATTTCCCAGCATGTCCCTTGGCAGGGGCGGACTGACAACTCGTGGGGCCCCCCGGGCAATAGGAGATTATGGGCCCCCCCGGGCAATAGGAGATTATGGGGCCCCCCCCCCCGGGCAATAGGAGATTATGGGGCCCCCCGGGCAATAGGAGATTATGGGGGCCCCCTGGGCAATAGGAGATTATGGGGGCCCCCTGGGCAATAGGAGATTATGGGGGCCCCCTGGGCAATAGGAGATTATGGGGGCCCCCTGGGCAATAGGAGATTATGGGGGCCCCCCCCCCGGGCAATAGGAGATTATGGGCCCCCCCGGGCAATAGGAGATTATGGGCCCCTCCCCCCCAATAGGAGATTATAGGACCACAGGCAATAGGAGATTATGGGGCCACACAGTATACAAACACACCCATACAGTATGCATACACAGCATACACACACACACACTGAAAAGGTACTGGAGTGGCGGGGCAGCTATAATCTTGGGTTTTTTAGACCAAAAATATGTCAGTAAGGGACATTTCAGGGACAGATGTAAAAAAATCTTAATGCCCTGTCTTAATGACAGGGCACACCTGGGCACTGCCCAGGGGCCCCAGCTGCATAGGGGGCCCCTGCACTTTCCACAAAGCAGCTGGTCCTTGAGCCCACGCTGCCCCGAAATTTGGGGCACCATGATGGCACTGAGAGTGATAGATGCACAGGGAAGGCAGTCTGCCGCCTACCTACTTGATGTCTGTTTACCTGCACTGTCATCATTCTAGGGGCCCCAGAGCATTACTTTGCCCAGGGGCCCATGATGCTATTAAGACGGCCCTGCACCCAGCATAAGACAGGGAGGGTGTTACTGGTCAGATCACAGGGGAAAGTAAAGGGAAAATAGAAATCGAATGCAGCCACACAGATTGCAAAGCTGCAATACAGGATTATGTTGTTGTGTGCTTTGCTACACTTTTTTAGTTTGCAATGAGAGTGTATTGTCTCCTATCCTCTGATAGGATCAGGCAGAGATGGGGGGACATCCTCCTGTACTGTGACTACAGTGTAATCTTACAGGAAGTGACAGTCTCCCGGAAGTGGCATATTACTGTATGGGGACACACAGTAAGCAGCACAGCTCACCCTATCCCAGCACACCATGTTGTCACCACTTACCTGCAGCCTGTCAGGGACAATGAGCGGGGAGCACAGAGGAAGGAGGAAGCCGGGCAGAGCTAGCACTTCCCTAAATCTCCTCACCGCCAGTCATATGATGAGCTGCACGTGAAGCCTGCTCAGCACTGTGCGGCCTGGCTTGTAATAAGTGAAACGTCCACTAGGTGGTGCTGCAGAGCTATGATCTATCTGGCACAGCTAGCTGGCAAGGCTCAGTGCCTGGGCTGAGAGGTACAGTGCAGGGACATGTGCTGCCATAGCTGTGGGCACACAAGCATTTATTTAGTCATAAAGATCTGTCACAAGGACAATATGTATTATGAGTAATCCAGTTAACCCTTCTGCTATCAGTTTTGTATATTCCATACAGCTGTTTATAAAGAAAAATCATTTTAGACCTGAAGATTATGTAAAACCCCCAAAATAGGGCGACCACATTTCCAAACTGCCATTCAGGGACACAACTCATGAGCGGCTGGTGACAAAATACTTGTCCTTGTCTGTGATTCTGAACTGTGCATGCGCAGTCTGAAGCCAGCCGATTAGTGAACGGCTGGGCTCGGGCTCTACTTGTGTGGTGGGGTGTGTGAATTGAAACCACATCCCACTGCCTAATCTGAGGCTGAGCCCAGCAGCTCACTAAACGACTGGCTTCAGACTGCGCATGCACAGTTCAGAATCACAGACAATTTTTTTCCCCAAAATGTTTTACTGACGGCCATTTGTGAGTTGTCTCTCTGTCCCTCATTCTCCTCATTTGTCCCTCATTTTGGTCTGATCTATACAGATGTATATAAAATGCACTTTTTATCTATCAAAAAGTGTTTCCCAGTGCTAAACCTAAATAAAGATAGGAATGGGAATAGAATAGGGAAGGAAGGAAGGAAAAGCAGCAGCAGAAAAAAGGAAAGAGGGGAGAAAGTTGGGATACAAGGGGATAGCACTCACATAGGCCACATCTGTGTATATAGTAAAGGGGAAACAATAACTACAGGTAGATATTGATGGTCAGACTTTGAGGCCAAGGAAGTATATTTAAAAAATAAAGTTTAATATCACATTGAATTACAAACAAATATACATGATAATAAAAAAATACAAAAATGACCACTGTATACAAAATCCTTAGAAGTCGCCGACGCACGTTTCGCCGTGGGGCTTCTTCAGGACGATAACAAGGATTTCATAGAGTAACGTATAACAGAGAACAAGTAGTTATATGACAAATGGTCTCTCAATGGATGCATCCATAGGGCATAAATAGCAACCGATATCACAAGATCGATAGGGAGCTAGTCCACAATTTTAGAAAAGGATCTCGTAGTGAAAAACACAGTTCATAAGCTTGAGATAGGCGCAACGGATATAGTCACACGTCGTCTGTGCTAAAATGAACGGTCCTGTGGCATACTGGGACAGCCAACACCTCACAGACAGCAAGAAAGAATAAAATTCCGCATCTGATAGGTCCCCAAAATATTGGTTACTATGCTCAGCAACAGTGTTGCATCCTACAAAGGTAGTGTTGTATAGCTGTCGGGGGGTGAGATATGTGTCTCAGGGTGTACAAGCATGTACCACGCATGCTTGTACACCCTGGGCACATATCTCACCCCCCGACAGCTATACGCTATAAATGGTTACTAGACGCCAAGCGGGGCGGCCCTAGCAACCAGTCCAGGAAATGCAGTGGCTGCACTGGCTGACAGGCTGTGTCCTCCATTTCATTCCGAGATCCTGTATTGTCCCGCAATGAAACTGTCCGAGACCAGGGACAGACATAGGCACCCTAAGCGGCTGCACAGCGGCGCGGTAAGGGCCCGTCCTGCTGGGGCCCCTGGCCAGCTCGGGGCCCCAAGCAGTTGCTTGCTTTGCCTGTCTTGTTTCGACGGGCCTGCTCCCAGTACAGACACCCCCCACACTCAGTACAGACACCCCCTATCAGTATGACTCCCAGCGGTGTGTGTGTCCCACGAGTGCGGGCACCTTCTCCTCTGTGGGTGTGAACAGAGAGGAGGGCCGCCGCCGGGTGTACCATGATGGCCGCGGTTTCCGGAGCTAGGCCGAAGCCGCGGCCTTTCCTAATGCTATGGCCACGGTGGCAATCTGTGGATCACATAGTGTGCCGATCAGAAGGGGGGTGACATGTTCGGATCAACGGTGATCTGTTGCACCACCAGTGTCTATCAGATCCCAAATCTCTCCTCTGGCCTCCAAAGCATCTGTTCACACTGAGATCAATATGATCAGATTCCGGGAACAGCTTGTTTATATGGGACCAAAACCACAAAATTCTTGTTGCTTCAGATTTGTGACGTCACACAGTGGGGGGGAGGGTTACGTGTCTCTCTCACTGTGTCCTGGGGAAACTGATTCTGTGGGTCGCATCTTTTCTGGGTTCCCTGATTGGACAAGAGAGCTTAGTAGTGGTGGTGGAAGGGACCCTCTTCTACCGCCTGTAAAAGTGATCCAGTGGTTATATAGCCGCTGGCATCACATTTACCCAATAGGGCAGGGTTTGAAAAATTTGCTTGGAATCTAGGAGCCAGCTAAAAAAGTTAGGAGCCAGAAAACGCGCCCTGTCCCGCTGAGCTCGCGCGCAGAAGCGAACGCATTTGTGAGTAGCTCCCGCATATGTAAACGGTATTCAAAACACACATGTGAGGTATCGCCGCGATTGGTAGAGCGAGAGCAATAATTCTAGCCCTGGACCTCCTCTGTAACTCAAAACATGCAACCTGTAGAATTTTTTAAACATCGCCTATGGAGATTTTAAAGGGTAAAAGTTTGTCGCCATTCCACGAGCGGAAGGCAATTTTGAAGCGTGAGATCAATTTACTTGGCGTAACATTATCTTTCACAATATAAAAAAAAATTGGGTTGACTTTACTGTTGTCTAATTTTTTAATTAAAAAAAGTGTATTTTTTCCCCCATAAAAGTGCACTTGTAAGACTGCTGCACAAGTACGATGTGACAGAAAGTATTGCAACGACTGCCATTTTATTCTCAAGGACAGGGGTGTCAAACTCAATTTCATCATGGGCCGCATCAGCATTATGATTGTTTTCAAAAGGGCCGGTTGTATCTGTAAGATTAGATGTCCAGCGCATCCCCTTCCCTTACATTAGATGTCAAGAGCCACCCCACCATCAGAAGTAGAGTCCCTTCTGCCTTACATCACAGTGCACCCCCCTTCCCTTATGCTGCCGCTTGGAAGAAGCTGGATGCATTGCTTGAAAGGGGGAGGAGGACCAGAAGAGGGCTGGAGCTCTTCTGCAGCTGCAGGAGAGGTACAAGGGCCACATGAAATGGCCTGGATTCGGCCCGCAGGCCTTGTGTTTGACACCTATGCTCTAGGGTGTTAGAATAAAATATATATACCGTTTCCAGCGGACATTTCTGCTCCCGATTTTGATCTGATGGGCTGTACACACCATCAGATCAAAATCCCAGCGGAAAACATACGTGGTGCCGCGCCGTCGCCGCGACGATGACGTGGCGACGTTCGTGACCCTGGAAGGTAAATACTTCCACGCATGCTTCGAATCACTTCGACGCATGCGAGGGATGGGGATCGCTTGGACTTATCCGGTGAGTCTGTACAGACGACCGGATCAGTCCAACGGACAGGTTTCCAGCGGATAGATTTCTTAGCATGCTAAGAAATTTTTATCCGCTTGAAAACCGTCGGCTGGAGAAATCTCCGCCGAAAAATGTCCGCTAGGCCGTACACACGACCGGATTTGTCTGCTGGAACTGATCCGCGAATAAATCCCAACGGACAGATCCGGTCGTGTGTACGAGGCCTAAGGGAAATACCCAGAGCCAAGCCCAAGGGCAGAAAAGAACTTGGGGTTCAAGGTCTAAACAGACCCCCAAAACTTCCCTATGAAGGGATGCCCCCGCTCGGCCAAGTGGGGAGAAATCTGCTGCATTTTGCAAACGCCTGGCGGAACGAGGTTCAGGACAAGTGGGTCATCGCTACAGTGTCCTCAGGCTACAAGCTAGAGTTCAGAGAACTTCCGCCACCCCGTTTTCTGAGATCAAGAATTGCCAAAGATCCAGAAAAAAGAAGGCCTTTACTGTTGGCCTTGGAACACCTGTTGTTCCAAGGGGTAATCTTGGAGTTAGCCCCAGAGGATCAGGGGTCAGGATTCTATTCAAACCTATTTACGGTTCCAAAACCAAACAGGGATGTAAGACCTATCCTAGATCTAAAAAGTCTGAAACAGTTTCTGAACATTCGCTCCTTCCGCATGGAATCTGTCCGTTAAGTTGTTTCCACCCTTCAGGGAGGAGAATTCCTGGCATCAAAAGACATCAGAGATGCTTATCTACATGTGCCAATATTTCCCGCTCACCAAAGGTTTCTAAGGTTTGCGGTGGATCAGCGCCACTTTCAGTTTGTGGCCCATCCTTTCGGGCTGGCTACAGCACCTTGAGTGTTCACAAACAAAGCAGCTACCAATGCGGCCTCTTCCCTCGGATCAATGGCATCAGTCACTCCTTCCCTAGCCCCATCATGTCCTCCTGAGGAGTCCCCCGAACTGTTTGATCACAGTGTTGGGTACATGCTGCACAAGGATGCGCAGCGTTTTGAAGGCTCCGATGATGGTACCCAGCTAGAGGAAGGTAGTAAAGTGAGCCCAAAGAGAGGGGTTGCCCAAGAAGGACAGCAATCTGGCAGTCATGTTCCCCCAGCTGCAGCATACTGCCTGGTTTGCTCCAGTGATGAGGAGGGAGGGGGATGATGCTGTCACTGACTCCACGTGGGTACCTGATAGGAGAGAGGAGGAGGCACATCTCCAACGAGGCAGGGTGCCCTCCAGGGGCCAGCTTAAGGGCAGCACACCGACTGCATCACACCACAGAGCTCCGCATGTGCAGAGCAATGCTGTCTCTCCGTTATTCCAAAAGTTCTTTGGTGTGGGCCTTTTTTGAAACAAGTGCATCAGATCGCACCGCTGCTATTTGCAACATATGTCTCAAGCGTATCTCGCGTGGCCAAAACATAATTTGCTTGGGCACCACATGGGCACCAAATGCGTTGACAAGCGTACCTAAAATATCCACACCAAAGAACAAAGCGGACCCCTCCTTGCTCCTCATCAGCTGGGATCTCCAACCCCACTATACCTTCAGTCCTCTCTGAAACCTGCACTGAGAGGAATGAAGGTGTCGAATTAGGTGTGTCACAGCCAAGTACTTGCGGGCAATCTACTATCGGTACACCAACGTCAGATTGTACCAGGCAAATGTCCGTGCCCGAGCTGCTGCAGAATCACCCAGTCCTCTGCCATGTTGTCACGCAGGCCTCAGCAAATGCCGTCACCCAGTCCTCTGCCAGCTAAAAAAGTTAGGAGCCAGTCTTTCGGCTGCATGCTCCTCTATTCCCCCTTCCATGCTCCTCTATTCCCCCTCCCTCCGATGCTGCTCTGGTCCCCATGTTCCTCTATTCCCCCCATGCTGCTCTGGTCCCCATGTTCCTCTATTCCCCCCATGCTGCTCTGGTCCCTGTGTTCCTCTATTTCCCCCATGCTGCTCTGGTCCCCGTACTCCTCTATTCCCCCCATGCTGCTCTGGTCCCTGTGCTCCTCTATCCCCCCCATGCTGCTCTTGTCCCTGTGCTCCTCTATCCCCCCATGTTGCTCTGGTCCCCGTACTCCTCTATTCCCCCCATGCTGCTCTGGTCCCCGTGCTCCTCTATCCCCCCCACGCTGCTCTTGTCCCTGTGCTCCTCTATTCCCCCCATGCTGCTCTGGCCCCCGTGCTCCTCTATTCCCCCCATGCTGCTCTGGTCCCCGTGCTCCTCTATTCCCCCCATGCTGCTCTGGTCCCTGTGCTCCTCTACCCTCCCCCCATGCTGCTCTGGTCCCCGTGCTCCTCTACCCCCCCCATGCTGCTCTGGTCCCCGTACTCCTCTATTCCCCCCATGCTGCTCTGGTCCCTGTGCTCCTCTATTCTCCCCATGCTGCTCAGGTCCCCATGCTTCTCTACCCCCCCCCATGCTCCTCTATTCCTACCCATGCTGCACTGGTCCCCGTACTCCTCTATTCCCCCCATGCTGCTCTGGTCCCCGTACTCCTCTATTCCCCCCATGCTGCTCTGGTCCCCGTACTCCTCTATTCCCCCATGCTGCTCTGGTCCCCGTGCTCCTCTATTCCCCCCATGCTGCTCAGGTCCCCATGCCCCTCTATCCCCCCCCCCCCATGCTGCTCAGGTCTCCATGCTCCTCTATCCCCCCCCCCCATGCTGCTCAGGTCCCCATGCTCCTCTATTCCCCCCATGCTGCTCAGGTCCTCATGCTCTTCTACCCCCCCCCCATGCTCCTCTATCCCCCCCCCCCCCCATGCTGCTCAGGTCCCCATGCTCCTCTATTCCCCCCATGCCGCTCAGGTCCCCATGCTTCTCTACCCCCCCCCCCATGCTCCTCTATTCCCCCCCATGCTGCTCTGGTCCCCGTACTCCTCTATTCCCCCCCATGCTGCTCTGGTCCCAATACTCCTCTATTCCCCCCCATGCTGCTCTGGTCCCAATACTCCTCTATTCCCACCATTCTGCTCAGGTCCCCATGCTCCTCTATCCCCCCCCCATGCTGCTCTGGTCCCCATGCTCTACCCCCCCCCCCATGCTGCTCTGGTCCCCCATGCTCCTCTATTTACCCCATGCTGCTCTGTCCCTCATGCGCCTCTTGCACTGTTTCTTCATTTCTACTTCCTTTTCTTCTTTCATTTTACATACTCTTTCTTTCCCCCTTGCTCTCTTTCCCTTTTTCTCTACTTGATGTCAAAATATTTTGATGTTTATTTTTGTACTTAAGTTACCATATTCAAAAAAAAAATCCCCTTTTCTATGTTTGTACCCCTAATTGCTTGTTTTTTGTTTTGTTTTGTTTTTTTATAATCTTGGAAAAAAAGTAAATAAAAAATATATTTAACCTTTTTTTTTTTTTAATCCAACAAAAAAGTTTTTATTGATGAAAAGGTGGTATACAACTTATGACATCCATACATTGTACAGCAAAACCAGGAGTACATCTCTCAAAAACCAAACAAAACACGGCATTACGATCACCGGGTTATCTTCCCTCCCACCACAATACACAGTTCCCCATACTATGACACTCATCCCGCATTTAATCCCAACAATCTGTCCATGACCAGATCCACCGGTGAAAGCCTGGGTGTATCCAGCCACGGAGCCCAAAGATTCTCATATTTCCGGGTACTCCCCCTGTGTTGATAAATAAGCTTCTCCATACGTAACATGTCACCTATCTTAGCAGTCCATTCCCTTGAGGTCAGAGGATTCTCAGATTTCCAGTGGAGCATAATCAACTTCCTGGCCTGGAACAGTACCCTTTGCACAGCCTCCCTTGCGTACACCTCCTCCACATACTCCTCCAGCACGCCCAATAAACAGACTCTGGGGTCCACAGGTATGGATACCCCAAACACAGAATTAACAGTGCTCACTACCTCAGCCCAGTATTTGTGCAGTTTGCATCTAGTGCATGATATTTAACCTTAAAAATACTATGAGCTTTGTCATACCTAACCTCTTCCCTCCCAGCCACCCGCATTCCTTAAAAAGGGTCTGTGCTTCTGAGGGGGACAGGAGGGTTCAGCAATCATCTGACCATTGTGATTGGCTGTCACATTGGTCACATGATCAGGAGCAGGTCCCATTAGCTACCAATCATTAGAATGGACCAAGAGCTGTGAGAACACAGGAAATGCGCCTGTTGACACAAATGTGTGGCGTGTTGGCTTGGGAGCGCACCCCTCATCCCCTGCACATGTTTAAAATGGATGGCAACAGGATAAATTAAGTAAAAAAAAACACTTCAATGAGGTTCCGCCCTGCCTAAATACAGTAAAAAAAAAAGGTAAATAATATTCTAGGAGTCTGTATTCCCCTTTAATAAAGATTAAAGACATTGCAGACTCTACTATGCCTACAGTGGTGTGAAGGTGCCCTCACTGAGCAACAGGGACAGAGGACACTGAGGCATCATGAATGTCTCATCAAGAAATCAATCCGACTCGTACAAGAAGAGAGAGAGTGCTGAAGGGGAGCTGATGTACTGTCCCGGCACATACACCCTGACCAACCCCCCTTCCCCCGGCACATACACCCTGACCAACCCCCCTTCCCCCGGCACATACACCCTGACCAACCCCACTTCCCCCTGCACATACACCCTGACCAACCCCACTTCCCCCAGCACGTCCAACCTGACCAACACCGCTTCACCCCCGGCACATACACCCTGAACGACACCGCTTCCCCCCAGCACATACACCCTGACCAACACCGATTCCCCCAGGACATACACCTGACTGATCCCCCTGACTGACACCGCTTCCCCCTGGCACATACACCCTGAACGACACCGCTTCCCCCTGCACATACACCCTGACCGACACTGCTTCCCCCAGGACATACACATTGACTGACACCGCTTCCCCCTGGCACATACACCCTGACCAATACTTCTCACCATCCCCGGCACATACAACCAGGCCATCACTAACCCCCATCCAGGACACATAAACCCTGACCAACACCACTTTCCCCCGTCACATACACCCTGACCAACACCGCTTTCCCCAGCACATACAACCTGACCAACACTGCTTCACCCGGCACATACACCCTGAACGACACCGCTTCCCCCCAGCACATACACCCTGACCAACACCGATTCCCCCAGGACATACACCCTGACTGACACCGCTTCCCCCAGGACATACACCCTGACTGACACCGCTTCCCCCTGGCACATACACCCTGAACGACACCGCTTCCCCCCAGCACATACACCCTGACCGACACCGCTTCCCCCAGGACATACACCCTGACTGACACCGCTTCCCCCTGGCACATACACCCTGACCGACACCGCTTCCCCCAGGACATACACCCTGACTGACACCGCTTCCCCCTGGCACATACACCCTGACCAATACTTCTCACCATCCCCGGCACATACAACCATGCCATCACTAACCCCCATCCAGGACACATACACCCTGACCAACACCACTTCCCCCATCACATACACCCTGACCAACACCGCTTCCCCCTGCACATACACCCTGACCAACACCGCTTCCCCCCAGCACATACACCCTGACTAACATCGCTTCCCCCTGCACATACACCCTGACCAACACTGCTTCCCCTCCCCAGCACATACACTCTGACTGACACTGCTTTCCCCGGCACATACACTCTGACCAACACCGCTTTCCCCCAGCACATACACCCTGACCGACACCGCTTCTCCTTCCCGGCACATACACCCTGACCGACACTGCTTCCCCCTACACATACACCCTGACTGACACCGCTTCCCCCGGCACATACACCCTGCCTGGCACATACACCCTGACCAGGCACATACACCCTGGTTGCATGCATCTACATGGGGTCAAGCCTCATTTAAATACAACACGCCCACGACCTGCCTACTTTGAAATACGCGCGCTTACGCCGGCCCATTTACGCTACGCTGCCGTAACTTAGGACGCAAGTGCTTTGTGAATACAGCACTTGCCTCTCTAAGTTGCGGCGGCGTAGCGTAAATAAGATACGCTACGCCCGCACAAACGTAAAGCCGCTCTCTACGTAAATCTAGGCCATAGTTTCTGAAAGCTGACTCACTAGAGAATAAAATAGCGGCAGTTCCATTTTTTTTTATGCCACAGCACAATGGTTTATAAAAGATAACATTTCAGTAATATAAATACACTATAGTGAATTTTAGGGAACACAAATGCAATATATTACCTGATTTTTTTGGTAAGATGAGGTAAGATGAGGTTATGTGGAGTAATTAGATACCCAGCATGTCAAGCCCTAAAATAGTGGGTGCCAGTGAAAATTAAAAAAGTTTACTTAAAAAAATGGTAATGCACCATTTCCATACCGGACCTATTCTGGAACTCCTCTCCTACATGTAAAAATCATCATTTTCTTTGCTAGAAAATTACTCATAACCCCCAAACATTATATATTTTTTTTTAGCAGACACCCTAGGGAATAAAATGGTGGTCGTTATCTTGCACGGTATTTGCGCAACAAATTTATATATTCCCAAAATTGTCTGAGACCCAAAAGACCGACTCTAGGAAGGGCAATTACCTGTATCATTGCATTAGTCTAAATATGGATGAATATACCGTAGTAATAAGGCTGATTTCCCTGAGGCAACTAATGCCTTCAAATGACCATGAAGTGACCGAAAATTATTACGCCGTATTTATGGCTATCATCGCACCACTTTATTCCATTGTGGTTAGAAAGAACAGGAGCTAAATTGTTTAAAACCACTTTTATTAAATCCGAACTAGACAATCCATAAGCAATCATAAAACAGCTTTTAAAAACTCATTAGTAATTAAACATGAAGTGGCATCAGCAATGTTAAGCAGAGCGCTGTTTCTCCAAGGACACAATGAAGTAAAACATCTCTACATCATCACATCGCCTCATCATCTCCTTATCTGATACAGATCTTTTAGGGTGCTTTCACATTGAATGCAGTTGGATACATTTTGAACTGAAATTCAACTGCATAGACAGCCCAAAAGGGTAATCCTATGGGCAGTGCCGATCCTGACCTCCCTGGGGCCCTAAGATAAGCAAAATGATATGTCACATTAAAGTTGAGAAGCTGGGGGGGGGGGGGGGGGGCTGTCGACAGTGACATGTCACATTAAAGATTAAAGTTGAGAAGCGCGGGGGGGGGGGTGATCTGCTGTCATAAATTACATCTTACATTACTGGACAGGGTCATCAATAACAGAGTACCACCAGTTCCCTTTTATGGGGCCTGGGCCAGCAGGGTGAATTGGATGTGGATACAGAGAATGATAAGCGTGGCAGGGGGCAATTGCTGGAACCAACCCCCTGTATTGCTCTCTCTGCATTAGCTAAAAGATATCTTCTTCTCTCCTTCCCACCAGCTTTCAGCTGCTGCAGCCATACAGAGGATTGGTTCCAGTAATTGGCTCCCACAGCACTGATAAACCCTCCCTGTGCACCATACATTTCCCCCCTGCTGCCCATGCCCTCCTGTGTGACCTCCCACCCCCACAGTGCTCCCGACTTCCCTCCTCCCTATTTCGGCAGGCAGCTGCAAGCACACAATAGGATCCCGCAGGATGGAGAGTGGGAGAAGGGTCCAGTAGATAGATCCTATTTACCAACCCCTTCCTTTCCTGAATGAACACAATGGGTGATTGGGACTGATCACTAACTGTGTTTTATTTATAACTGAAGCATAATAAACTATGTACCCAGTGTACCCAACTTCTGATGGCTCCTTCTAGAAGGATAATGCACTGTGTCTCAAAGCTCAAATCATCTCAAACTGGTTTCTTAACCATGGCAATGAGTTCACTGTACTCCAATGGTCTCCATAGTCACCAGATCTCAATTCAATAGAGCACAATTGGGATGTGGTGGAATGGGAGATTTGCATCATGGATGTGCAGCCGACAAATCTGCAACAATTGCGTAATGCTATCACGCCAAAATCTCTGGGGAATGTTTCCAAAACCTTGTTGAATCTATGCCATGAAGAATTAAAGGAGAATTCTAGCCTGAGCTTGTCATGAACATGTGTGACCAGAACCGTGTGAACTGGGACAGAGGAAACCAAACGTATATAAAGTGAATAATAATTACGTTCATTAAAGATAAGTGAAATAAATGTATAACACCTCCAATACTAAACAGTGAACAACCAACCAGACAGTGACCTACAAATAACTATATACAATAGAAGGGGAGTACCGGAATCATAAACGTAGCCAGGCCAGGGTCATACACAGGAGAACAGCAGATGGGACAAGGAACAGGGCAGGACAGGGAGAAGGTGGACGGGATCAGGCTGCAGGGCAGGGATGCAGGGTAACAGGAGGGATGGGATGAGGTTCAGGTACACAGGTAACAGTAACAGGATCAGGATCACAAGATAACAGGTTCAGGTCAGAGCGCAAGGAAGGTACCAGGACAAGTGTGTGAATGCTTGCCGGGTATTAATAAACACACCTGCAATCAGGCTCAGGTGACACCTGATCACAGGGGATAATGTTGGCTTCATACTGCCAGGCGACACCCGCTGGTGGACATTGGTACTGCGGCCCAAGGATCTACTGTAACAGTGCCACCAGCAGGTGAAACCTTTCATGACAGCTCCAGACTGTTGGGAGACACCCGCTGGTGGACACCAGTACTGCGATCCACAGAACCAACAGGTGAAACCTTTCTTGACAGAGCTCATATGGCTGGGCTTCTTGTAAGGGTCACAGGAGTGCAATTCATTTTGCACTCCTGTGACCCGTTTTTAGCAGAGAGTGGTCTGAAAACCGCTGTCTGCTGACGTCACCAGGTTCAGTCCAGACACCGCGTCATCCCAACTTCGGAAGTCTGGATCTGCCAGCTGCCTGGACTGATGGCAGCCTCAGGCCCTGTACACACGGTCGGACGAAACCAATGAGACTGGCCCGTCGGACCGTTTTCATCGGTTCACCTCTGAAGTGGCCGTATAGCCTGATATGTGTACACACCATCAGTCCAAAATCCGATCGGGTCAGAACGCGTGACGTCAAGCACACGACGTGCTGAATAAAACGAAGTTCAACGCTTCCAAGCATACGTCGACTTGATTCTGAGCATGCGCGGGTTTTGAACCGATGCTTTTCTGTACTAACCATCGGTTTGGTCCGATGGGGCAGCGGTCCATCGGTTCGGTTTTGAAGCATGTTTAGAAATTTTGGACCGAAGGAAACCAGACCGATAGCCTATACACACGGTCGGTTTGGTCCGATGAAAATGAACTTCGGTTCATTCTCATCGGACCAAACCGACCATGTGTATGGGGCCTAAGTCTCTCAGCGAACCGCTGAGATAGCCGCCCCCTGCTCCTCCACAGCTCAGTGCTCCAGTGAGCATGGAGGAGCAGCGCAGGAGAGAACCGAGCCATCGACGATGTTCGGTGGTTCGGTTCTCAGTGCAGAGACTCCAGGGCACAGATGCAGCATCTACCTAGGTAAGTATGATTAGGGAAAAAAATATATACTTCTCTTTTAAGGCAATTCTGAAGGCGAAGGGGGTCCAACCCGGTACTAGCAAGGTGTACCTAATAAAATGGCCAGTAAATGTAAGTGTCTGCCTTGAGTTCCATATAATCCTAAGAGCCAGCTACCTAAACTGCTCTCTGAATTCCCAGTTATAATCAGCCCAGAGGTGCTTCTCACTTTAATAGCATCTGGCCATTCTGAGAGCTTTGTTTATGTAAGTGTAGTTTTTGCCTGTAAGGTAATATTTAACACTGTACTAATACAGTACATCGACGTTTCATTTTCTGCAGCAGCAGGGAACATTATAAAGATGCTGCAGGAGATTTTCTGGTCAGATCTGTAGCTGATTCAATGGGAATTAAGGACACAGTTTATAATCAAATATCCCATTTTCATTATATAGCGTACAATAGACCAATAGACTTCCAACCGTAAACCATTGCTTGTGTTATGAGTACATCTATCAGGATGGATGTGGCAACCCCGAGGTCTAACTCTCATCTCCCAGCAGATAGGAGTTAGTGACATATGCTTTAAAAAGATGTCATTGGACCGTTCTTGATGTATTATTATGGTGGGAAGAACCGTCTATATGTTTCTTTCCTCTCTAGAGACTTTGGAAAAAAATGTAGTTGCCATAGGAGTGCCCACAAAGGGCAGAGTGGCTCAAATTGCTGCCAGTTAATCCTTGACCCAGTGGAATACAGTGATTTGCAGCTGCGGCGTAAAGGAAGCCTTGGAAAAAGCTTCCAAATTTTCTCTATTCTTTGCAGTCCTGAAACCCTCGTCCCCTTTTCTCAATCAGCAGTTATACGCTTTAGCAGCATGTCCCTCCATATAAAGAGCACTTCATTAACAGCTCCAGAATAGGAAAAAGATGCAATTTAACGTACAGCAAACAGGGACGCAGCCTGTAATTGTAATGAGGCCGATAATAGTAATTAAAAGTGGAGAAAGGGAACTTTGATAGAAATTCAGTATGTGTTCTGCTTAAGAATGAGCCCAGGCTTAATTAAAATATGTTCTTTTTCAGGGAGAATATAAGTTGTGTAATTAAAAATCACAGTATTAAAAAGGGAAACCCAGTGAGTGATAAGACAAATTAATTCACTGCTTGGATTCCAAGGGGGAGCTTTCCAAATGCAATTTTAGAACTACTAATTCACTTTATATGTACATTGTTTGCCCTTGCATTATCCGTATTATCAAGGTTACGTTACGTGACTACAAAATGTGTCTGTTCATTTAACAGTAGAAAAGTAAACAGTTGCAGTACTCTTCTGACATTAAACCACAGTTTTGTAACCTTATAGAATTTCACTGCCTAATTCTAGAATTTTAACGTTTAAGCTTAACCACTTAAGACCCGGACCATTATGTAGGTTAACCACTTAAGGACCGGACCAATATGCTGCTAAATGACCCAAGGGATTTTTACAATTCGGCACTGCGTCGCTTTAACAGACAATTGCGCGGTCGTGCGACGTGGCTCCCAAACAAAATTGGCGTCCTTTTTTCCCCACAAATAGAGCTTTCTTTTGGTGGTATTTGATCACCTCTGCGGTTTTTATTTTTTGCGCTATAAACAAAAATAGAGCGACAATTTTGAAAAAAATTCAATATTTTTTACTTTTTGCTATAATAAATATCCCCCAAAAACTTATATAACATTTTTTTTCCTCAGTTTAGTCCGATACGTATTGTTCTACCTATTTTTGGTAAAAAAATCGCAATAAGCGTTTATCGATTGGTTTGCGCAAAATTTATAGCGTTTACAAAATAGGGGATAGTTTTATTTTTTTGAATTTTTTTTTACTACTAATGGCGGTGATCAGCGATTTTTTTCGTGACTGCGACATTATGTCGGACACTTCGGACAATTTTGACACATTTTTGGGACCATTGTCATTTTCACAGCAAAATATGCATTTACATTGCATTGTTTATTGTGAAAATGACAGTTGCAGTTTGGGAGTTAACCACAGGGGGCGCTGTAGGAGTTAGGGTTCACCTAGTGTGTGTTTACAACTGTAGGGGGGTGTGGCTGTAGGTCTGATGTCATCGATCGAGTCTCCCTATAAAAGGGATCACTCGATCGATGCAGCCGCCACAGTGAAGCACGGGGAAGCCGTGTTTACATACGGCTCTCCCCGTTCCTCAGCTCCGGGGAGCGATCGCGAGGGGGCGGCTAGAAACGAATAGCCGCGCCCTCGTCCCGGATCGCTCCTGAAGCCACGGGAACCGCTGCATATACGGGGGGGGGTCCCGATCGGACCCCCGACCCACATCTAGGCAGGGACGTACAGGTAAGCCAATGTGCCTGTCCGTGACATTCTGCCGACGTAAATGTACATGCGGCAGTCCGGAAGTGGTTAAGGACCTGGCCCTTTTTTGCGATTCGCCACTGCGTCGATTTAACTGGCTCCCAAACAAAATTGGCGTCCTTTTTTCCCCACAAATACAGCTTTCTTTTGGTGGTATTTTATCACCTCTGCGGTTTGAATTTTTTGCGCTATAAACAAAAATAGAGCAATAGTTTTGAAAAAAAATCAATATATTTTACTTTTTGCTATAATAAATATACCCCAAAAATATATAAAAAAAATTGTTTTTCCTCAGTTTAGGCCGATATGTATTCTTCTACATATTTTTGGTAAAAAAAATCGCAATAAGCGTTTATTGATTGGTTTGCGCAAAAGTTATAGCGTTTACAAAATAGGGGATAGTTTTATGCCATTTTTATAAATATTGTTTTTTACTTGTAATGGCGGCGATCAGCGTTTTTTTTCATGACTGCGACATTATGGCAGACACATCGGACACTTTTGACATATTTTTGGGACCATTGTCATTTTCACAGTGAAAAGTGCTATAAAAATGCACTGATTACTGTGAAAATGACAATGGCAGTGAAGGGGTTAACACTAGGGGGCGCTAAGGGGTTAAGTGTGCCCTAAGGGAGTAATTATTACTGTAGGGGGGCGTGGCTGGACCTGTGATGTCACTGATCATTGTTCCCTATAACAGGGAACAGATGATCAGTGACAAGCCACAGAGAAGAAGGGGGAAGGTTTGTTTACACTCACCTCTCCCCGTTCTTCAGCTCCTGTGACCCGATCGCTGGACACCGGCGGCGATCGGGTCCCACGGGCGTGGTCACGGAACTTCGGACCGGGTCACGAGCGCGCCGGCGGCACGCACGCGACCCACGGCTGGGCACTTAAAGAGCAATGTACCTGTACGTGCTTGTGCCCTGTGCTTGTGCCATTTTGCTGACGTATATGGGCGTTAGGCAGTCCTCAAGTGGGTAAAGCGGACCTTCATTAATTTTTTTCAGGTTTCCTTCTATTAAATCTTCTGCCCTTGTTTTTTTAACTTTGGATAGTGTAGTACTACCCCCGTAGGAGCTGCTGGTTAGATTTGGGTTTTGCACGTTACCTTTAAGTTCGTTGTCAGGGAAAAAAAGTCTTTAGAAATTGTCCACACAAGATGTAAAACCTTCAACTGTTCGGTTTTATTTTTTCTGCATAAAACTTGTGAAGAAAGTGGAGGGTAGAAGGAGAGAAGGGGAAGGTTCAGGTACGCGGTACAAAATGCACAAAAAGTATCTAAGTTTCAGTATTCAGCACTCTCTCCTGAGTGGGTATTGCTCACCCAGATAGACCCCTCTCACATGGCCTAAAGCGCCATCACTTTACACAGCGCTTTACATGTACATTCAGTCCCTACCCCAAGGAGCTGACAATCTTAAGTCCCTAACTCACATTCATATACTAGGGCCAATTTAGACAGAAGTCAATTAACCTACCAGCATGTCTTTTGAGTGTGGAAGGAAACCAGAGTACCCAAAGTAAACCTACGAAGGCACAGGGAGAACATGCAATTTCCAAGCAGGGTCGTGGTTGGGATTTGAACCAGTGACCCTTTTCACTGCTAGGCTAGTGCTAGTGCTACCCACTACACCACTGTGCCGCCCGTTAGTGTATATAAAATAATATGAAAAATGGTTGGAGTGAAGCCTCAGAATGGCAAATACAGTATGTCTTTAGTACAAATTATGTGAACAGACTACAGTTCCTCTTCAATATTTTTTTTGGTAAAGCAATGAGTATACATTTGTATTACCATATTTTATTGTTGTGCATATATGCCTAAAGTGAACAAACTGTGGTATTGTGTAATTTTTTTTTTCATTTAGTATGATAATGGCTAAAATAAATGTTTACAATATTCAATATTTTTTCATATAATATAAATATTTTGAATTTTTATCTTCCAGCAGGTGGAGCCCTTTGGCTTCTTTTCAAAATTTCCAAGCTATTCTTAGCTGCTTTGTTAAAAAAAATAAAACAAATATAGATGAGCTAACTTCACTCATAAAATCATATGTGAACAAAAAAATATTTTTTTTTCATTTTTCTTGCACATGATTTTCGCCTTACCATTTCTCATTCACTGAGCATCTGTAAATGAACATGCTCTGATGCTTTAGTAAATCACCCATATGGCATCTAAAATGGAATAGCTTATCCTGTGCTCTCTCAATAGAGAAACCTCTGAGAAACTTTGTTATGCTCATAACCTATATTAAATGTTCAATAACATATTAACAAACAAAAACAAAATCATTATAATTCTCCTTTTAACCGCTTGCCGACCATCGCACGACGATATACGTCGACAGAACATGGCACTGGCAGGCAGATGGACGTATATATACGTCCCCTTTAAGAAGCAGCATTGTGGACGCGCGCCCGCCACGAGCTCCATGAGTCTGACCGATGTCTGTGGGGATACCTGCGATCGTCTCACAGTGAGGAAGAACAGGGAAATGCCGATGTAAACAAGCATTTTCCCCAGTCTTCCTAGTGACAGGACACTGATCACAGCTTCCTGTAATCAGAAGATGGTGATCAGTGTCGTGTCACACACAGCCCATCCCCCCCTACGGTTAGAAGCAACTCCTAGGACACGCTTAACCCCTTTCAGTGCCACCTAGTGGTTAACCCCTTTACTGCCAGTGTTTTTTCACAGTAATCAGTGCATTTTTATATCACTGATCGCTGTAAAAATGACAGTGGTCCCAAAAATGTGTCAACGGTGTCCGATGTGTCCGCCATAAAGTCGCAGTCATAACAAAAATCGCAGATTGAGCCATTACTAGTAAAAAAAATTATAATAAAAATGACATAAAACGACCCCTATTTTGTATATGGTATAACTTTTGCGCAAACCAATCAATATAAGCTTATTGTGATTTTTTTTTACCAAAAACATGTAGAAGAATACATATCGGCCTACACTGTGGAAAATTTTAGTTTTTTAATAGATTTTTTGGGGATATTTATTATAGCAAAAAGTTAAAAATATTGAATTTTTTTGTTTATAGCGCAAAAAACAAAAACGCAGAGGTGATCAAATACCACCAAAAGAAAGCTCTACATGTGGGAAAAAAAGGATGTAAATTTTGTTTGGGAGCCACGTTGCATGACTGTGCAATTGTCAGTTAAAGCGATGCAGTGCCGAATCGCAAAAAGTGCTCTGGTCTTTGGCCAGCGAAATGATCCGGGACTTAAGTGATTAAAGTAATAAGATAATTAGTCCACATGGTGGTGTAGCTACATCAGTATGGGATGGAGACAGCAGATCTGTAGACTATGGAAAGTGAGTAAAGAGTATTACTTAGGGGAGACTGTATGATCAATGTGGGTACAGTAGTCCACACTGGTTGAGATCAGGGTGTGAAATGTTTTTTCCAGGAAAAATGTGGTCAAACTCATAAGTATATTTATTCTAAAATCTAAATTTGCATATGCTAGCCTTTGTGAGGGTAAATGCAGACAGTTCCATTAATTATACCCTAGTAAGAGTAGAAGAGAAACAAACATAGTAATGTATACTTTAAAGAAAATAATGGAACCTTTGAAAGACAGTTTATTATTTATTATCATTTTGCATATAGCCTGGCAAGGTCATCATATTGTAACTCATATATACTCGAGTATAAGCCGACCCGAATATAAGCCGAGGCATCTAATTTTACCACAAAAAAATGGGAAAACTTATTTAAGTATAAGCCTAGGGTGTCCATCTGCATGCCTCACTGTTCCCGTGCCTCACTGTGCCCATGCCTCACTGTGCCCATGCCTCACTGTGCCTCACTGTTCCCATGCCTCACTGTGCCCATGCCTCACTGTGCCTCACTGTGTCCATGACTAGACTTACTTTTAACATGGGAGTATATAGAAGGGGTGCCCGGCTTTTAAAAATCAATGCTCCCAGGCCATAGGTCCCCCGGACAACAAACTTTGCACGCTTGTATAGGAAGAGTGGGGCTATATGTGACCTAGTACTGGGTCCCCAAAGTCTGGGAGATCAGGAGCAAAAAGGTGACTCAAGTATAAGCTGAGGGGGGCATTTTTCAGCACCAAAATGTGCTGAAAAACTCGGCTTATACTCGAGTATATACAGTATTTATGCATTCTTCTTCCTCTGTGCTGCGTTAGCCTTCACTTCTACCACTCTGTCTGCTCTGCGCCATGTATACAAAATATGCCTTGTGAAGTGTAGTCTGTTTTTCAGCTACCTTTCATTCAGTATCGACCATGACTAAATGACTGAACAATAGGTTGCCGTGAAGAATTAATTTAAACTAATATATTGTAGCATTCAACAATCTAGACTGGTGTTAGGAATAAAAGTTGAATTTGCAGGTATGATTTGATTGCTCCCAAGCCATAGGAGTGGCACACCAGCCACTGTAAGCTTTGTAGTACAGCAGGCAAGGGGGCAGAGAAAATAATGGCACTGGTTCATCGATAGGGGGATCTAGCAATCAGGACCAGTGGACCAGTGTCCAGCCTGAGGACACCTACTGACAGATGACCAAAGCAGCTGAGAGCCTCCTATCAATGGCCCGGATTCAAGTAGCAATTGCGCCTGTGTAACCATAGGTTACACAGCGCAATTGCTTACTTGCCCCGGCGTTACGAATGCTCCTGATTCAGGAACATCGTAACGCCGACTGCAGCCTAAAATCTGCGTGGCATGAGGCTCTTATGCCACGCATATCTAGGCTGCATTCTTGCGATGACCGCTAGGGGGCGTTCCCATTGTGGTCAGCGTATAGTATGCAAATTGCATACTAACACCGATTCACAATGTTGCCTGAGCCCTGCGTACGCAATTTACCTCGTTTCCGTACGGCGTGTTTAGCGTAAGGCTGCCCCTTTTAATAGCAGGGGCAGCCAATGCTAAAGTATACCCGTCGTTCCCGCGTCGCGACGTTTGAATTTTACGTAATTTGCGTAAGTGATTCGTGAATGGCGCTGGACGCCATTCACGTTCACTTTGAAGCAAATGACGTCCTTGCGACGTCATTTGCCGCAATGAACGTCGGGAAAGTTTCCCGACGGAGCATGCGCTCTACGCTCGGCGCGGGAGCGCGCCTAATTTAAATGATTCCCGCCCCCTACGGGATCATTTACATTAGGCGCCCTTACGCAGGGCAAGTTTACACAGCGCACACGCAATTTACGGAGCTACTGCTCCGTGAATCGCGGGTAGCGCAGTAAATTTGCGGGGGCGCAGGGCAAAAACGCTGCCCTGTGCCTCCGTAAATAAGGGGCAAATCTACCTGAATCCGGGCCATTGTTTTTAGGTATGCACCTTTATTTCAGGATATCTGCTGCTGCTTTGATCCCAAACTGTTGCTTATATCACAGTAAAGTGCAAATGAAAAGCTTGCACAGGGGCCGAGACAACACTAATAAATGTAAGCATTACTGGATCTATGTGTATTTAAAATAAAATAGGATTTTATGCTATGGCATTCCTTTTTGCTTTTCCCATAGCCTGCCTGAATATGTGAGAGGAAGGAGAAGGAGATATTAAAGGGACCAGCCCTGAGCCATTGAAGGAGTGGTTGATGATGTCATCCGCACGCGGCCCAAGCATGCTGGCAGTAAAAAAGCATTGTATCTAGGTTACTGGGAGACAGCACTAGTAAATGTAAGCATTACTGGATCTATGTGTATTTAAAATAATAAAATAAATAAAATAAAATAATAAGCCTCTCATTGGCCTTCATCAGTATATCTACTGAGAGGCCGACACGCGTTTAGAGAGGAGGAGCCAAATTTGTCATGTCAGGCAAAGCACCGTGAGTCTAGATCTGTGCTGAATGAGCTGGTGATTTGATACATGCTGTTTTTATTGTTATTTCTTGTAAGTGTAACTTTTTAGGGGGGCTTTTTTAATAAATTTAAAAGCAGAGAACACTATGGTACTTGTGTTTTTTGTTTCATGTCCTTAACCCCGGGATAAGTGGAATTGATTATTAAAAAGCGAATGGAGGAAGGTGGTGTTTACAGACGTTTATACTAACACTTTAACTTTATTGGAATTCCAGTGTTAGTCTGTAGGGATCAATATTGAGTTGGCCCACCCTTTGCAGCTATAACAGCTTCAATTCTTCTGGGAAGGATTTCCACAAAGGTTTATGAGTGTGTCTATGGGAATAGCTATGACTAAGCACCAAGGAGGGTGTGAAACCTGTCCTGTATTTGTACCCCTATTGCTGTATGGATTGTCGTTTTTCTATCATGGATCAATAAAGGTAAATTTTATGGTGGAGTGTGGCCATCCAGACTTTTCACTATGTGTCTATGGGAATGTTGGACCATTCTTCCAGAAGCACATTTGTGAGGTCAGGCACATGTTGGACGAGAAGGCCTGGCTCATAGTCTCCACTCTAATTCATCCCAAAGGTGTTCAATCGGGTTGAGGTCAGGACTCTGTGTTGGCCAGTCAATTTCCTCCACCCCAAACTCGCTCTTCCATGTCTTTATGGAACTTGCTTTGTGCACTGGTCCAAATCATTTGGTGGAGGGGAGATTATGGTGTGGAGTTGTATTTTAGGAGTTGGGCTTGGCCCATTAGTTCCAGTGAAGGGAACTCTTAAGGCATCAGCATACCAAGGCATTTTGGACTAATTTCATGCTCCCAACTTTGTGGGAACAGTTTGGGGATGGCCCCTTCCTGTTCAAACATGACTGCACACCAGTGCACAAAGTGGAGGATTGTGACTGGCCTGCAAAGAGTCCTGACCTCAACCCGACAGAACACCTTTGGGATGAATTAGAGTGGAGTCTGCGAGCCAGGCCTTCTCATCCACATCAGTGTCTGACCTCAGAAATTTGCTTCCCGAAAGAATGGTCAAACATTCCCATAGACACACTCCTAAACCTTGTGGACAGCCTTCCCAAAAGATTTGAAGCTGTTATAGCTGCAAAGGGTGGGCCATCTCATTATTGAACCCTACGGACTAAGACTGGGATGTCATTAAAGTTTATGTGCGTGTAAAGGCAGGTGCCCCCAATACTTTTGGTAATGTAGAGTATATTAATTTATATAGAAAATTTAATTTATATATATATATGCACATATGAAGTTTTATAGTTTTTTTATTTTTATGATATCAAATGTATGTATATTTTTGCATGAAATAGAGAATTTAATTAAGGACATATGAATTTTTTACTGAGGAGCTGTGTGTATATATACAGTTTTCACATAATAGTGTCATCACACTAGAGGTGGTCTGATAGAGCAGAGGATAGTGTGGGTGAAAATAATTTGTATAGTGACAGGGACTAGTCTACTCCCCACCTGTGCATTCCTGGGTTCCCTAACAATGATCATCTATATTGCTTTATAGAAGAACTTCAGCAGGTATGAATCTAAACTAACCATGTAGCATACCCCTAATGTAATTTCAAAAATCCAAAAACATTTTTGTAAAAGAAAAACCCACATTACAGCTTAAAGTATAACTAAGCGCTGCTACGGCAGCGCATTGCGGGCGGTCTTAACCCTTTCTCGGACGCTAGCGTGGGTTAAATGCACCCCGCTAGCGGCCAAAATGCGCCGCAAATCCGCCCATAGCGTTGGCTGTACAAATAGCAGCGTTTTATCGCTGACGCTATGGGTGGTTCAGTGTGAAAGGGGTCTAAAGGCAATTTTTATTTTTGGAAGAGTGGAGAGAAAGTTGAACACCTGTTTTTATTGCTGTCTGTGGCTCCATTAAGGAGATTCATCCTCTCTATTTTTCCTGTGTACATTTATCATTGCAAGTGAAAGAAAATCCCAAATTTTGGGTTGTCACTAGAACTGGAATAGAGTAAAAAGTTTCCAGTTCGGACACTATGGGGGAAATTTACTAAAAGTGGTGCATTTAGAATCTGGTGCAGCTGTGCAAGGTAGCCAATCAGCGTCTTACTTTATCTTGTTCAATTAAGCTTTGGCAATAAAACCTGGAAGCTGATTGGTTTGTATGCAGAGCTGCACCAGACTTTGCACTCTCCAAGTTTAGTAAAGAACCCCCTATTTCTAGTGATCTGGTTACAACTGGGTTTCCCTTACTTTGGAAGGATTTCCTATTACCGTATTTACTCAAGTATAAGCCGACTTTTTTTAGCACATTTTTTTGTGCTGAAAAAGCCATCTCGGCTTATACTCCAGTCGCCCGCTGTGTCGTGCAGTTAGTCGGCGGCCGTCCAGTGTAAAGAAGCCCCACCTCCTCCTCGTCCTCGTCGGTGATAGATGGAACACTGAACATTGACTTACTGCTGGGAAACTGAATCTTCTTGAGAAGAGGAGAATAAGGGGGGATATGATCAACATGTACAAATATATAAGAGGTCCATACAGTGAACTTGGTGTTGAGTTATTCACTTTACGGTCAACACTGAGGACAAGGGGGCACTCTTTACGTCTAGAGGAAAAGAGATTTCACCTCCAAATACGGAAAGGTTTTTTCACAGTAAGAGCTGTGAAAATGTGGAACAGACTCCCTCCAGAGGTGGTTCTGGCCAGCTCAGTAGATTGCTTTAAGAAAGGCCTGGATTCTTTCCTAAATGTACAGAATATAACTGAGTACTAAGATTTGTAGGTAAAGTTGATCCAGGGTAAATCCGATTGCCTCTCGGGGGATCAGGAAGGAATTTTTTCCCCTGCTGTAGCAAATTGGATCATGCTCTGCTGGGGTTTTTTGCATTCCTCTGGATCAACTGTGGGTATGGAGTTGGGTGTATAGGATTTTACTGTGTTTTTTATTTTGTTTTTTTTATTTTTTGTGGTTGAACTGGATGGACTTGTGTCTTTTTTCAACCTGACTAACTATGTAACTATCTATCACGGGCGAGGAGGAGGCGGGGCTTTGTTACACTAGACAACCGCGACTGCAGTTAAGACTGCACGACAAAGCGGGAGATCAGGTACATGCATGCAGATGGGCACAGTGAGGCATGCAGATGGGCACAGTGAGGCTGCAAATGGGCACAGTGAGGCTGCAAATGGGCACAGTGAGGCTGCAAATGGGCACAGTGAAGCTGCAAATGGGCACAGTGAAGCTGCAAATGGGCACAGTGAGGCTGCAGATAGGCATTGTTGACCCTCTTTTACACTTACAGTAGTTGCTGCATTTCCCATCCTAGGCTTAAACTCGAGTCAATAAGTTACCATTTTTTTGTGGTAAAATTAGGTGCCTTGGCTTATATTCGGGTCGGCTTATGCTCGACTATATACGGTAGTTCCTTTTTGGCTATGGAACAGGAAGTGAAGGAAAATCTCCCAAATATGACACAGGTGCCAAGGAACCTGCTTTTCCACTGAATGCTTCTTCCCAGATGCTGTCAGAGACCAGGAGGAGGGGCCGCTCAGTCTGCAGTGATCTGGGTAATAGGGGACATTGGAAGAGGAAAGAGGGGGAGAGTCATTGGGCAAGTCAAAAAGAAGGCTATTGTTAAAAGCCTTTATTATACAGTAACTATGGGGAACTCTAGGGGGCAACTGTGAGTTAGGCTGTATAGGGCCCCATGATTTCTAATTGTGGCCCTGAAACTAAGGTGCTAAGTGCATTATTGGCAGATCAAGGTTTTTTTTTGTACTCTTTAGCCCTGGTTCACACTGGGTTGCGGGTGTGAAATCGTGCGAGTTCAGCTGAACTCGCACGATTTCACACCCGCCGGCAGTCCCGATTTCGGCCGCGATTTAAGAGACATCTGTGCAGGTTTCTGCACAGATGTCAATGTAAATCGCGGCCAGAAATCGCAAAAAGTAGTACAGGAACTACTTTTTGAAATCGGTACAGCGCCACAGATGCGGCGTCGCACCGATTAGGACGGTGTCATTGCCGACAATTTCCGGCAAATGCCGCCGATTTGAGATGCGATTTCACATGTGAAATCGCATCTCAAATCGAAGCAAAACGTACCCAGTGTGAACCTGGGCTAAAAGGGATAAAACATCGAGAAATGTGCACCTATTACAAAGTTACTGTATACTGCAAGTTTTTTTTGCCCTGATGTACATGTTAAGAAAGTTGCAAAATGGCCCTCAACACAATGACATATTTTTTTTTTTTTAATTCAGGCAAAATTTTTACAATACAAAAACGTTCTGTTGACCAGGCTATATTTAGATGATTTCTACATAAACTACTTTGTAAACTAAAAAATGCTTCCACTTCCTCTTTCCATTCAACATTTATCACAAAAAGATGTATCAGTTCATTAATTTTCACACTTCTGTTGTCATTTAAAAGTGAAGGCCAGAAAGGCCTTTATTTCTGTTCCTTTCAGAGGTTGCAAGAAATAAGTATTAGCATAAGAGATGTAAGAGTATAACACTAACCACATCTTTTTTCTGTTACCAGAATAGAGGAACACAGTTCTTGGCACTTTTAGAAGGTGAGAAAAACGAGATCCAAAAATGAAAGTAGCAGTTTTTTTGTGGGCTGAACATCACCCAGAATAGAAGCTAGTAATAAACCATTTAATCTCTTCTTAACAATGCAGAGACTGGCAGTATGCAGTAAACCAGTGGTTCTCAACCTCAGTCCTCAAGTACCCTCAACAGGCCATGTTTACAGGTTTTCCTTTATCTTGCACAGCTGCTTTTAATCAGAGTCAATGGCTTGTTATTTTGGACAGCTATTTTATCTAAGAGAAATTCCCAAAACATGGCCTGTTGGGGGTACTTGAGGACTGAGGTTGAGAACCACTGCAGTAAACCATAGGCACCAATCAGAATTAAAGCCCAAATCCAGGCAGCAGAAAATAATCATCGCAGTGCTTCCCCCACCTCTCCCACACTCCAGGGTTTAAAGGATAAGTTCACTTTTATATGAAAATTAAAAAGGTAAACTAAGGCAGAATATCCTAACCACCCCTCCCGACTCCCCCGTACTTACTGGCTGTGATGGTCCATGCCATGCAGTGTGGGAGGGTTGGTGGGGAGGTGGTCATTTTTCTGCCACCTTAAGTTAGACTTTAACAACTTTGGGACCGCCCCACATACATTTACAGCAGCAGGGCGGCCGGGTGCACAAAATCACGTACCTGTACGTACGTTAGGGGCCCTGACTTCCAAATGTGGAATGCATTGTGTGAGTGGTTAGTGTAGGAACAGGTTCTTTGTCTATCAGAGACAGTGCACAGTGGCAGGGAGAGGTTCCATAGGAGTAGGGAAAGTGCAGGGACTATGCTATCTCCTCTCAGGAAGCCTCCCATTTGGGTGGGGACCGGCCAGGCCGCATTATTGCTCCTCGCTGCAGAAGCTGTTGGCATCATTGCAAGATAATGTTCTACTGCTACAGTCTGTAAGTGGCTCTGACTGGCTGTGCCTATCCACTGGGCTTAATTGTGCTGTGATACATGTGCCTATATGTCTCAGTTTACTGCTCCCTGCTAGCCAGGTTATTGATGTGCTAATGTCCCCTCACTATTTCTAAAGGTTAATTGATCTGTTGTGTTGTGTGAAGGAGAGCTGGGTTTAAGTGGCTTGTGTTACTTATTCTGATTGCTTCATTGTGGTAATTATCTCTCTATATGCGGGGTCGAGCGGTCTGGTTGATGTATTCAGTACAGCTAGTGCTCAGCGTCATTGATGTCATTGTCTAAAGAAAATGTGTTTCAGCATCGGCCCCGTCGTGTCTACCTACTCATCTGTATGGAAGCCCCAGTGTGAGGGGGGCGGAGATTTGTCATTGTAACAGTTTTGGAAATGACATATAAGCTGTGTGTTATAACAAAAGTCTGTGTTGTTCAAGCAGTAAGCTGGTCTCATGTGTGGCTTTCTGGGCGATTCCAGGGATATCCCTCCTCGTGGAATATTGGGGTGATTTTCGTTATGGGAAGAAGGGAACGTTGACGGGGATATCATACCGATACCGTCACAATTGGTTGGTAGCAGTGGGATTTTTCCCTTCTATTCCCCTTCACACCCGGATTCCAAGCAGACACTGGAAGAACTACTGGAAGTTCGTGGAAGGATTGCTAGCAACAAAACCAAGCGGGTCATCATAGCAGAATCAATGGAGCTAGACCAGGAGGACGGGATTGCAGCAACGCCAGCAGTACAAGAGATGGAGACACCAGTGATTCAGGAGGAGGAATCGCCAGCCAACAAGCTAATGAGAGAGAAGCTAGCGTGGTTCGGCCCGAACCCAACGCCAGATGTGGTACTGAAAGTGATGGACATGTTAGTAAACGCAGAGCTACAGAAGGATAAACAAATAAGAGACGCAGAGCTACAGTTAAAACTGGCAGCAGTCCAACAAGCAGCCGCACCTTCTCCAAACAGTGAGTACAGCACAGCAGACGCAAGGAAGATTCCGTTTAGCGCTTTTAAAGCTTTTGATGAAAAGGACTGTGAGATTGATAACTTCCTGGCGGATTTTGAGCGACAATGTAACCTGCACCGAATAGCTAGAGGAGACTGGGTTGCAATATTGTCAGGCAAACTGTCAGGCAAAGCTTCTGATGCTTTCCGGACCGTGCCAGATCAGGATATTCATAGCTACGCCCGGGTTAAAGAAGTGCTCCTGGCTCGTTATGCAGTAACCCCAGAGTCCCACCGACAGAAGTTCAGGGACTCACGCAAAACCACGAAAGACTCTTATGCGGAATGGGCATGCCAATTGTCCCGGTCGGCCTCTAACTGGGCTAACAGCAGCCAGGCCACCACCGCAGAGGACATTTTGCAACTAATGCTCCTGGAGCAATTTTACAATCACATCCAGACGGACGTCAAGGATTGGGTGAGAGATCGCAGGCCCATGACTCTACCAGAGGCCGCGAAGTTGGCGGATGAATATGCAGATACTCGCAAGACGAACCAGGTCACACCACAGGAACAACCTCCACCACAAACGGTGCCCTCACACCCACCAACCGCTAGATACCAACCTCCTAACAGACCGGTGACATCTAGCCCTCGCTATCATCGCCAGGAGGGCAACGAACAACGCTGCTTCCGGTGCAAACAGCTGGGTCACTTCAAGCAGAATTGCCCCATGAATGACAACACCAGGTCAAATTGGTCTCAACCTGGGTACCGCCCACCAGCAGCAGCCCATTGTGTAGACTCGGCTTGGGATCCAAAGGAGCTGGGTCAGGAAGAACCATTGGGCACCCCTTACGAAGCCCTCATGGTACAATCTGTTATTACGGACAACAGGGAACACCATTGTCAGCTGGTCATGGGCGACAGCCCTGAGCCGGAGGGGCCCTGGAGGGAGCTGGGCAGAAAGAGGCACCGCCGGCCACCCTTCAAGAAGAAGAGGTCCTGGAAGCCGTATAACAAGCTGACCTGGGAGGAGAAGAAGCGACTGGAGGAGAGGGAGTCGCAGCGGGCGTCCCAGATGCGTGCCGAGATGTTCGCCAAGGGCCCACCGGTGGCCCCTTACACCACCACCCAGTTCCTGATGATGAAGGACCACGTGGAGAGCCTGCAGGACATGAGCAAGCAGGAGCTGATCCGTGAGTACATGGAGCTGGAGGAGTGCATAAGCCGCATGGAGGAGGAGAACAACCACCTGAGGTCACAGCAGCATGAACTGGAGATGGAGCTGGAGAAGCTCCAAGAGGAGAACCGGCGGCTGCGGAGGGAGCAGGGGGTGGCTGACCTTATGGGGCTCTGATTCCCCTCCCCCCCCCCCCCGGACTCTGAGCACCAGTGCTACAGCATTTCAACAAATATAACTTTTTCTTTTTTATGAATCTCCTGGGATTGTCACTTCAGAGCCATAACCTGCCCCTCCCATAGCGGGACACCTAGACGGCGGCGCACAGACCCATTCGCTGTCTTCACACTGACTTCTGGTGACTTTGCAGATCGCACAAAGACTTGGGGACTGACCGGCGTGTGATCTGACGACCCGGTGACATACCTGAGTCTGAAGCAGTTGCCAAGGGAGGTCAGTCATGCCAAACGGAGTTAACCTCTGACTAATAGCTCTGAACCCGTCAACCCTACTGGACCAGGGAAGGTCCAACCGGGTTTGCCGGAGCAGGGAGCAAAAGGGGGGCCATTGTGATACATGTGCCTATATGTCTCAGTTTACTGCTCCCTGCTAGCCAGGTTATTGATGTGCTAATGTCCCCTCACTATTTCTAAAGGTTAATTGATCTATTGTGTTGTGTGAAGGAGAGCTGGGTTTAAGTGGCTTGTGTTACTTATTCTGATTGCTTCATTGTGGTAATTATCTCTCTATATGCGGGGTCGAGCGGTCTGGTTGATGTATTCAGTACAGCTAGTGCTCAGCGTCATTGATGTCATTGTCTAAAGAAAATGTGTTTCAGCATCGGCCCCGTCGTGTCTACCTACTCATCTGTATGGAAGCCCCAGTGTGAGGGGGGCGGAGATTTGTCATTGTAACAGTTTTGGAAATGACATATAAGCTGTGTGTTATAACAAAAGTCTGTGTTGTTCAAGCAGTAAGCTGGTCTCATGTGTGGCTTTCTGGGCGATTCCAGGGATATCCCTCCTCGTGGAATATTGGGGTGATTTTCGTTATGGGAAGAAGGGAACGTTGACGGGGATATCATACCGATACCGTCACATGTGCGTTGTGGGACTTTCTTTTCTTTTTAACAGAAAATTGATTTATTGAAATATCAGACAAGATGGTATGAGAAGTTGCAAATACATTGTGACAGGAAGTCAGGTAAATCTGTGGGTGTTGTCACAAACGGGACATACATTTCTGCCCTGCTTAGACAATACATAATCATTATCGGGCGTCGGCTGCAAAAATAGTCAGACAAGGTCTAAGGGCGTTGAAAGACTCCAGCTGTTCAGAGTGAGGCAATTAAGCCCTCTATAAGAAGTCCAGAGGGTTACCACTAATGGGTAGGGCTGCGCATCTTCACCGGTCTCACGATTCGATGCGATTACGATTATCAAGTCCACGATTCGATTCGATTCGATTCCGCGATGCATCACGATGCATCACGATTGCAGCGCAAATGCGCATGGCTCTCCCCCCAAAATACTAAAAGAGATGATCAGAGACTGCAGACATGCTGCAGGAGACGATCAGAGACTGCGGACATGCTGCAGGAGACGATCAGAGACTGCGGACATGCTGCAGGAGACGATCAGAGACTGCAGACATGCTGCAGGAGACGATCAGAGACTGCAGACATAGTACAGGAGATGATCAGAGACTGCGGACATAATACAGGAGATGATCAGAGACTGCGGACATAGTACAGGAAATGATCAGAGACTGCGGACATAGTACAGGAGATGATCAGAGACTGCAGACATGCTGCAGGAGACGATCAGAGACTGCGGACATGCTGCAGGAGACGATCAGAGACTGCGGACATGCTGCAGGAGACGATCAGAGACTGCGGACATGCTGCAGGAGACGATCAGAGACTGCAGACATGCTGCAGGAGACGATCAGAGACTGCGGACATAGTACAGGAGATGATCAGAGACTGCGGACATAGTACAGGAAATGATCAGAGACTGCGGACATAGTACAGGAAATGATCAGAGACTGCGGACATAGTACAGGAGATGATCAGAGACTGCGGACATAGTACAGGAGATGGTCGCACATGTTAAAGAACCCTAATTGGTGCACAGACAGCAGTTCAGTTCTACTTCAATAGTTCCCAGATTCAGTCCCAGGAAGCTGAAATCTGATGGGTAACACTGCCCGCTGCACTTTACCCACTGATTTTTTTCAGGCCCCACTCACACCTATGCAGGTGCAACAGAGCAGTTTTGTGGATCACGCTTAGGGCAGCTTGAAAAAAATCGCACAAAAGTGCATGATGCTTTATAATTCATAGCACACCAAAACGCATGACACTTTATCACACACTGTGTGCATGGGGGGTGCTGTGTGCCGGAAAAAATACTATGTGTTTTTGTATGCATTGTGTGATTTTGCATGCGTTCCTACAGTGCACAAATGTGAAGCTAGCCTTAATAGATTACCTAAATGTAACTTGTTCAAATGATTTGTAGTAGGTCCTGCTGGTTGTCTTCTATAGAACTAGTGATAACTGACTATGGAAGCTTGCCTCCAGCTAGATACAGTATATGTGTAATATGAATACAGGGTGAGCAGGGAATGGTGCTATACAGCACTGGCTGACCATTACTCACTTTGCAAACTCCTCGAGCTTCAATGCCACCAAAGAGACTGAACTGAGCCCCAGGTCCTGGTAGAATTGGGCACACTCACTCCCCTGCATCCCAGTATTATCTCCATACATGTGTCTTAAGGAAGCTGCCATTAGCTGTAACTGTAACCCACTACGTCAGTCCCTGGCCACATACACGGAGCAGGACAGTCACACACAGCGCCACCTGGTGGTGGGAGGGAATATTGTTCCTCTTTCAGAACACGATTTCAATGTTGGCTGTTACAGAGAAGGTAACATCTGAACGGAGCTCTCCCGGGAGGGGCCAGACGGGGGGCGGGGCTAAACATCGATTATTACGTTCGCATGCATCGGAATCGCATCGGGGACACCCGAATCGCGATGCACCGATGCAGCGATTATATTTGACACCCCTACTAATGGGCTGCATCACTCCTAAGGCTGTGTGAGTAGGAGAGCAGTGCCAGAAGGTCTTCTGTGAAGGTGAGAAGATGATTGATTTTTCTGTGTGATAAAAAATCAAAAGACTATTGTTTTGTGCTGTATGACCAGCACTGTCTACCCAGCAGTAGGCTGTGTTAGACTTCAAAGATAGGTTCCTGTGTGGAAGGTAGACGCCCAGAGTGGCTAGGATTTATTTTATGTTTGATTTTGTTTATGCTGTTTGGATGCTTGCAATTGTTTTCCAGCAAGATGGAAAAATAAACCAGAAACTTTGTTTTCAGCCGTCTTCGACTGCCAGTCTGTAGAAATTCAGTGTGTGGTGAACCCATCCAAGGGGTCACACACCCCGCTACCGAGCTATCCCCTCACAACATGTTCCATTCAAAAGGAGGCTGACAAGAAGAAGACAAGTGTAAAACGCTTAAAACCGACATAGCTAGACCATATGGATACTGCAGATAAACAGTCATAAGACTGCTATATACTGCTGATGAGAAAAGGTATTTAGCAGTGTACATTTTCTAAAATAGTTTCATGTCCATGTTCTGTGTACTGTGGGAGACCAGATGTAGTGAATGCAGGGTCCTGGGTTTAGTAATACTTTAATGAGGCAGGAGGCCACACTAAGATATCATAATGCTCTAACCCATATAACTAAGAGGTGAAGCATGTGCAGCTCCCATTCCCTGCTACAGCACAATGTACCAATAAACAAAATGGGGGGGGGCTTAGCAAAAGGGAGAGGACAAGGGAGGAGAGGGGACAATTACCGGGTTATAAAAGAATCAGTTCACATATGTGCAGGCCGGCTGCGGTGCGATTTCAAAAAGGGTCTGGTACAATTTTCAGCCCAGTTCAGGTACAGTTCCAATGTCATATGCTTTAACAATTCGCACCTGTACCACTGAACCAAGTTGTACCGGGCAGGGCTTGAAATCGCTGTGCAAACCGGCCTCACACATACTGTATGTGAACCCAGTACTACTACACGACCAGGGCAGAGGCACAGCAAATAAGTGTAGTGAAGTAATAATCTTTTATTAGTCTAAAAAAAAACTGTCACATGACACTAACAATAAGTATCTTTAATTTGTATATCGGTACCCGTACTCTTAAAAAACTGGTATCGGTGCATCCCTAATAAATAGTAAGTATTAATTACACAGAGTACAGTTTAAATCTGACGTTACCACTTCTGTCTGCAGTTTCTAACAGAGATGCATGCATTGCCAAAAACTATTTTGGGACATTTAAAATAAACTACCACTAATGAAGTGCCAATTGTGTATGCTGCTGTTTTTTGGAAAACTTTTACTTTTTACAGATGTATTTCAGGAGATGGAGTTGAGATAAAAAAAAATTAAATATATATATATATATATATATATATATATATATATATATATATATATATATATATATATATATATATTAGGCTCATAAAATCATGCTAAAAGAGGTATGACGCATAGGGGACAGTGATAGAGCCATAAAGCTACTAAATGCAATAAAACCTGTTTTAGAGCTGAACTCTAGCCAAAAACTATTTTTGGATTTTTTCACTGTAAAAATAAATTAGCACTTATGATGTGTCATTTGTGGATGCTCCTGGTTTTTGGAAGACTTTTACTTTCATTTAGCCCGTACAGGGATCCTCAAACTACGGCCCCCCAGCTGTTGCGGAACTACACATCCCATGAGGCATTGTAATACACTGACATTCACAGACATGACTAGGCATGATGGGAATTGTAGTTCCTGAACAACTGGAGGGCCATAGTTTGAAGACCCATGCCGTACAATAAGCACCAAATATCTGTGATGAGACTCACATTTCCAGCTGTAGTACTGTACACTGATTATTGAGTCACTCTCCCGGTACCTCATCCAATGAGAAAACATCTTACATTCTTTTCACAGGACGCAAAGCATGTCTTTTTCGCAAAAATCAGCAGCATAGACAATTGGCATACACTTCAGTAGTATACTGTATTGTTAAAGCCAAACTAAACGTTCTCAATCCGCATTAATGATATTTAATCCTTATGCTGATAGCTTTAGTAAATAGATAGGACAGTATATTCCTATTATATTTTAATGTTTTACCTTTTTTATTACAATTCTACAGTTGTTTCCTGGTTTTCTAGGCCAAAATGATTTCATACATTCCAGGAGTCTTCATGGATATTTTTGTATTTCCTTTCATCTGGAGGAGGATATTTCTCAGTTAAAGCAGAGCTCCACCCAAAAGGGGAACCCCCGCTTGTCTGCCTCCTCCCCCCCCCATCCAGTGCCACATTTAGGACCTTGTTGGGGTGGGGGGGGGGTAGTGGGTATCTGGTTTTAACAGGTACCCACTCCCACTTCCTGCTGAGTTCCCTATGGCAAACTCAGACAGAAGTTCAGCCCTACCTAACACAGGGCACTGCTTGGTAGTGGCCAACATACTCTCTACACAGCACTTGGTCATTTGCTACCTACAAACTAGAGGAGAACAGCCACTACTAATACTGAAAGGTGTACATGTCTGTGGCACAAAGGTCTTCAATGTCCTCCCCCAAAATCTCTCCTACCCAGATCTTCTCCTTCCCTCCAACAAACCAAAACTACACATTTCTATCCCCTTGTATAGACACCTTTACCTTGAGAAACCCCCTTCCACATCCCTCTGGTTTCCATATACCCTACCCCAGGCCCAGACTGGGACAAAAATAGGCCCGGGCATTTTAGACTGAGCAGCCCGGGGGGGGGGGGGGGGGGGGGCGCGGCGGTGGTTAGTGATGGAATGTGGGGTGAGATAAAGAAATATAGATAGACAGAGAGAGAGAGAGAGAGAAAGAAAGACAGACAGACAGACAGACAGACAGATAGATAGATAGATAGATAGATAGATAGATAGATAGATAGATAGATAGATAGATAGATAGATAGATAGATACAAAGAAAGATAAAGATAGAAAGAAAGGAAGGTGGATAGATAGATAGATAGATAGATAGATAGATAGATAGATAGATAGATAGATAGATAGATAGATAGAGAGAAAAAGATAGAAAGAAAGGAGGGAAGGAAAGAAGATAGAGAAAGAAACAAAGAAAGATAGATAAAGATGGATGGATAAAGATAAATAGATAAAGATAGAAAGAAAGAAGGGAAGGAAGATAGAAAGATAGATAGATAAAGATAGAGAGAAAGAAATAAGGGAAGGAAGATATATAGATAATAGGGAGAGAGAAAGAAAGAAAGAAAGGTGAAGAGAGAGAGAGAGAAGGGAATGAAGGGCACCCTTACATCAGTTTACAGTACTTACTCAGAGGCAGGAGGGACTGACTGGATGGATGGATATCAGACTCCATCTTTCTTCTGTTCTGTTTGGCTTTATCTTGAATATTCCCGCCCACATCCCTTAGGCAGCAGAACAGTGTCTGTCGGGGAGAGTGGGCGGGGCAGACACATGAGGAGAGGACGAGAGGAGGGGGAGGAGTAGAAGCAGCTCCTCTCCTCTAACTGGTCCTGCGGGCAGCAAGGGGAGGGGAGAAATCGCCCTGCTCATCTCTCTCTATCTGGCGCTGTGTTGGTGGCGGGGGATCTCTGCTATCAGGTAAACTGGGTGTCCCCTCTCGGCCTGCAACCCCTTGGTACACCCCTGGAAAGATGTGACATGCAGGCCGCAACCGGCCCGCGGGCCGCCAAGGGCCGTTCGCGGGCCGCCGCGGCCCGCCGGGCATATGCCCGGTTTGCCCTATGGCCAGTCCAGGCCTGCCCTACCCTATTACCTATTCATCCAGTCAATGTCACACTCCCCTATCTATATGAATAATCAGACTCCTCATTGTAGACTTTCTACATGCCCTAAGATGGGCTTCACCTGAAGAGCCTGATGGGAGGGGGAATATGGCGATCTTATTGTACCCTGCCCCCCACCCAAAACTGGTAAACTCCATTGGGCCAGATCCACGTACCCTGGCGCATATTTCCGTCGGACGTAGCGTATCTCTGAGGCCTCGTACACACGAACGAACATGTCTGCTGAAACTGGTCCACGGACCAGTTTCAGCAGACATGTTCGGTCGTGTGTAAGGCCGGAGGGACAGGTTTCCATCGTACATTTGTCCAGCCGACCGTTTTCCAGCGGACAAATGTTTCTTAGCATGCTAAGAAACATGTCCGCTGGAAGCCTGTCGTCTGTACAGACTCACCGGACATGCCCGATCGGCCGCCATCCCTCGCATGCGTCGAAGTGATTCGACGCATGTGTGGAAGCATTGAACTTCCAGGGCAGCGCACGTCGCCACGTCATCGGCGCGGTGACGACGCGGCCCCGTCACCGCGTATCGTGTACGCGCGGATTTCTGTCTGATGGTGTGTACAACCATCAGACAGAAATCTCCGGGCGGACATGTCCGCTGAAAACGGTCTGGCGGACCGTTTTCAGCGGACAGTCCGTCCGTGTGTACGAGGCCTGATACACTACGCCGCCGTAACTTACTTTTTTTTGTATCCTCAAAGAATGCGCGCCGTAAGTTACGGCGGCGCAGTGTATTTTTGGCGGTGTAAGGGCGCGCAAATCAAATGGATGTGATGGGGGCGTGTTTTATGTAAATACGTCTGGACCGTAAATTAAGTTTTTTTTTCAACTGCGCATGCGCCGTCCGTGGGGTTATCCCAGTGCGCATGCTCGAAATTAAACCGGAACAAGCCAATGTTTACGACGGTGACGTCATTCTACGCAAAGCCTTATTCGCGAACGACTTATGCAAACGACGTAACATTTTCAAAATTCGACGCGGGAACGACGGCCATACTTAACATAGGATACGCCTCATATAGCAGGGGTAACTATACCCCGGAAAAAGCCGAACGCAAATGACGTAAAAAAATGCGCCGGCCGGACGTACGTTCGTGGATCGCCGTATCTAGCTAATTTGCATACTCAACGCGGAATTCGACGGACACGCCACCTAGCGGCCAGCGGAAAAATGCACCTAAGATCCGACGGCGTACTAAGACATACGCCTGTCGGATGGAGCCCAGATGCAGTCGTATCTTGTTCTATAGATAAGCCGGCGTAATTCCTCTGTGGATCTCGTCCTATTGACTGTAAATTTTAAGATACTCACAAAGACTACCTTTGAATGTTTAAGTTACTTCTGGGGTGATAAAATTATCTTCCTAACCCTGCTTTTGTAACTGTATATTTTGTTCCATTGTACATCATTGTACTGCCTTGTGCCGTTTGTTAAAAAATGTAAAAAAATCTGTTCAATAAAAAATATTTTGAAAGAGAAAAAACATAACCAGTATCTAACTGTTTGTCTTTTCTAGTACCCATGTAACTCATACAGGCTTCACCAACTTACAAAGATGAACATCATGCCAATGTATGCAATGGGCTATAAGACTTTTTTTACAAGGCAAGGAATAATGTATTGTATACAATACTCTAATGGCAACCAATCAGAAATTATCTTAATTTTTTCCATCTGGTCTAATCTAATGACTGATAAAATCTAAATGCCTTCTGTCTTTCTCCAAATCAATAGTTTTTGAACACTATTTTTGACATTAAGCCTGAAAGCTTTTTTTTCTAAAATCTTGGCTGCATTACTATTCTATTTTTATTGAAAGCTGGGAGCCAAAATCAGTACATCTCATTGTATATAGTCTATTCCTTCTGTTTCCATTTAAAAAATTGCATGTTAATACTGTTATACAGGCTGACAACTCATTTCTGATATAGTCCAGAAGAGAGTTATTAGTGGCTCTTCATTAAAGTGGATGCAAACCCGAAAATGTTTTATTTATTTTTTATGTCACAATGTAGATTATAAGATTTCCTATCATCTGTGCCCAGTCTTGCCACACAGAGTTAATCCAGCTCTGAGCAATCCTCTTTTATTATTCAGTGAAATAAAATGGACTTATAGAGAAAAACCTTAGTCCGTTCCGCCCACTTGCTGTGAGTGACAGGTTAATTACATATCTCATGCACTAGCCTGGAAACAGGCATTATTTTTCAATTCCCACCCCTACTCCTTTTCTGAAGTCATGTGGTTACTTTTCTGCATTTTTACTGGATGTTAGTGATCATAGCAGAATTTAATATAAGGAATACACAGGAAAAGATGCATGTTGACAAGGGGAGTGTAGAGGTGGGCGGGGAGTCTACTGACATCACAACTCCACCCACAGAGCTCCAGACAACAGATCCACCCACAGAATCTGCAGTTTTTCAGTTCTTATAACAGAAAGAGGGGAGACATTTTACAGATAAGGATACATGCAGGAGGCATGTATATCCTTATAGATCAGCACTATGGCAGTAGTTTAGAAAGGATGAGAGTGGGTTTACATCCACTTTAAGCTTTGCAGAGAATGTGAATAGTGTTATTGACATAACATCTTCTCATACTACAAATAATAATAGGTAGTATACATAATAACATGTAAAGAAAAAATACATATACATATACATCCCTTAGGCAGCAGAACAGTGTCTGTCGGGGAGAGTGGGCGGGGCAGACACATGAGGAGAGGACGAGAGGAGGGGGAGAAGTAGAAACAGCTCCTCTCCTCTAACTGGTCCTGCGGGCAGCAAGGGGAGGGGAGAAATCGCCCTGCTCATCTCTTTCTATCTGACGCTGTGTTGGTGGCGGGGGATCTCTGCTATCAGGTAAACTGGGCGTCCCCTCTTGGCCTGCAACCCCTTGGTACACCCCTGGGAAGATGTGACATGCGGGCCGCAACCGGCCCGCGGGCCGCCAAGGGCCGTTCGCGGCCCGCCGCGGCCTGCCGGCATGTGCCCGGTTTGCCCTATGGCCAGTCCGGGCCTGCCCTACCCTATTACCTATTCATCCAGTCAATGTCACACTCCCCTATCTATATGAATAATCAGACTCCTCATTGTAGACTTTGACATCCGGCTTACACTCTACATGCCCTTAGATGGGCTTCACCTGAAGAGCCTGATGGGAGCGGGCGAGGGGGAATATGGCGATCTTATTGTACCCTGCCCCCACCCAAAACAGGTAAACTCCATTGGGCCAGATCCACATACCCTGGTGCATATTTCCGTCGGGCGTAGCGTATCTCTGATACACTACGCTGCCGTAACTCACTTTTTTTTTGTATCCTCAAAGAATGCGCGCCGTAAGTTACGGCGGCGTAGTGTATCTTTGGCGCGGTGTAAGGGCGCGCAATTCAAATGGATGTGATGGGGGCGTGTTTTATGTAAATACGTCTTGATCCGACGTAAATGACGTTTTTTTTCATCTGCGCATGCGCCGTCCGTGGGGGTATCCCAGTGCGCATGCTCAAAATTAAACCTGAACAAGCCAATGTTTACGACGGTGATGTCATTATACGCAAAGCACTATTCGCGAACGACTTATGCAAACGACGTAACATTTTTAAAATTCGACGCGGGAACGACGGCCATACTTAACATAGGATACGCCTCATATAGCAGGGGTAACTATACCCCGGAAAAAGCCGAACGCAAACGAAGTAAAAAAATGCGCTGGCCGGACGTACGTTCGTGGATCGCCGTATCTAGCTAATTTGCATACTCAACGCGGAATTCGACGGACACGCCACCTAGCGGCCAGCGGAAAAATGCACCTAAGATCCGATGGCGTACTAAGACATACGCCTGTCGGATGGAGCCCAGATGCAGTCGTATCTTGTTCTATAGATACGCCGGCGTAATTCCTCTGTGGATCTGGCCCTATTGACTGTAAATTTTAAGATACTCACAAAGACTACCTTTGAATGTTTAAAGCGGGAGTTCAACCAATTCCTTTTTTTTTTTTTTTTTCCCTTAGCTTCCTGCTCGTTTTGTCTAGGGGAATTGGCTATTTGTTTTAAAATATGATCCGTACTTACCCGTTTTCGAGATGCATCTTCTTCCGTCGCTTTCGGGTATGGGTCTTCGGGAGCGGGCGTTCCTTCTTGATTGACAGTCTTCCGAGAGGCTTCCGACGGTCGCATCCATCGCGTCACTCGTAGCCGAAAGAAGCCGAACGTCGGTGCGGCTCTATACTGCGCCTGCGCACCGACGTTCGGCTTCTTTCGGAAAATCGTGACGCGATGGATGCGACCGTCGGAAGCCTCTCGGAAGACTGTCAATCAAGAAGGAACGCCCATTCCTGCAGCCCATACCCGGAAGCGACGGAGAGGATGCATCTCGTAAACGGGTAAGTACTGCTCATATTTTAAAACAAATAGCCGATTCCCCTAGACAAAACGAGCATCCATCTAAGGCTAAAAAGTGCTCTCTAAGGGTGAACCCCCACTTTAAGTTACTTCTGGGGTGATAAAATTATCTTCCTAACCCTGCTTTTGTAACTGTATATTTTGTTCCATTGTACATCATTGTACTGCCTTGTGCCGTTTGTTAACAAATGTAAAAAAAATATGTTCTATAAAAAATATTTTGAAAGAGAAAAAACATAACCAGTATCTAACTGTTTGTCTTTTATAGTACCCATGTAACTCATACAGGCTTCACCAACTTACAAAGATGAACATCATGCCAATGTATGCAATGGGCTATAAGACTTTTTTTACAAGGCAAGGAATAATGTATTGTATACAATAGTCTAATGGCAACCAATCAGAAATTATCTTAATTTTTTCCATCTGGTCTAATCTAATGACTAATAAAATCTAAATGCCTTCTGTCTTTCTCCAAATCAATAGTTTTTGAACACTATTTTTGACATTAAGCCTGAAAGCTTTTTTTTCTAAAATCTTGGCTGCATTACTATTCTATTTTTATTGAAAGCTGGGAGCCAAAATCAGTACATAGACATCTCATTGTATATAGTCTATTCCTTCTGTTTCCATTTAAAAAATTGCATGTTAATACTGTTATACAGGCTGACAACTCATTTCTGATATAGTCCAGAAGAGAGTTATTAGTGGCTCTTCATTAAAGTGGATGCAAACCCGAAAATGTTTTATTTATTTTTTATGTCACAATGTAGAGTATAAGATTTCCTATCGTCTGTTCCCAGTCTTGCCACACAGAGTTAATCCAGCTCTGAGCAATCTTTTTTTATTATTCAGTGAAATAAAATGGACTTATAGAGAAAAACCTTAGTCCGTTCCGCCCACTTGCTGTGAGTGACAGGTTAATTACATATCTCATGCACTAGCCTGGAAACAGGCATTATTTTTCAATTCCCACCCCCACTCCTTTTCTGAAGTCATGTGGTTACTTTTCTGCATTTTTACTGGATGTTAGTGATCATAGCAGAATTTAATATAAGGAATACACAGGAAAAGATGCATGTTGACAAGGGGAGTGTAGAGGTGGGCGGGGAGTCTACTGACATCACAACTCCACCCACAATGCTCCAGACAACAGATCCACCCACAGAATCTGCAGTTTTTCAGTTCTTATAACAGAAAGAGGGGAAACATTTTACAGATAAGGATACATGCAGGAGGCATCTATATCCTTATAGATCAGCCCTATGGCAGTAGTTTAGAAAGGATGAGAGTGGGTTTACATCCACTTTAAGCTTTGCAGAGAATGTGAATAGTGTTATTGGCATAAAATCTTCTCATACTACAAATAATAATAGGTAGTATACATAATAACATGTAATAAAAAAAAAAATACATATACATATGAGAACCAGACTTATGACTAAGCTACAGCTCAAAACACATCAAGGCATTTTTACCTGTAACCTCTCCGCTCCTCTCCCCCAACTCCCCGGCCGGCGTCTTCATCCTAAGGCCCCGTACACACGGCCGGACCAAACCGATGAGAATGAACCGAAGTTCATTTTCATCGGACCAAACCGACCGTGTGTATAGGCTATCGGTCTGTTTTCCTTCGGTCCAAAATTTTACAACATGCTTCAAAATCGAACCGATGGACCGCTGCCCGATCGGACCAAACTGATGGTTAGTACAGAAAGCATCGGTTCAAAACCCGCGCATGCTCAGAATCAAGTCGACGCATGCTTGGAAGCATTGAACTTAGTTTTATTCAGCACGTCGTGTGTTTGACGTCACCGTGTTCTGACCTGATCGGATTTTGGACTGACGGTGTGTACACATATCAGGCCGTACGGCCACTTCAGAGGTGAACCGATGAAAACGGTCCGTCGGACCATTCTTATCGGTTTTGTCCGACCGTGTGTACAAGGCCTAAGTGTGGGCACCCGGCCGTGACAGCTTTCGGCTTCACGGCCGGGCACCCACTGCGCATGCACAAGCGGCGCTGCACACTCTCATTGGACAGGCGATCGCATGGGACCTGTCATGTGTCCCAGGCGATCGCCTACAGGGAGGGGCCACTGTAGGCGATTAAGCTATTCGCCTTACCATCCCCTCGGCGGAAGGAGGAAGTGGGACAGGAAGTCCCACTACTCCTGAAGCCCCCACTAACCCCCCAAAAAAATTACATGCCAAATGTGGCATGTAAGGGGGCGAGGAGTGGGTTAAGCGGAAGTTCCAATTTTGGGTGGAACTCCACTTTAAAGTAACTTGACTTTGCTTAGATGATCAGCAGATTAGCTGTATGTCAGATGTGCCAGTGAAGAGCCTTTGATCAGTGATGCCAACCTACCAGATTGAAATTTACTGACACGACGCCCAGATATTACTGGCATTTCCAAAAGTTACAAAGTTTCAAGTGCAAATAGCAATATTTAGGCTACAAACTTACAATTACAATATGCAATTAGCAATGTGATGTAAGATAGATATAAAGGCAAAAATCATATTTCTTATTTTACTGTATTTGCAAAATACTAAGTAGCTTAGGGACAGGACTCAGGAGGGCAAGAAATCAGAATGGGCAGGCACACATGCATGAAATTGACTTACAGTGACACTGACAGCATTGTCCACCACCACAGATGATGATGACACCTCACCGACACATCCTCTACTGAGTCACAGTGACGGTATCTCTCCACGATAGGTGGTCCCTTCAGTCCACTGAAGTCCAAATAGCACTGACAGTCCTGTTTCCAGCTTGCCTTGCTCGCATCCCACAGTCCCGCACACAAAGCTCCGCCACGCTCTGCTCAGATTCCCTTGCACCATGAGGTCACACAACACGGTCAGGCACCGCATCCGCCACACTCCGACACTGTAGCAGGCACTGTTTTTTTTTTTTACTGGCAACCTTTTCCTGTTACTGGCATTTACTGGCAGGAGAAAAGTGCCGGATTTTTACTAGGTGCCAGTAAAAATACTGACGGTTGGCACCACTGACTTTGGTGGAACTTATAAGCATCTCAAAATTATCTCAAATGCAAGTTGCATACCCTAATGCCCTGTACACACGATAGGAATTTCTAATGGGCTAAAATCTGATGGAATTTTCTGTCAGAATTCCATTCAAGCTGTCTTCCATCAGTCTTGCATACACACTGGGGTAGATTCAAGTAGGGGAGCGCACTACTACGGCGGCGCAGCGTACCGGTTTTACGCTACGCCTCCGTAAATTACTTGAGCTACGCTTCATTCACGAAGCATTTGCTCCGTAATTTGCGGGGGCGTTTCGTAAAAGTGGCCGGCCTAAGCACGCGTAATTTAAATGATCACGTAGGGGGCGTGGATCATTTAAATTAGGCGCGTTCCCGACGTGCATTGCGGTAAATGACGTCGCAAGGACGTAATTTGCTTCGACGTGAACGTAAATCGCGTCCAGCGCCATTCACGATTCACTTATGCAAACTACGTAAATTTCGAAAATCGCGTACGTTTGTGAATCGGCATGAGTATGCAATTTGCATACTCTACTCTGACCACTACGGGAACGCCACCTAGCGGCCAGCGTAAGAATGCAGCCTAAGATACGACGGCATAAGAGCCTTATGCCAGATATATCTTAGGCTACAGTCAGCGTATCGAGCTTTCTGAATACAGAAAGTCGATACGCCGGCGCTACTTAGCAATTACGCTGCGTATCTATGGATACGCAGGCGTAATTGCTTGCTGAATCCACCCCACTGTCAGACTAATGCCGCGTACACACCATCACTTTATGTGATGAAAAAAAACGACACTTTCTGTGAAGTAAAAAATGACGTTTTTGAAACTTCAATTTTCAAAGACGAAGTTGCCTACACACCATCGTTTTTCTCACAATGTTCTTGCAAAGTGAGGTTACGTTCCACCACGTTTTACCATTAAAGCTCGCTTCATAAGTAGCTTCTGGGCATGCGCGGATGAAAAAACGTCTTAGAAAACGACGTTTTTTGCTACACACGGTCAATTTCTGTGAAGTAAAAAGTGCACTTTTGAAAAACGACACATAAAATTGAAGCATGCTTCAATTTTTTTTGGTCGTTTTTTACAAGACATAAAACGACGTTTTCCCCCACACACAGTCAATTTAAGTGACGTTTTTAAAAACGTCATTTTTTTTCATCACATAAAGTGATGGTGTGTACGCGGCATAACACACAGTCGATCGGAATTTCCCATAGGATTTTTTTCCATGAGAAAAAAATAAAACATGTTCTATTTCCAAACTTCCGACGGAAAAAAATCCTATGGGGCCCACACACGATGGGAATTTCTGATGAAAAAAGTCCATCAGACTTTTTTCATTAGAAATTCCTATCCTGTGTACAAGGCATTAGAGTTTATGTACCATGGATGGGCAAATGCAGCATGCTTTCAGGTGCATCAAACTGATTCAAGCCGGGTACACCAAGCCTGCTTTTTCATATGTCAGATATGCACTGGGTACAGAAACCCATTGCATCACCAACGCCCAAACAGTACATTATTTTTTTTTTATCATGCACCCAGCCTTGAGAAAGTAAAGTTATAATTGCAAAAAAGATCTGCTTGTGCATTGCCAGACAAGATATAAATACCTCTATTATCAACTAATAAAATTCTGGAAGTCAATGACAGAGCTTCTATTAATGTACACTCAGCTGATATGCACTTGAACTCAATAATACATTTAAACCCTTCTCTGCTATTTGCAAGCAATGCAATCAGTTTTAGTGAACAATAGTTACTTTTAGCAATAGTTTGTTTTTGTTTTTTTATTCCAGTACAGTGATACTTCGGTTCACGAACAACTCGGGTTCGCAAAACAGAAGAGTTCACAAAAATTTGCTTTGGTACATAACGAACACGAGCTGCAGCCATCTTCCTTGCTCTGGCACCTTCATATTGAGAAGAGCAATGCAAGATAAGAGTCTTAGGCGAACCAGTCCATTTAGATAGGGGTTTCTGCCCCCTGACTACCATGAGGAAGGGCTCACTTGTTTGCGAATAATGGAAAAACAGTTTGTACATACGAATTCTTCAACTTTATCATGCCCTCAGATGATCTTTTCATGCACAGTGGATGCATAGTGCTGTTTTCTGGCCCCTAGTCATTTAAATTTGGGTTTGGGATTGTTTCAAAAAAAGTTTTTTTTCTTTTTAGATGTACACATGAAATAGGTCAACTTAATGTAAAAGACTGTATGTAATATATGTTTAAACTCCTTTTTTGTACATACATTTCATAATTTTATATATAAATAAAACAAAGTTCAGAACGGAGTAACCTGATTTACATTAAACCCTCCTATCGGAAAATTTGCCTTAGCTTCTCAACCAATTCAGTTTGCGACCAAAGTCGTTTCACAAATTAAGTTTGTGACTGAGGTATCACTGTAGTTAGAACAGAGCAGATCTGAATCCAAAAAACTATGTTTTATATGACAGTGAAAGGCATTTCCAAATTCCACCATATATGTCTGTATAGCCTAAAGTGTATCTAAAACCAAAACATTTGTTTTTATATATAAAAAAAGAGGAGGTTTGGGACTTTAAATGTGGCAAATAACAACAAATGAGTAAAAAAGTATTCATGCATTCATTACATGATGTTCATGACATAGAATATATGTACACAAAACACATTGGCCCGGATTCAGAGAGCAATTGCGCCTGCGTAACCATAGTTATGCAGCGCAATTGCTTGCTTGCGCCGGCGTTACGAATGCTCCTGATTCAGGAACATCGTAACGCTGACTGCAGCCTAAAATCTGCGTGGCATAAGGCTCTTATGCCACGCAGATTTTAGGCTGCATTCTTGCGATGACCGCTAGGGGGCGCTCCCATTGTGTATAGTATGCAAATTGCATACTAACACCGATTCACAATGTTGCGCGAGCCCTGCGTACGCAAGTTAGGTCGTTTCCGTACGGCGTGTTTAGCGTAAGGCTGCCCCTTCTAATAGTAGAGGCAGCCAATGCTAAAGGATAACCGTCGTTCCCGCGTCACGATATTTGAAATCTACGTCGTTTGCGTAAGTGATTCGTGAATGGCGCTGGACGCCATTCACGTTCACTTTGAAGCAAATGACGTCCTTGCGACGTCATTTGCCGCAATGCACGTCGGGAAAGTTTCCCGACGGCGCATGCGCTTTACGATCGGCGCGGGAACGCGCCTAATTTAAATGATTCCCGCCCCCTGCGGGATCATTTAAATTGCGCGCACTTACGCCGGGCAATTTTGCCGGCGCGCCCTCGCAATTTACGGAGCTACTGCTCTGTGAATCAAGGGCAGCGGCGCAAATTTGCGAGGGCGCAGGGCAAAATCGTTGCCCTGTGCCTCCGTAATTTATGCGCAAATCTTACTGAATCTGGGCCATTGAGTAAACTGGCTCCCTGGTAAACAGAAAGGCACATAACTTTGGCCAATAACATAAAACATGTTGCATCATATCGTAGAGTAGTAAAAAGATAAAATATGCATCCTAAAGCTTGACATGTTTTGAGGAGTTATATTCAACTTATTAGGAATGGATGCTGAGCATGTCTAAAAAATGTAAAAAAAAGTATAATAATCTAGATACACATGATGGGATTGTCTGTCCTGGGGACTGAGGTATAGAGAGTCGTAAGGCGGGGTTATTGTAAGTGGGAAGGAAGTGGGTGTGCTCCATTGAAATGAGCCGTGACCCCATGCAAATGAAGGGCCGGCCGTACTGCGCATGCGCGCACAAATCTGCACCTCACTAGGCATGCTCAGAACTCGGGCCGGCGCAATCAGTGAGATAGGAAAAAGGCCAAGCAGACTTAGTGAGATACGCCCTGTGTATAAATAGCCCCAGACAAACGCACTTCCATTGCAAAAGTACATCCATGTGTTCCCCTTTCCTAAAGCAAGTTGCTTTTGCTCTGTTGTCTGTTGGTGTTTGTTGGTGAGTGTAGTATTGTTAGATTAAAGATTTATTGTAGTAGGAGGTTGTAGTAGCTGTGTGTTTTTTCTGTGTTTGTTTTTGAATTTGTATTAGCTGTCTGCTTGTGTTGTTTGATTTTGGTGTCTTGTGTTTGCGGTTTGATTTTTGTGTGTGTTTGTTCTGTGTCTTTTGGTGTGTGTTTGTTCTGTGTCTTTTTGTGTGTTTGTTCTGTGTGTATTTGTGTTTGTTTGTTGTGTTAGTTTTTTGTGTGTGTTTGGTGCTGAGTGTTGGGTGAGATGGCACCAAAGAGACGAAAGTTGAATTTTTTGGTGCGAGAAAAGCAAATACTTGCCAGGGCCATCACCCGATTTGGGCGATATTTACATGGCCCTGAGAGCCAGGACACCCCCCCCCCGGCCAGGAAGAGGGCGATCATCCAGGAGATAACGGATCAGATCAATGCGGAGGGGGGGAGACGAGGACCACCAGTGGGATAGCTAAGAAGATCAATGATCTGAGGAGCCTGGTCCGAGACAAGATGGCCAAGATAAATGCCCATGCCATGGGCACTGGCGGAGGACCACCCTGCTCTGTCAGGCTGACTGAGGAGGAGTGGGCAGTGGCCCGGTGCTTCCACAGACAACAAGTGGTGGGCCTGCCTGGCTTTGACTCCGAGGAGGGCATGAGGACAGGTAATATATATATTTTTTTAAATCTGGTGAGTAGCATGTGTGGGTGGGGGAAGGGAATACTGTATGTGCCAAGTGTGTGGATCCTCCAACCTGTGAATGTTTTGTGTCATCCACAGATGGCCAGGAGATTGCTGGGCCATCAGGCCAGTCTGCTCCATCCCCCGGACAACAGGCTGCTGAAGAGCCCCAAGAAAGCCAGTCCTCAGGGGAGGGGAGTGGCCACACCTCACATCATGAGGAGGTTGAGGGGGAGGAGGATGAGAGGGAGGAGGATGGGGATGATCGGATGGACCTTGCCAGGGAAATCCTTTTGACAACGGATGTGGTTCCCCCTGATGCTACCCCTGAGGCTACCCCTGTGGCTGGCAGCAGTCAGGCCTCCATCAGGGGTAGCCCCTCCCACTCCTCCCCCAACAGGGCTCCCCCCACAAGGGTCTCTCTCTCCCCTCCTCCCAGGCCACAAGCCTCAGCTGCAGGCAGGAAGGCTACCCAGAACAGAAGACCAGGGGGTGGCCGAGGTTCTGCGGGCCAATCTGCGGAGGGACCAGGCCCAGCAGACCCAACATCTGGGTCAGGTCACCCGGACTTTGGCCCAGATGGAGGACAGCCTGGGCTCAATTAAGGACTCGGTCAGTGATGTGGGCACAAACTCCTTGACAGTCATAACATGCATTTGTGACCTGCAGACCGCCATAGAAGGCGTGTCCCTGGAGCTGAGTGCCCTGACCCAGGCTGTCCACACAAACACTCAGGCTGTCCAGGCCAATACGGCTGCCCTCAATGTGGGTCTGACCAGGATAGCCGTGGCCTTGGAGGGCAGGCCAGCAGGAGGACAGTCACCAGGGGAGGCTCCTCCTTCCCCTGCTCCCCCCCATGAGTCTCCCCTGGTTGGCCATGGCCGTGCCCGTGGCCGGCCCAGGCGTAGCTCACGCCGCCGCCATTAATTTTGGTTGTACTTTTGATTTTTGATTTTTATTATTTTTTTAATTATACTGTGATTATGATTTGTTTTATGTGTGTGAATGATGTATGAATGTGGGGGTGACATTCCTGATGAAAAAGGGTGTCACCCTCAGTTTTGGTGGAGTAGGGATCCCCAGGACCAGGGAGAATTGATCCCAGGTCCATGTGAATGGTGTATGAATGCACAGTAACATAATTGGAGCCGTGGCGTGGCGTTGCTGCTCCCTAGTACCATCGGGGGGTACTTGGGTCTAATCCAATTCAATGAGGATGTGATGTGTCTGTGCTAGGGACCACAGTGGGTGTGCATGCATGCATTCTCATTGTGCCATGATTAATGTGTGTGTTTACTGTGCAAAGATGCATTCTGCAAAACGTGTCTCCTGGCTGCTGTTCCCTCAGAAGAGGGGGTACCCTCGGTTACTAAAGTCACTAGTATAGCTATGAGCATGGATGCCCCTGGCATGTTAGCATACAGATTGTTGTCCTGCAAGTGTGTGTGCTAAGCTCTTCCCTAACGGTGTTGCTTTAGCTGACATTTACACGGCTGGTGTAAATTTAGGGCAGCTTTTATAAGGTGTAATTTTACACCGTGAAACTAGCAGATGCACACAGGGCGTAGCCTACGCCGCACAAGCGTACTTTTGTGGATCGCCCTATCTCCTTCATTTGCATATTAGCATAGAAAATCAATTGTGTGTCTAGCATATTTTGCGCTTCAAGATGCGCCGGTGTAGTCGTTTTACGTCGGACGGAAAAATCTGGTTTTCAGGCGTATTTCGTTTTGAGGATCAGTCGCAAAGATACGGGCGGTGCATTTTTCAATTATGCGTAAGTGCTTTGTGAATCTGGCCCAAAGAGTGCATAGAGCAGGTAGCTACTGTGATCAAAAGATAAGAAAAGTGCCAGAAGCAGAGTGTGTCTTGGACTAGCTAAGACCAAGAAATAAGATGCAGAGTTGGTGAAAGTTGGGAAATTAAGACATGTGCTGAATGAAAATATATATGTATATATTGTACTGAAGTAGGAAAGATGGAGTACAGTAAATACGAGCAGTGTAGTGCTTGGCCAGACTGCTCTAAATGGGGTTTCCCGATCGTGCGATATATAGCACCAATCTCCAACCAGCGTCACGCTGGCATGACAGACAGTGGGAAAACATCCGCCGCCAGGTTTGGCGCCAAACCGTAGCCCGTCGTGTAATCAGCCAAGGTGGATGAAGCCGCCATAACTTTTTTATATAAAGTGGTAAAGGGTTATGACCATTGCCAGGTTTCTATTGCTGTATAAAAGGGTATACAATTTTCTCTCACTACCTGTTGCATCTACAGAACAGGAAGTAAAGGATAACAACCTTTTCCACCTTATAAGACACAGATGGCAACAAAAAATCTAGACAGTAATTTTAATCAGTCCCTATTCTATCCAAAGTAGAGGGTGGAAAAAATAAACTGTGGTGGTGCAACCGTGCAAAGTACTTTTGGGTGTTCCCCTGAGTGGCCTGGTCCTTTGGCCTGGGGCCTCTATTAGAAAAGGTTCAGAACACGAATGGCGCAATATGAAGAAGTGTGACAGGAACAGGGAATGAAACTAAAGAAAGGGAAGGCAGCAAAGAGAAAAGAGAGAGAAAAGTTGAAGTGGGTGACAGAATCAACCTCACAAACATTTGATCATGCTATACTGCAAACTGCAATATTTCAGTGTGGGTGTCACAAGTGCTGTGCACCTGGGACATGTGCCCCACATCTGTTGGTGAGTGGCCCTGTTTCCCACAACTGGCCCTGTTTCCTTTATTTGGGAGCTGATTCAGCAGCTGCCAACTTCTCAGTACAGTTATGAGAACCTCTTTGTACTGTCTGGGAAGAGGGTTCGAGGAAGATGGTCATTTTTGGTTGCATACTGACCGGTGTGTTACCCACTCCTAAGCTCTGTACAATATGCACTCCTGAACCATGCACAAAACATGTGTGAGCTTGCAAGATACGGACTATGGAGCCCTACACGATACACACTCCTGAGCCTTTTACCCTGCATTATATGTATTTCTGAACCCTGCACCCTGTGCAATACGCACCTCTGTGCCCTGTGCCTTGCGCAATATGCACATCTGGGATACCCAGGGCCATTTTTCCTTCCAGTGATACCACGAATCCCGGAACATTTTTTCATCCAGTGACATCACCTACTCAGAGAAATGTTTTCCTTTGCCACTGTTAGCCAAATATTTGTGTGCCAATTTTAAACTTAAAATTGGTGCAGTGAACCACAAACATTTTGGCACACACAGCTATTGGCCCTCTCCCCTTCCCCTTCTCCACCCAGGGGTTGAGGGGATGGGGGTAGAGTTTCCATTCTTTGCCCTGGGCACTGGATAACCTTGTCCCAGCACTGACTGGGAGCGCAGAGGAAAACAGGGAAAGAGGGGTTCAGAAGTGAACATTGGATGGTTACTAAGGGGGAGCATTACTTGAGGGGGGGAGGGGATTTTGATAGGGGAGTAATAGGGAAATTACCGGGGGACAGCAAAGCATACATATAGACTTTTGTAAACGCAGGGCTTTTTTTCAGGGGGAACTTGGGGGAACTGAGTTCCAACACCTCTGGCTCAGACTCTTTGGTGCCTGCTCACCACAATCACTTGTAAACACAGAAGTCTGGTTTCTGTGTTTTCAAGTGACAGCTCTGCACTCTGTGTGTAACCCCCTGAACTCTACACTCTGTATGTAATGCAATCCTGGTATTTAATGCCCCTTTAAGACCCTTCTACTGTTTGTGAAATTTTAACGTGGTCGTGGTTGAGTCCCTGCACCTATTTTCTGAGAAAAAAAGCTCTGTTAAACGTTATATATTGAAAAGGAAACTGACCACAAGGGCTGCATATAATTAACTGCTTGACATTCTAAAATTGCATTTTCTACATGAACCTTCTGCAAGGCCTTTTTCTACAGGTAGAAAGGACTGAAGCAGTAAATGGAGGCTGTTGGAATGAGAACAAAATTATCTTGACTATAGCTATGTTTTAGCATGCAACATGTATGTCATGTTTACCAATCATTGGTTCTGATTTGCAATAAAACATCACAGTAATTTTTCTTGAAGGGCTCATTCAGACAGGTGATTAATCTCATCCTCTGTCAAGAGTCACTGGCAGATGCATGTAAATCCACTTTGGAGCTGCGTGCAGGCAGCCCATAAGAGGTGGTTGCACATGCAGTGGCTGCATAGACACAATTGCATGTCAAAGTCTGACATACGGGCAGGAGAGGGTGCATGGATCTGACTGCAGACACTGTAATTTCAGATCCATGCTCCTGCCCGCATGTCAACCCTTGACATGCGATTGTACTCCTGTAGCCTCTGCGTGTACAACCACCTTTATGAGTTGCCTGTACGTAGCTGCAATGGGGATGTACATGCATCTGCCAGTGGCTCTGTACAGAGGACGAGTTTAATCACCTGTCTGAATGAGCCCTAAATGATTTCTATGGTCACAGCATACACTTTCACTTTGCAACATCAGTATTGTAATAATAAGAACTGTTTTTTTAACAATCCAATATAAGCTTACTTAAAGAGGAGTTTTGCCTGAGGAAAAAAAATAAATAAAAGTCAACAGATACTGTAGCTGTTAACTTTTAATATATGGACACTTACCTGTCCAGGGAGCCCGCCAACGCTGTATCCTGGCTTAGGCCAACAAGGCAGCACTTTGTAGGGTGGCAGCACGAGAAGCGTCCCCGTTGGTTTGCGCTACACTGTTAGTATAGCGACAGTCTTATGGGGTGGACTGGGCTGAGAGGCAAATTAGTCTAGCGCCCCCATAAAGCGACCACAGTGCTTCCGGTATGCGGGTGGCCAGCATTCTGCAACTGTTTGGGGGGTGGGGTGCGCCACTTCTAATTTTGACTATCCTATCATCCTGGACCACAAACCTTCCTCACTGTGCTATATGTTTCTGCTGCACCATTGGCATGGTTATAGCTTCTTAGTCCTCTCCATAAAATTATCAGAAATTTGTGCTTAAAGTAGAACTATAGGCAACATTTTTTTTCCATTTTGGAGTAAAAGAGGGTTATAGCCCCTGTCGGTTTATACCATCCCTGTCCCGTTGCAGAGATTTCCCTTCACTTCCTGCCCTATAGCCAAACAGGAAGTGAGAGGAAATCTATGCAAATTAAGGGAATCCATTGCCATCCCCAGGCCCTCAGAGCTAGTGTCCCCACTACTGGAGCCCGCGATGTTGGGACCCCAGACGATTTTTGTATCAGCGGTCGGGTGCTGCCGCCGCCATCTTCACTAAGGAAAATCGGCAGTGAAGTCTTTTAACGTCACTGCCCGTTCCCTACTGCGCATGCGCAAAGCGAGCTTTGCTTTCTAATTGGCCAAGTGGCAGAGGAAGGAGGAGGGGGGCTGAACTTCAAGGGATGGCACGGAAGTGGGGACGGGGACCTGTCAAACACATGATATAGCAACTATCTGATATAGCAACTATGTCCTCTATGGAATGTTTGTGTCAGAAGTTTTATAACATTAAGGGATATATCTCTGAAATGTATACTGTCTTGACTAATTCCTCCATTAAGCAAGGTTACATAGAAAAATGGGAAGCGGATCTCCAGGAAAATATTGAGCTGGATGAATGGTATACTATAGCCCAGGGGGCCTCAAAGTCAATTATAAACACATCTATAATAAAAGCGGGATTCAGAGATTCCTTACTCCTTTTTTCAATCTTTCTTCTCTCTCTTTCTTTTCCTATCGATCTCTGCTGTGGTATAACGAGGGTCTTTTGGCCTATTCTCTAACACACCAATAATGGGGATTATTTCCTTAGCGCAAGGTCCGTTCTCAGAGGTGACGAGGGATGTGGTCTCCTCGCTTTCATTAATGTACAAGATAGATCATAAGCGCATGATGCGCATTTGAAACCTACTGGAAGTCATAAACAGACCTTTAATCTCAATTTGCGAGAGATAGAGGTCCAATAGTTAACGGTATGTGAAGATTGAGATGCCTTTTTTATAATGTAACATTTAGAATAATAATGAATGAATACAGGTGTTGCCCCATGGAGACATGGATAATCCAAACTATATCCCCAGTAGAGATCTCTATTAGAAAGAACGCACATAGTAGGGATAATATCCTGCCTTGAAAATGTTCGGATATTTATCTGTTAAGTATATATTTTATACCGTACGTGTTCATTGTAAACACTTTTGTATACTCTTGTCAAAACTTGAATAAAAACATTGAAACAAAAAAATATATATATTAAAGCGGAGTTCCGCCGAAAAAAAATTAAATAAAAGTCAGCAGCTACAAATACTGCAGCTTCTGACTTTTAATATTAAGACACCTATACCAGGGCGCCCCCAAAGTCCTCACTTGATCTGTCCCTCGGCTCCTGTGTGGGGCGGTGGCATCTTCAGTAAGGGAATTAGGAAGTGAAGCCTTGCGGCTTCACAGCCTGGTTCCCTACTGCGATGCATGAGTCACGCTGCGCGTCCTGACTGGTCCCTGCTGTCTTCTGGGACCTGTGTGTCTCCCAGAAGACAGCGGCGGGGACGGAGGAGGGGCCGAACGTCAGGTAGATCTCTGCAGAATCTGTGGCGATCTATCCCTGGAAGTGGGAGCAAATAACCGTATTAGACAGGTATCTTCTCCCCCCTCCCCCCTGAAAGGTGCCAAATGTGACACCGGAGGGGGGGAGGAACCGGAAAAGCGGAAATTCAATTTTTGGGTGGAACTCCGCTTTAATAAAGAGAGCTAAATAAGAGCAATTAAAACCCCTTGCTGCTGAGCATACGCAGATATGCGTCCTCGGCTTTCGAGGGTTATACCGTGATGATGCCTATAGCCGCAGGCATCATCCGGTACTGTTGTTTAGAGCAGGCGATCGGCTTTCTGGTGATAACAACCGATGCGGCTAAAAGCCGCTCAGTTGTTATCCCAGAGGAGCGGGAGGGGACATCGCCGCCTCCGCCGCTCTGACCGGGCCTCCCGTCCCACCGGGAGACCCGATCCACGATGCGTCTCTTCCGGCGCCTAGCCACAGACTGAAACGAAGCTGTAAACGGCTTTGTTCCAATCTCCTGACTGTAAACACGGAAGCGACATCACAACATCACTTCCGGTTTACTCGGCTGCCATTTTCACCCCCCGATTTTTAAACACAATTTAATAATATAAAAATAAAATAAATAAGAAACATTTTTTTTTAAAGCGCCCCCGTCTGGGCGAGTTTGCGCAGCAAAGAAAGTCGCACCCACATATGTAAACGGTGTTCAAATCACACATGTGAGGTATTGCCGCGATCATCAGAGCGAGAGCAATAATTCTAGCCCTAGACCTCCTCTGTAACTTTAATCTGGTAACTGTAAAAAAAAAGTGCCACCTATGGAGATTTTTAGGTACTGACGTTTTTTCGCCATTCCACGAGTGTGTGCAATTATAAAGCGTGACATGTTTGGTATCTACTCAGCGTAACATCATCTTTCACATTATACAAAAAAATTGGGCTAACGTCAAAAATGCATGAAAGTGTCTTTTTCCCAAAAAGTTGCTTTTAAAACACTGCTGCACAAATATTGAGTGACATAAAATATTGCAACAATCATATATATATATATATATATATATATATATATATATATATATATATATATATATATATATATATATATATATATATAATGTTTGGGGGTTCTAAGTAATTTTCTAGCAAAAAATACGGATTTTAACTTGTAAACACCAAATATCAGAAATAGGCTTAGTCATGAAAGGGTTAACAGGGAGATCACCAAGTATTCATCACATGAACATTTCTACAGTTGTGATGCAACACAGGGGAAATGGCATGGACTGGACACTGTGATTCAGAACAAAACAAAAACATTAGAAATTGTACAATACCTTTAAATCATGCCAGCCAAAATGTATGTGTGTGGAACAAGCAATGTTGCACCACAAGTCACTGCCGTTGACAATATGAAGTAAAAAAACATGCATGACATAAGGGAGCAATAGCATTTACAGAGCTCCTGTAACATATGGTAATAAGTGTGCATTGTGTTATAATGGCTCAGTACATAGACCTGCTAAGCACACTGCTTGCTTTGCTGTGTATATGAGGGAATATTGCCTGCAGCAATCAGGCACTAATATGCATTGATCCTGTTATCAAGTGATGGCAGTTTGCCTAGCTAGGGTATGTTATATAGTAATTATATTTTGGGAAAAGGAGATGAAGTAAGCCTCAGGCAGATATAAGCTGACTTGCAACTAATAATTTCAGTACCTGCTGCCTCCATATTACCCCTGTTGGTTGTAAGTTGCAGACAAGACCTGTAATTATTAGAAGTGTAAATGATGGTGGTGGTTGCCCAATGACTCGTTGTAGGTATAGTGGGTACTTTTGGCCAATAGCACCTTCAGTTTGATTTTGATGAATAGAATTCAGGTGTTCAATGTCTTAGGGCTCATTCACATCAGACAGTCTTGCTTAAAGGGGTTGTAAAGGAAAAAAAAATGTTTCTTTATAAGCATCCTTTACCTGCAGACATTCCTCTTTTTACTTCCTCATTGTTGGTTTTTGCTCAGAAGTTGCTCTATTTCATCTCTGTTCTGTTCACTTCCTGCTTGTCTGATTGTTACTCACCACCGTGAAGGGAGGCTTTACTGCGGTGGTCAGTGACGTGCTCGCCCCCTCCTGGGAACTACATCTATGCGGCAGGACGCTCTACGTGTTAGAGACTTCAAGGAGGTGTGAATTACTGGGCGTGCCGCAATTCATACTGGGAAATGTAGTTCTTACATGAACAAACGATGCAAACCAGGAAGTGAATGAGAGAACAGAAACTAGAATGCCGGAGGTGATATAGATGAAGGAATTTAATAGGTATTTACTTGTTTTTTAACAGAATCATTACACTATTCTGTCTGTCTACCTTGCAGACATTAATTTTAGGCAAAACATTTTTTTCCTTTAGTGACCCTTTAAGCACTCCTAAAGCATCAAAAGCATTGGTAGAAAAAACGTTTGCTATGCCAGCATGCTGCAGAGTAAGGCATTTGCTCTCTGTGTGGAAGCAGTGGTCTCAATTTAAAGCCAATTCATACCTATAGCTCTGCAATCAGCACAGCTCCAGCTGTCCACTGATTGTAGAGCTCCACTTCTGACTCTATACTTTACTGTATTTGAATAATGTGGACCCTTCACTTATGGCCACCCCTCAAGATATTCGACAATTTTGCCACTTTCGGGCAATCTGCCTTAACTGTTGTAAATCTGTATTGTTTCCTTTTGATAAACAGGCGCCTCTCCCTTGCGATGGGTGACTAAATTTTGATCTAGGGAACTAGGGATATCTCTCAATACTATGCACACAACATTCTCCCCCTGCTCTCACTCCTTAAGGAAAGGTGCTTATCGTAGTCTGGCCTTCCACTAAACCTTTTGGGGCGTATAAATATCAGTAAAATAATGATTCTGCCTAGATTCAAATACCTATTCCATAATTGTCTGGTCTGGATCCCAATCACTGTTTTTCACATCGTAGACCACTGTATCATCTCCTTTCATTTGGAATGGTGCCTTCCATCACCTGGCCAAATCTACACTTCATCTTCCCATTCAATTGGAGGGGACTGGCCCTACCCAACTTCCAAGCATATTACTGGGCAGCAGATTGGGCCTAACTATGCACTCCCCCTTCCTATTGGGAACTGCATACCTCCCAACATTTAATAAATTCAATGCGGGGGGGGGGATCAAAGTTGTTGAGGGGGGGGCGGGGATCAAAGTTGTTAACCGGGGGGGGGATCAGAGTTGTTGAGAGTGGGGGGGGGGCGGGGATCAGAGTTGTTGAGCGAGGGAAGGGGGCCGGGGATCAGAGTTGTTGACCGGGGGGGGTTTCTCCTACCTGTGCAAATACCTCTGTTCCGAATCCCCGCCAGTGCCATCCACCCGCACCACCCCCTTCCACCTGCACCACCATCCTCCACCATGGTCCCTATTTCCCGCACTGTGATTGGGCGTATAGCGGTCATGTGCGGAGGCGGGACTTCTAGACGTTCGCAGACAGGCCAGCCCCACGACGCACATGACGCCAATACGCCCAATCACAGGCCAGGCACCGGACACCAAACATGGCGGAGGAAATCAAAAAAAGAAGAAGGAACGTAGCCCCCCGTAATGTCGCGCCCGGGGCCCTGTTTTCCGGGAATCTAGTCTAGTCTGCGGGACCCGGGACACACTTAGAATTCCGGGAGGATCCCGCGGAATCCGGGACGGTTGGGGGGTATGGAACTGTGTTGATGTTTTTTTAAGCCTCTGTTATTCTCTGGTGCCTCTCTCCGTCCGTCTGCCCCCCTCTATATTTCTATCCTTTACTCTGCCCCACTTCCCTCTGGGATGATACGGTTGCTCTCACATTTCGATTGATGTGATCAGTCCTATGTATGTTATAGTAACTCTCTAGCATATATACATACCTCCCAACTTTCTGAGATGGGAATGAGGGACACCTATCAGCAAAAGTATGTAGGCATAGGACACATCCCTTGCCACACCCCCTTAAAGGAGAATTGTACAAAAAAAATAAGATTGGTTAAACCCACAAGTGCTTTTTTTACCACTACTATTCCTTTATATTGGCTTTTGGAATTTACAAATACAGCAATTTAGAAATCAGATGAAAGGTTTAGCGCTGGGAAACACTTTTTGATAGATAAAAAGTGCATTTTATATACATCTGTATAGATCAGACCAAAATGAGGGACAAATGAGGAGAATGAGGGACAGAGGGACATTGCTCCAAATCAGGGACAGTCCCTCGAAATCAGGGACAGTTGGGAGGTATGTATATATGTATGTGTGCTGATGCTGAATATTTCTTGGATTTTGTAGTTTTTGTATCGTATGTCTTTCCTTATGTTATGCAATGTCAAAGGTTTTGTTCTTTCTTTGTATGATGTGCTATATTCTCCTTTAATAAAGCAATTCTGAATGTTAAAAATAAAGAAAAATACTGTACTATACCAGTTTTCTTTAAACAATACAATTCTTGTAAAAGAAAGCCATCTTACTGAGGCTAACTTACTTTCTCTTTCCGAACATACAGTTACCCCCTTCGTGTTTAGGAATAATAACAGAACAGTGAAGCCATTGTTTCATTATTTGTGCAGTCATTCACTTGACAATAGTGATTGCAAACACCAGCTTACATTGGCCATATACCTGCAAACCAGGCTACCTGAGTTTTCTCATTCTATGCATCTCAGTTCATGCCAAAGACGCTATCTGACCTGAGCGATCCGGGCAAGTGTTGTCTGAAAATCTATACAGTATGTTCGTTAGAGAACTGCATATGTGTATTAATGTTATGTATCCCTCAACTGATCACATTATTTCTGCTTGTTCCATTGCTTTTTTAAATAGAAGTTTTCAAGTGAAAGGCAGTACAAAGGTTGCTTATTTGGATATCATAAGTTATAAATGATATTAGAGTCATAAAAACAAATATGTGTATCCGGTAGTCACAGCTTTTGACATAAATGTCATATAGAGCAACCATGATAAACATAACGACGGGGGGTTAAAAGAAAAATTAGTGATCGATCGGAGGAAGTGTGAAAAGAGGAAGAAAAGGTGAGGTTCAGGGAATAAGAGTGGACAGTATCTAGTACGAGAGGGGAGAAAGCGGCTGTAGCTACAGAGGATTCTAAGTTTGTATCAACGATATTAATTGCAGATATCATTCATCATAGTTCAAGAAGGCAGCAATCCAATTCCCTTGGCAAAAGTGAGTGACCCATAATTCCCAGGCCTGATAGAACTTAGGCATTAAATCCTGAAGTTTAGCCATTTGTTTCTCATTAGTACATTTTTTGATAGCCAAGCCTTTACAATTGTCTGTTTGTGGCTGTTAGGAGATGGGTCAAAAGTATATATTGGTGTTGTGTATGTAGCACTACCCCCGGAGGAGCTGCTGGTTGTTTTGGGTGGCACATTTACCTCGTAGCTCTTCCGAATTCCTAGGGGTGAATGGTGCATATAGCAATAGTAAAAGAATGTCCACTACAAGTGTCTTTTCTGTGCTCTTTATTACCCAGTCGGGTAAAAACAATGAACTGGTGATGAAAGGGATAGAGTTTGCAGGAAGATGGAGAACAGCAGATTCAGGCCTAGTATTTGAACCATTCCTGTTCCCACATGTAACACTTTCATACCACTCCTGCCTGAGTGGGTTTAGTGTACCCGGAGAGGCCTCTCTCACTGACCTGGCAGCCGGAGTATCACTCGAACATTTGCAGGATAAAGTCTCTGCCACAGACCCTCCTGAATGGACTTCAGGGAGACGCCTCTGCCACAGGCCCTCTCTGATTGTAGTTACAGAGGTAATCCTCCTTAGGTGAATTACGTCTGGATCTCCTTCTTAATGTCGCCCAGGTACCGACTGACAGGTGATCAATCCTTCAGTGTCTGGCTACCTTGATCCCCGGTGGTTGGTCAAAATCCTTTGGATCGCCAGCCTCTCATTGGCGCTCCTCAGATGGACTCCCCACCGAACAGCAATACCGCTTGGGATCCTCAAAGGTGGGAACCTAGTCGCTCACTGGGTCCCCGTCGCTGCTTAGATGTTCCGGGCCAACATGGCCCCGGAACCAGGAACACTGCGTGGCACGCATGCCCCGGCCAGGTAGGCCATAACGCTGGGGTGCCGTGATGTGGCCACCCTAAAGGTGGGTGCCACACTGGACGAAGAAGACCCAGAACCAATGGCTTCTGACCCATAAATACCCTCCCCCAGCATGCACAGCGAGGCCCAACCCTCCTGATTGGCTGCTGGGGAAGAGCACCCAAACCTTGACTCCACTGCTGCCATCTACCGCACAGGGGTGGGAAGAACACCTCTGTACAACAGAATGAGCACACAGCCAAGCTGAGACAGAGACCCTGTTTTAAGCATAACAATTTGGATCAGAGTTTAAATACACTCTGATCTACCTCTAAATTTAAATAGCACCGGTACTTCAAAGTAACCAGGCGCTACATGTATTTAAAAGCACTTCAAAAGGATTGATTGGGCATATTGTTTATTCTGATCAAGTGGATAGCTATCAGGTTGGTATTTTGGCAATCCCCTGAACACATTCTGAATAATGTATAGAACTTACCCCCACAGACGCCACTTGGTATGATGAGTTCTCTATTCTGCCACAACTCTGTAAACGGTTCAATCACCTCTGACACACCTGGTTATACACGTTGTAATACTGGGCTATGATATGGCAGTTAACCTAAACTACCATAGTATTGAACCAAGTTAGCCTGATACACACAGCATTGTTAAAGAACAACATACACAGTGAAAGTATAAATGGCAATGAACAATCTAATAATGATTCTTTGCAATAGCTTATCAAGAAAAGTGTACCGAAGTGTACTGGGCATATATTCCCCTGAACAAAGGTTTATGTCAGCTTTCCTAGGTGGGGTACACCTAGGCGGTGTTTGTATAGCACTTGGCGCCTAGTTTGCAAACTTAAGCCAGCTACTGCTGGGGCCCATCTGTACGGTGGTGCTCTCTTTAAGACTGCAGTGAAGTACTTTTGGGCAGTTAAGCAAAAAGGACAGTCTCCAGTTGTACTGGATCACTAACAGTGGCAACACAAGCGCAGTTGAATCTGCTCACCAATCCTGGTACACTGTGAACCTTGTCATTGATGCTTGGAAGTCTGCTGTCTGCAAGAGCCCAGCCCTTGTAACTCAGTTTTCACACTCAGGGCCTCTAGGCTGAACTCCGGTTCTCTCATCCTTGGAAGCTCTGTCTGCGTTAGGCACAGACACATACAGGCAATACGTATGTACCACTCTCGTCCCCAGCAGCCGAAAACCCTTTATAGCTCAGTCCTCAGAACTCTGGTCCTCACGAGGCTCTCATTTCCTATGTAGGCACACACAGCAACAGTTCTGCACTCTCTGGTTCCCTGCACTGTACTGCCCAGACCCTCAGCTCAAAGCCCGGGAAAACTCTGATGCTCTCCTCCTTTTGTTGCATGGTAGCCTGGGTAGTTAGGTCCATAGCCCCCATTCACTGGCATTATACTGCACTCCTTGAGGACTACATATCCCAGAGTCCCATGTGCTATTAGGTCACCCGGGAGAGGGAGGATGAGTGGCTGCACTAACCATTTTCCTCCCCTGTGCATCGGCATTACTGCAGAGTAGTGTAGTGTGGGGGGGGGGGGTAGTGGGCAGATACACACAGTCCGCAGTGTCTGGGATTGGAGACAGGAACCTGGGTGCTCTTCCAGCCAAACGGCAACCGGCTACAATTATCACTGAAGGTCTTACACAAGCCTTTTCTGTAAATGCCTAACATGTTTACGGCCATCTTTAGCTAACCCAAAACGAAGACCACACAGCCCCTTGCAATTTTTTGTACTCATATTTTCTCCCTTTAGTCCTCAGCAGGAAGGCAATCATCCAGTAAAATACAAAGATGTCACTGCGGTCTTCTGTGTGAGAAACAAAATTTTTCCATGAATATGTATGTAAACTTTTAGTATACTGCTTGTGATAGATGATGCCTAGTCGTTGACCAAAGCCATCCTAGTACAGTAGCTTGATTGGTAATAAAGCCTTTAACCACTTAAGACCCGGACCAAAATGCAGCTAAAGGACCTTGCTCCTTTTTGCGATTCGCCACTGCGTCGCTTTAACTGACAATTGTGCGCTCGTGCAACGTGGCTCCCAAACAAAATTGGCGTCCTTTTTTTCCCACAAATAGAGCTTTCTTTTGGTGGTATTTGATCACCTCTGCGGTTTTTATTTTTTGCGTTATAAACAAAAATAGAGCGACAATTTTGAAAAAAATGCAATATTTTTTACTTTTTGCTATAATAAATATCCCCCAAAAATATATAAAAAAAATATTTTTTTTCCTCAGTTTAGGCCGATACGTATTCTTCTACCTATTTTTGGTAAAAAAAAACGCAATAAGCGTTTATCGGTTGGTTTGCGCAAAATGTATAGCGTTTACAAAATAAGGGATAGTTTTATTGCATTTTTATTAATTTTCTTTTTTTTACTACTAATGGCGGCGATCAGCAATTTTTTTCGTGACTGCGACATTATGGCGGACACTTCGGACAATTTTGACACATTTTTGGGACCATTGTCATTTTCACAGCAAAAAAAAATGCATTTAAAATGCATTGTTTATTGTGAAAATGACAATTGCAGTTTGGGAGTTAACCACAGGTGGCGCTGATGGGGTTATGTGTGACCTGAAGTGTGTTTACAACTGTAGGGGGTGTGGCTGTAGGTGTGACGTCATCGATTGTGTCCCCCTATAAAAGGGATCACACGATCGATGCTGCCGCCACAGTGTTTACACACGGCTCTCCCCGTTCTTCAGCTCCGGGGACCGATCGCGGGACTCCAGCGGCGATCGGGCCCGCGAGTCCCGCGGTCCCGGAGCTTCGGACCGAGTCGCGGGAGTGCGCCGCGGGTACGCGCCCGCCACCCACGGCTGGGTACTAGGACAGGACGTAACTGTACGTGGATGTTCCCAGCCGTGCCATTTTGCCGACGTATATGTGCAGGAGGCGGTCCTTAAGTGGTTAAGGTGATTAGCAGGCTAACACTCTCACTTTTGTCTTGGGAAGTGGTTGAATTTCATATTAAATGTCTGGATGGAGCCGAATGAATGGAAAGTGTGGGAATCAACCTTCCTTCAGTCTGGTTTCTGTTAAAAGCCAGGACAAAACCACAGGTAAAAGAAAAAATAACTGCACTCAGTACATTCGTAGCCTGTCCTGGTTGTATGGCTGTGTACACTGGTGCTGATAATTTGCTGACAAAACTACCAAAAGGTACTGTACATGAACTACTGCACACATTGACTAAAACCCCTTCACTTCCAAGCAATGTTTGCTTTCCAGAGGGAAACCAACTCCTGAATTGTATTAAACCAAGTGTAATTCTCCCAGAGGGAGTTCTAGTGTGAGGGCTGCACAGTTTCCACCTTCAACAATACTTTGTACAATGCAGAAGGGAAGGAAACTTTTAGAATATAATTCCCCACTGAAAACTGACAGATATGCTGTACTCTTGAGTGTTTTATATTTAATATCTAGATGAAAAATATGACATCCCCACTTAAATGATTAGAAACACCTTATTATTTAAACTAGGGCTGTTACTGATCAACATTTTTCTGTTCGATTAATCGTTTTTTTTTTTAATCGATTAATCGGCTAATTTCGATTAATTATAACGCACATACAGATCCAACTACTTTTAGCTGATCTCCTTGCAGGCTGATTCCCAGTGCAGCTACCAACCACTGGAAAAATGGATAGCAGGATGCAAAAAACACACAAAGGCTGCGCTCGATGGGAATAGCATTAAAACTTTTATAGTCTTCAAGTAGGTAACCAAATAAATATTGCACTGGAGATAAAATCGATGTAGCTACATAAACTGTAAAAATGGTGTGAGTAATACCAAACGGTAGCAAAAACAGTCATAAAAACATGTAGCTAAGTATGATACTGGTATAAAAATGTGTACAACGATGCCACTGCTGAATCCAGATGAGGAGAGGTTAACATCAGTCCGTCGGCATGTAGATGTTCCGTGAAGGGAACTATCACAACTCCCAGTGGATGGTTGTAGAATCCCAGGTTGATAAAGGGAAGTGATAGAGGGAAGTGTAACAGCCCTTGCGTGTGGCAGATAGTAAGGTCCCGCCAGCATGCAGATATGAAGGCACAGCAAAGGAGCCCTTCAGATGGACATGGCATGCCCCGCCGGTGTCCGTGACGTTACTGGATCTCCAACGGAACTCCCTGAAGACCCGGAAGCCGGGGGAGAGGTGAGTACCAAAAGAATTTTAATCGATCAAAAAGATTTTGATCGATTAAAAAAATTAAAGGTTAATCGATTAATTAAAAGTTAATTTGAACAGCCCTAATTTAAACTTGTTCATTTTATACTGTATACAATGTGTCAACACTTGATTTGCATGTGTAGTGCCTGGTTACTTTCCAGAACCGGTGCTATGTTAAATTTAGAGGGGGTCAGAGGGTTAGTTAACTCTGACCATGTTGATTAGTCCAAATTTGGGTCTCTTTCTCAGCTTTGGCTGTGCTGTGGGTCTATTCTGTCGTTTCTGGGGTGCTGATCTCACCCCAGGTCGGCAGGTGGCAGCAGTGGAGTCAAGGATTGGGTGCTCTTGCCCAGCAGCCTATCAGGAGGGTTTGGCCTTGCTGTGCATGCTGGGAGAGAGTATTTATGAGGCAGACGCCATCTTCCTGGGTCTTCTCCTCGTGTGGTGCCCACCTTTAGGGTAACCACTTCACGCCTCCCCGGCAAATGGCTTTCCGGGCTGGGGTGCGCATGCAATGCAAGGAGATTTTGGTCTGATGGCTGTACACACCATCAAACCGAAATCCCCGCAGACAGACAGCGCGGTGACGTGGCGGTGACGTTGAGACGCTGCCACGTCCGCACACCAGGAAGTAAAATGCTTCCACGCATGCGTCAAATCCATTCGGCGCATGCGGGAGATTTCGGTCCGCTGGTTAGGTGTACTAACCAGCGGACATGTCGGACGGAGAGGCTTCCAGCGGACAAGTTTCTTAGCATGCTCAGAATCAACGCATTGCTCAGAATCAACTCGACGCATGCTCGGAAGCATTGAACTTTTTCTCTGCACGTCGTTGTGTTTTACGTCACCGCGCTGGACACCATCAGATTTTTAACTGATGGTGTGTAGGCAAGACTGATGAAAGTCAGCTTCATCAGATATCTGATGAAAAAATCCATCGGTCCGTTTTCATCGGATGAACCGATCGTGTGTACGTGCCATTACAATAATGTTACTTATTGGAGAAAGTGCAGGGATCAATTGTGCGGATAAGGGGTATGGAGGAGCTCAGCTATGAGGAAAGATTAGCTGAAGTGAATTCATTCTGTTTTAGGAAGAGATCATAAAGAGGGCATATGGTCACCATGTGTAAATACATAAGTGGTCCATATAGTGACCTGCATGTAGAGTTATTCACTGTTAGGTGGAAGAAAAGCCTTAAGCCGGGCTAACATTTTTATTCGAGGTATGATCGTATGATTTTCTGATTTTCTGAGTGTGTGGACAACTTTCGACAGGGGATTCCGACCTTCCAAATGGAAATTTCCGAAGAGACAAACTTCAAAGTTTTTCTTGTATGGGAACAGAACGAAAGACTGCATATGATCAGAAACAACAAATAAGGCCGCGTACACACGATCGGTTAAACCGATGAGAGCGGTCTGATGGACCGTTTTCATCGGCCCAAACCGATCGTGTGTGGGTGCCATCGGTTATTTATCCATAGGTTAAAAAAAAAGCCAACTTGTTTTAAATTTAACCGATGGATTCCTAACCGATAGAAAAAAACGATCGTTAGTAGGCACGACCATCGGTTAAAAATCCACGCATGCTCAGAATCAAGTCGACGCATGCTTGGAAGCATTGAGCTTCGTTTTTTTCAGCACGTCGTTGTGTTTTACATCACAGCGTTCTGACACGATCGGTTTTTTAACCGATGGTGTGTAGGCACGACTGACCATCAGTCAGCTTCATCGGTTAACCGATGAAAACGGTCCATCAGACCGTTTTCATCGGATGGACCGATCGTGTGTACGAGGCTTAACAGAAATAAAAGCCTTTGTGGTATAAGAATTTTCATACACTATTTCTAACGGTTTTCCAACTTGCTGTGAAACATTGAGGAAAACTGGACGATCGTTCACCTGATTTTGTTTCTCATAGTTTTTACAGGGCATTAGGCTACATGTTCACTAGCCTACCCTGACCGCAGAAAAATGCAAAACGTGGCAAAAAACGCAAACTGAGTTTTTTCCACAATTTTGCCACAATTTGCATTTTCCCACAGCCTAAAAAGCTCCTAAACTCAGGCTTTATGTACACTAGCCTACACTGGCAGCTCCTAAACTTAAAGCAGAGTTCCACCCTAAAAACAAACTTTTTATTAACAGCTTGCTAAAAAAAAAAAAAAAAATCTTAATTTTTTTTTTTTTTACTTACTTGTATATGGCTATTACTAGCCAGATTTCGTAATCTGCCTAGTTCCTAGTCCGCGGTGGTTCAACTTCCTATCCTAAGAACCCATTGCCTCCTGGGAAATGATGACACTCATTTCCCAGGAGTCTCTGGGCATTACTGTGCCTAAAAATCCCAGCATGCACCTCTCTAGGGAAATCCAGGAAGACACAGGAACTGAGCTTCTCATGCCCACAGCTAATATGGAAACGGCCACAAGATCGCTGAGCAGATATCAGGTAAGTGTTTACACTGTTTTATATACAGATCGTGTTTTTTTGATACAGTGGGGATCGAAAGTTTGGGCACCCCAGGTAAAAATTTGTATTAATGTGCATAACGAAGCCAAGGAAAGATGGAGAAATCTCCAAAAGGCATCAAATTACAGATTAGACATTCTTATAATATTATGTAGCCTTACTTTCAGTATGGGCACTACGCTAAAGTTAGTGGGGAATGGGAGGGTTATTTTGCTCCCATTCACAATTTGCTAAAATTGGGACTTCTGTCACTCCAGAAACGTCCACTGGGTCAGTCTGTGCTCCAGACATGAAATACCATCCCTGGCCAGCAGTTGGCACCAGAGGGGTTCTGGCAGAGCAACTTTCCCCAGCAGCCAATTAGAGGAGTCAATTACACCTGTCGGATCTTAGGGCTATCTATGCGTACCTGATTCTATGAATCAGCCGCATAGATACTCTCAGAGATACGACGGCGTATCAGGAGATACGCCGTCGTATCTCTTCTGTGAATCTGGCCCTAGTTTTTTTGCATGACATGAAAAATGGTCGTGTTTATGCGGCATGAGGCTTGGTTCCCACAGGAACCGGCTGCAGATCACAAAGGAACGCTGCACGCCCCCATTCTCCAGTTCAGGGACGAATCTGGGCCTGAAAAGGAGCCAAAGACGCACATGGGGCTCCGCAGTGTGTCCCGGAGATATGTGAACGGGCTCCATAGAGAGCGGGTCAAATTCTCCTGGTGTGAACCAGGGGTCAAGTCCTGGGGAAAAAATTGTGGGATCTCCCACCCGCGATCCACTCCCCCACCAAAAAAAAATGAAACGCTCATATGCATAATTACTAAAGCACATGTTTTTTTTTTTTTTTAAGCAAGTTCTTTCTAAATCCCGCGATAACTCGCGGTAGACCTCCGCAATGTCTCCTGGGAACAATGACAAAAGCTCCCAGGAGACATTGCGGCATCGAGGAAGTGAGGGAATACCCACACACTACCCGATGAATCCATATACAGGAAGCGGCCAGTAACATAAAAGATTACTAAGGTTCGCCTGCCCCTGACAGTGACTCGAGCTGGGCATCACCGCTTAGTGAAGGATTGGCTCGGGCGGTTTGGCCGCTCTCGGCTGCTCTAGTCCTGCAAAGGGAACGGCGTTCCTGCTGTAAAAAAAGTGCAGGAACTCCGTTCCCACGCGTTCCCGCGGGACTTGAGCCCTGGTGTGAACCCAGCCTAATACAGGAGGTGTGTTACTTGCCAGATCACCAGGTAGAGACAAAGGGAAAAAAAAGCCTAAAAAAGAAAACCAATGAGGCCATTACATCTAATAACTGGCTAGCTGCAATATGTTACATTTTTGGTTTGGATTTCATACCGCTTTAATTCACCATGACAGGTTTGCCCATGTATCGTCCTAGTACAGGTCCTCTTTATTCTGTCTCAGGTGCCAATCTCTATCCTAATCATATTATAATGGCACACAATTTAATCACGAGAGCTGATCCCTCTCCAAATAACTACTGATCCCATCCTAGTGCCACACACAGGGCTTGTGTAATGTTTGCACAGTTTGGATGTCATCCACAAGTTGATGAGTCCAGGACTGGCACAGATAGAAGAGGAGAGGAGGGTGCACAGCTCCCAGCAGGCTGCCATCTCCAGCGCAGTGTTTGTGATCAGTAGGTGGGGAGAAGGGGAGGCTCCGCCGGGCCCCTCTCTCTGCTCTCACCGCTCATCCTACAGTCAGTGGGGAGAAAGGGGACAAGGCTGCGGGACCGGTGACACCTGGAAGGACGGGCAGCGGAATAAAGCCGAGCGTGTACGTCATCTGACAGAGCAGGAAGTGCAGACAAAGTGGAGGAGGCTGGGGACTGCACCGTGCGGCTCCGCTCTGACATGGGCTAGACCCGCTCTGTACATCGCTCTGTACATCGCACCCCCTGGCATGGCAGCGTCCAGCAACTCCAGCCTGTCCGGATCCTCCATCTCCTCAGGTAGGTCATCCCATCTGCTACCTACATACCCATCTCTACACTGACAGGTTCACCCAGCCTGCCATCTGTCTGTTACTGAGCAAGAGCGGACTCCGTGCAGAAGTTCCTGGCATGGGCACACTCATCCCAGGAGGAGGTGATACCTGCTATTATCACACTTTACCCAGGAGGGGGGTCATGGCATGGGCACATTCTTCTCAGGGGGGGTGATACCTGCTATTATCACACTATACCCAGAAGGGGGGTCATGGCATGGGCACACTCATCCCAGGTGGGGGGATACCTGCTATTATCACACTCTACCCAGGACTCCAGGAGGGGGGTCATGGCATGGGCACACTCATCCCAGGAGGGGGGATACCTGCTATTATCACACTTTACCCAGGAGGGGGTCATGGCATGGGCACAATCATCCCAGGGGGGGGTACCTGCTATTATCACACTTTACCCAGGAGGGGGGGGTCATGGCATGGGCACATTCTTCTCAGGGGGAAGTGATACCTGCTATGGGCACACTCATCCCAGGAAGGTAAATACCTGGAATGGACACATTATTTTAAGGGGGGTGATCCCTTCTATTATCATGGCATGGGCACACTCTTCTCAGGGGGTGGTGATACCTGCTATGGGCACACTCTTCTCAGTAGGGGGGATACCTGGAATGGGCACATTCTTTTCAGGGGGGTGATACGTGGAATGGGCACATTCTCCTGAAGGGGGTGATACCTTTTATTATCATGGCATGGGTACATTCTTCTGGGGGTGGTGGTAATACCTGGTATGGACACACTATTCCCAGGAGAAGGGGGGGGGGGGCGCCTGGAATGTGTACATTCTTCTGGGGTGGGGGGGAGGGATGAAACCCGCTATTATCACACTTTTCCCAAGGAGGGGGTCATGGCATGGGTACATTCTTCTGGGGGAGGGATGGTACCTGGCATGGGTGGTGATACCTGCCATTGGCACACTATTCCTAGGTAGGGGGAAACCTGGTATGGGCACATTTTTCTTAGGTGGTAATACCAGGTATGGGCACACTTTTCCCAGGGTGGTTTCCCAATTATGGTCACAGTCTACCTGGGGGGGGGGGGGTGATGCCAGGTATAGTCACACTCTTTCTAGGTGGTGATATCTAGCATAGACCTGCTGTTCCCAAGTGGTGATGCTCAGTATGGTTAGTCACACTCTTCCCAGGTGGTGATGTCTGGGATGGTCACAACTTTAGGGGGTTTGGGGTGATGCCAGGTATGATCACACTCTTCTCAGGTGGTGATGTCTGGGATGGTCACAACTTTGGGGGGTATGGGGTGATGCCAGGTATGGTCACACTCATCCCAGGTGGTGATGTCTGCTATTCTGTGGCGTTGGTGGTGGTGGTGGGGGGGGGGGGGTATGGTCACTCTTCCCAGATGGTGATGTCTACCATGGCCTGTTTGGACATAAGTTCCTTCCAGGTGGTGATGTCTGATATGGTCACACTCTACCCAGTTTGTAATGCCCAATATGGTCACATTGTATCTGGGAAGGGGAGTGGGGGCAGTGTATGGTATATTCATACTCTACCGGAGAGTGAGAGGGGGGATATCAGGTATGGTCACACTCTTCCCAGGTGGTGATGCCCAGGATGGTCACACTCTACCCAGGGCTGGGGGTGATGTCTGATATGATCACACTTTACCCAGGGATAGGGGTGATGTCTGATATGATCACACTCTACCCAGGGTGGTGATGCCCAGGATGCTCACACTCTACCCAGGGGTGGGGGGTGATGTCTGATATGATCACACTCTACCCAGGGTGGTGATGCCCAGTATGGTCACATTGTATCTGTGAAAGGGGTTGGGGGCAGTGTACGGTATGGTCATACTCTACCTAAGGGTGAGAGGGGGGACATCAGGTATGGTCACACTCTTCCCAGGTGGTGATGCCAGGATGGGCACACTCTACCCAGGGCTGGGGGATGATGTCTGATATGATTACACTCTACCCAGGTTGGTGATGCCCAGAATGCTCGCACTCTACCCAGAGGTGGGGGGTGATGTCTGATATGATCACACTCTACCCAGGGTTGTGATGCCCAGTATGGTCACATTGTATCTGTGAAGGGGGATGGGGGCAACGTACGGTATGGTCATACTCTACCTGTGGGTGAGAGGGGGGGGTATCAGGTATGGTCACACTCTACCCAGATCTGGGAGTGATGTCTGATATGAACACACTCTACCCAGGGTGGTGATGTCCAGTACAGTGACAGTCACACTGTTCCCAGTGTGTGTGTGGGAGAGGAATGCCAAGTATGGTCACACTCTACCCAGGTGGTGATGCTTGGGATTGTCACACTCCTGTCCTCATGACAGCAGCACTTGGGATTGTGTTGTTTTTCTCATCCTGTGACATGTGCAGCATCCTGAGTTGATCTCTCGCTGTTTAATCAGCAGCTCTTCTCAGGTAAGTGAAGAGTCTGCCCCTCTATGTTCCCACATGTCCCACTTTGCTGCCTGTTATCTTGTAAAAATAAAAAAGGAAATACTGAGTCAAGTTGAAATACTGATCATTCTGATAATACAATGTAGCAGTTTGTGTGTGGCGTGGAAATTTACAAACAGCCCATGCAGAGCCGAGCTGGCATTAGATGGATGCATTGTAACTTTGTTGTATATGTAAATAATTCATGGGAAATGCTAAATATTATTAAGTTGATGTCAACTCCTAAAAATCACATGGATAGTGTAAAAAGCAGCTAATGTTCTATGAATGTGAGCAAAGACGTAACCAAGATATCCACTTCTAGTCACAAGTAATTTCCCATATTGTGGGTGTGTGCGGAGTCCCCATCAGAAGGGGGTAGCCAAGTCCTAGCCGGAACCCCATCTCCATGGAGGTTGTGTGTTCTCCCCGTGCTTGTATGGGTTCCCTCCTGCACTCCAAGGTAGAATAATTGGCTCCTGTCTAAACTGGCCCTTGTATATATAATTACATTTGGGACCTTAGATTGTAAATTCCTTTTTGCAGGGACTGATGTGAATGTAGTATAAAAATGGCTGTAATGTAAATAAATAAACAAACAAATAAATAAATAAATAGTGTCTGTCACAAAATCATCATTCATTTTAGGGGGTCCATAGCAGGGGAGGGCTGGCAGGGGGGGGGGGGCAGGGTGGAAATCTCCCCCCCGGGCTGGTGACACTATGCACAGCCACCGGCCGCCACTACCAAATGCTGTTTTTGCAGAGCAGGAATATGCCTGCTGGAGCTCTGTTAACACGGCCCCCGCTCACCTCCCACTGTGCAGCCGTGCCTGTGTCGGCTCCAAGGTAGATGGCTGCAGAGCTGAGCTATGTATCGTCTCACACATAGCTCAGCCTCAGCGCACCCCAGCGCTGACATCCCCTTCTCTCTCTGCACAGACACGAGGAGAGATAGAGCTCATCTGCTCCTCCTCTTTCTGAGTCTGCCCTACCCACACTCCCCGGGCATGTGTGGGCACTGGACAGGAAGTTTGAACCCAAAAAAGCATCAGACAGCCTGCCTACGCCTCAGCCTCCATCCTGGTAAGCTCACCCTCTCTAGTCTCTCCTGCCTCCCAGTGTATAAAAAGGGGTGCTCTGTGGACTGGACTTTGTTAAAGGGGAGGGGGGGCAGGCTTTAGTGAGCAGAGAACCTCTTTACACAATAGTCCACAGCATGCACCCTTAAATTAAGTTTCCCAGAACACCCCTTACATCAGATCTGATGTATATGGGGTCTGTGCGGACTCTGATGAAAGGGGAGGCTCTGTGCGGACTCTGATGAAAGGGGAGGATCTGTGCGGACTCTGATGAAAGGGGAGGATCTGTGCGGACTCTGATGAAAGGGGAGCCTCTGTGCGGACTCTGATGTAAGGGGGGCCTCTGTGCAGACTCTGATGTAAGGGGGGCCTCTGTGCAGACTCTGATGTAAGGGGGGCCTCTGTGCGGACTCTGATGTAAGGGGGGCCTCTGTGCAGACTCTGATGTAAGGGGGGCCTCTGTGCGGACTCTGATGTAAGGGGGGCCACTGTGCGGACTCTGATGTAAGGGGGGCCTCTGTGCAGACTCTGATGTAAGGGGGGCCTCTGTGCGGACTCTGATGTTAGGGGGGCCTCTGTGCGGACTCTGATGTAAGGGGGGCCTCTGTGCGGACTCTGATGTAAGGGGGGCCTCTGTGCGGACTCTGATGTAAGGGGGCCTCTGTGCGGACTCTGATGTAAGGGGGGCCTCTGTGCGGACTCTGATGTAAGGGGGGCCTCTGTGCGGACTCTTCTGATCATGAAAAATGTTTTCCTCGATCCATCACTTTTCCACGCTCTATGGGCCACTTGACTGGACTTGCCCCCCAGGCCTAAGGCTGCCAGCCCTCCCCTGGTTCATAGTATCCTAATCATCCCATCCTGCAGCTGATGATCCAATTGATCTTTATGAAAATAAACTAAGCCCTGGTTCACATTGGAGCGATTATGTCAAATCGCATGCCAAATCGGCGGCAATTGCCGGCAATGGCACCATTCGAATCGGTGCGGCGACTCATTGGCAGTGCCGCGCTAATTCCCAAAAGTAGATTCTGTACTACTTTTGGCGACTTCAGGGTGCAATTTCCATTGACATCTGTGCAGCAACCTGCACAGATGTCTCTGAAATCGCTCCCTGAAGTCAGGACTGACACACGCAAATGAAATTGTGCAAGTTCAGCTGAACTTGCATGATTTTATTCCCGCTGTCAGTGTGAACCTTAGGCTTAATTCACAAAAATGCGTTTTTTGATGCTTTTTGCATTTTGCATAAATGCAGGGATTTTTTAACATGGGTTCCTATGGTACACATTCACATCAATGCATTTTTGTGCCTCTGCGTTTTTTTTCCCCCACAAAATGTAGCGTTTTGCATGTAATAGACTTCAACGGAAGTGTTTCTACTGTGATTTTACCGCAAATTTGCTGCAATTTGCGTTTTTCAATTTGTGTCTTTTTTTTTTTTTTACATTCACTGCATATAGCTGGTTGCTAAGGAGCCGGTTGGGAAGTCGGCCGCTGCATCCTTAGCAATGGATGAGTCGTCAGCTGTCACCGGGCTTCCGTGCTGACAGCTGAATGTAAAAAAAAAAAATTGTAGTCCTCCCTTTCCTGACCTGCTGGGCTGCATGCTCGGATAAGGGTCTAGTATGGATTTGGGGTGGAGCACACCATTTTGTTTAAAATTTTTTGACTGGGGAAACTTTGTGAATTTTTTTAGATGACAATTTTTTTTTTTTCCATTCACTTGTCAGCGGGGTAGTCCGCTGGCAGCTGATGCTGACAGCTGATGACTCATCCGTTGCTAAGGATGCGGCAGCTGGCTTCCCGACCCACTCCTTAGCAACCAGCTATATACAGCGAATGTAAAAAAAAAAAAGAAAGACACAAATGGCAAAACACAAATCGTGGCAAAATCGCGGTAAAATCACTATAAAAACGCAGAAAGCAGAGCAAAAAGCACTGCAGAAACGCTCAAGAGCACCAATTCGCATACAGTAGATGTGAATCTAGCCTAAGCCTGTCATAGTTATATATGGGCTTGCCATTGCTTTAGGCGGGCTTCCCATCAGAAAATTGTTTATTTGTACAGACAACTGTCTTTAAATGTTTGGGGATACACTGTCTACAATGGTCTAATTGATTTATTTATTCCAGGTACTTATATAGCACTGTCAATTTACACAGTTCTTTACATATGTATTATACATTCACATCAGTCCCTGCCCTTAAGGAGCTTACAATCTAAGGTTCCTAACTGATATTCATACATTTACATACTAGGGTCAATTACCTTCCAGTATGTCTTTGGAGTATAAGAGGAAACCAGAGTACCCAAAACAAACACAAGCAGGCACAGGGAGAACATGCAATCTCCAGGTAGGTAGTGCTGTGGTTGGGGTTTGAACCAACAACCCTAGTGCTTCTAGGCAGACGTGCTAACCACTTAACCACTGTGCTGCCTAACTTTTGCAAGTGGCGAATAAGTAACTACAGTATTGTGATTATGTAACCATTGTGTGTGACAGGTGTAGGCTGTTCTTGCTATTTGGATGACACAAAAACGTATTTTCAATCATGCACAACCTGTGTTCCAGGAATGCGTCCCTGAACGCCTATGGCCCGTGATCTGTGGTCAGTGGTAGATACTTTGTAATGAGTTTAGGGCAGTCCGAACTATGGTTAGAGGCCCAATTCTATAGAAAACAAAAAGAAAAGTTTAACACTACGGTTGCCCACGTTGGGGAATTTAAGTCTCACACAGCAAAAATGTAAAAGAAAATGCCGATCTTTCCAGCAGCACCACTGCGCTTGTCTCTGGGCTCTCAGACCTGACTGTCTGGGTTTTCCTGGCTCACTCAGCATTAGTTACAGCTCTCAGCTATATGGACCCACTCCTGACCTCTCAGTAAGGGTTCTCCTGACACCCCAAGCTCTCTAACTCTCCTGAGACTTATGTACTTTTTCTAGTCCCCGTAATTTGCTAGTTGCCCCAACTCTCTTTTTTTTAACTTAATTTCTCTTTATTATTTTCCATTTTCTTTTTATAGAAAAAAGGGATCAAGTTACATGCAGATAATACAAGTTATCTAATACAGTTTATACGTGTATATAACAAACTTATAATTTATGAATCAGCTAGTTTCGTATATCCCCTCCCCCCCCCCCTTCCACCCCCCGGTTAACATTATAGACAGTTAAAAAAGGAAAAAAGAAAAAAAGAGGAGAGAAAAAAAAAAAAAAGAGAAAAACTTAGGAGGAGGTATCCTCATCTAGATTATCCATTGATCAGACGAAAGGAGATAGATTAAGAGGAGAAGAGGAGAAAGAAGGTCCGAAGGACATAGCAAGTAAGCAAGCCAAGAACAAAGGAGAGTGGGGAGACCTTGCTTTTATTTAACAATAGTCTATGGTTATAGAGAAGTTTTGACACCCTCTGGGGTGAGAGGATTTTCAGACCCCCTATAGAAGTTATCTATCCAAGGGGAATCCCATTTCTCTTAGCCAAGGTCCCCACACTCTTCTAAATCTTTTATAACTTCCTTGTTTAATAAAGGCCACCCTCTCGCACCATACCAGAGCATTGATAGTGTCAACCCAGTTCTCCACAGATGGAGGTGCATGCGCTTGCCATCTCTAAACTATTAACTTCCGAGCTTGGAATAAGCACCTGAGTACACCTTCCATAGCTCTCTAACTCTCCTGAGACTTATGTACTTTTTCTAGTCCCCGTAATTTGCTAGTTGCCCCAGCTCTCTAAGTCCTGAAGACTTGCTCAGCTGTCCCAACTCTCCCAGTCCTGTGGGTAAGAAATCTCTCCCACATGGTGTTCTGTCTCCCAAGTGGAACACCTTTATTTCCTGGTCCCTCTCTGGCTCTCTCCTGACAGGACCCCTGAGCTATGCCCTGGTCTTGTTTATAACAAGCAAGCGAATCTGCACACTCCACGCAACCCGCGGGTCTCCAGTAACACCTGGACCTCTCCAAGCTCCAGAGCCTGCTCTGGGATTCCCAAACCCAGAGAAAACTGAAACCCCGGTCTTCTCCACACAGACACATTAATCTGGAGCCCCTCAAGCTGTAACTTTGAGAATTCGGTGTCATTCCTACCTCCTTTTATCCAGTGACAGGGCCTAGCACAATCACAGGCCCAAATGCAACTACCACTTGGTACAGCGTCCATCCGGAGCATCTTTCAGCCTCTTATAGACTTTTAAAGGCTGGAGACAGCACTTCTGGACGCTGCCTCTGTGCCTCCTGGACCCACGAAAATGCTGGGATTGGATGCACAAAGGCTAAGTGCCCAGTGCGCCCAGTGTGCACTCGGCTTAATGTAATAACATCATTTTACTGTACTCCACTACAGGAACATTTACTGTCTGTTTTTTTTTTATACTGGCTGCCTGCACATTTTCTAGAGTGGTAAAAACATTTAGGTAGATTCACGTACGGCGGCGCTTCTTTAGGTCGGCGTAGCGCATCTCATATACGCTACGCCGCCGTAAGTTAGAGAGGCAAGTACAGTATTCACAAAGAACTTGCGTCCTAAGTTATGGCAACGTTGTGTAAATGGGCCGGCGTAAGCGCGCGTAATTCAAAGTAGGCTGTAGTGGGCGTGTTGTATGCTAATGAATTGTGACCTCACGTAATGACGCGCATGCGCCGTCCGTGGACGTATCCCAGTGCGCACGCTCAAACTTACGTCGCAAATACTCAATGCTTTCGACGTGAACGTAACTTACGCCCAGCCCCATTCACGAACTACTTACGCAAACGACGTAAAACGTGGAATATTCGACGCTGATCTGACGTTCATACTTAACATTGGCTGCGCCATCTTTTTGGTGGTTTATCTTTACGCCTGAAAACGCCTTACGTAAACGGCGTATCTTACATGCGACGGGCGTGCGTACGTTCGTGAATAGGCGTATCTTGATCATTTGCATATTCGGCGTAAATCGATGTACACGCCCCTAGCGGCCAGCGTAAATATGCAGCTAAGATACGACGGTGTAGGAGACTTACGCCGATAGTATCTTAGCAACAGATAAGCGTATCTGAGATTGAGAATACGCTTATAGATACGACGGCGCCACATTCGGAATTTACGATACGCCGTCGTAAGTCTTTGTGAATCTAGCCCATTGTCATTGGGACACTTTCATTATCATACATGATCTCAAGAGAACTTTACAGAGGACACAGTATGTTGGAGGCATTGCACATTTCTCATCAAATAAAATAGTGCATGCAACTTTTACACAGGATATGCAACCTTATTTGTGAGAGTGTATACATGTGTAAACAGCAGAAAATGTCATCTATCACTTCCTTATCTCAAGCCACCATCTAACAACAGCGTGCCCGTTACATATTATACAGTATATGGCCAGATCCTATGCAGATAATAATAAAGAGTCTGCATTGTGTCTGTTCTTCATATGATTTCCAGCAGCATCCTCTTTTGCCTCCAAATCAATTTTATTTGCTGTAAAATGCATGTGCTTAACCACTTCAGTACCAGCCTGTAATGACCCTTTATTGCCAGGCCATTTTCAGTGCTGTGATAGTGACAATTGAAGTGACTGACTACTACTCTTACTCAATTAGCTCTGCAACACTGTACATAAATTCATTTTGTACTTTTTTTTAGAAAGATATAGCTTTCTTTTATTGGTATTTAAAACCCAACTCAGAGGAAAGGAAAAATGCTTCCACTGCAAAGGTTCAATGCTTATTTAGGTTTGTTACCAACCCCATAGGCGTGCGCACAGGGTGTGCCGGGTGTGCCCAGGCACACCCTAATCACTCTGTGCAGCACAGATTCCCCCTACTGCCCTGGCTCCCACCTCCTTCCCTCAGCATGCACTACCGGCTTCCCTCCTCTTCTCCCCTGGCGGCTGTTGCTGCAGGGATGTTTTGGGATGAGTGAGGGAAGGGGCTGGTAAATATGTATTTATCAGCCCCTTTCCTTTCTGAATGAACATGGTGAGTGATCGGTAGTGTGTGTTTGAGCTTTGGGGTGCACACACCTATGACCAACCCTGATATATTGCTCCCCTGGCAGCTGGTGCTCTCCTCTACTCCCCTGCACTCCATCAGTGAATGGTCCCTCAGCATCCTCAAGTGCAGGGCTACGGGCTGTGCATTAGACTTGGCGTCAGATAACCCACATCTGCCTAGGATAGGAAAGGCTGTGGGGAATGGTCTTACAGCTTGGAGGGTAGCTGCTGGAACAGAGGACCGGGTAAATGAAATTGCTTTTTGCCCCTGCCCCCCCCCCCTCCAGGCCTAAATGAGCATTTAACCCTTGCAATGTGGGCATAGCCCCACTGCATTGGAGCATTTTTTCTTCCTCTGGAGTCCAGCTTTAAAAGAGAAAAGTCACAGGAGTGCACTTAGTTTAACTTTTACGGTGACCAACTTTTCCAGAGTCGGTCCAGGCTAACAATAATGATGGGAACCACTCACACGCCTGACCGGTCCTGCAGGCGGTTCAGGAGGAGTTGTATCTTCTGAGGGGTCTTCTTCTGGTGGGGTTTCATGCTGGCTTTTCCTGATGGGTTTGAAGAACATTGTGATGGGAAGTTGCTGTCGTTGTTTCTTCATGGTGGCAAGTAGGGTTTCATATGTCTGAATGGCACCATTGATGCCATTCTTCTTCCTACAGTCGGTGATCCACAATCCTAAGGCAGATTCCATCATGACAATATTTTTATTTCTTACAGTCATTACCTTTTTGGCACTATCACAGAAACTTATTGATACACCACTTCTGATGGCTGCCTCGTTCTTCTTTATGTAGCGTACGGTACTTTCGTCAATGCCATATTGGCACGCTACTGCGGTATAACTTTTTAGTTTCTGAAGCAAATCCAGTAGTTCAACCTTCTCCTGGAGTTTCTTTAAAGTGGATGTAAACCCAAAACATTGTTTTTTTGTTTTTGATGTCACAATGTAGAGTATAAGATTCCCTATCATCTGTGCCCAGTCTTGCCACACAGAGTTAATCCAGCGCTGAGCAATCCTCTTTTAATGTTCAGTGAAAATTAACAGAATTCCAGATAAAAACTTGCCAAATTATAAAGTCCGTTTCTCTGTTCTTGCTTTGTGTTACAGGTTATTTACATATCTAGAGCTTGGACATGTTTATCATATGTTATGTTATGTTTATCATAATATGAGGTGATCCAAAGTTCATTGTATATTACCAGGATATGTAAATAACCTGTAACACAAAGCAAGAACAGAGAAACAGACTTTATAATTTGGCAAGTTTTTATCTGGAATTCTGTTAATTTTCACTGAACATTAAAAGAGGATTGCTCAGCGCTGGATTAACTCTGTGTGGCAAGACTGGGCACAGATGATAGGGAATCTTATACTCTACATTGTGACATCAAAAACAAAACAAAAAAATTTGGGGTTTACATCCACTTTAACTTCTTCTGGTGCTTAGGTTCATTGCCAGAAGCCTTTAGAAGGTGCAGGGCATTTGGGCGGCATCTTAGTGCTTTAAGAAGAATGCTGGGCTGTGCATCTGCCCAGAGAGGAGCAATCCACGAACGACAGAGGCCACGAACTCTGAACCACGACTTTGCGGGGGTCGACTGTATTTCAAGTCAAAAATTTTATTTTAGTTTTAGATTGAGTGGTGAGAGTAGCAGCATGGCACAGAGCAGGAGGCGGAGCCAGTCTGGACAGAGGACAGGAGGCGGAGCAGTTACTCTTCCGAATGCTGGGTTCGCCCTGTATGTATGCTTTTCATGGTGCGGTCGGGCCATCTGCTATTACCATACCAACAAATGACTTTGCATGTCCTGGCCACTCAATGTCATTGGTTGTTATGAGCTAGGTAAAATCCAGTAGCCGGACAGAAGTGTTTGCAGGGCTGGACTGGGACAAAAATTTGGCCCTGGACTTCATCCAGACTGGCCCACTTTGACAGGTCTCTTCCATGGCGGCCGGACAACTCCGGCACCCCCTCAGGCCACCCAACCCCCCTCTCCCCCTTCTAGCCTCTAGCTGTTCTACTTTATTAGAGTAGAACGGCTGGTACTGGTACTCTTATAGGCAGTACCAGTGGGGAAGCTAGACATTATTTCACCCGGGGCAAAGAATCAGTTTGGTGCCCCCCCCTCATTTATGGGACAAGATTAGGTAGAAGTGAGAAGCTCCCAGGCCATAGCGTTTTGTCCCCTCCCCCATGCTCCTCTGTTGTCCCTGCTGCTTCTCTGTTCCTTCCAGATGAGCACTGCGGGGAGGGAGTGAGCGCTGCGGGAAGGAGGAGCGGAGGGGGGAAGCAGTCCGCTGTCACTAAAGCCGGCCCACTGAGCCATCGGCCCACCGGGAAACTCCCTGTAGTCCCAATGGCCAGTCCATCCCTGAGTGTTTGGATATAGTTTGGTTGGTGACGCTGCCCTAACTAAATTACATATTATCCAGGATGCTGGAACTGTTTTTTTTTTTTTGTTATTATACATGATTTTGCACAGGGCTTTATTAATAATAGTACATTGTATATAAGTGCCATTTACCTGCCTAGCTATTGGTATTATAAAGAAATACTGTGCTATTGCAGCTTTTTTGAATAAAGAGGCATCTGGACAATGATACAGTCTGCTGTACACAATGTAACAGTTGTAAGATATAGTGTTGGATAGTGTGGGATGCAAATGAATAAATTACAATCATTTACAGATCATCTTCTATAATGTCCTTTTACTGTTCGGACTGGCAACTCGGTTCTCCACCAGATCTGTAATAGCCTCAGGCTGAACTGCCTTGACTCAGGCTGACAAATCATTTGCAATGATCGCCTATAGCCAAAATAAAACTAGTCCTAGAGGGTACCTGTATGCTGCATACATGCGGTTTAGATTTAACCCATGTTTGGGCTTCACTGGGTGACCTAACTATAAGTATAGACACAGTCTAACGGTGGATCTACCATATGCTTTCTCTGTACTAATGTCATTGTCATAATTTAATGATTGCAGTGTTTTAGTGAGTATCATTTAAAGTGTCACTAAACCCACATCATAAAAAACTATCTATAAATGGTGTATTACATGCTGTTCATACTCACGTAGTCACTATGGGATTCAATTTCTGTATTCTGCAAAAATCCTGGTTGATCCTGCTGTTTTCTATCTCCCCCTTCTGTCCATGTCCCCACTGCAGTTGGTGATTTTGCAGAGCAGTGTTGCCAGCTTCTGCACATGCTCAGTTATCAGTGCATTTCTATGCAGAGCATACCCTCCCTATCATATCTGAGCAGCCCATTATGCTAGAGTAACCTATGTGGGCGTATACACGGTGGTAAATGACAGCCCACTCCCTCTCTCCTCCTTCATGCCGACTAACCAGCTAAACACAATGGGGGGTGGGATAATACATGTAGATTGATGGAGGCTTTACTTCCCTGTTGTTCTAAGACCCAGGCTGGAGGGGTATAACACAGCCTGTGACTAGCAGAAATCCACCCACATCATGTTAGTTCCAAAAAATAATAAATATTTGATTTCAAATTTTTATGATGATAAACAATTTTAAATTGATATACATTTTTTATTTTTCCTAAAGGCTGTTTTTCCTTTATTTTAAACATGTGACCAGCAGTAGAGGACTAGAAGTTCCTCCTGCTTTTATATTCATGCAGACAAGTTGGGAAAGAGCTGGGTCATGTGACAGCTGAATATTGCTTAGGAAAAGGGTATTTAGACATTCTTTTTTATAAAATAATTACAGTGCCCTCATCCCCATACAGAAAGAGAGGAGACAATGTAAATGAAACAGTGTGTGTTTAGTATCACTTGAAATCCACGCCTTATAAATTGAACCGCTATGGATCAATAATAATAAAAAAAATATATAGGAATAGCTGAATACACATGTTGAAGTACATATATGTTTACTATTTTATATGCCAATAGATTTGAAAAATGTGTTCAGCCAGTTTATTAATTGGAGAGGAGGAGGGGGAACCTCCTCCTCTCCTGCCACATGATGGTAAGCAGGGGGGGTTGTGGTAATGAAAGTGTCATCTCTTCTCTCTCCTGCCGCAAAATGATAAGCAGGATGGGGTTGGTGCTGACGAACAAAGCAAAGTCAAGTCTTCTTGACTTTGGGGACCATCGGGCCCCTTATAGGTGTAATGCCTGTACCCCCCTGATGGTGGCCCTGAGTACAATAAACATCCTAGTGTGTTCTGAGGGTTAAAAAAAACCTTCATCAGGACTACAATACAAAAAATAAAGCCTAGATTAGTATTGCATTTACAAAAACAATATTGTTACTATTGTAAAATTGTTATTACCCTTACTAGACTATTACAATACTAATGTAAGCCTTTTGTATTATAGCCCTGATGAAGACCTTTTGAATCCTTGAAACACATTGGAATGTTTATTGTATTTTATGATCAATAAACTTTCCCTGAATTTCTACCTTAAAGTGATTGTATTTTTTTTGTTGTAAATAACAGACATGGTATACAGTACTTACCTGCTCTGTGCAATGGTTTTGCACAGAGCAGCCCTGATCCTCCTCTTCTGGGGTCCCCCACAATCTCTTCTGGCTCCTCCTGTCTTCGAGTAACCTCCCCCTAGCAAGCTGCTTGCTGGAGGGGTACTCATGCAGGCTTGATCCTGAGCTGAGCTGTGTGCGTCTATTGACGCACACAGCTCCCCACTCCCGCTGCTCTCAGTCCTGTGAGGAGGGAGAGGGAGAACACTGGATCAAGTGAGTATTTAGGGGGGCTGGAGGGAGCATCACCTAAATATTTTTACCCTAATGCCGAGAATTCATTAAAGAGGAGCTCCAGCCCCCCCACCAAAAAAAAAGGAACTCGACGAGCCAATTTGAGACTCCCGTCGAGGAAATAGAGAACTTGCTCTCTTTTTGGCTCGTTCAGTTTCTCGACAGTTTCCTCAACGAAACTGTACACACGACCGGTTTCTTCGGCAAAAAAATATCTCCCAGCAAGTTTCTTGCTGGTTTTTGGCGAGAAACTCGGTCATGTGTACGAAGCCTAATGGTATATGGTGTGTGTACTACCTAGTATGTTCCTACTTTTGTAAAATTCTTAAAATCCAGTAGAAATTGTTTGTGAAATAGCAAGTATTACGTTAGCTGGCCAAGGACCCGTTTCATAGTAAGAGCCCTCATCCAGCATGATGGACGTTTTTTTTACTGTCCTGCTGATATGTGTACATTTCTGCAATGACCTTCGTATGACAATAACAATGAATAGACCCTTCAAACTGTATAGAAAACCACCTTGTGGACCCATATTTGTGATACCAGAGGTATATATGTGATTATTTGGAGATTGAGAAAAAAACCGAACCTTCTATTAGTACTGGAGGAAAGATGTTATGTTTAGATTATTTGCTTCATTTTGAGATTGTCTTCATTGTTGCATGTATGATGAAATATCTGTACGTATGGCAAGTGGTGAGAAAGCAATGTTGTGTTTCTGACACTTTGAAGAGGAACTTTCCCCTTTAAAAATAGTTAAAAGTCAGCAGCTACAAATACTGTGAATCAGTAAAAAAATTAGGTACTTACCAGTCAATGGAGTCAAGCACTGTCTTCCTGCAACCAGTTCTTTTCACCGCTGCTGGTCCCCGGTATCTGCTGTGTCTGCTGAATTTAAAAAAAAAAAGGCACTTGCCTGTCCAAGGATCTAGTGCCGTCCTCACCTGGGCTGGTTCCTCGCTGGTCTCTGGGTAAGGCGCCAGCATGTTTACTAAGGGACGCTGGCTATGACTTCTTGTGGCTACCCAGCTGGCTTCTTACTGCGCATGTGTGAACTGTTCTGCTTTGTGAATGGTCCTGCAGACTCCTGGGACCTGTGGTTTGTACCTGAAGATTGCAAACAGGGGGTGGGGGGTGAACTAGGTGCTCCCCCCCTGCCAAAAAAAACCTGCAAAAGTGGGAGAATAGGGGGTAGGAGGTGTTAGACCCCTTTCACACTGAGGAGTTGTTCAGGCGGTTTAGCGCCTATATACTGCCTGAAAAACTCCTGCCTTGCAGTCTCAGTGTGAATGCCCGAGTGCTTTTACACTGAGGCAATGCGCTGGCGGGACCGCTCCAAAAGTCCTGCCAGCAGCATCTTTGGAGCGGTGAGAGGAGCGGTGTGTTTACTGCTCCTCCACCGCTCCTTCCCATTTGAAAAAAATGGGCACCACGGTAATACCACCGGCAATGCGCCTCTGCAGAGGCGCGTTGCCGCCGGTATTAACCCTTTTCCGGCCGCTAGCAGGGGTTAAAACCACACTGCTAGCGGCTGAATACCGCTGCAATTCCGACGGTATAGTGCCGCTAAAAATATCGGCGCTATACCGCCATCGCACCTCCCGCCCCGGTGTGAAAGGAACCTTAAAGCGTAACTTTCCTTTTTAGGGTGAAGTTCCGCTGAAAAATTCATCCTGAGTTAGGTGACTGTCACTCATGGTATGAGGAAGATTCATGCCCCGTACACACGATCTGGCTTTTTCCCGGCCAAACTCACATCGGAATTCCGACGGAATTCCATTGGAGTATAATAGAACATGTTCTCTATCTAAACTCCGATGGAATTCATTTGAACTCTGATGGGGCATACACACGGTCTGAATTTCCGATGGAAAAAGTCCGTCTGACTTTTTCCATCGGAAATTCTGATCGTGTGTGTAGGGGCATTAGGAAGATTTACAGAAGTCGATGTTATCTTCACTACTCATTACAATATAATTGCACATGAGCAATGGTGCCAACACATCAAATGCTGTTCTAAAATTGCCCTTGCCCGTCTTCTTCCTTGCCATAGTACAGAATACTGTATAATAACAATAAAACGGTGAATGGTTTTAATATGAGTGTTATTTGGTTAACAGTGTAAGTTTTAAATGTATTAAACAGAGAAATTACTACAAGCAGGGTTTAATCTAACGTAGGTTGTGCTGTGCATTTCAATGACTTCTGCTAGAAATAACATTGACTATTAATGCTATAAAATTGCTTTGATATAAACTAATAAGGCCCTAAAGTGCTCCTAGAAAATCATTTATCATGCTAGTCAGCTGTTCTTTTATATTCACAGCAAAAAGAAACAATATTTCCACAAGGTTATTATGTGAAAGGGAACTACTAATGCCGCGTACACACGATCATTTTTCGGCATTAAAAAAACGCTGTTTTTAAAAAATTTCATTTTAAATGATCGTGTGTGGGCTTCACATCATTTTTCTGGTTCTGAAAAACGACAAAAAAAAAATTCGAACATGCTGCATTTTTTAACCACTTCCATACCAGGTACTTACGCAGCTTCCCGCCCAAGCCAATTTTCAGCTTTCAGCACTGTCGCACTTTGAATGGCAATTGCGCGGTCATGCTACACTGTACCCAAACAAAATTGGCGTCCTTTTTTCCCCACAAATAGAGCTTTCTTTTGGTGGTATTCGATCACCTCTGCGATTTTTTTTTTTTGCGCAACAACTAAAAAAAGGCTGAAAATTTGGAAAAAAAATTACGTTTTTATTTTTTTCTGTTAATTTTTTTGTAAATAAGTTTTCTCTTTCAATTACGGGCACTGATATGGCGGCACTAATGGGCACCGATGAGATGGCACTGATGGACATCGATGAGGTAGTACTGACGGGCACAGATGAGGTGGCACTGATTGGCGGCGCTGGTATGCGACACTGATGGGCACACATAGGCGGCACTGATGGGCACACATAGGCGGCACTGATGGGCACACATAGGCGGCACTGATGGGCACACATAGGCGGCACTGATGGGCACACATAGGCGGCACTGATGGGCACTCATGGGCGGCACTGGGCACTCATAGGCGGCACAGATGGGCACTCATGGGCGGCACTGATGGGCACTCATGGGCGGCACTGATGGATACTTATGGGTGGCACAGATGGGCACTGATAGGTGGGCACTGGGCATGGATGGGCACTGTGGGGTGGCACTGATGGACACTGGGGTGGCGCTGATGGACACTGGGGTGGCGCTGATGGACACTGGGGTGGCAGCACTGATTTTTGCCAGGTTGCCAGTCAGTGCCCATTTGTGGGCACTGACTGGCATCTTTTTTCTTTATGCTTTTTTTTTTTTTTTTTTTTTAGACTTTTTTTTTTTTTTCTGTCATTTTTTTTTTTTTGCCCACCCTGGTGCTCCAGGGTGGGCATCCCTGGTGGTCCAGTGTGGCGATCCGAGGGGGGGCTGCGCTGATAAACAATCAGCGCTAACCCCCCCTGTCAGGAGAGCCGCCGATCGGCTATCCTCTACTCGCGTCTGTCAGACGCGAGTGAGGAAGAGCCATCGACGGCTCTTCCTGTTTACATCGTGATCAGCCGTGGTTGGACACGGCTGATCACGTGGTAAAGAGTCTCCGCCGGAGGCTCTTTACCGAGATCGGAGATGCAGGGTGTCAGACTGACACCCCGCATCACCGATCGCCGCGATGCGCGCCCCCACGGGCGCGCGCGGCATGAAATCCTGCAGGACGTTCTAGAACGTCCTGTCAGGATTTCATAACCACTTCCCGGACGTAAATCGGCCATAGGCCGGGCGGGAAGTGGTTAACGTCGTTTTAAACAATGTCGTTTTTCGGGTTGAAAAAAATGATCGTGTGTGGGCTAAAACGATGTTAAAATACCCGCGCATGCTCAGAAGCAAGTTATGAGACGGGAGCGCTTGTTCTGGTAAAACTACCGTTCATAATGGAGTAAGCACATTCATCACGCTGTAACAGACAAAAAAGCGCGAATCGTCTTTTACTAACACGGAATCAGCTAAAGCAGCCCAAAGGCGAATGGAACTTCCCCTTTATAGTGCCGTTGTACGTGTTGTACGTCACCGCGCTTTGCTAGATAATTTTTTAAAAACGATGGTGTGTGGGCAACGTCGTTTTAATGATGAATTTGGAGAAAAGTTGTTTTTTCAACATGCTGAAAAACAACGTTTTTGTTTTTTCATGCTGAAAAATGATCGTGTGTACGCGGCATTACAGATGTTTTTTTTTACAAATTCTTGTAATTTTAATTTAATCTGGTTACATTTCAGACTGTCTGTATGTCTGCTACTGAAGGATCACTTTTTGTGGATGAGCAGTAATTTGAAAAAATCCATTTGAATTGTACTTTCCATGTGATTGAGCTGGACACATGATTTCCAGGCTTCAGTCAATTCACGGCTGCTTTTTCTATATGTGTTGTCACACCCGGCTCTATTACTGCAGGCGGATTCTATATTTGTTGTTATTATTATGTTCTCTTAACAAGCTCTCCTGTGGAAAGAAGATTATGTAGGACTGGCTCCTATCAGAAGCCATTGGTGTGCTTTGTAAAGTATAGAGTGCCAATGCGCTGATTACATAAAATTTCGATTTACTCTTTTTTTTTTTCAACTTTTTTGGAATGTCACAAAATGAGTATTCACTGCATTCATGTTTATTCAGTGAAGCACATTTCAATGTGGTGTAGTAAATTGTGTTGAAAACAGTGCTACGCGTCCTACTTTTTTTTTGCAATTTACCACGCAGCTCTGCGCACCGTGTGTATTGCACCTCCCAGATTGTATGAGAGTTCCTGGAGGTTTGGTGACCTCTAATGCACCACATTTTCTGGATGCGCTTGACATGCCTTTAACAATTAATGGCACCCGCATGTGCCCGACAAGGGCAGCGCGTTCCCCGCGTGCTGCAGAAAAAGTGCGCAGAAACACAACCCTTCCAGCACCATGTTCTGGTGTGAACGGCCCTCAATGTTCTGCATAACCGAGGGTGTGGCAGGTGTGTGTCCATTGCCTTATCCAGTATATAAAGAGAACCCTTATATATGGGACTTTAAATGGCAATAAATGATTGTCTATAATGAACTATTAAGTCCATGGACTGCTCCTCTTAAAGAAATACACACTCCTTTTTTACATCCATATCTGTTGATATAATATGCCCTTTGAATTTACTTTAAGACTGCTCGCTCACTCTGGCTCTGACCGACCCCAGTGATTCACTGGTTGACGACCCTGACCCTGGCTACCCCTCTGGTGGAAACTAGAGGACAATATCTATGACTATGACTGTGTTTTTATCCTTGGCTATCCTCCTATTGTTCACATTACTTACAAACAGAGTGTAGCTCCTTGCTTCTACAGTGGATATACCCCTGAAGAAGATTACGAAATAGATTTTTAAACGTGTTTGCATGGTGTTCACTACTTGGAGCATTCTGTTTAATGTATTTTTACAGTACTTAGTATATTGTAGTCGGGAATAGCCATCCATGCTGTGTTTTGTATAATGTGCAGTGGCGTACCTATGGGGGGTGGGGGGGCAGTCCGCCCCAGGTGCCACACATTGGTGGGTGGGTTGAGTGTGTACAGGTATGAGGGGGCTGAGTGCGTACAGGTGGGTGGGCTGAATACATACGGGTATGAGGGGGCTGAGTGCGTGCGTACAGGTATGAGGGGGCTGAGTGTGTACAGGTATGAGGGGGCTGAGTGCGTACAGGTATGAGGGGGCTGAGTGCGTACAGCTGGGTGGGTTGAGTTTGTACAGGTATGAGGGGGCTGAGTGCGTACAGGTATGAAAGGGCTGAGTACGTACAGCTGGGTGGGTTGAGTTTGTACAGGTATGAGGGGGCTGAGTGCGTACAGGTATGAGGGGGCTGAGTGCGTACAGGTGGGGGGGTTGAGTGTGTACAGGTATGAGGGGGCTGAGTGCGTACAGGTATGAGGGGGCTAAGTGCGTACAGGTATGAGGGGGCTGAGTGTGTTCAGGTATGAGGGGGCTGAGTGCGTACAGGTGGGTGGGTTGAGTGTGTACAGGTATGAGGAAGCTGAGTGCGTACATGTATGAGGGGGCTAAGTGCGTACAGGTGGGTGGGTTGAGTGTGTACAGGTATGAGGGGGCTGAGTGCGTACAGGTGGGTGGGTTGAGTGTGTACAGGTATGAGGGGGCTGAGTGCGTACATGTATGAGGGGGCTGAGTGCATACAGGTGGGTGGGTTGAGTGTGTACAGGTATGAGGGGGCTGAGTGCGTACAGGTGGGTGGGTTGAGTGTGTACAGGTATGAGGGGGCTGAGTGTGTACAGGTATGAGGGGGCTAAGTGCATACAGGTATGAGGGGGCTGAGTGCGTACAGGTATGATGGGGTTGAGTGCGTACAGGTATGAGGGGGCTGAGTGCGTACAGGTATGAGGGGGCTGAGTGCGTACAGGTATGATCAGTGAGGGGGTGGCATTCCACATGGGGGGGTGCCAGATATAGGATCCGACCCGGGTGCCAAATGCTCTAGGTACGTCCCTGATAATGTACTTTTATATTTTATTACATAAGTAAAGACACCTCTTTTACATATTTTTACAAAATCCTTTAAATATATAATTCATTATAGACCATTTAAAGTCCCATATACTGTATGAGGGTTCTCTTTCTATTCATTATACAATTAAGGGATGCTGGCAATCAATCAGCTACAACTCAGGCCTTGTACACACGACCGAGTTTCTTGGCAAAAACCAGCAAGAAACTTGCTGGGAGAAATTTTTTTGCCGAGGAAATCGGTCGTGTGTACATTTTCATCGAGGAAACTGTTGAGAAACTCGGCGAGCCAAAAAGAGAGCAAGTTCTCTATTTCCTTGACGGTAATGGAGAAAATTGGCTTGTCGAGTTCCTCGACAGCCTAACAAGGAGCTCGACGAGGAAAACGATGTGTTTCGCCCGTCGAGTTTCTCGGTCGTGTGTACGAGGCTTGACATTATTCACTGCCTTGTCCAGTGACCATTGTCCATGTGTGTGTAAATTATGCAAGAAAGGGTTCCTCTTTCCCATTTCAAAAAGTTGGGATATATGATAATGGGAAAGTTCTCAGACTGGTGACAAAGGGCCAGATCCACAAAAGGGATACGCAGGCGTATCTGCTGATACGCCGTCGTATCCCTGTTTCTAACTATGCGGCTGATTCATAGAATCAGTTACGCATAGATATTCCTAAGATCCGGCAGGTGTAATAGTTTTACACTGTCGGATCTTAGGATGCAGTACCTCGGCCGCCGCTGGGGGCATTTCTCGTCGAAATTCCGCATCGGGTATGCAAATTAGCACTTACGGAGATCCACAAAGCTTTTTCCCTTCGTGAAGTCTCCGTAAGTTGTTAGTTTGCCGTCGCAAAGATAGGGCTGCTTTTACAAAGTGTAAAGTTAGTACACCTTGTAAAAGTATACCCTTCTTTCCCTCGTCGCTGTCAAATTTTTTTAAATTTTTTTTTATTTCCCGCCGCATCTCTTTTTTTTCCCGACGCAACTTTTTTTTACCCGTCGCGATTCACAAAACTCGGCGCAACGTAACTTCGCGCAAAGCACGTTGGGAAAATCGCGTCGGGAGCATGCGCAGTACGTCCGGCGTGGGAGTGCGCCTAATTTAAATGGGACTCGCCACATTAGATTGGGCCCGCCTTGCGCCGGACGGATTTAAGTTACACCGCTGCAAATTTCTAGGTAAGTGCTTTGTGGATCGGGCACTTAGGTAGAAATTTTGCGGCGGTGTAACTTAAATCTGAATATTTAAGTTGCGCCCGCTGTACGTGGATCTGGCCCAATGGTCCTAGAGGATTTCTTCTTCATGGTTTCACAATGCTCTGCAAACAAATGTATACATTTAAAAACCAAGTACACATCTCAAATCAGTGGTTGCTGTTTTGTCTGTGTGCTCTGTGAAGGGGATAAAAGACGGCGACAAACAAAATCTAAAAGTAAAGGTTAGCCTTATCCCTTACAGCAAAATTACAGAAAGTCATTCACATAGTAAAGAATGATAACAGAAAGAATCAGAATATCTGTTGGAAGCAACGTTTGTCTACCAATTCCATGCCATCTTTTCAGGTTGTGTAATAGATTGCATCTAATATACTCACATTTCTGTTATTTTAATTTCTTTAAAAGCGCACCAATTAATGTAATTTCCCTTTTATCTGTCGCTGTGGTTTTAAATTGTACTGCTTCGTTTAGTGTTGACAATTCATAAATGGCACCTGGTAAAGTGAATTTTATAACCGATCTGAAATCTCCAGCATACTGCATCATTTGAGTTTTTCCCAATAATTGAATATTAAAACATGACCAATTTTTATTTTTTACTTTTTTTTTTATAAGCCATTCAAAATAATATAGAACAGAAAAGAGAAAAGTTATAAGCATTTATACAATCACAGCCATCTGTGGTTCTATATACTTATATGAATTAAAGACCAGTGTAAACACAATATTATACCCAAATTTTGGTAAAATATAAAAAACGGGGTTGCGTCAAGTAAAATGATGCCAAACATGTAAAGTCTTGCACACCTGTGGAATTACAAAAAAAAAAACTATGGTACTCAAAATTTCCCATAGACAATGTTTTAAAAGCTTTTGCAGCCTTTGGAGTTAACTGTGAACTTTGGCCCTAGAATTATTGCTTTCACTCCAACATTCAAGGCATTACCTCACATGTATGGCCCCGTTGATGTTACATACATGTACTCATTCTACATTGTGCTTTTTTTATGGAGTATGTGCAAGGGTGAAGGGGTGCTTTACATTTTTTTACAATTATTTTATCTATTAGACCCCCAATGTCTCACCTTCCCTCCAGTTTAACTATTACAGCTCAGATTGTGCTCCAATAGCTTCGCCCTCAGCTATACTACTGTAGCTGAGGAATGACTTCTATGACCCCCAAAGTGATGTAACACAAGTTGTTTCCGGTGTCATTAATCACAAATGTTCCCCGACTTCATCTTGCTTACTCCAGGGAAGCTGTTTCCTGCGGTGCCACCATTGGGTGGGGTGCGCCCGATTACTTTTATCAAAAAACCATTTGCTGGCTGTAAGCTTGATTTAGCCACTTGTTTACTTTTGTAAAAAAAATAAAAATAGAGCCTTCACTCATCTGGACTACATAGTGGGAGTGTCCTTCTTCTGGTCGCGGCTTCAAGACGTGTACACATTCCATTGACTGTTTGAAGGGGTCCTCAGAGGTCCTGAAGACTCTACCAATGGCGTAATGATGTGACAATAAGGGGCAACAGCCAAAGCAGTTGACAGCAGGCCTGGACGACAGTGGATAAACAATCCCCATTCATAGAATTAGGCTCAAGGGAGTGTCATTTGACAGCTGATATAGGAAAGTTAAAAGGGCTTAGGTTCCGAACTTAACAGACACGTTTAAAGTGAACTTTCCACCCCTGCTCAGTGAAGTCCGCTCCCTTCTAGACAAATGGAATCGAGGATTGCACTCATGGTTTGGACGCTGTAACATCAGCAAAATGAACATCCAGCCTAAATTCCTGTTTCTCTTTCAGACTCTGCCCATCTCCATCCCTCCATCCTTCTTTCGCCAAATCAATTACCTCTTTACCAAGTTCATCTGGGCACACAAGTGGCCTAGGATCGGCAGACGCCTCCGGGCATTACCTAAAATCTATGGAGGAATAGCTGCCCCGGACGCTTTCAAATACTACCGAGCGGCCCATTTGGGCAGAATAATAGACTGGTGCAGACATAGGGACCTTAAACTATGGACATATTTAGAACAGCAGTTTAGCCCTATCCCTCTGAACAGGACGCCATGGTGCTATGTCTCCTTACCAGCGGACTCTGTTTGAATCGTACTGTGAGGACAAAGACCCCCTCCCTCATACCCTATCAAAGATGTATGCCCTCCTCATCTCCTCTCCAGATGACTTTATCTTGCCAAGCTTTAGCAAATGGAAGGGGGACCTTGATAGGACCTTCACTGCTACACAACGCCAAAACATCATCCACCTGTCCCTGAAGTCATCCATCTGCATGCGCGCACAGGAATCCAACTATAAAATATATTGACGCACTGGTACCTTACCCCGTCAACTTTGAGTAAATGCTTTCCAAGGACTGTGGAATGTTGTTGGAGATGTGGAGACGAGAAGGGACCTCTCCATCATATTTTCTGGTCCTGCTCGAAGCTCTAGCGATACTGGTCAGAGGTACAGAGGATTTCCCAACTATTTACGGATTTCCCCATTCCAATTTTTTTTTGTGCATTGATTTAATTATTCATATCAAGCTGATCTCTTGTACATGCATCTAAAATCTAAAACAATTATTTAAAAAGATGTACATTTGCCTTTAAAAATAAATAAATAAATTACTGATAGTACCCCGCAAAATAGAGAATTTTCCCAGACTGCTCATGAATTGCTGGTTTGTATGCATGTACCTGCTGTTTACTGTATTATTTACACATAAATGTTGACAGCATCTTAGCAACCAGTAACCAGCAAATCCCGATATCCTGAATGTGCAATCTGTGTATCCATATGTGACATTTGATTGCTGCTATTCTGCTGCCTGTCGTGTTGGTGAAATTGTGATGTGCGCAGTGTGGAAGCACAGTCAATTAAAAAGCATTTTGCTTTGGCTGCACGCGATTGTGGGAAGATGCCAAGATGGATCCATTTTATTTCTTCTGTCAGTAATCAAATCCTAAAAAAAGGCTTTGCTATTATTAAATAAATCTTACATATTGCAGTGAGACCAGCACATGACTCAGATGAATATCTATTAAAATGGATTGTGACGTATGTGTTAATTTAAAGTTAATGTTAATGTAAACCTTCATGTTTTTTCAACTTAATGCACCCTATGCATTAAGGTGAAAAAACACCTTGCAGTCACCGACGCCCCCCCCCCCCCCCCCGAGCCCCCGTTTTACTTACCTGAGCCCCAAATCTCTGTGGGCGCCATCCCGCGTTGCTTCCCCCCTGGTCTTGCCGGGTCTTCATTGGGTGATTGATAGCAGCGCAGCCATTGGCTCCCGCTGCTGTCAATTGCATCCAATGACACAGCCGCCGGGGAGGCGGGGCCAAGTCATACAATTGGCGTCTATGGACGCCGATTGTATGGCATGGAAGCGCTCGCGCAAGCTAACCCCTTGGGAGATAGTTTGCCAGAGGGGGTTAGCTCTTGCTGGAGGAGCCACGAGAGCCGCTGTGGGACCCCAGAAGAGGACGATCGGGGGCCACTCTGTGCAGAACGAACTGCACAGTGGAGGTAAGTATGACATGTTTTTTTTTTTTTTTATAATCTGCGAACCTTTACAACCCCTTTAACCATGAAGTGTTCCTCTGCCTCCTTTTCGCAGTGTGCCTGTCACCTTTAAACATTGGAGGCAGTTGTTTTGTCCTGGGATGATTCCCTTATGCCACAGTGAAGTCAATGTGCCACCCTCCACCCTCCATGACTAATTACCTCCTAGTTCCAGTACAAACATTTTTAAATTAAAAAACAAAAAAAAATTGTAACCCTCAAAAATAAAAAGGGATCATGTTCCCTTAAAGGGGTTGTAAAGGAATTTTTTTTCCCCTTTCCTTTACCTTAGTGCAGTCCTCCTTCACTTACCTCATCCTTCAAATTTTGCGCCCACTAACACACAGCTCCTTTCTCTATCTGCAACATAGAGAGTGTCCTGACTCTCCCGTAGTCCAAGGGAGGGGGAGAACACGACACTCCACACAAGGGAGAAAGCCTTGCATTACTGTGTGGAGTTACAGACAGAAGAACAGTAAGTGAGGATTTCTCAGAAGAAATAAGCACATTTAAAAACAAAATCGAAGGATGAGTAAAATCAGCCTGTGCATGCAGTAAAGCATGCTTGTTATACTCACTGTGGAATCTAAGGGGTTAATCCTCTGCATTGTGTAAAAGGGCTGTTTGATCCTGTCTTCTCTGATCCTCCCCTTATTCCACAGTCCCCAAACCATCTCCTGATAGATCAGAGCCTTGGGGGCAAGCTACACATGCACAGTTTGCATAAAGAGTTTGCATGTGATCAGCACAGGGCCAATCTGCACTGCCCAGACAGAGAGTCAGGGGTCTTGCAGCCTCATGTGACAATCAGGGGGAAATTACAACTCCTCCTACAAGCTGTAACTAGACACTGATAGAAGTCACAAGACTGCTCTAACTGCTGATGATAAAAGGTATTTAGCAGTTTAGATTTACAAAAATAATTGCATTTCCATGTTCTGTGTACTGTGGTAGACCAGATTTAGTGAATGCAGGGTCCTGGGTTTTACTAGCACTTTAACCACTTCCTGCACATATACGTCGGCAGAATGGCACGGCTGGGCACAGGCACGTACAGGTACGTTGCCTTTAAGAGCCCAGCCGTGGGCTGGCGTGCGCACACGACCCGGTCCGGAGCTCCGCGTTCACGGGACCCGCGGACCCGATCGCCGCCGCTGTCAAATTTTCAAGGGATGGCGCCACAGCGCAGTGTCAGGAAGTGGGGAAGGGGTACCTGTCAAAAACAGGTACTCGTTCCCCCTGCCCCCTGAAAGGTGCCGAATGTGGCTCTGGAGGGGGGCAGGAGACAGATAAGAAGAAGTTCCACTTTTGAGTGGAACTCCACTTTAAGGATAAATTGCTGCACACTGTCTGCAGCTACAGAGGTCAGTAATGTAAAATGCATTTACTGCTGGGTAAAAATATGCAACAATTTGGAAATCTATAGCCTTGCTTTAAAACATTTTCCCACTTATCCCTGGCAGCTGGGGTCTTCTTTAACCTGCGCTCTGCGTAATTACTTGTATTCCACAATGAATGGGATGCCTGATACCTTTTTCTAAACAGCTAATGATGGTTTAATGAGCTATGCATGCAGATATTTCATCTGTGTAAGAAATATAATAAAAGCAATATTATTCGAGCAAAGTTTAATTTGCTGGCAGCGGGCTTGTAACCTTGTTTTTCACGATCTTGTCTGTTCAACTCTTGCCTGAAGAAAAGAACAGGAAGCATATGCCGTGATTCACAACACACCGCTGAGGGGTACAAGAGCTCAATCTGCTGTGAGCTTCTCTTCACTGGAATTGTACTGAATGCAGATTGAGCTCTGAATACTCAATGGATCTTCATGAATCCCACGCAGAGCACTAAAAAGTGACTGAGGATGGGGTAGATGGCATCTATAGCAGGTGGTGCTGTATTTTCAGTAGGCTAGTCTCTTTTTTCTTGTGTAAACCCTATTAAGAAAAAATAAGTGGGGAAGGCCTATTAAGTAGGTTTGATTTGGATGATTAGCTTCACTTAGAATGAAGAGAAAGCAGACATTTGCATATTTTCTGTAGTTATGGATAATTAAAATTGCAAGTCTTGCAGAAAATGACTGTTAATTGGGATCACAAGTGGCTCTCAATCAAAAGTTTATATATCTGCAAAAATATTTAAAGGATAAGTGCTTGTTTGTTATGAAAATGGGCTGTGAAACAGTGCTGTGATTAAAGCAGAACTCCCATGAAAAATGATATAAAAATGAACAACCTATTGAAGATAAAACAAAATTAAAACCAGCTCAGCTGTAATATTCACCCTCAATCTGGAGCGTTTCCTTGCAGTAGTTTTTACTACCACTAGATGTCTTCAATTTGATGCCCAGCATCATTTAAAGGGGTGTTCCAGCCTTTTTTTAAGTTTATTAAAAGTCAGCAGCTACAAAAAGTGTAGCTGCTGGCTTTTAATAAACAGACACTTACCTGCTCCACGGCTCCAGCGACGCGCCGGCCGGGGCTCCGCTCCTCGCCCCCCCGTCTTCATTCCTAGTGTGGGCACCCGGCAGTGACAGCTTTCGGCTTCACGGCCGGGCACCCACTGCGCATGCGCAAACAGCACTGCGCATGCGCGAGCGGCGCGGCGCCGTCCGATTGGACAGGCGCTGACCTTGATATTCTTTTCAGACATTGACCATGATTTGACCAAACCATAATGTAATAGATAAGTGGAATTTATAGAGGGGCCAAATTCACGTAGATGGGCGTACTTTTGGGCGGGCGTAATGTATTTGATTTACGTTACGCCGCCGCAAGTTTTTCAGGCAAGTGCTTTATTCACAAAGCACTTGCCTGTAAAGTTGTGGCAGCGTAAAGCACCCAGCGGAATTCAAATTCATGGGGGAAGGGGGTGTGTTTCATTTAAATGCAGCGCATCCCTGCGACGAACGAACTGCGCATGCACTGTCCCTAAAAAATCCCGGTGTGCATTGCTCTAAATGACGTTGCAAGGACGTCATTGGTTTTGACTTGGACGTAAATGGCGTCCAGCCCCATTCACGGACGAATTACGCAAACAACGTAAAATTTCAAAATTTTGACGCAGGAACGACAGCCATACTTAACATAGGATACGCCACCTAGGGGGCAGCTTTATCTTTACGCCGGCATAGCTCTTACAGAAACAGCGACGGGCAAGCGTACGTTGGTGAATCGGCGTATCTACTAATTTGCATATTTTACGCCAAACTCAATGGAAGCGCCACCTAGCGGCCAGCGGAAATATTGCACCCTAAGATACGACGCAGGCCGTCGTATCTTAGGTAGGTTTAAGTGTATCTCAGTTTGAGCATAAACTTAAACATGCGACGGGCTTAGATTGCGAGTTACGTCGGTGTATCTACTAATACGCCGACGTAACTCTTTGTGAATCTGGCCCACGGAATCTCATGCTTAAATATATACTGTATAAATATATATATTTTTTTATTTATATACAATATATACTGTGTATGTGCAAACATGATGAAATTAACTTTAAAGACCATTCCTGACATTTATGTATACTTTTTTACTTTATGTGACTTCAGTCATAATCATAAGCTACCTTCATACATACAGATGCTCCCATTCACTTCTACCTTTGACAGTTGCCATTTGTAGCTATGGCTACAAGCAATTTCAAAATAGTTGAATATATTAGAATTCAGTGCTTGCTGTTAGAATCCTGTCACCCGTACATACTTTATATGTGTTTTGCTGATTTTTCATTCAAGATGATTAGAAGGTGAGGCATTTTGAGAAGTGAGAGAAGAGGACTGCAGAATGGGTTTATAGCAATCTGCAGTTACTTTCCAAAGGTATACTTAAAGAAAGAGCCTAATATATTTTATTTAAAACAAGTGTATTTTAAAGTGATAGAGTTTATGTTGGTAAATCCATTACATTCTTTGCCTCCAATATTATTTTCCTGTTTGCGTTCCTTTGATCACAAGGACAGGGATTTCTTATTTCATGGCACTACTTAACCCCACCACCGCCACCATCATTTTATTGTATGCATACTAGTGTTGAGCGGAATACGCCATATTCGATTTTGCGATATATCACGAATATATAGACGAATATTCGTGAAATATTCGCTAAAATCGAATATTCGTGATATTTTATCAAAAAAAATTTTTTTGCAAAATTTCAAAATTTCAGAATGCAAAATTGATTGCGAAATTTCGCTAATGCGAATGCGAAATTGATTGCGAAATTTTGAAACATTCAATTTCACCTGCCCTTTGGAAAAAGTGTGGTTTTACGTAATGGACCCTGCAACTAACAACAAGGTATTAATAAAATAAATACATTATTATATAGATGTGAGGGTTTACTTTGACCAATTTGTATATTGATTAGTTTAATAAATATTGAATAACCATAGATTTGGAAAATACAGATCTCTCCTCTAGACTGACCTGTATTGAGTTAGGTAAAGATCAACCGCACACTGGGGCCCCCGATTCTGTTGAGTTAAAAAAAAGCCAAGTAAACCGTTTACGTTGACATCTCTTAAATGTCTTTATGTTAAACAGTTATTATTCCCATTAAAGAGGTGAAATGCAAATGATGACACGGGACAAAAGATGGAAATTCGAGTTATTCGCGAATATTCGAATATGTCATATTCGTAACGAATATTCGCAATGCGAATATTCGTGAGCAACACTAATGCATACATTGTTAACCCTGCGTGGGTGTATATATATATATATATATATATATATATATATATACACACACACACACACACAGGTGTGGAGATATTGACTTCAGTGAATATTCAACAAATACTAAGATATAAGCAAGTTTGGCCATACCACCTTTCAACGCTCTTATCATTGATGCCAAACATCAAAATAAGGGAAGCTTGCGAGATGTCAGGGTTGAGACCAAGCTTAAATTTTGTAGGAAAGTTAAGATTTACACTTAACCACTTCCTTATTGGGCACTTAAACCCCCCTCCTGCCCAGACCAATTTTCAGCTTATAGCGCTGACGCACTTTGAATGACAATTGCGCGGTCATACAACGCTGTACCCAAATGAAATTTTTATTATACTTTTCACACAAATAGAGCTTTCTTTTGGCTGCTCAAGAATGGGAGGACATTCATGGACACCCTCCCAGCAAAGTAGGCCCGCCCTGTACCCGTCTTTGGGCTATAGCGTGGATCTGAAGTAATTAACATTAGCTGGCAATATCTCTGGATCAATGGATTATTTAGCATGGGGTCTTTACAGAAGATTATTCATTTTGTCAGTTTGAGTTAACAGGGTTCTCAACGGGTTTATTTAAAGGGTAAATTATATTTCTATAGCCAGTAGGTAAAGAATATGTGGCATCTGAGACCATTATGCTGATAAGCATATGAGATTATCATGTTACAGGTGATCCATGTTGCAAGTGGTGCCATGATGTTGCAGAAGTGCATGCATTGGGGATTACATGAGGTTTAAAATTCATACATTGGGGCTGATCTAAGGTCAGAAGTGTGTTCATTTGGGCTGAACATATTTTGGGTGCACCAGTTAATACATTTTTACACTCATAGTTATACTCGCTGGTAGTAAGTTAAACTTGTCAATTAAAGTGAGTTTAATTTGCCATTAGCAGTATAAGTGCAAAAAAAGAACCATGGGCCAGATTCACCAAAGAGATACGACGGCGTTTCTCCTGATACGCCGTCGTATCTCTGTTTCTATCTATGCGACTGATTCATAGACTCAGTTACGCATAGATAGCCAGAAGATCCGACAGGTGTAATTGTTTTACACTGTCGGATCTTAGGATGCAATACCGCGGCCGCCGCTGGGGGGATTTTGCGTCGTAAACCAGCGTCGGGTATGCAAATTAGGAGTTACAGCCATTCCCGACGGATTTTCGCGTTCGCTACGTCGCCGCTAGTCTAGTTTCCCGTCGCAAAGTTAGTCGGTTTTTTTAGTGCCTTAACTTTACACAGCAATCGTATTGCTGTATAAAGTATGGCCGTCGATCTCGCGTCGAAATTTATAAAAAAACGTCGTTTGCGTAAGCCGTCCGGGAATGCGGAATTACGCTACGCGCGTCGCCGTTCGAAAAAATGACGTCACGGTGCACAAAGCACGAAACGGAGCATGCGCAGTAGGTCCAGCGTGGGAGCGCGCCTAATTTAAATGGCACACGCCCATTTAAATTGGCCGCCGGCGGAGGATTTCATCGCAAGTGCTTGGTGAATCAGGCACTTGCGATGAAAACTTGCGGCGGTGTAACGTATCTACGATACGTTACGCCGCCGCAGTTATATGTGAATCTGGCCCTAAGACTACAACACCATATTGTCTACTGGCCCATAGGTTGTCTAATGCTTGTGAACATGACATTTAGGCCTTACATGATTCACTTTTTTCCCTTCAACCAGCAAGTTGAACAAAAAAAATGAGCTGATTCCCCCCATCCACACACTTAATGTAGATGGGAGATTCTTCCCCACTGAGTTATTGAGCTAGGCAGGTTGTACACCGGTTGATCAATAGAACGAGTAATGTACAACCACCCTGCCCAGACATGGATCAAAATTCTGCTGATCCCTGCTTTACCAGCTGAACTTTGATCAGTGTATGGCTGGCTTTAAAGACAAAATATTACTTTAATTTCAAAATCGTTGTTGAATCCCCTAAGTTCTTGTAGCACTTTGACCTGCTCTGATCTGTGGTTGTGTTGTGCAATAAAAGCACACCTTTATGTCTGTTTGTGCTGGCTGTCGGCTCCACCCCAGGCTAATGCCCAATTTATAGGTATTCCTATGGGGGAACCACAGCCCAGCAATGAAGTCACCGCACCCTCTCCTCTGCGTACTAGAAGGAGGCTTATGTTGTGATTCGGGCTGACCCCCAGCTGTGGTGAATGATAGCCCTGTAGCCAACTCCTCTTCTGTCTGTACTTGTGTTGGCTTGTGTTGTAATAAAAAAATGCTAATATATTGGTGAAATTTGAAAAGGAATCTCTCCCCAATGTCTCAAGATACAGATGTAAATGAGGGAGGGCTTGTTTTATAGTGCTTTCCTGCTTGGTCAGAAAATGAAAAATACTTCAGTATCTATAGTTTGGGCACCGGTTTACTACCTAAATGGATAATCTCTAGGTGCTTCACTGTCTTATTTTCAATTTTGGATTCTACCTGCTAGTAATGGGAGGTACATCTCATTTTATTTTACTGTAAAAGCTGAAATTCACTATCATAATGTAGAAAGCCACGCTTGATTGAAAGGGCCCATGGGCCTCTTTGTCTGAATGCTTTAGGTTAAATGGCTGAATTATTTTAGTATTCTGAGATCAAATAGACCATCAGTGCTCCGTAGTAGAGACCAACAGTTTGACTGTCGGAAGGATTGACAGGCTCAGCAGTCATTATCCTGCCTTAGACGAATACATGTCACAGAATGTTTTTACATGTATATAGTATATGTATATATGTATATAGTAACATAGTAACATGAATGGAAAAACATTATCTCTGAGAATTTATGTAAGTTAAACTCCGTTATTGTGTATATACTTTTTTTTATACATATACAAACTTTGATGCGCAGGAAGCATCGACCATAAATATACAACAAACCAAACACATAAATATGCTGATCTCTCAAGTCTTTATAAATAAATAAATAAATTGGTGGATTTTCTTTTCATCATAATAACAATAGCCAATAGTAATAACATTTCTGTTAATGTGTAACTGTCATGCATTTATGAAAAAAGGCTAACTTTGTTAGTAAAGCTTCAGTGAACGCTCCAACATGAAAGCAGTATACAATTAGAAACATGCATACTATTCTATTCTTAAGTAAGTTATGGAAAGAATGTGCCCTCTTTACACCGTAGTACTATGTATGAAAATGCTTTAGGCAATGTATAATAATTCATTGCTGCGGGATGTTGACATAAGCTCCATGGATGCCAACTAAATTTCATTTCCAAAATATAAAAAAAAAAAATATTTTATCCCGCAGAAATTTCCAGGTAATGTAGTATCATGTCAAGATCTGCAATTTTGCCCCTAATGTATTTATAGTCATTGGGGCAGATCCACATACATCTGCGCCGGGCGCAGCGTATCTAAGATACGCTACGCCGCTGTAACTTACTTTTGTTTGGTTTGAATCCTCAACGAATTTGGCCGTAAGTTACGGCGGCGTAGTGTATCTGTTGCGGCGTAAGGGCGCGGAATTCAAATGGAAGTGATGGGGGCGTGTTTTATGTTAATACGTCGTGACCCGACGTAAACAACGTTTTTTTGGAACTGCGCATGCGCCGTCCCTGGGGGTATCCCAGTGCGCATGCTCGAAATTAAACCGGAACCAGCCAATGCTTACGACGGTGATGTCATTCGACGCAAATTCCTATTCGCGAACGATTTACGCAAACGATGCAAAAAATTCAAAATTGTACGTGGGAAGGACGGCCATACTTAACATTGTGTACGCCTCAGAACAGCAGCTTTAACTATACACCGGAAAAAGCCAAACGCAAACGCCGACGTACGTTCGTGGATCGCCGTAAATAGCTAATTTGCATACTCAACGCGGATTTCGACGGAAACGCCACCTACCGGCCGCCGAAAAATTGCATCTAAGATCCGAAGGCGTGCGAAGACGTACGCCTGTCGGATCAAGCCGAGATGCCGTCGTATCTTGTTTTGAGGATTCAAAACAAAGATACGGCGCAGGAATTTTGAAATTACGCCGGCGTATCAATAGGATTGCCGGCGTAATCCTTTTGTGGATCTGCCCCAATGTATTTATAGTCATTGACATTACCATCTCCTTATGCAATGCCAGATTCACAGCAGCATAATGGTGGTGGCACTACCCAGGTCCAAATTCCAGTGGTAAAGTGCCCTCACTTGACCTAATTGCAGTAAAATGTTATTATCAATGCAATAAAGATCACAACCTATTCATAAATACCAGGGACCAAGCCTTGAAAAGAGAGCTGACAATTGTTGAGAGCTGTCAAAACTTTGTAGCCCAGGCAGGGCCGATCTTTGCAATGCATAGTGCATTGCCAGCTCAGCAGTAGATTTATTGGCCAGTTGGAGGTTATTATGTGGGACATACATTGTCATAGGTGTTTGACTAAAAGTATTTTGGCCAGTTCTGTTTTTACTCCGTTTTTTAAACCTTTTTGGCATTAAAGTGCAACTTAACTTTTGTATCTGAGCACCTCAAACTGAAAATGCTGTTTAATTCATTTTCAATATTCAAAGCAGACTCACCCATCCATGTCTCCATGCTTTAATGTGTTAGAAAATCACTTTAAAAAAAAACTCCTTAGCATTTATAACTATGGCCATCTTGAGTAAGGGCGAATAAGTAACGTAGCATTTACTCCCTGGAATCCATCTGCCCTTAGCTCAGTTAGGAGGGTGTGGTTAGCTGAGGAAGCCCTTTCACCTCTCCTTAAGATGAAAGAAAAAAATGCACTTGAAGACTCATGGGATGTATGAAATAATTTTGGCCTAAGCCAGAAACCAAGAGGCAACTGAAGTAATGTAAAAAAAAGGTTTAAAACATATATATAGTTAAAGGGGTGGTAAAGGTTCATGTTTTTTCACCTTAATGCATTCTATGCATTAAGGTAAAAAAACAATCTCATGTTTGCCGGCCCCCCAGCCCCCCCGTTTACTTACCTGAGCCCTCAAAAGTCCCGCGTTGTTAACAAGCAGGCTTCTCGAGCGGGCTTTTCGGCTCTTCTCGGTTCATTCATTGGATGATTGATAGCAGCTTGCGCTGCTGTCAATCAAACCAATGACGCGGTGCGCCTGGGGGCAGGCCGAGTGATACAGTCGGCGGCGCTCATGTAAGCTAACCTTCTTGGGGGAGAGCTTTCCATGAAGAGGGTTAGCTCTTGAGGGGAGGAGCTGAGACAGCTGCCAAGGGACCCAAGAAGACCAGGATCGGGGCCACTCTGTGCAAAACAAGCTGCACAGTGGAGGTAAGTATGATATGTTTGTTATTTTTTTTATTTTATTTTTTATTTGAACCTTTACAACCCCTTTAACCACTTGCCGTCGCTGCACCGCCGAAATACGTCCACAAGGTGGCTCTCCTAGGCGAGACCACGTAAATGGACGTCCTGCCTATTAGCCGCCACTAGGGGCGCACGCGCGCCGCCCGCTCGCCCCCGACTCCCGTGCGTGTGCCCGGCGGGCGCGATCGCCGCCGGGCACACGCGATCGCTCGGTACAGAGCGGGGAACGGGAGCTGTGTGTGTAAACACACAGCTCTCGTTCCTGTCAGCAGGGGAAATGCTGATTTTCTGTTCATACAATGTATGAACAGAAAATCAGTGTTTCCCCTAGTGAGGCCACCCCCCCCCCCCACAGTAAGAACACACCCAGGCATACTTAACCCCTTCCCCGCCCCCTAGTGTTAACCCCTTCACTGCCAGTGGCATTTTTATAGTAATCTAATGCATTTTTATAGCACTGATCGCTATAAAAATGCCAATGGTCCCAAAAATGTGTCAAAAATGTCCGAAGTGTCCGCCATAATGTCGCAATACCGAAAAAAAAATCGCTGATCGCCGCCATTACTAGTAAAAAAAATATTAATAAAAATGCCATAAAAATACCCCCTATTTTGTAAACGCTATAACTTTTGCGCAAACCAATCAATAAACGCTTATTGCGATTTTTTTTTACGAAAAATATGTAGAAGAATACGTATCGGCCTAAACTGAGGAAAAAAAATGTTTTTCTATATATTTTTGGGGGATATTTATTACAGCAAAAAGTAAAAAATATTCATTTTTTTCAAAATTGTCGTTCTATTTTTGTTTATAGCACAAAAAATAAAAAACGCAGAGGTGATCAAATACCACCAAAAGAAAGCTCTATTTGTGGGAAAAAAAGGACGCCAATTTTGTTTGGGAGCCACGTCGCACGACCGCGCAATTGTCTGTTAAAGCGACGCAGTCCCGAATCGCAAAAAGTACTCTGGTCTTTGGGCAGCAATATGGTCCGGGGGGTAAGTGGTTAATGTTGATTGAGAGAGTTTAGTTCCACTTTAACGAGCTGTCTTTTTTTTATACCCTCTTTACTCTTATACTTTCTCAACATGACTGTTTGCTGGAGTCCACAATCTAAAGCCCTGTACACACAATCGGTTTGTCTGATGAAAACGGACCATTTTCATCGGACAAACCGATTGTGTGTGGGCCCCATCGGTTTGTTTTCCATCGGTGAAAAAAAATAGAACATGTTTTAAAATTTTCCTGTGTGGAAGTCCATCAGTCAAAAATCCACGCATGCTCAGAATCAAGTCGACGCATGCTCGGAAGCATTGAACTTCATTTTTCTCAGCACGTCATTGTGTTTTACGTCACCGCGTTTGGACACGGTCGGATTTTTGACTGATGGTGTGTAGGCAAGCCTAATGAAAGTCAGCTTCATCTCATATCAGACGAAAAAATACATCGGATTAGATTCCATCAGACATGCGATGGCAATCGGACTCAATATCCCCGATTTAAAACAGTTTTTTCCTGTTGTATACATTTGCAAATACATGTACCCAAATAGCCACAGGAGGACAAAATCACAGGCACAATCTGTTTACATAGTGCAGAAATTATGTAAATGTATGTCTGTCGCTATACCTCTTCAACATTCCATATGGTAAACTGGCTGCGTGGTTTCAAAGCGAAGAAGAGGGCTCTAATGCCCCGTATACATGATCACATGATCAGAATTTCCGATGGCCTTAAATCCGATTTTTTAAATCCAAATTTTCTGTCGGAATTCTGTTCAGCTGTGCATACACACTGTCAGACCAAATTCCGACCGTCCAAAACGTGGTGACGTAAATCTCTACAAGGAGCCGAGAAAAAAAGTTCAATGCTTCCGACCATGCGTCGACTTGATTCTGAGTATGCGTGGGTTTTTTCTCCGTCGGAGTTGCACACAGAGGATAGGAATTTCCTATTGTTTTTCTTTCCGTCGGGAAAAAATAAAACATGTTCTATTTCTAAACATCGACGGGAAAAAGTCAGATGGGGCCCACACACGATTCCGATCGTGTGTACGCTGCATATTAGTATTTCCCTTGCAGAAAGCAAGACACTAGGGCCTCGTACACACGGTCGGACCAAACCGATGAAAACGGACCTAAGTTCAGTTTCATTGGTCCAAACCGACCGTGTGTACGACCCATCTGTCTTTTGTCCGGACAAAAATGATAGAACTTGCTTTAAAATCGACCCGATGGTCCGCTGACTGATCGGTCCAAACCGATGGTTAGTACACAAAAGCATCGGTTCAAAACCTGTGCATTGCTTGGAAGCATTGAACTTAGTTTTTTTCTTCAGCACGTCGTGTGTTTTACGTCACCGCGTTCTGACCCGATCGGATTTTGAACTGATGGTGTACACATGACCGGTCCACCGCTGAAGTGGCCTGATGGTCTGATGTGTGTACAGGGCCTAAGGGCTCTTTCACATGGGCGGACCATTAGGGTCTGCCTGCCAGTTTTCTAGGTGGACCTGAACGGGCGCCCCGTGCTCCTCCTATGGAGCCACGGATTTCAGCGGTAACATGCCCGCTGACATCCGACCCGCTTCGATCCGCCAAAGTGTGACGGAGGAAAACCCTATTTTCCATCCGTCTGGTGGATCGGATTGGGTGACAACGGACTCTACAGTCCATCGTCATCCGATCCCCCATAGGGGAGAACGGCACTCTGACAGGTCGGTCCCTGCACAGTGTGCAGAGCCCGACCTGTCATCTGCCAGCTCAGCGGGGATCGACGGAGCGATCCCCGCTGAGCAAAGCGGAGCCCGCACATGGACACGGACCGTGTGAAAGAGCCCTAAGTGGGGGACCTGGGGGAAGTAGTGCTGAGGGCCCATGAGCATCAAAAGCCTGTCCTGCTCCTCAGTACTCTCATTTTAACCTTGTATGTGAGAGCAATTCAGTTTATAATATGAAGTTGGTGGCATTCAACTTATTGTCGTACTGTGAACTTCACTGAACAAAAACTGAGAGAGATGACAACCCTTTCTAGCTTGTAATAAGATGAATACACACCGAAACCTCTGGGGGATATTTGTCTCAATGTAGCTCTTCAACAATTGACAGAACATAGTTGTTTCTATCTTGGTCTTTGGCCTGTTGTTTTTTTCTTTTCTGATATTCTGCATCCTTGAAAGGTCTGTTATCTTTTTGTATTGCATGTTTGATGGGCACAGCTGCAACTGTACCCATCTATAAATATTAAAGTATATTCTAAATAAGCTAATAGTTTGGTGACTCACAGCATTTTACGCCACGCCTCATGCTCAAGTAAATTCTTTCACAAGCAGCTATTACCCAGCACCAAAATAATACCTCATATAATACTCTTCGTAAAATTGACTTTTTTTTAGCTTATAAACATTACAGTATTTTAATGCTTAAATTAGTAAAACACTGGTAGAATCTTGTCTGGAAATATCCTTTTTTTCAGGATGCTCTTTCCATTTTAAAATGGTTAATTGTGTCAAATCTGTGTCAACTGCAGTGAAAAAATAAAATGAAGCAGAATGTAAAAATTTTCTCCAACAAACAAAATTCTAACTGTGAATGTGTTTTTTGTTTGTGAAAAAATGTACATGATGTAATGTGCTTATGATAGGCACAAAAGAAACATGTTCAATATGCCTGGGATTCCATCCAAATCAAAATGTTAAGGGCTTTTGAATGGAGTTTGTTTAGCTTCTGTCCTTTCCCTATTCTGGCTGGAGTTGGACCTTACAATGTCAGGTCCCGTACACACGACCGAGTTTCTCGGCAGAATTCAGCCAGAAACTCGATGGGAGCCGTATTCTGCCGAGGAAACCGGTCGTGTGTACACTTTTGGCCGAGGAAACCGACGAGGAACTCGTCGAGCCAAATAGAGAACATGTTCTCTATTTCCTCGTTAGTCAATGAGGAAACTTGGCTCGCCGAGATCCTCGGCGGCTTCACAAGGAACTCGACGAGCAAAACGATGTGTTTTGTTTGTCGAGTTTCTCAGACGTGTGTACGGGGCCTCAGATGTTTATAAAAGCTCAAGCAGATCGTGCTTTCCAACATTCTCCAACAGCATAAAAGAAACTCCAACCTAATACAACCAAACCCCACCTAGTCCAGTTCCAGAATAAAAACGCTTGGTTACCTCTTTGGCTGAAGATCTTCTTTACATTCTATTTTGGCCTGAAAGAATGATGCTATTGTCTTAAATCCCAACTACAGACATTAACCACTTCAGGCCCGGAGGATTTGGCTGCCAAATGACCTGGCCACTTTTTGAGATTCGGCACTGCGTCGTTTTAACTGACAATTGCGCGGTCGTGCGACGTGGTTTCCTAAACAAAATTAACGTCCCACAAATAGAGCTTTCGTTTGGTGGTATTTGATCACCTCTGTGTTTTTTATTTTTTGCACTATAAACACAAATAGAGCGGCAATTTTGAAAAAAAAAAGCAAAATTATTACAAATATCCCCAAAATATATATATATAAAAAATTCCTCAGTTTAGGCCGACACGTATTCTTCTACATATTTTTGGTAAAAAATTGCAATAAGCGTTTATTGATTGGTTTGCGCAAAAGTTATAGCGTCTACAAAATAGGGGATAGTTTTATGGGATTTTTGTTATTATTTATTTTTTACTAGTTATGGCAGCAATCAGCGACATTATGGTGGACACATCTGACACTTTTGACACATTTTTGGGACCATTGTCATTTATACAGCGATCAGTGCTATAAAAATGCACTTATTACTGTGTAAATGACACTGGCAGTGACAGGGTTAACCACTACGAGGGGAGGAAGGGGTTAAGTATGTCCTAGGGAGTGAGTCCTAAGTATGTGGGGGCTGAGCTACGAGTGATATGACACTGATCACTGCTCCCGATGACAGGGAGCAGACGATAATTTTTCGCGTCACTAGGCAGAACAGGGAGATGCCTTGTTTACACTGGCCTCTCCCCGTTCTGCAGCTCCGTGACATGATTGTGGGACCCCGTCGGACATCGAGTCCGCGGGTCCCATAGGCACATGCCATTCTGCCGACGTAGATCTACATGGCATGGTCGGCAAGCGGTTAAAAAACATCTACCCATGTGGTGTACCTCCCTCCCCCCCATACTGCAAGGCATAAATGCTCATTATGTCTAGGGAGTACAGAAACAGACGTTTTTACTTACCCTATCCCAGTCTCTGGTGCTGTCCTTTTTTTTCTTGAAGCTTTAGTCTGTGGGCAGTCCCTTTACATCACCATATACAATGCAGGGCTATTAACATAGGGTGACCAGACACCCCCGGTTTCCAGGGAAAATCCCCGGATTAAGGACACTGTCCCCGGACCAAGTCTGTCCTCGGTTTTGTCCCCGGATTGGATTTGAACAGGGGCTGTGGCAATTTCAAAGACAGTCAGTGCAGAATAAAAAAAAAAAATGAATTGCACACCCCCGCTCCGCCGCTCCTACTAGCTTAGGGGGGGGGGGGGGTTGTATTTTTTCCATTATCTGTGCCCCTTTCCGATGATCATGTGCTGGTCGGAGCAGAGGGAATATTTCTTCAGTTTCGGGCGCATGCCCATTCACCTCTGCTCGCATGTTCTTCTGCCTTGGCTCAAGTCCCGGCCAGCCGCTTGCCTGCTTATCTCCTTGCCTTCCCTGGCGGAGAGATCTTCCTTCCCTCCCCACCAAGTAGCCGGGGCTCGGAGAGTAAAGCCTCGTACACACGGTCTGACTTTTTGCCAACAAACTTCAAAATTAGCAAGTTTTCAAAAAAATCCAACCGTGTGTACGTTCCATCAGACAAACTTTTTCGGTTTTCATCGGACAAAAGTTCACCCTGCAAACGGACAAACTTTTCGGCAACAAAAGTCCGATGGTGCAAAGTCCGACCGTGTGTACAGAAATCCATCAGACTTTTGTCCGAAGTACAAATACGCATGCTCAGAACCAATGTTAAAATCAACCAACAATAGCAGAAGTTGACCAAAGGGTACCAGAAAACAGCAGAAAAACCACGTGATGTTGGGATAGTTTTGGGAACGTTTGCAGAAAAGTCCTGCCGTGTGTATGCTCTGGGTGTGCCCGGCCAACTCCCTTCGAAACAAAAATCCACGGAAAAGTTTGTTTGAAGTCCGACCGTGTGTATGAGGCTTTAGACTTGACAGGCTGTGAGGTGGGCGGTGACAGGCAGAGAGTCGCTGATTGCCGCCATTACTAGTAAAAAAAATATGTCTGGTCACGTTATATTAACACTACATTGTGCATTGTGAGGGCGAGTGTGTAACTGTGGCCATGTGTGTTCATACCCCTGGACCCTGCCTGAGCACACAATGAGGTAAGTATTTTTCCTTATTTCAACATCCCCAGACATAGCACGCATTTAATCCTTGCAGTGCAAGGTGGGGGCCATTACAAGAGTACATTTTTTTCTAATTCCTGAAGTTGGACTTCAACACATTTTTCTTTATTTCAAAGGAGTCTGTTACCAACAAAGGAGTGCTTGGACATTCACCAATTCAACATTCCAATGTTTCCTGTAATGACCTCAGCTCTGAAATGTACATATAGGGGTAGATTCAGATAGAAGATACGACGGCGTATCTCCAGATACGCCGTCGTATCTCTGAGTCCGGCCGGTCGTGTCTATGCGCCTGATTCATAGAATCAGTTGCGCATAGATTTCCCTAAGATCCGACCGGCGTAATTGTTTAACACAGTCGTATCTTAGGCTGCATATTTACGCTGGCCGCTAGGTGGCGCTTCCATAGATTTACGCGAGGAATATGCAAATGAGCTAGATACACCGATTCAGAAACGTACGTCCGGCCTGCGCATTTTTTTACGTTGTTTACGTTAGGCTTTTTTCAGCGTATAGTTACCCCTGCTATATGAGGCGTATCCTAGGTTAAGTATGGCCGTCGTTCCCGCGTCAAGTTTTGAAAATTTTACGTCATTTGCGTAAGTCGTTCGCGAATAGGGCTGGACGTAATTTACGTTCACGTCGAAAGCAATGACGATTTGCGGCGGAATTTCGAGCATGCGCCGTTCGTAAAAACCGTCAAATACGCGGGGTCACAGTTAATATACATAAAACACGCCCACATCATCCACATTTGAATTATGCGGGCTTACGCCAACACAGATACGTTACGCCGCTGTAACTAAGGGAGCAAGTTCTTTCTTAATACAGAACTTGCGCCCTAAATTACAGCGGCGTAACGTATCTGAGATACGTTACGCCAGGCATAAAGATAGACGATGCTATCTGAATCTACCCCATAGTATTTGAGAGTGTATGTTCAGCTTTTTTTTGTCCTGACCATAAACAATAAAAAAAAAAGTACAAATCCCACCATATATTTACCGTAAAGCTATGGAATCAGCATGCCAGGCAGGTAAATAGCATTTCCAGGAGAGGTCAGCAATGGCAGCCTACATATTCGATCGGTATGGCTTTCTGCTTACAAAACTGTGACCTTCACACGTCAAATATATTAAATCTGTTTTAAGCGGAAATCTTCTAATGGGTGGACATTGCCGATGGTTACATGGTGCTAGAATTAGCAAAGCGTGAAGAGGTGATTTAACTTTTACTACCGTTGGTGCTTTGCGTTTTAGATACTTTTAGATATGTTCTTTCTTAAAAAAGTACTTATATTTAAACTTTGTGGGATAGATTCAGGTATCTCTGCCTAAAGTTACGGCGGCGCAGCATAGTGTATTTACGCTACGCCTCCGCAACCTACAGGTGCAAGTGCTGTATTCAGAAAGCACTTGCTCCCTAATTTGCGGCGGCGTAGAGTAAAAGGGGCCGGCGTAAGCGAGCGTAATTCAAATGATCCGGTAGGGGGCGTGGATCATTTAAATTAGGCGCGTTCCCGCGCCGAACGTACTGCGCATGCGCCGTCCCTAAAATTTCCCGACGTGCATTGCGGTAAATGACGTCGCAAGGACGTCATTGGTTTCGACGTGAACGTAAATGGCGTCCAGCGCCATTCACGGACGACTTACGCAAACAACGTAAAATTTTCAAACCGCGACCCGGGGACGACGTCCATACTTAACATTGGCTGCGCTTCCTAATAGCAGGAGCAACGTTACGACGAAAACGATTTACGCAAACGACGTAAAAAACTACCGCCGGGCGCACGTACGTTCGTGAATCGGCGTAAGTATGTAATTTGCATACTCTACGCTGACAACTATGGGAGCGCCACCTAGCGGCCAGCGTCAGAATGCACCCTAAGATACGACGGCGTAAGAGACTTATGCCAGTCGTATCTTAGGCTAAAGTCGGCGTATCTGGCTTTCTGAATACAGAAAGTAGATACGCCGGCGCAACTTAGCAATTACGCGGCGTATCTATGGATACGCCGGCGTAATTGCTCTCTGAATCTACCCCTTTGTTCTCTCGCTCTCTATATGTATTACATCATCTATTCATCTCTTCTTCTGAAATTCTCCTGTAAGTTCCTTGTGCATTGATGATACTGTCCTACTTCCTAGATTTGTTTCTAAAATATTCAGTGCAAGATTTCAGATCATATCTCCCTCACACACTTCTCCTTTTTGAGGATAATGCTTCCCTGTGAACTTTTTTTTTTGTGTTCTGTGGTGAACACAGACATGTCTCCTCATACTCAGTGAAGTTGATAGCTGTACGTCAGCTCCTTTAAGCGGGATAGCAGGAACGCGCACGCCCGCTGCACTGCGGGGGGTGCGGATGACCGTTGGCCACGCGCGAACGCGGCATGGGAGGCAGAACAGGGACGTGTGTGTGTAAACACACACATCCCAGCTCTTTGAGGAGAGGAGAGGCAGATTGTGAGTTCCTTCTAGCTAGGAACCACGATCTTTAATTTCCTCTAGCCAGTCCCCTCCCAGTCAGGGCCACTGCAAGGATTTTTGCCAACTCAGGCGAAGGTCAAGGTCAATTTTCCGCCCTGTTCCCTGGCGCCGTAAGGCAAGTGCCCATGTTGTCTTGCGCTTGCGCCGGCCCTGCTTACAGTTAGAACACACACCAGGGAACACAGTTAGCTCCTGAATCAACCCCCAGTGTTAACCCATTCAATATACGCTTATTGCGATTTTTTTTTATAAAAAATATGTAGAAGAATGCATATTCCCCTAAACTGAGAAAAAATTGCTTTTTTTTTTTTAAAAAATGGGGATATTTATTATAGCAAAAAGTACAAAATATTGTGTTTTTTCAAAATTGTCACTCTTTTTTTGTATATAGCGCAAAAAATAAAAACTGCAGCGGTGATCAAATACCACCAAATGAAGGCTCTATTTGTGGAAAAAAGGGAAGTCAATTTTGTTTGGGTACAGTGTCGCACGACTGCGCAATTGTCAGTTAAAGCGACGTAGAGCCGTATCACAAAAAATGGCCTGGTCATTGAGCAGCCAAATCTTCAGGGGCTGAAGTGGCTAAGCAAAGATGAAATTTCCTTGCAAAGTGAACATTTAGTAAATCAACCAAAAATCACTCCAGATAGGTCTATGGTAGGTTGTAGCTTGTGTGGTGAATGCAGCCACTTACTTTGACCTCTGCTGAGCTTTTGAGAGAATGAACACTGAAGCGGAACTACAATGCATCTGAGCACCACAAACCAAATACGCTATTTAATTGATTTTCAATATTCAAAGCAAACTCCCCCATCCATCCATGTGTCCATGCTTTATTTTGTCGAGAAATCACAATACACCCCCTAGCATTTCTGGCTGTGGCCATCTTGAATAAGGGCAGATGATTCATATAACATTTACTTTCTCAAATCCATCGGCCCTTAGCTCAGGCATGAAAGCAGGAGGATGTGCTTTGCTGAAAAAGCCCCTCCTCCTATCTTGAAGACTCCTAGGATGTATGACATCATTTTCCGAGGCCTGAAAACCAGGAAGTAACTGAAGAAATAAAAAAATAAAAAAAAGTTTAAAACAATGACATATGATATACTTTCCTATCTATTTACTAATGCTAGCAGCATAAGTATTAAGAATAGTCAAAGTTAATTGAGAGAGTGAAGTTCCATTCCTGACCATTGTGCATGACCACTGTGACTAACATGGATATTGAGGAGCACTGCATCTCTAAGGTCAATCCTTAGGCCTCGTACACACGGTCGGTTTGGTCCGATGAGAATGAACCGAAGTTAATTTTCATCGGACCAAACCGACCGTGTGTATAGGCTATCGGTTTGGTTTCCTTCGGTCCAAAATTTCTAAATATGCTTCAAAACCGAACCGATGGACCGCTGCCCCATTGGACCAAACCGATGGTTAGTACAGAAAAGCATCGGTTCAAAACCTGCGCATGCTCAGAATCAAGTCGACGCATGCTTGGAAGCATTGAACTTTGTTTTATTCAGCACGTCGTGTGTTTTACGTCACCGCGTTTTGACCCGATCAGATTTTGAACTGATGGTGTGTACACACATGAGGCCGTCAGGTCACTTCAGAGGTGAACCGATGAAAACGGTCCATCGGACCATTCTCATCGGTTTTGTCCGACCGTGTGTACGGGGCCTTAGTCTGCCGATTAAAACAACCAGAGGGATGCAGGGACAAATTTAGAGATTATACTATTGTAGGCACACCTGAATGATGACACGCTTGTCTTTTCTGATCTTTTTTTTCATAAACCACTGCCAGAATGTGTTATTGAAGACAGTGTGCAGCCTCCTTAATATGCTGAGCTATTTTTCATGTGTACAGACCATGAAACAAAAGAAAGAAAATACATTTTTATGTATTATGATTTATAAGGAGACTTCTGACTCCTCTCTAAATCTCTGCCACCCTCTTCTGCCTACAGTTTTCTTGCTAAATTTTGCCAAAAATGTCCAGATTTACCCAAAAGACAGAAACAACAGAAGGACAAAGTTATTACAAATTGTAAATTGTTGGGCCTTGATGTTGAACCTTTTTGTTCTGCTGCCTGGGCATTAGCCCTCGGGTGCTCTGTAAAAAATACAGCCCTGGTGCGATGGTGGTCTCGTTCAGGGCCAGATTAAGAACATCATGGGCCTGGTGCTGAGGATTTTGGTGGGGCCTTTTAGGCTGCATTCACACCTCCGCGACAAGTAACGCCGCGTACGCGGCGTATTTTGCCGCGAATAGTGTAACTTTTTTTTTACAAATCCTTCCTATTGCTTTGTATGGCCGAACACCAATGCCGCCTGAAAAAAAGGGTCCGGGACTTTTTTTCATGCCGCAGGTGTACGGCGTCTATGAGATGTGAACCATCTCATAGACAGCAATGGGAATTCTTCCCTCCAGCGGCACGAGCGGCCGGCGTCGGGTGTTTTTTTGCGGAGGTGTGAATGGGGTGTAATAAATAATAAATAAATGCGTGGGAATGACATGAACGCAGCTCAGCCAAGGCAAGTGACCAAAGGCACAGAACCCAGAAGGAAGACCGGGTGAAGATGGAAGCGCCCGGGCCCCGTCTGATTCATCGCAGCACTGGAGGGCTCAGTCTGAAAATTGAAGTGTACACTAATGTGCTAATATGCTGTGCATACTTGTACATTGTGGCATAACCTACCCCAGGGCCTCTAAAAAGTAGTAATGTCAGGAAAGTTTACTACCACTTTATTATCACAGGATCCCAGGAGCCTCTCATGGGGCCCCCTACTGACCCGGTGGCCCTTGGGCAGTGCCTAAGTGCACAGTTGCCAACATTTAAAAAATATTTTCAGGGCCACTTTTTTTATATAAGTGCTATATTTAGAGTAGCTGAGATCCCCGATGTTCCTCTATACATCATAGTAGTAATCACAAAATTAAAGGAGTACTAATAATGGGGCAGAACAAATATGAGAACTGATATTTCCTTTAGTTGAACTAACAAAAGTGTGTCCATTCTAGAGCTGGTAACATTGAGGATATTCAGTATAATTTTAAAGAACTGTTTTTGTGGGTAAGCGACATAGGGGAGGAGTATGGACGGTATATAAGTGGGAAGTATGTGCAGGTGAGGGAGAGGAATGTGGAGGGTCTAACAGTGGGCACTATGTACAGGAGAGGAGTGTGAAGGGTATGACAATGGGCAGTATGTACAGGAAGAGTGAGGGGATATGACAGAGGGTAGTACGTACCAGAGAGAAGTGTGGAGGGTATGATGGGGCAGTATGTACAGGAGAGGAGTGTGGAGGGTATGACAGTGGGCAGTATGTACAGGAGAGGAATGTAGACGGTATGATAGTGGGCTCTATGTATAGGAGAGGAGTGTGGAGGGTATGACAGTGAACACTATGTATAGGAGAGGAGTGTGGAGGGTATGACAGTGGGCACTATGTATAGGAGAGGAGTGTGGAGGGTATGACAGTGAGCAGTATGTACAGGAGAGGAGTGTGGAGGGTGCGACAGTGGGCACTAAGTACAGGAGAGAAGTGTATGACAGCAGGCACTATGTACAGGAGAGGAGTGTGAAGGGTATGACAGTGGGCGCTATGTATAGGAGAGGAGTGTGGAGGGTATGACAGTGGGCACTATGTACAGGAGAGGAGTGTGTAGGGTATGACAGTGGGTACTATGTATAGGAGAGAAGTGTGGAGAGTATGACAGTGGGCACTATGTACAGGAGAGGAGTGTGGAGAGTATGACAGTGAGCACTATGTACAGGAGTGGAAGGATATTTAGGGACTGAGTAGTGGTTAAGCGGGTCATACATGGATTGAAATTACGCCAATTATGCAGAGACCAGCCATAGTCAATCTATGTATGGGCTAGCTGGTTTTACACAAGTCAATCTATTAATCAACTTGAGTACAACCAGCCTGTTTTTTTCTTAAAACAATCAGTGCTGCCAGCTAAAGTTAGCAACACTGATCATTGTACGCACTGGCAGAACACAATAACACTGCAGGAGTGATTCCCCCATCCACAGGTCAGCAGGTGAGAGGGTGTGTGGGGACAGGCTGGGGAGAGATACTAGTCAGTGGCTGGGTAGGCACTGGTAGTATCAGAGCCAGATACACACAGGTTACATACGCCACGATCGTTAGAGCGAGAACAATAATTCTAGTACTAGACCTCCTCTGTAACTCTAAACATGTAACCTAAAAAAATGTAAAGCATCGCTTAGGATACCAAAAAAAATTGTGCTAACTTAACTAACTAACTGTTTTTTTAATGAATGAAACATTTTTTTCCAAAAAAACATGTTTGAAAAATTGCTGCGCAAATACCGTGCTAGAGCTGCACAATTAATCGTTAAAAAAATCGTGATCTCGATTCAACCCCCCTGACGATCTTCAATGCAGAGTTTGCTGATTCTTTCATATAACAAGTGGAGAGACTTTCAGCTGTCAAAAGAAAATATCTGGGCAGTCTGCCAAGTTTTTAACAGGAAACATTGTAACTGACACTTCCTTCTTAGATCAAAGGGATACACTTCTGTGTGTAAAGAACAAATCTGGGCAGTCTGCCAAGTTTGTAAACAAAATGAAACATTGTAACTAACTAACATTGTAACTAAATTTAACCACTTAAAGTCCAACACTTGTTTCTTAAGTTAGAAAGCAATATTATTTGCTAGAAAATTACTTTAGCAGAGACTCTAGGGAATACAATGGCTATTGCTGCAATATGTTATGTCACACTGCATTTTCCCACTTCAATGAATAATAAAAACAAAACAGTGAAGTTAGCCCATTTTTTTTTTTTTTTTTGTTTGTTTTAATGTGAAAGATGATGTTACGCCGCAACAATCGTGAGAGAATCGTGATCTATCTTCTAAGCAAAAAAATTGCAATTCTCATTTTAGCCAGAATCGTGCAGCTCTACACCGTGCAACATAAAAAGTGCAAAGACCACCATAGAGTAATTTTCTAGCAAAAAAAAAAATGATTTTTACATGTAGTAGAGAAGTGTCAGAATTGGCCTGGGTGGCAAGGGGTTAATTACCATGAGTAATATACAAATAATTATTATAAGCCCTGTGATCCTATCAGTTTGCTGCAGTGTGTCAGCTTGTATTTATATTGGCCGCTCTGAATGTAGCTTCTGACAGGCTGTGCAAGCAGGCCCGTATCTCCGGAACCATAAATGATAGCCGTCCCATATTTTAACCAGTTGTGGGGTAGCTCTTCCCATGCCTACCCCCAAATGTGGGGTTTCTGTGACCTCTGGTCATCGAGCTACAACCCCCCAAATTCGATCTTAGAAAAAAAAATTCTTAAAAAAAAAAAAAAATTATAATAATAATGCTTATTTTTATGTCGAAAATACGAAAATAACCGAAATTTGGACAAAAATGCATTCGGACGAAAACGAATGCACATGTCTAGTAAATATAAGGGGCCTCAAATGTGGACCCCAACATGTCCAGTGGGTTATACAATAGCTTTGTTTTCGTAAATTAGCATAGTAAATTATAAAATAACACAGTCAGGGAAAAATAGACTTGTGTAAAGTGTTAATGTGATATTGGGCTTATTTACGTTTATGTGTTGCATTACTGTATAGTAATTACTGTATACTGTTAAAGCCAGCTGGAACTGCTTACACTCTGCTTGCAATCTGCTCCAGACCTGATTAGTGAGATGCATGCAGATCGCAGGGCTGCTTGTTGGGCAGAAGGGTGCTAGGTAGTAATCTCCTCATGATGACCTCATGGGAAAGGACAGAGACTCAATCCACTGCAGGATTGTCTCACTTTGACATGCATGGGAACCTTGTAGGTGCACATTAAAAAATAAAACCTTCCTTTGGGTGGAGTGGATCCTTAAAAATATTTCCTCCTGCATAGCAGAATAAATGATACTTGTCATACGAGTAATTATAATAGGATGCAGTAGAGTGCTGTTGTTTACTGAACCTAATTATTTTTCAGATGACTAGAAGCCAAACAATACAACCTGACCTATATACATGAATCAAAGATGTCAGCTTACATCAATTAGAATAAAGCGAAGTAAAATGCCTTCAGTTGTGGGATGAATAATTGTATTAGCTTTATTTAACCACTTCCTGACGGCCGTACGACTTTATACGGCCGCAGTGTGGATCTTAATTGCCGGGTGGTTGTCTATATACGGCCTCCAGCCACTGGGGGGCAAGCGCACGCCGCCGACGGTGGCGCGCGCGTGCCTGCCGCATCACTGAGATGCCGATGCGCGTGCCTGGCGGCCGCGATATCCGCCAGGCACCCGCGATCGGCGGTTACAGAGACAAGGACGTGGATCTGTGTGTGTAAACACACAAATCCATGTCCTGTCAGGGAGAGAGGAGACCGATCTGTGTCCCTTGTACATAGGGACACAGATCGGTCACCTCCCCCAGTCACCCCCTCCCCCACAGTTAGAAACACTATGCAGGGTACACATTTAACCCCTTCCTCACCCCCCTTAGTGTTAACCCCTTCAATGCCAGTCACATTTAGACAGTAATTAGTGCATATTTATAGCACTGATCGCAGTATAAATGTGAATGGTGCCAAAAATGTGTCAAAAGTGTCCGATGTGTCCGCCATAATGTCGCAGTACCGATAAAAAATCGCAGATCGCCGCCATTACTAGTAAAAAAAAAATAATCAAAAATAATAATTCTGTCCCCTATTTTGTAGGTGCTATAACTTTTGCGCAAACCAGTCGCTTATTGCGATTTTTTTTTTTTTTTTCCAAAAATATGTAGAAGAATACGTATCAGCCTAGACTGAGAGAAATTATTATTATTTTTTTTAAATGTGGCTATTTATTATAGCAACAAGTAAAAAATATTGAATTTGTTTTCAAAATTGTCATTCTTTTTTTGTTTATAGCGCAAAAAATAAAAACCGCAGAGGTAATCAAATACCACCAAAAGAAAGCTCTGTGGGGAAAAAAGGACGCCAATTTTGTTTGGGAGCCACGTCGCACGACCGCGCAATTGTCAGTTAAAGCGACGCAGTGCCGGAAGCTGAAATGTAACCTGGGCAGGAGGGGGGTATATGTGCCCAGTAAGCAAGTGGTTAAAAAACAAAACTAAAATTTAAAGCTAAGATGTTGTTTTTCAATGGGGAGCATCAGAAATGGAACGATGCGTCCGATTTGTACCTGTACAGTAGGTGTTTGTGATATTGTGTTTTTAGCACGACAGCATCGCGCTGATTCTCGGCGACGTGGTGCCGAGATCTCGCCGACATCTCGCACTCACTGGAATAGTGACAGCACATCCCAGCAAGCGCGTCATAGAAGCGACGGGAGATCCGACTTGGATTCCCGCCAATTCTACACGTGTGCGGCGTTTGTTATGAATCCTGAGGGGGAAGTCCCCGCCGGATTTTAAATAAAAATCCGGCATGGGTTCCCCCCTCAGGAGCATACCGGGCCCTTAGGTCTGTTATGGGTTGTAAGGAGAGCCCCCCTACGCCGAAAAAAACGGCGTAGGGGGTCCCCCTACAATCCATACCAGACCCGTATCCAAAGCACGCTACCCGGCCAGCCAGGAAGGGAGTGGGGACGAGCGAGCGCCCCCCCCCCCCTCCTGAGCCGTACCAGGCTGCATGCCCTCAACATGGGGGGGGGGGTTGGGTGCTCTGGGGCAGGGGGGCGCACTGCGGCCCCCCCACCTCAGAGCACCCTGTCCCCATGTTGATGAGGACAGGGCCCCTTCCCGACAACCCTGGCCGTTGGTTGTCGGGGTATGCGGGCGGGAGGCTTATCGGAATCTGGGAGCCCCCTTTAATAAGGGGGCCCCCAGATACCGGCCCCCCCACCCTAAGTGAATGAGTATGGGGTACATCGTACCCCTACCCATTCACCTGCAAGAAAAGTGGTAAAAACACAAATAAACCACACAGGGTATTAAAATATTTTATTAGTCTGCTCCGGAGGCCTCCCCTGTCTTCTTTATTAGCTCTTTTACCAGGGGGAGCTTCTTCTTTGACGTCTTCGGGTGGGTGGGGGCCGCCGTCTGGTTCTCTTCCACCGCCGGGGAGGGGTCGCTTTTAAAAAAGCCCCCACCCCCCGGCGGGTTTCCTCCGGCGTCTTCGGCGGGGGGGGCTTCTTCTTCCGCTATACCGACGGGTCTTCTCCGCTATCCGGGGGGTCTTCTCAACTCTCCGGGGGTCTCCTTCTATGTTCGCCGCTCTCCGCTGTTGACTCGGCGCACCCCGGTTCTTCGTCTCGCTGTCCGGTGCCTTCTTCCGTGCTGTACGTCTTCTTCTCCTTCCGTGCTGTGAGTTCTTCTTCCGTGCTGTGACGTCATGTTCTTCACTTCTCTTCTTCTCCCGATGTTGACACGCCGGTGCATTGCCATGAAATGTGATTTGCCATGAAATGTGATGGTCCGCCTCCATCACATCCCATTGGCTCACTCATGTCATGTGACATATAGACACGTCATCAGTCTCAGCTAGGCTATCATAGGGAGAGGATCTCCTCTCCCTGTAATAGCTGAAGCTGCACGGAGCTGTACTAGTAAATGTAGCTTACTCGCACACCCAGGGAGGTCAGTCCAGGGAGGTCAACCCCCGTGCAGCTCTTCAAAGGGCTAAGAGAGAGGAGAGGGGGGCAGGCAGATGGGAGGCTGCTCCATTATACAGGCTGCCCATGGTGTGTGTGTGTGTGCTGCTGGCCACACAGCCTGAGAGCAGGAGGAGGGGAGAGGCAGCCTATAGATGTGTGTGAGATCATTGTTTCTATACATTGTTACACCAGCAATGCACTCACTGCAACACAGGCTGCTCCTCACAGAGCTGTGCATATCACACTGCCTTCTCCTTCCTAACAGTATATACCAGCTCCGTGCAGCTTCAGCTATTACAGGGAGAGGAGATCCTCTCCCTATGATAGCCTAGCTGAGACTGATGACGTGTCTATATGTCACATGACATGAGTGAGCCAATGGGATGTGATGGAGGCGGACCATCACATTTCATGGCAAATCGCATTTCATGGCAATGCACCGGCTCTTCTCGCTGAAATGACTGATGCGCGCCTTGCATCGGACCTATATAGGCCTCACAGTCCCATCATGCTCTGTACCTACCCATGTGATACCTACCCACGTGGGTAGGTATCACATGGGTAGGTACAGAGCATGATGGGACTGTGAGGCCTATATAGGTCCGATGCAAGGCGCGCATCAGTCATTTCAGCGAGAAGAGCCGGCGTGTCAACATCGGGAGAAGAAGAGAAGTGAAGAACATGACGTCACAGCACGGAAGAAGAACTCACAGCACGGAAGGAGAAGAAGACGTACAGCACGGAAGAAGGCACCGGACAGCGAGACGAAGAACCGGGGTGCGCCGAGTCAACAGCGGAGAGCGGCGAACATAGAAGGAGACCCCCGGAGAGTTGAGAAGACCCCCCGGATAGCGGAGAAGACCCGTCGGGATAGCGGAAGAAGAAGCCCCCCCGCCGAAGACGCCGGAGGAAACCCGCCGGGGGGTGGGGGCTTTTTTAAAAGCGACCCCCCCCGGCGGTGGAAGAGAACCAGACGGCGGCCCCCACCCACCCGAAGACGTCAAAGAAGAAGCTCCCCCTGGTAAAAGAGCTAATAAAGAAGACAGGGGAGGCCTCCGGAGCAGACTAATAAAATATTTTAATACCCTGTGTGGTTTATTTGTGTTTTTACCACTTTTCTTGCAGGTGAATGGGTAGGGGTACGATGTACCCCATACTCATTCACTTAGGGTGGGGGGCCGGTATCTGGGGGCCCCCTTATTAAAGGGGGCTCCCAGATTCCGATAAGCCTCCCGCCCGCATACCCCGACAACCAACGGCCAGGGTTGTCGGGAAGGGGCCCTGTCCTCATCAACATGGGGACAGGGTGCTCTGAGGTGGGGGGGCCGCAGTGCGCCCCCCTGCCCCAGAGCACCCAACCCCCCCCCATGTTGAGGGCATGCAGCCTGGTACGGCTCAGGAGGGGGGGGGGGCGCTCGCTCGTCCCCACTCCCTGGCTGGCCGGGTAGCGTGCTTTGGATACGGGTCTGGTATGGATTGTAGGGGGACCCCTTACGCCGTTTTTTTCGGCGTAGGGGGGCTCTCCTTACAACCCATAACAGACCTAAGGGCCCGGTATGCTCCTGAGGGGGGAACCCATGCCGGATTTTTATTTAAAATCCGGCGGGGACTTCCCCCTCAGGATTCATAACAAACGCCGCACACGTGTAGAATTGGCGGGAATCCAAGTCGGATCTCCTGTCGCTTCTATGACGGCTCTGTCTCCATCGCGGCAAGCCAGCTCGGCGCTGGCTCCCGCGATGGGGCTCGTAGGTGCTCAATCTCGCCGAGAAAGAGAGCGAGATTGACACAAAATCGGGTTCACCTACTGTACGTATTTTTTTGCAATGGGAGAACACTAATATTCGGTCAATGACCTGGTTCTCTCCTATTCTGTCGTCAGTTTCCTCTCTCACCCTCTATATTACATCCTGCTGAATGACAGCATACTGTATACCAGAGTAGAAAAGAGAAAGTGATTTATTATGGGAGCTGAGAATTTCCTGGACCAAATCTACTCAGCTGTGACATACTGAGCAGAAATGACAAAGCATGCAAGCTTAGATTTCTCCACATGGCCCTAGCAGTTATGTACAGTATATGGGGACATATTTATTTATTTTTGTTTTTTTATAGAATTGTAATGTGTTAATATTCTGTATGTATTCATTTTAGATTTAAAGAAGGCTTAGTGGGTTTTTTAAAACCTTAAAGTGGAAATTTAGTCAAAAAATTAAGCCACGCTTGATCACTTTAGGCTGGCCCGTTTTGCAGGCATAGCTATGTAAAACATAAAAAAATCAGTGCCTATACTGTTTAAAATCCAGTTATAAACTGTCTCACCCTACTCTGCACATGCTCAGTTGCTCTCTATATTTTGGCACTGTGCCAAAAATCGGAACCACTAGAGCAGGGGTCTCAAACTTCCGGTGTATTGTCACATTCGGCTCCCCATCTCAGATTGCTCGGGAAGTGACCGCCATCTTTCTGCACCCCACATCATTGCACAGTAATGATAGAGTGTGAGGGGGGCAAGTGGACATCTTACACCCACCGGAGTTTTAGTTTTTACAGTTATTTTCAACACAAATGGAGCTTATATGCTTAAAGCGGAGGTTCCATTCCAAAAAAAAAAAAATTAAAAGTCAGTAGCTACTAACACTGTAGCTGCTGACTTTTAAAAAGGACACTTACCTGTCCTAGCCGCCAGCGATGTCGGCCCCTGCCGAGGCCGATCCTAGCTCCAAGCGCCGCCATTCACAGTAAGGGAGACAGGCAATGAAGCCGTACGCATTCACGAGCAGCGCGGCGCTTTGTGAATGGGCCGGCTGCTTTCTGGGACACACACAGTTCCCAGAATGCAGCGCGCCCCTTTCAAAAGAAGACACCGAGTGTAGGAGGAGGAAGAGAATCCACCGCGGAGGATGAAGAGGCAGATTTGGCACTTCCGCATAGCAACAGCTATTTAGGGTAAGTAAAACATTTATTTTTTTTGGGTAGGAAACTCCACTTTAATTACAGTATTTGGAAATACGACGGACTGTTTACATGTTACATTTTTAAAGCAGCAGCAAACCTGCTGACCGTAATTACATGTTTGCTAATGTGACAGAACACCTCTGATTTTCACATTTAACATGTAAACAGTCAGTCGGATTTACAAATACTGTATTTGAACATATAAGCTCCGTTTTGTTAAAAATAACTGTGAAATCTAAAATTCCAGTGGGTGTAACAAGATGTCCGCTTGCCCCCTTCACACTCTATCATTACTGTGCAATGGTGTGGGGTGTAGCAAGATGGCGGCGATGGAACGTCACTTCCGGAGCAATCTGTGATAGGGAACGGAATGTGACACTACACCGGCCCTCCAGCTGTTGGGAAACTACAACTCCCATGAGGCATTGCAAGACTGACAGTTACAAGCAGGACTCATACAGGCAGAGGCATGATGGGACTTGTAGTTTTGCAACAGCTGGAGGGCTGCCAGTTTGAGATCCCTGCACTAGAGGCTCATCTGCTGACAGCCTAAAGATTAAGAAAAGCTTCAGAAAAATGGCAGCCTCCAGAAAGAAGAAACAGGCACAATGCTGGAATAAGTTTACAGCACTCTGTAATTTTGGTAGCATAATTAACCACTTGAGCTCTGGATGATTTTACCCCTTCGTGGCCAGGCCATTTGTTGCTATTCGGCACTGAGCTTCTTTAACTGGTAATTGTGTGGTCATGCAATGCTGTTCCCAAGCAAAATTGGTATAATTTTTCACACAGATAGATCTTTCTTTTCTTTGTATTTGATCACCACTGGGTTTTTTATTTTTTGGGATATAAACTAAAAAAGACACGTGCACCTCCACCAGATAAAATGCCTGCTTACCAGAACACAGGCTGTATAAAGCCTATCAATCCGTCAAACTGCTGGGCAATATTGTTCACACCTAAGGAAGGTAAGTATGGGAAAACCAGACTGGATGGAAATTATCACCTCAGTATCCGCAGAATCCTCATTCATACTGATTCCACCGCTACCACTCTCCCGCGCAAAACAATCAATATTCACTTATTGCGAATTGGGATATTTATTATAGCAAAAAGTAAAAAATATTGGGCCAGATTCTCGTATAATGGCCTAAAGTTGCAGCGGCGTAACGTATCTCATTTACGTTACGCCGCCGCAAGTTTTAAGGGCAAGTGCTTGATTCACAAAGCCTGTAAAGTTGCAGCGGCATAGCGTAAATCCTCCGGCGCAAGCCCGCCTAATTCAAATGATCCGGGTAGGGGGCGTGGATCATTTAAATTAGGCGCGTTACCGCGCCGAACGTACTGCGCATGCGCCGTCCCTAAAGTTTCTCGACGTGCATTGCGCTAAACGACGTCGTAAGGCTTTCGACGTGAACGTAAATGGCGTCCAGCCCCATTCACGGACGACTTACGCAAACGACGTAAATTTTAAAATTTCGACGCGGAAACGACGGCCATACTTAACATTGGCTGCGCCTCATATAGCAGGGGCAACTTTACGCGTCGCAAATCTTACGTAAACGTCGTAACTTCACTGTGTCGGACGGGCGTACGTTCGGGAATTCGCGTATTTTGCTAATTTGCATACTCGATCGGGAAAACGACGTCGGCGACACCTAGCGGCGAAAAAAATAAATTGCATTTAAGATCCGACAGCGTAAGAGCCTTACGCCTGTCGGATCTAATGGTTATCTATGCGTATGAATCAGGCGCATAGATACGACGGGCGGACTCAGAGATACGACGGCGTATCAGGCGATACGCCTGTGTATCTCTTTTGAGAATCTGGCCCACTGTGTTTGGCCCCTTTCACACTGGGGCGGGAGGCGCGGTGGCAGTATAGCGCCGCTAAAAATAGCGGCGCTATACCATCTGCAGAGGCGCAATGCGGGCGGTATTACCGCGGTTTCCCATTATTTTAAATGTATGTATGTATACCGCTCCTCTCACCGCTCCAAAGATGCTGCTGACAGGAGATATTTTTCAGGCGGTATAGCAGCGCTATTTTTAGCGATGTACCGCCTGAAAAACTCCTCAGTGTGAAAGGGGTCTTTTTTTTTCAAAATTGTCGCTCTTCTTTTGTTTATAGCGCAAAAAATTAAAACCACCGAGGTGATAAAATACCACCAAAAGAAAGCTCTATTTGTGGGAAAAATTTTGTTTGGGTAAAGCAACGCAGTGCCGAATCGCAAAAAATGGCACGGTCCTTGGGCAGCCTATTCTGCCAGGGCTGAAGTGGTTAAATATAGCATAACAAAAAATTATATAAAAAAAAAAAATGATAAAATAAGCAGAAATTTCCTCAAACCACTTTGGAGGAGATTTAGTAAAAAATGGTGCACTCGGAATCTTGCGCAGCTGTGCATGGTAGCTTCAGCTTGTTCAGTTGAGCTTTGACAAGAAAACCTGGAAGCTGATTGGTTTCTATGCAGAGCTGCACCAAATTTTGGACTCTCCAGTTTAAATCAACCCGACTGTGTGCATATTACCATTGTCAGTTTATGTGAGATACAAAATAGCTACCTTAAAGCGGGGGTTCACCCTATATAAAAAAAAAATATATATTTTTTTTCCTCTAGCATTAAATTCGGCATAGTAGCGCGAGCTACAGTATGCCTATCTGTATTTTTTTATCCCCGTACTCACTGTGCTATTGTACATTGAAGATTCCGGGGAATGGGCGTTCCTATGGAGAGAGAAGGTGATTGACGGCCGGCCCTGGCACGTCACGCTTCTCCGGAAATAGCCGAAATAGGCTTGGCTCTTCACGGCGCCTGCGCATAGCCTGTGCGCAGGCGCCGTGAAGAGCCGAGACCTACTCCGGCTGTCTTCAGGGAGCGTGACGTGCCAGAGCCGGCCGTCAATCATCCTCCCTCTCCATAGGCACGCCCATTCCCTGGAATCTTCAATGTACAATAGCACAGTGAGTACGGGGATAAAAAAATACAGATAGGCATACTGTAGCTCGCGCTACTATCCCGAATTTAATGCTATACTGTTGTTAAGGAGGGTGAACCACCGCTTTAAGTGCCAGTTCACACTACAAGTCGCTGGACATAAGAAATTCCATTGAAGTGAATGAGAGCCGTCTTAACCACTTAAGGACCGCCTAACGCCGATATACATCGGCAGAATGGCATGGCTGGGCACAGGCACGTACAGGTACGTTGCCTTTAGGAGCCCAGCCATGGGTTGCGCGCACCGCTGGCACGCGCTCGTGACCCGGTCCAAAGCTCCGTGACCACGGGACCCGCGAACCGGATCGCCGCCGGTGTCCCGCGATCGGTCACAGGAGCTGAAGAACGGGGAGAGGTGAGTGTAAACACACCTTCCTCGTTCTTCTCTGTGGCAGTGTCACTGATCATCTGTTCCCTGTTATACGGAACGACGATCAGTGATGTCACACGTCCAGCCACGGCCCTCCTACAGTAAGAATCACTCCCTTAGGGCAGATTTAACCCCTTAGCGCCCCATAGTGGTTAACCCCTTCACTGCCATTGTCATTTTCACAGTAATCAGTGCATTTTTTATAGCACTTTTCGCTGTGAAAATGACAATGGTCCCAAAAATGTGTCAAAAGTGTCCGATGTGTCCGCCATAATGTCGCAGTCACGAAAAAAATCACTGATCGATGAACTACTGAAGTTGCTCCGACTTCAGAAAAGGTTCCTGTACTACTTCAAGGCGACATCTAGGCAACTTCTACCCAGAGATTTATGCAACCCAAAACAGAGCTGATCATTCTGAGATTGGCCACTGGCAAAGTCGCCTGTCCTGGAGGCAGCTTCAAGTCGCGTTGTAAGTTGCTCAAAGTCACGCTGAAGTCGCCTCCAAATCACCTTGCAAAGTTGTGCTGTAAGTCGGGTTGTGTGAACTGCCACTTAACTTCTTCAGACCCGCGCTATAGCCGAATGACGGCTACAGCGCGGACCTGCAAATCCAACTGGACGTCAATTGACGTCCGCCCCTTTGGGCGTTCCCTGCGCGCGCTCCAGAGCGCGCAGCGGGGAAACTCTGTGTTGGCCGTGTCCCTTGGACACAGCCAATTACAGTTCGCCGCAAACGGCCAATCAGAGTGGCCGTTTGCGATGCGATCTGTGCGGCCAATGAGAGATGATCTCATATGTAAACATATGAGATCATCTCTCATTGCCGTTTTACACAGAGACAGCGTCCTGTCTCTGGAGAGGAGACCGATCTGTGTCCCTTGTACATAGGGACATAGATCGGTCACCCCCCTCCACCTACAATTAGAACACAATGCAGGGAATACATTTAACCCCTTCCTCACCCCCTAGTGTTAACCCCTTCAATGCCAGTCACATTTATACTGTAATTAGTGCATATTTATAGCACTGATCGCAGTATAAATGTGAATGGCGCCAAAAATGTGTCAAAAGTGTCCGATGTGTCCGCCATAACGTCGCAGTCCCAATAAAAATCGCAGATCGCCACCATTTCTAGTAAAAAAATAAGTAATAAAAAATAATAATTCTGTCCCCTATTTTGGAGGCGCTATAACTTTTGTGCAAACCAGTCGCTTATTGCGATTTTTTTTTTTACCAAAAATATGTAGAAGAATACGTATCGGCCTAAACTGAGAAAAAAAATGTGTGTTTTTTTTTAAAATCTGGATATTTATTATAGCAACAAGTAAAAAATATTGTATTTTTTTCATAATTGTCGCTCTTTTTTGTTTATAGCGCAAAAAATAAAAACCGCACAGGCGATCAAATAACACCAAAAGAAAGCTCTACTTGTGGGGAAAAAAGGACGTCAATTTTGTTTGGGAGCCACGTCGCACGACCGCGCAATTGTTAGTTAAATCGACGCAGTGCCGAAAGCTGAAATTTCACCTGGGCAGGAGGGGGGTATATGTGCCCAGTAAGCAAGTGGTTAAAGTACAACTTTATGTATTTTAGTTATAGGAAATCACAAGTCCATCCTGGTAAGGAGCAATGGAAAGAAATGAACAGCTGTGCATGTGAAATTGTTATATGCAGCAGCAGAAATATTTAGTTGTTTTGTTAGTGTGCGAAATGTAGGACATATGTTGTAAAGAAATGTGTGACACGAGAGCTACAGTTTCCAGCCAGGCAACCACAAATTATGCAGTAGTGTAGTTAGGATGAACATATGAAGCTGTAAGTGGGTGAGGATATCTGGTCTGCGAGTGGGTGGAAATGTCTAGTCTGCAAGACGATGTCTGCAGAGCCAAAGCCAGACAATTGAACAGCTAATATTGTAAACCTCTGATCTGTCAGCCCTCTGACTCAATTAAAGAGTCCATTCTTTGGGACATATGGGTAAAAGAGGAATAAAATAAATTAATATGTATCATTTCCATTTATGGTGGGGGGGGGGGGGGGCAGCCATATTTGACATTTTACATATGTAGACACTTTTTTCTGCTTTAACCACTTGCTTACTGGGCACATAAACCCCCTTCGTGCCCAGGCGAAATTTCAGCTTCCGGCACTGCGTCGCTTTAACTGACATTTGCGCGGTCGTGCGACGTGGCTCCCAAACAAAATTGACGTCCTTTTTTCCCACACAAATAGAGCTTTATTTTGGTGGTATTTGATCACCTCTGCGGGTTTTTTTTTTTGCGCTATAAACAAAAAAAGAGCGACAATTTAAAAAATATATATGTTTTTTACTTGTTGCTATAATAAATATCCCATTTTTTTTTTTAAAAAAAACATTTTTTTTCTCAGTTAAGGCCGACACGTATTTTTCTGCGTATTTTTGTAAAAAAAAAAAAATCGCAATAAGCGACTGGTTTGCGCAAAAGTTATAGCGCCTACAAAATAGGGGACAGAATTATTATTTTTTTTTTATTTTATTTTTTTTACTAGTAATGGCGGCGATCTGCGATTTTTATTGGGACTTCGATATTGCGGCGGACATATCGGACACTTTTGACACAAATTTGGGACCATTCACATTTATACAGCGATCAGTGCTATAAAAATGCACTAATTACTATATAAATGCAGGGAAGGGGTTAACACTAGGGGGTGAGGAAGGGGTTAAATGTATTCCCTGGGTGTGTTCTAACTGTGTGGGGGGAGGAGGCTGACTGGGGGAGGTGACCGATGCTGTGTCCCTATGTACAAGGGACACAGATCGGTCTCCTCTCCTCTGACAGCACGTGGAGCTCTGTGTTTACACACAGAGCTTCACGTCCCTGCTGTCACCTGCTGTGTCACCGCCGATCGCGTGTACCCGGCGGATATCGCGGCCGCCAGGTACACGCATCGGCTCCTTAGCGATGCGCTGGGACAGTGTTTACCCGCTGTGCGCCACCCAGTGGCGCGCGCGGGTTATGCTTTTAACCACTTGCCCACCAGGTAAATTCTGGCACTTCTCTCCTTCATGTGAAAATCACAATTTTTTTGCTAGAAAATTAATCAGAACCCCCAAACATTATATATTTTTTTTTAGCAGACATCCTAGGGAATAAAATGGCAGTCATTGCAATACTTTTTGTCACACCGTATTTGCGCAGCGGTCTTACAAGCGCACTTTTTTTGGATAAAAATCACTTTTTTGAATTAAAAAATAAGACAACAATACATTTTGCCCAATTTTTTTATATATTGTGAAAGATAATGTTACGCCGAGTAAAATGATACCCAACATGTCACGCTTAAAAATTGCGCCCGCTCGTGGCATGGCGTCAAACTTTTACCCTTAAAAATCTCGATAGGCGACGTTTAAAAAATTCTACAGGTTGCATTTTTTGAGTTGCAGAGTAGGTCTAGGGCTAGAATTATTGCTCTCACTCTAACGATCGCGGCGATACCTCACTTGTGTGGTTTGAATACCGTTTTCATATGCGGGCGCTACTCGCGTATGCGTTTGCTTCTGCGCGCGAGCTCGTCGGGACGGGGCGCTTTAAAAAAAATTTTTTGGGTTTTCTTATTTATTTTTATTTAGTTTTATAATTTTTTACACTGAAAAAAAAAAAATAAAAAATTGATCACTTTTATTCCTATTACAAGGAATGTAAACATCCCTTGTAATAGAAAAAAGCATGACAGGTCCTCTTAAATATGAGATCTGGGGTCAAAAAGACCTCAGATCTCATAATTAGACTTAAATGCAAAAAAATAAATAAAAAAAAAAAAATGTCATTTTTTCAAATGACAAAAAAAAAAATGTTTCTTTAAGAGGCTGGGCGGGACTGACGTTTTGACGTCACTTCCGCCCAGCAGAGCTATGAGGACGGGTGAAGGAGATTTCTCCTTCAGTCCCGTCCCCGCTCAGCTGCCGGACACATCCGATCCCCTCCGCCGCTACCGACGGCTCCGGTAAGCGGCGGAGGGCGCGGGAGACCGGCGGTAGGGAGGGGGGCCCTCTCCCGCCACCGATAACGGCGATCTCGCGGCGAATCCGCCGCGGAGACCGCCGTTATCGTGTACACCACCGCCCCCTGAAAAGATGAATGTCTCGGTTGTGGCAGCAGCTGCTGCCGTTATCGAGATATTCAACTTTAAAAAGGAGGACGTCTTTTTGACATGGGGCGGTGGTCAAGAGGTTAAAAAGACGTCCAAAGACGTCCACTTGGCACTTGAGAGCCGCGCTGTTGACGTCTTTTGTTAATAGCGCGGGTCTCAAGTGGTTAATGTTAATACTCAGTAGTTCTGCTTAAAATGATTTAAAATGTTCTTTTAAAAAAATATCAAACATGGTATACTACTTTCTGTATCAGTGGCAACCGCCCAGCATGGAAAAGTGGCGAAGAGGACTTTGCAACATCACATGACCAGCCTCAAAAACATGCAAAAATTACAACTATGGGGGACAAGATGGGGGAAGCCAAAGTTGGGGCGTAAATTGCAAGGCTGCTTCCAGGAGGGCAACCTATACTGTATGTCAGTTATTCAGTATACGTTCTTTTATTGTCCTCCTTAAAGCGGGGTTTCGGGCATAATTTTTTTTTGCAAGCTAAAATTAATCACATTAAATAGTCCCTAAAACATATTAATAGCTCCCCAATCGTTCCAAAAGTCATTGCAAACACTTGCCTTATATCCTCCAGCTCATGCTGTGGGCGTATCCATCATATGTGTGGGCATGTGAAGCCCAGTTCCTTTTTCTTCCTGTTTTTCAGGGAGAGGTGCATGCTGGGCGATTTTTAGGCACAGTAATGCCCAAATACTCCTGGAAATTGAGTGTCATCATTTCCCAGGAGACAATGGGGTCTTAGGACAGAAAGTTGAACTACTTAGGACCAGGAAGTAGGCAAATTAAGAAATATGCCTAGTAACAGCCAGATAGAAGTGAGTAAAACAATTGTTATTTTTTTTACATTAACCACTTCCCGACCGCCGCATGTATATGTACGTCCACAGAATGGCACGTACAGGCAAATGGGCGTACAGGTACGTCCTTGCCTTTCCGCGGGTCGGGGGTCCGATCGGGACCCCCCCCCCCGCGCTACATGCGGCGGTCGGATTCCCGCGGGAGCGATCCGGGATGACGGCGCGGCTATTCGTTTATAGCCACTCCGTCGCGATCGCTCCCCGGAGCTGAAGAACGGGGAGAGCCGTATGTAAACACGGCTTCCCCGTGCTTCACTGTGGCGGCTGCATCGATCGAGTGATCCCTTTTATAGGGAGACTCGATCGATGACGTCACTCCTACAGCCACACCCCCCTACAGTTGTAAACACACACTAGGTGAACCCTAACTCCTACAGCGCCCCCTGTGGTTAACTCCCAAACTGCAACTGTCATTTTCACAATAAACAATGCAATTTAAATGCATTTTTTGCTGTGAAAATGACAATGGTCCCAAAAATTTGTCAAAATTGTCCGAAGTGTCCGCCATAATGCCGCAGTCACGAAAAAAATCGCTGATCGCCGCCATTAGTAGTAAAAAAATAATAATAATAAAACTATCCCCTATTTTGTAAACCAAAAATAGGTAGAAGAATACGTATCGGCCTAAACTGAGGAAAATTTTTTTTTTTATATATATGTTTTTGGGGGATATTTATTACAGCAAAAAGTAAAAAATATTGCATTTTTTTCAAAATTGTCGCTCTATTTTTGTTTATAGCGCAAAAAATAAAAACCGCAGAGGTGATCAAATACCACCAAAAGAAAGCTCTATTTGTGGGGAAAAAAGGACGTAAATTTTGCTTGGGAGCCATGTCGCACGACCGCGCAATTGTCTGTTAAAGCGACGCAGTGCCGAATTGTAAAAACGCCTTTGGGCAATTTAGCAGCATATTGGTCTGGGGCTTAAGTGGTTAAAGGCAAGCTGTTAATAGAAAGTTCATTTTTAGGGTGGAACTCTGCTTTAACCACAAGTCTTTCTATAAGCTTTTGAACTTTGCATGCCAGCTGCCAGACCAGTCTTCTATTTCTTCTTTTTTTAAGGTACCCTTTGGTGTTCTCTGGGCAACCCGATCACTGGCATTATTTTTTGAAGGGTAATTTTTACATCAAGAGAGTTGGCAGGAAATTAATAAGTGATCTGATTAAATATTGTTCATCAGCCTGGAGGCACTGCATGTCATGGATCACTAGGCTTGGGAAGGAGACCTTTCTCCAGTTACATAACTGTCCAGTCTCAGAAACAAAATCTTTGCTGAATGCACGCTATGCCAGGCTCTCAATCCATGCCTGTTTCCGCTATCCCTTTTAAGAGGAGGATTTAGTCTTTTTTTTTTTTTTTTAAAGCTTAAATCCAGGTAGATCTAAAAGACACAAATTTGATATAGTTCTGTATTCACTAGATGTATTTTTTGTAAATACAAGCAGTACAAGTACCTCAATCTGACTTGGCATCAGCCTCTTGTAATACATTGTACAGCAAAGCTCCGAGTGTGAGAGGAAGAAGCAGCACAAGGAGCCAATCAATTCATCTACTCTCAAGGAGCATGCTGATGAGGGAAAAAGGCAGTCAACTTATTTGTTTACTGGTTTGTCTTTACTGTCCAGTCACAAACTGGTGGTTGAGAGGAGACCATAAAGGTCACCTCCCTGGCTGAACAGTGCTGTAAATATCAGATCTCAAATCTCCCAATAGGCAGATATACAAATCTGTTGACAAATAAAGCAGCTGCCTTGTGTGTATTTCATCTGTGCATTTAGCTAGTTGCCTGGAATTTAACTTAACCACTAGCCGACCAGTCGCCGCAGTTTTACAGCGGCAGGTAGGCTCGGCTGCGTGAACTTAATATGACATATTTTCATATTTCAGCCATTAGGGGCGCGTGCCCGCCGCCGGAGGCACGCGCGCACGCCCCCTGCTTGCCCCTGGTGCCGACGCGCGATCACCTACGGGCACCCACGATCGCTCGTTACAGAGTGAGAACCGGGAGCTGTGTGTGTAAACAGGGGGAGAAATGACTGATCGTCTGTTCATACAATGTATGAACAGCGATCTGTCATTTCCCATAGTCAGTCCCACCCCCCCTTCAGTTAGAATACACCTAGGGAACATAATTAACCCCATTCCTCCACTCCCTAGTGTTAACTCCTTCCCTGCCAGTGACGTTTTTACACTAATCAATGCATTTTTATAGCACTGATCGCTATAAAAATGGCAATAGTCCCAAAAATGTGTCAAAAGTGTCCGAAGTGTCTGCCATAAGCATGCAGTACCGATAAAAATCGCTGATCGCCGCCATTACTAGTAAAAAAAAATATATTAATAAAAATCCCATAAAACTATCCCCTATTTTGTAGACGCAATTTGCCAGATTCACAAAGACTTACGACGGCGTATCAGTAGATACACCGTCGTAAGTCCGAATCTGCGCCGTTGTATCTTTAAGCGTATGCTCAAACTGAGATACGCTTGTCTGTTGCTATTCACGAATGTACGTACGCCCTTCGCAGTAAGATACGCCGTTTACGTAAGGCGTTTTTCAGGCGTAAAGATAAACCACCAAAAAGATGGCGCAGCCAATGTTAAGTATGGACGTCGGGACAGTCGTCGAATTTCACGCCGTTTACATCGTTTGCGTAAGCCGATTCAGAATGGGGGTGGGCGTAGGTTACGTTCACGTCGAAAGCATTGACTATTTGCGACGTGATTTTGAGCATGCGCACTGGGATACGTCCACGGACGGCGCAAGCGACGTTCGTTAGGTGCGTCATTTACGTGGGGTCACGATTCATTACCATACAACACGCCCACTACAGCCTACTTTGAATTACGCACGCTTACGCCGGCCCATTTACACTACGCCGCTGTAACTTAGGACGCAAGTTCTTTGTGAATACTGTACTTGCCTCTCTAACTTACCTAAAGTTAGGCACATCTACCTGAATCTGGCTATATAACTTTTGCGCAAACCAATCAATAAACGCTTATTGCGATTTTTTTACGAAAAAAATGTAGAAGAATACGTATCGGCCTAAACTGAGAAAGATTTTTTTTTTTTATATATATTTTTGGGGGATATTTATTATAGCAAAAAGTAAAAAATATTATTAATTTTTTTTCAAAATTGACGCTCTATTTTTGTTTATAGCGCAAAAAATAAAAAACGCAGAGGTGATCAAATACCACCAAAAGAAAGCTCTATTTGTGGGAAAAAAAGGACGCCAATTTTGTTTGGGAGCCACGTCGCACGACCGCGCAATTGTCAGTTGAAGCAACGCAGTGCCGAATCGCAAAAAGTGGCCCGGTCATTGACCAGCAAAATGGTTCGGGGCTGAAGTGGTTTAAAGCTCAACTTTAAATAAAAAAAATGATCCTATGCAGTGGGGCTGTGCCTGCACCACTAGGTTAAGGTGAGTCTAAGGCCCCTTTCACACGGTCGGACCGTTCAGGTCTGTCCGCCTGTCAGTTTTGTCCTGGTTTCTATCCAGAGGTGCACCAAATTTTTCACTCTCCAGTTTTAGTCTCCATAGAAGCATCTCTGTTAGTATCATGCGTCATGTTTGAGGTGGAAGGTGTTTAGACATGCTGCAGGAGGTGGTGACACAATGAGAAAATTACAGGCTCAAAAGACGTGAGTTAAGCCATGTAGTATAGGGGACAATGATACCGACAAGAACTTGACTGACAGCGGCACAGGTTGGCAATGGCCCCCTATAGGTGATTGTAACCGGTAATGCTATGTAAGTGAAACTGGCTCTTCCTGAGGGGAACGTCTGAGCATCCCACTAGAAACATTTGACCTGGCACCGGTATGTAAGTGAGACTGGCTCTTCCTGAGGGGAACGTCTGAGCATCCCACTAGAAACATTTTACCTGGCACCGGTATGTAAGTGAGACTGGCTCTTCCTGAGGGGAATGTCTGAGCATCCCACTAGAAACATTTTACCTGGCACCGGTATGTAAGTGAGACTGGCTCTTCCTGAGGGGAACGTCTGAGCATCCCACTAGAAACATTTTACCTGGCACCGGGTCAGGAGACGAGCGACAGAAGGTGCTTGATATGCACAATTTTTATTCATCTGAAAGAGTGCTCAGGGGTAATATCAACTATAAAAGAGGAAGAGACAAATATATAGTAAAATAAACTGTTATATGTATGACATGTCGATAAAACATTTAAATTGCTAATCAACAAAGGAACTCATTTAGAATTCATAAACGATTTACAAGTAGAACATAAATGTATGGCTTTTGATTTACAGTAAGAGAGGGTGAGCATTGATCCTTTCCAGCATTAAAAGGCAATCTGTAGTTTGTTTCTCCATTTATATCTTTTATATCTGTGAAATTATAAGAAAGAATATAAATAAATATATATATATATATATATACATATATATATATATATATATATATATATATATATATATATATATATATATATATATCTATAGTAATGGTGGGACTCTGTGCTATGTGAAAGATTGCTGGTTTACGCCAGGTTTTGGAGAGAAAGACACATTAATTACACAGCTGTGTCTTGGGCTTTTTAGTTCTGACCTGACATGGCTCAGAGCCCCACCCCACAGACAGGAAGTCTGTTCCTGGGAATCAGGAGGATTCCCAATCCCTCTGAGAAGAGTCAGAGACGCTGCATGGTTTCAGCTAGAGCATGCATGTCTGCAGGAGGCAGATGTTGTTTGATGATTGAGCAGCAAGACGCTTATCAGGAGAAAGCTAGGTTTGAGCTTATCCCTAGGAAACTGTTTGTTCTGAGGAACAGAACTTAGGCCTAGGCTAAAGGCCTGAAACAGCCGGATGGCAAGTGTGAAAGCCAGGAGGCTAAACTGTTGCTTATGCAAGATGCAGAAATACTGTTGTGTTTGTGAACTTTCGTGCTTTAAAATAAAAGTGGGCTACCAGGCCCTTAAAGATAGTTCCTGACTGGCGTGAATCACTCAAAAACGGCTGTACCACGAGAGTTAACAACCCCCAACTTTACAATATATATGTATATATGAGGGCTGTGAAAATTAACTATTAATTCCTCGATTAATCGTTAATTTTTTTGATCGATCAAAATTCTTTTGATCGGTACTCACCTCTCCACCGGCTTCCGGGTCTTCAGGGAGTTCGGAGATCCAGTAACGTCACAGACACCGTCGGGGCTTGCCGTGTCCATCTGAAGGGCTCCTTTGCTGTGCCTTCATATCTGCATGCCGGCGGGACCTTACTATCTGCCACACGCAAGGGCTGTTACACTTCCCTCTATCACTTCCCTCTATCAACCTGGGATTTTACAGCCACTCACTGGAAGTTGTGATAGTTCCCTTCATGGGACATCTACATGCCGGCGGACTGATGTTAACCCCTCCTCATCAAGATTCTGCAGTGGTATCGTTGTACACATTTTTATAATAGTATCATACTTAGCTACATGTTTTTATGACTGCTTTTGCTACCGTTTGGTATTACTCGCACTATACAGTTTATGTAGCTGCATCGATTTTTTCTGCAGTGCAATGATTATTTTGTTACCTACTTGAAGATTATAAAAGTTTTAATGCTATTCCCTTTGAGCGCTGCCTTTGTGGGTTTTTTGTATCCTGCTATCCATTTTTACAGTGGTTGGTAGCTGCACTGGGAATCAGCCTGCAAGGAGATAAAAGTAGTTGGATCTGTATGTGCGTTACAATTAATCGAAATTAGTTGATTAATCGATTACAATTTTCGTGTTCGATTAAACGTTTTTTTTTTAAATCAGTAACAGCCCTATTATATATATATATAGATATAGGTATACAGATATGAGGGTTCATATGCCATGACCCGTCACCCTTGATACAATTGTGTATTCCTAGCATGCTATTGTTAACGGCCCAATAAAAGTACAATTGTAAAAAGCATAGGTGTCTCTACTAAAAAATGCAAACATTTTTATTTAAAAAATTTTGAATAAAAAAATAAAAAAACAACCCCATTACTTAGAATGTTGAAGTATTGAAGAACATTTATTCAAGCTTTGAATGATGTTGGTGCCGGAAACAAATGCTAAACAGGAAATACTCAGGGGGGTTTACAAACTTGAACTCAACCCTGGGTCAGTAATAATGTGAGTGCTGCTGAGAAAACATTGCTCAAAACTGTTTTGTACTAAAATTTTTGATTTATGATTATTAGATAACTAAACTACAATGCGCAGATCACTGGCACTCTCTAAAGAAGAAGAAGAGACTGTTCATGAAGCAAAGTAAATATTTACTTAAAGCGGTATTAAACCCCAAAGCAAATATTTATTATATTGCAGCTTACCAATTCTAATGCCGCGTACAGACGGTCGTTTTTTGTGATGAAAAAAAACGTTGTTTTCAAAAACGTCATTTAAAATGACCGTGTGTGGTGAAAACGTTGTTTTATGTCTTCTGAAAAACGACAAATAAAAATTCGAACATGCTTGAATTTTTTGTGTCGTTTTTCAAAACGTTGATTTTTGAGTCAATTAAATGATAGTGTGTGGGCAAAACAACGTTTAAAACAACGTTTTTAAACCCGCGCATGCTCAGAAGCAAGTTATGAAGCTAGCTTCAATGGAAAAGAGTGCTGAACGTAACCGTGCTTTGCTAGAGCATTTTGAAAAAATGGTGTGTAGGTAACGTCGTTTTTGAAAATGAAGTTTCAAAAACGTTGTTTTATTTCATGATTTAAAACGTCGTTTTATTTCGTCACAAAAAACGACCGTCTGTACGCGGCATTAGATGTGATGGCTGCATTAGTTCCTGGGGTAGTAGATGGGACTTCGGTCTTCACTGACACAACCCCAGAAAATGGTGCGGCACTGAGACAAGAGGATGTCAGCCTTGCTTTGCAAGCATCGGGGGATTTTCACCTACCACAAGTGGATGGGACTTCTGTCTCCATTTGTATACCCCAGGGATGCTGGTCAGTTGTCCCAGATCCCCAACAGCATGATGGACTGAGCCCAGTCACCCTGTCTTCTCTCCAGCGGCTGAAAGGACTCCAGGGAGAAGGGCCAGTCCAGGCATCTCCCCAGCAGCGGGCATGTTCTCTGAGAGAGGCAGAGGTTGGCTGGGTGAGTAATGCTCTGTTTTGGACAATTTATTTGGGGTACTGTGTGGATACCGGCATTGGGGGACTGGAACTATTGACTAACTTCAGAGTCAACCCGTCTGGGGTCTCCTCCTGTGTTAGTCTCCTGCCGAAAGGGGAGATATGTGACAGACCTAGCTGCGACAGAGGCTTTTGGAGAGGACTGAATGCGAGCCTCTTGCCTTCCGATTATGGGCCAGGGCCTCAAAACAGGAAGGCGGATGGGTTATCCCGGCAGACAGAGCTGGAACCTTAAGACTACTTTTCCAACATCCTCGAGTTGACCCGTTCGGGGTCCCACTGTGACTATTGGACTGTTTCTCAGGGGGGAGTATTGTCATGGACCTTGGAATGCTGAAGTGTTTGAATCTGTTACACAGTGGGGGGTCTTCTGCCCTGTCTTAAGGCTACCCCCCCCCTCCAGACGGCTCCAGGGTCTGGAGGAAATGCATTGTTCTGTGTTTGGCTGTTTGTGTACTTTGATTGCCCCCCTGGGGCTTCTGTCTCATTACACATAGCAGTCCTCCTATTCAAGCTATCGGCCAATCCCTGCTGACCCTGTTTCAAGTCCTCATTTGCATGGCTAAGAGGACCTAATTGAGAACTACAATGTACTTTACAATTGACCAATAGGAAAGCGGTTGTTGGGGGCGGGTATAAAAGTGTGTTGTGTGCATCCAATAAAAGAGTTTCCTGTTTGAACGTACATACAGCCCGCCTGGTGTTTGTTCTGATGTATTTCGAATGGCACATAGCTGTAGTTCGAATCCCGGAGCCTTGGATGACCGAACCATCAGACGTTGCGATCTGCAATCTGATTCAATAGCAGCACAGGAGTGTCGGGAGAGTGGAACCGAGCGAGCAAGGGTCTCGTTACAGTTCCATTCCCCAAAATACAGTAAAGTTGGCACTGAACATCCAGTGCTGACATTTCAAGTTCTGTCTGGAATACACAAATCAGAGCAGGTCACTTGCTCTGATGCTTGTCCATTGTGAAAACTTCTTGCAATCTTTCCAGTGAATGCAAGAAGCTCTGTGATTGGAGGAGGGAGAATTGAGATATTCATCTTCACCTTTTCCAATCATAGAATGCGTTCATTCAAAAGAATGCAAGACATTTTTAGAAGGGCCAAGTTGCAGAGAAGGCATACCACTGTGATCTGTGTACTCCAGGCAGAGTACATTTTACCACCAATTGTTTAGTGCTAATAGTGTTCTTAGGACATGGCGCAACCCATAGGCGTGCACACAGGGTGTGCCAGGTGTGCCCAGGCACACCCTAATCACTCCCTGCAGTGCAGATTTCCCCTGCTGCCCGGTGCCCCCTCCCACAGCATGGCTGGCTTCCCTCCTCTTCCATTGGCTACTGCAGTGGGCACACATAGATGATATTTCAGGATGAGTGGGGGAAGGGTTAATGTAGTTTACCGACCCCTTTTTTTTCTGAATGAACACAGTGAGAGATTGGTACCATGTTTTTGAGCTTTCAGGTGCACACCCTAATGCAACAGGCTGTGCACACCTATGGCGCAACCCCAATCTCAGTAAAGAGCCAATGACGTGGATCAACCAATGTGTTCAACTGTGTCCAATCACAGCGGTCACATGTAAACAAGGAAATGCCGTTTATCGGCTCGGCTCACACTCATAAAGTGTGTGGCGAGGAGAGCCAATCAGTGGCATCTCCTCATAGGGGAGACATGTACAGGTAATCAGGGCACTGATCATTAGTGCCCTGATTACAGTACAGCCCCAGCAGTGCCCCTCAGTGACACCAATCAGTGCTGCTTCTCAATGCCCATCAGTGATGCCCATCAGTGCTGTCCATCAGTGCCACCTATCAGTGCCGCCTATCAGTGCTCATCAGTGCCATCCATCAGTGTTGCCCATCAGTGCCACCTATCAGTGCCCATCAGTGCGGCATATTAGTGCCTCCTCATCAGTGTAGCCTATCAGTGCCCATCAGTGCAGCTTCATCAGCGCACATTAGTGCAGGAAAAAAATTACTTATTTACATATTTTACTGACAGAAACTTATTTTTTCATACTTTTTGATCTTTTTTTTCATTTTTAAAGCAAAAAAAATTGATTAAATACCACCAAAAGAAAGCTCTATTTGTGTAAAAAAAAAAGTAAAAAACAATTTGTTTGGGTGCAGTGTTGCATGACCACACAATTGTCATTCGAAATGTGACAGCACAGAAAGCTGAAAATTGGCCTGGCCAGAAAGGGGGAACAAGTGCTCAGTAGACAAGTGGCTTTCCTCCAGCACGGCAGACCGAATCTAGGTGGCGGGCTGCAGCCGGCAGCGGCTCCGGTGTCCTCTTCTCCAGCACAGCGGACCCCATCTAGGTGGCGGACTGCGGGCAGCAGCAGCGGGGGCCTCTCCTCCAGCACAGCGGACCCCATCTAGGTGAAGGGTGGTGGGCTGTGGGCAGCAGCTCTGGTGTCCTCTTCTCCAGCAGGGTGGCTTCCACCGTGCGTCTCCTCTCCTCCTCCTAGGTGTCAGGCCCCGTACACACGAGAGGATCTATCCGCTGGAATTTATCCGCGGACCGGTTTCAGCAGATAGATCCGCTGGTGTGTACGATCCAGCGGATATTTATCCGCGGATATTTTTCCGGGCGATGGATTTCCAGCGGATCAAAATTTCTTAGCATGCTAAGAAATCTATCCGCTGGAATCCAGTCCAGCGGATTGATCCGCTGGTCTGTACAGACTCAGCGGATCAATCCGTCCGATTCCCTCCCTCGCATGTGTCGTAATGACTCGACGCATGCGTGGAAGTCCTTATATTTCAGCGTCACGCACGTCGCCGCGTCATCATCGCGGCGACGGCGAGACACGTCACCGCGGAGGGAATTCCGCGCGGATTTTGATCTGATGGTCCTCTGATGGTCCTCCGGACCGTTTCCGCGGATAAATCCTCTCGTGTGTACTAGGCATTAGGCATCCAATAGGATCACCTGACATTTTGGCCAATCGGGAAACGGATCTCACAACTTGCTTCCTGAATGGCGGGGAGATTTAGTGTGAAAATAGCAAATATTCATTCGCTATCGTCACACAACTGGGTGGGATCGGGGAGCCTATTAGAGCCTCTTGCTCTAATCACTTGCTTCAACCCCCACTCATTGAAATCCATAGTCCGGTGCCACTGCTTCAGAAAATATATAAAAAAAAAAACATGATTTTATTTCTGCACTTGACAGATGTCTGACCAGCGGTTCTGCCGCAGAAGACAAATAGCCAGTCTCACGATCCCTAAAGATACTGCCAGTCTGTCCCTATGCAGTCACTCCTTCTATAGTGAGATGCAGCAAGATGTCACTCTGTCGCTGGCCAAAATGATGCTGAATCTTTACACTAGTGATGAGCTTTCGCTGTCGTAATTATATAGGGAAACATTCCATACGGACAAACAGGCATCCTCTTAGCAGTCCTGCCACTGGTGATTTTAATCAAAGTGTAAGCAGCTAGAGTTGCCCAACTGACATCAGTGTTACGGTCAGACACCCTCCTCTTGCACCTCTTCCAGGTCAACTCCACACAGCCTCTTCAAAATCCTCCCAGCCGAGGTTCCATTCCTCCCGTGCATAAGGTGCATAAGAAGTCCACTGAGCTCTATGAATTCCTTGCTTGTTTCAAGCTTGAGGTTTGTCAGGAAATCTCAGGAAATTAATAGCTAGATTCAGGTAGTTAGGTCGGTGTATCAGTAGATACGCCGACCTAACTCAGAATCTGCGCCGACCTATGTTTAAGTGTATTCTCAAACAGAGATACGCTTAAACATATCTAAGATACGACGGCTTGCGCCGTCCTATCTTAGGTTGCAATATTTAGGCTGGCCGCTAGGTGGCGCTTCCATTGCGATCGGCGTAGAATATGTAAATCAGTAGATACGCCTATTCACGAACGTACGCCTGGCCGCTGCAGTACATTTACGCCGTTTACGTAACGCATTAGCAGGCCTAAAGTTATTCCATCAAATAGATGGAATAGTAATGTTAAAGTATGGCCGCCGTTCCCGCTTCAAAATTCGAAAATTTTACATCGTTTGCGTAAGTCGTCCGTGAATAGGGATTTACGTAGTTTACGTCCACGTCGAAATCAATAGGCCCGTGCGGCGGACGTAGCCGCAATGCACACTGGGAAATGTAGGCGCACAGCGCATGCGCAGTTGAAAAAAAATGTCAATCACGTCGGGTCAAGTCTCATTATCATAAAACACGCCCCCCTCACACAAATTTGAATTAGGCGCCCTTACGCCTGCCCGCTTTAGGCTACGCCACCGTAACTTAGCAGGCAAGTACATTGTGAATCATGTACTTGCCTCGCTAACTTACGGCGGCGTAGTGTAAACAAGCTACACTACGCCGCCGCAAAGTTAGGACAGGCTATGTGAATCTAGCTATAAGTGTTTTAAACTGGTTCTAAAGGCAGAAGTTTTTTTACCTTAATGCATTCTATTCATTAAAATAAAACAAACCTTCTGCATGTACCTTCACTCTCCAGTCCTTTCTTATACTTACCTGAACCCGATCTCAATCCAGCGATGCGCACAAGAACAGGGACTCTCTCTGCTCTCTCCCTCCTCTTTAGTTCAGACACAGTATAGCATGTACAAGCTGTCAATCACAGCCAGTAAGGAGGGAGCAGTGGGCAGGACTGAGCCTCACTCTGTGTGTCTTATGGACACATATAGGTGGATTCAGAAAGACTTAGGCTGGCGTATCAGTAGATACGCCAGCCTAAGTCTGAATCTGCGCCGACGCAAATTTAAGTGTATTCTGGTAACCAGATACGATTAAATTAGGCTCATATACGAGCGGCGTAAGTGTCTTACACCGTCGTATCCTAAAGTGTACTTTTTAGGCTGACCGCTAGGTGGCGCTTCCATTGCGGTCGGCCTAGAACATGTAAATGAGTAGATACACCGATTCACGAACATACGCTTGCCCCGACGCAGTAAAGATACGCCGTTTATGTAACAAACTTTCAGGCCTAAAGTTATTCTACTATGGAATAGTAATGTTAAGTATGGCCATCGTTGCCGCGTCGAAATTTGAACATTTTACGTCGTTTGCGTAAGTCGTCCGTGAATAGGGCTGGACGGAATATACGTCCACGTTGAAACCAATACCGTACTTTGCCGCAATGCACACTGGGATATGTACAGGGACGGCGCATGGGCCGTTAGTAAAATACGTCAATCACGTCAGGTCATCCCCCATTAACATTAAACACGCCCCCTCAGCCGAATTTGAATTAGGCGCGCGTACGCCCGCCCGATTTACGCTACGCCGCTGTAACTTAGCAGGCAAGTACTTTGTGAATCATGTACTTGCCTCGCTAACTTAAAGCAGCGTAGTGTAAACACGATACACTACGCCACCGCAAAGTTAAGGAGGTCTTTATGAATCCAGCTAATAGAGCGTAGCTCGGGAGCGAGCACACACAAGTGTCCCTATAGCAAGACCTGGGGAACCCGAGAAGAGGAGGATTGGGGCTGCTTTGTGCAAAACCATTGTATAGTATAGCATGTACAAGTATGACATGTTTGTTATTTTTTTTTTTATCACTTTATGTGGACTTTCTGAATTGTATGAAGGAATATTTAGGTCATTTTTAATGGTTTATGTTATATGCTAAGTGTCTTCTAAAATTCCAGTATACAGTGAAACCTTGGATTACAAGGAGAAGCTTGTAATCCAAAGCGAGTTTCCCCATAGAAGTCAATGGAAACAAAGATAATTTGTTCCACATTGACTTCAATTGCATGTAATACCGCATGTGGTCAGAGGCGAGGGGGCGCTAGAGAGACCTGGAAATACTCGGAGACAGCTTGGCTGAACTCGGAAATCCTCAAAAAGACTCGGGAATGGAGTATTCCGAGTATTTGCGAATGGCTCCAAACGGCTCAGAGGGTCACCGACACCCTGGAACTCTGGCCAAATGCGGTACTGCACACCCCATTGGCTTGAATTATGCTTGTTTTGCAAGACAACACTCGCAAACCGAGTCAGATATTTTTTTTTAAAGTTGCTCATCTTTCAAAACACTTGTGAACTGCGTTACTTGTAAACCAGGGTTCCACTGTATATACAAATAAATAACTTGCATTAACAAAACCCTATGTGCGAATCACATTCCTCATTTTCACAAAGGCCTTGTTTGAAATTTTTTTTGGTGGAAAACTCAACCAATTTTTTTTTTTATTATTATTCACAAGGAGATGTGAATGTTGTTTAAGCCCTGGTTCACACTGGGTACGATTTGGAACGATTTGAGATGCGATTTGACATGTCAAATCGCATCTCAAATCGGCGGCAATTGTCGGCAATGGCACTGTCCTAATCACGGTAAAATCGAGCATTTTACCGCGATTTTGAATTCGCAGCAGTGTGAACCTAGGCTGAATGATATTTGTTGCAGAAATACAGGCAGTAAGTAAGTTGGGGGGGGGGGGCAGAAATAATTAGAGCAGCTCCATAACTACAAAGAGGCAATGACAATGAGATCTCAGCCAGGAGAGTGGAAATCAAACGCAGCCAAACTAATGTGCCGTCACTGAGCTCTGTACTGATTTTGTTCAGCTTGTGGGAATGGGATATGCTAATGAACATGTCAAACTTCAGCTTCACAAAGCTATTCCTGTCTCAGTGCATAAAAAAAAAAAATATGAAAAATCTTGTAGTGTTACCACTTTAGGAGTTAAATAGTGTTTCTATAGCCTATAATTTTATGTTTGGAAGTAGATGGCTGCTACAGATTTTCTTTTCAATATAGACGTTTTCAAACAAAGAAAAGGTTACAGGGTTTACATTTACAATGTTGCAATGCTAATGTAGCAACAATACAGAGTAACAATTAGTATAAGGCCTGGTTCACACCTATATTGCATAGGAACACTGTCTGCCATTCCTCTGTGACTCAGTGCAGTGCGATTTTGAGCCCAATAAAGTGATTGTAAAGGTTCAAAATCGTTTTAAATAAAAATAACAAACATGTTATACAGTTGCAAGAAAAATGATATGGATGATATGGATTTCTTCACAAATTGGTCATAAAATGTGATCTGATGTTCATCTAAGTCACAACAATAGACAATCACAGTCTGCTTAACCACTACCCGACGGCCGTACGACTTTATACGGCCTCGGGGTGGTTGTCAATCTCTAACAGGCTGTAAAAAGACGGCCTGCGCGCGCATCCAGCGGGGCGGGCGCACGCGCGTCTGACGGCGCCTCGCACGTGCTCGCCGCATCGCTGAGATGCCGATGCGAGTGCCTGGCGGCCGTGATGTCCGCCAGGGACTCGCGATCGGCGGCTACAGGGACAAGACGTGGAGCTCTGTGTGTAAACACAGAGCTCCACGTCCTGTCAGGGGAGAGAGGAGACCGATCTGTGTCCCTTGTACATAGAGACACAGCATCGGTCACCTCCCCCAGTCACCCCTCCTCCACCTACAGTTAGAACACAATTTAGGGAAACACATTTAACCCCTTCCTCACCCCCTAGTGTTAACCCCTTCAATGCCAGTCACATTTATACAGTAATTAGTGCATATTTATAGCACTGATCGCTGTATAAATGTGAATGGCGCCAAAAATGTGTCAAAAGTGTCCGATGTGTCCGCCATAACGTCGCAGTCACAAAAAAAATGCTGATCGCCGCCATAAGTAGTAAAAAAAAAATAATAAAAAATAATAATAATTCTGTCCCCTATTTTGTAAGCGCAATAACTTTTGCGCAAACCAGACGCTTCTTGCGATTTTTTTTTTTCCAAAAATATGTAGAAGAATACGTATCGCCTAGACTGAGAAAAAAAAATGTTTTTTACAAAAAATTGGGCTATTTATTATAGCAACAAGTAAAAAATATTGTTTTTTTTTCAAAATTGTCGCTCTATTTTTGTTTATAGCGCAAAAAATAAAAACCGCAGAGGCGATCAAATACCACCAAAAGAAAGCTCTATTTGTGGGGAAAAAAGGACGTCAATTTTGTTTGAGAGCCACGTCGCACGACCGCGCAATTGTCAGTTAAAGTGACGCAGTGCCACAAGCTGAAATTTCACCTGGTCAGGAAGGGGTATATGTGCCCAGTAAGGAAGTGGTTAAACTAATAACACACAAAGAATCAAATGTTACCATGTTGTTATTGAACACACCATGTAAACATTCACAGTGCAGGTGGAAAAAGTATGTGAACCCCTAGACTAATGACATCTCCAAGCTAATTGGAGTGAGGTGTCAGCCAACTGGAGTCCAATCAATGAGATGAGATTGGGGGTGTTGGTTACAGCTGCCCTGCCCTATAAAAAACACACACACACCAGTTCTGGGTTTGCTTTTCACAAGAAGCATTGCCTGATGTGAATGATGCCTCACACAAAAGAGCTCTCAGAAGACCTACGATTAAGAATTGTTGACTTGCATAAAGCTGAAAAGGGTTATAAAAGTATCTCCAAAAGCCTTGCTGTTCATCAGTCCACGGTAAGACAAATTGGGGCAGATCCACAAAGAGAGTATGCCGGCGTATCTACTGATACGCCGGCGTACTTTCAAATTTCCCACGTCGTATCTTTGTTTTGAATCCTCAAAACAAGATACGACGGCATCTGGGTTAGATCCGACAGGTGTACGTCTTCGTACGCCTTCGGATCTAAGAGGCAATACTTCGGCGTCCGCTGGGTGACCTTCACGTCGTAATCCGCGTCGAGTATGCAAATTAGCTATTTCCGACGATCTACGAACGTACAAGCGGCCGCCGCATTCTTTTAAGTCGTCTCTAGTCGGCTTTTTCCGGCGTATAGTTAAAGCTGCTTTTTCGTGGCGTATAGTTAAACCTGCTATGTTAAAGCGGTGGTTCCCCCTTAAAAACAACTTTTTTTTATTCCACTGCCCCCCCACATTCCATCACGATTAAGGCTATTATTATTTTTTTCCTGCTTTACATACCTTAGTACAGCATCTTCACCCGTGCATCCGGGTTGCGAGTCCCGCGGGAGTGGGCGTTCCTCACATGCTGTTGATTGACGTTTTGCCCAAAAACAAGCTCCCCCCTGTCGCGTTAGCCGCGTCACGGTTGGCGAAAGAAGCCGAACGGCGAGTCGGCGCTATACTGCGCATGCGCATCGCCGTTCGGCTCCTTTCGCCAATCGTGACGCAGCTTACGCGACGGGGGGAGAGCTCGTTTTTGGGCAAAACGTCAATCAACAGCATGTGAGGAACGCCCACTCCCGCGGGACTCGCAACCCGGATGCACGGGTGAAGATGCTGTACTAAGGTATGTACAGCAGGAAAAAAATAATAATAGCCTTAATCGTGATGGAATGTGGGGGGGCAGTGGAATAAAAAAAAGTTGTTTTTAAGGGGGAACCACCGCTTTAAGTATGGCTGTTGTTCCCGCATTTGATTTGATTTTTTTTTTTCATTTGCGTAAGTCGTCCGTGAATCGCGGGATGGACGTAATTTACGTCCAAGTCAAAACGCGCAATGCATGGCGGGAAATTTAGGGACGGCGCATGCGCAGTTCATTCAGTGCGGGGATGCGCTTCATTTAAATGAAACACACCCCCCTACTCGCCGATTCTAATTAGGCGCCGTTACGCCGCGAGAGATAGACTACGTCGCCGTAACTTACGGCGCAAAATCTTTATGGATTCGAACCAAACTGCAGTAAGGTACGGCGGCGTAGCGTATCTCAGATACGGTGCGCCGGGGCAGATCTTTGTGGATCTGCCCCATTGTCTATAAATGGAGAAAGTTCAGCACTGCTGCTACTCTCCCTAGGAGTGGCCGTCCTGTAAAGATGACTGCAAAAGAACAGCGCAGACTGCTCAACGAGGTGAAGAAGAATCATAGAGTGTCAGCTAAAGACTTACAAAAGTAGCTGGCATATGCTAACATCCCTGTTAGTGAATATACGATATGTAAAACACTAAACAAGAATGGATTTCATGGGAGGATACCACAGATGAAGCCACTGCTGTCCAAAAAACATTGCTGCACGTTTACAGTTTGCACAAGAGCACCTGGATGTTCCACAGCAGTACTGGCAAAATATTCTGTGGACAGATGAAACCAAAGTTGAGTTTTTTGGAAGAAACACACAACACTATGTGTGGAGAAAAAGAGGCACAGCACACCAACATCAAAACCTCATCCCAACTGTGAAGTGTGGTGGTGGGGGCATCATGGTTTGGGGCTGCTTTGCTGCGTCAGGGCCTGGACAGATTGCTATCATCGAAGGAAAAATGAATTTCCAAGTTTATCAAGACATTTTGCAGGAGAACTTAAGGCCATCTGTCCACCAGCTGAAGCTCAACAGAAGATGAGTGTTGCAACAGGATAACGAACCAAAGCATAGAAGTAAATCAACAGAATGGCTTAAACAGAAGAAGATACGCCTTCTCGAGTGGCCCAGTCAGAGTCCTGACCTCAATTCGATTGAGATGCTGTGGCATGACCTCAAGAAAGCGATTCACACCAGACATCCCAAGAATATTGCTGAGCTAACAGTTCTGTAAAGAGGAATGGTCAAGAATTACTCCTGTTGTGCACGTCTGATCTGCAACTACAGGAAACGTTTGGTTGAAGTTATTGCTGCCAAAGGAGGTTCAACCAGTTATTAAATCCAAGGGTTCACATACTTTTTCCACCTGCACTGTGAATGTTTACATGTTGTGTTCAATAAAAACATGGTAACATTTAATTCTTTGTGTGTTATTAGTTTAAGCCGACTGTGGTTGTCTATTGTGGCTTAGATGAAGATCAGATCACATTTTATGACCAATTTGTGCAGAAATCCATATCATTCCAAAAGGGTTCACATACTTTTTATTGCAACTGTACTTACCTGCTCTGTGCAAGGATTTTGCACAGAGCAGTCCCAATCCTCTTCTTCTGGGGTGCCCCAGTGGTGCTCCTCCCCTTCATCAGGTGCCCCCATAAAATGCATAAAAGCGGATTTCCACCTAAAAGTGGAACTTCTGCTCATTTTGTCTCCTCTCCCCCTTCAGTGCCGCAATTGGGGAGACTATGGGGAATGTAGTGCCACCAAAAAAATGTTCTTTGAGTGCCGTGGGTTTTTTTAAGATTTGAAAAGGTGAACTTAGCCTTTAACGTCTTAAGCCCTGTACACACGATCGGTTTGTCTGATAAAAACAGACCGATGGACCGTTTTCATCGGACAAATCGATCGTGTGTGGGCCCCATCGGTTTGTTTTCCATTGGTGAAAAAAAATAGAACATGTTTTAAAAAATTTCTATGGATAAAAAAATGATAGAAAAAAAACATCGTCTGTATGGAAGTCCATCGGTCAAAAATCCACGCATGCTCAGAATCAAGTCAGCGCATGCTCGGAAGCATTGAACTTAATTTTTCTCAGCACGTCGTAGTGTTTTACGTCACCGCGTTTGGACACGGTCGGATTTTTGACCGATGGTGTGTAGACAAGACTGATGAAAGTCAACTTCATCGGATATCCGATCGTTTGTCCAGGGCTTAACTCTTGGCAAGTTTTATCATTTAAAAAGCCCGCTAGGCATAGGTTATACAAAATATTTTAAACACCTCTCAATGTAAATGTAATACTTTCCTCATCTCTAGTGCTGCCCACTGCAGTAATACCTTCTTTTGCCACATGATGCTGTTAGTTTTAGAGGTTGAATGGTGCCAAGCATCATCCAATCTGAAAGTCTGGGGAAAAAAATGTGAGTGTATGGTGTCATGGACCTGCATTAAAGTGTACTAAACCCAGGACCCTGCATTCACTGTATCTGGTCTCCCACAGTACACAGAACATGGAAATGCAATTTTTTAGTAAATATAAACTGCTAAATACCTTTTCTCAACAGCAGTTTATAGCAGTCTTCTGACTTCTATCTATGTCCAGCTGAGCACTGGTTAAAGCTCATAGGAGGAGTTTATATTCTGCTCTGACTGTCCTATGAGGCCGCATGACTCCTGACCCTCTGTCTGGACAGTTCTGATTGGCCCTGTGTGGATCACATACCCCCTCCTCAAAAAATAAAATAAAAATCCCTCTAGCAATACACACTGAACTGAGCATGTGCAGAGTGCCCCCAAGGCTCTGTACTATCAGGAGTAGGATTGGGGACAGTAAAGAAGGGGAGGATCAGAGAAGACATGATCAGACAGCCTTTTTACACAATGTGTAGGATTAAGCCCTTAGGTTCCACAGTGAATATAACAAGCATGCTTTACTGCATATACAGACTGATTTTACTGTTGTGAGTTTAGTAACACTTTAAGTTGGCATCAACATGATGCCCAGCACACAATGTGCAATGATACAAAAATCAGCTGTGATGTGATGTCATCATTAAACCGTGATGAGGATTGCCTACCAGTTGAAGAAGAGCTGAACAGGTAAAGAACTCTGTACGTATGTGGCCGGCCTAAAGATGTCTGGGAAACGCTTGTTTGGAATTAAGGCTGCATTCACACCTGAGCGTAGCGTTTTGCCGTGATTTTGCGGCGTTTTTTGCCGCGATTTTTTGCAGCGTTTTTTACCGCGTTTTGTTGCAAATTTGGACAGGTCTAGAGTCACCAATGTTAAAAACAGAAAAACGCCCAAATCTGCCTAAAAAAAAGTCCCAGAACTTGTTTGAGCTTCAGGCGTTTTTGAACTTCTGGCTTCAGGCGTTTTGTAGTGGAGATGTGAACCATCTCCATAGAGAATAATAGATATTTTCTCCTCCAGCGTTTTGTAGCTTCAGGCTTCAAGCTACAAAACGCCCAGGTGTGAATGGGCGTTTTGGGACTTTTTTTGGGGCGTATTTGGGCGTTTTTCTGCTTTTAATATTGGTAACCCTAGACCTGTCCAAAATTGCGGTAAAAAACGCAGCAAAAATCGCGACAAATCGTTGTAAAAAACACTGCAAATATCGCTGCAAAATGCGGTAAAAACGCCACAAAATCGCGGAAAAACGCTACGCTCAGGTGTGAATGCAGCCTTAAGGAGAAGTCAAGCCAATTCAAAGTTTGGCTGTATTACAGGAGTGCAATTTGTTTTGCACCTCAGTGACATGTTTTTAGCAGAGAGCGGGCTGAAGTCTGCTCTTTGCTGATGTCACCAATTTCAGTCCAGGACTGACACCTGTCTATGAGACTGAGCTGGCCGCTCTGCCCCCTCCACAGCTCAGGGCTCCAATGAGCGAGGAGGGGGCAGAGCAGAGCAGAGAGCGGTGACTGACAATTTACAGCTATCTGCTCACAGAGCTGTGAAAACAGTGATCGGCGATGTTCGATCGCTCAGTTCTGTGTTAGAGATGCCGGGGAACAGATGCAGCATCCACCTAGGTAAGTATGATTGGGGGAAAAAATAAAATCCTTTACTTCTCCTTTAAAGCAAAAAGAGCTCAAGGAGGGAGGGTTTTTTGGGGGTAGCTTTGGGCGTTAATGGTATTGGTAATACAGTTGAACCTAGGATTACGAGCACAATCCTTTCCAGGTGTATACATATCAAAGCGAGTTTTCCCATTGAAGTCAATGGAAACTAAAATAATTTGTTCCGCATTGACTTCAATGGGATGCAATACCGAATGTAGCCAGAGATGGGGGGTGCCAGAAAGCGCAGAAAATGGCCAAAAAGGCCCGAGGACACTTCAGCTCATTTCCTGCGCCCCTGTACCTCAGGCCAAATGAGGTACTGCAGGCCAATGTTTGGCTTTTCTCTGTTCCTGCGCCCCCGTACCTCAGGCCAAATTTCGGCTGTGCTTGGCTTCTGCGACCCCGAACCTCAGGCCGGGGTGAGATACTGCAGGCCTATTTTCGGCTCTGCTCGGCTACTGCGCCCCTGTAACTCAGGCCAAATGAGGTACTGCTGGCCTATTTAGCTTGAATTCTGCTTGTCTTGCGAGTCAACACTCGCAAACCGAGTCAGAATAAAAAAAAAAAAGTTGCTCGCAAATCAAAATGCTCTCAAACCAAGTTACTCTTAAACCGAGGTTCCACTGTACTGAGAAAATAGCACATATCTTGAATAGTACAAGAGAAACATATCTAATTCTTACATTTTGAGGGATTTAGATGCAGATGTTTTTTTTGACTTTAACAAGTGTCTGAAACATATCTAATCAGTACAAAAGAAATGTTTTTATTGCATTGGAACCTTGACTCGGAAACACATTTCTTCACCTGACACATGGAATGCTTTACAATACTTCTAATCATTTTTCTGTGATTGCCATTCTCTTTGCCTTTTCCTTGTTCAAGGTGCACTTATAAAGCCTAGATCTTTACACCAGATGACGGGGGAATGGGCAGATGTCCCTTTATAATATGATGGACAAATCAGGAGATGCTAAATTTGACCCGTCTACATACTTTTGCCACAACTCTGTATAAAAGCTATGCTGTAGGACGCATTGTGCATGGATTTTATAAGTATTACCCCTACAAAATGTAATAGTAAAAGTTTTTCTAAATAATATTTCCATCCACGCGATATAAGTTACAGAATCGGTGTCTTGAGAACTCATGGAATGCATTTTATTTTTCATGTATGCTGGAACTTGTCATATTTGAATATGTTGAAATTTCATAGGAAGAGTGTACTTCCTTGTCTAATGTTGCCCTTACTACAGCTAGCAGCTGCCTTTGTCTGAATGAACCCTTTAACTGAGACAAGGAATTAGTCACTACTATGATCCATTGATTTCTGTGAACAACCAGCTATTTTTAGGCTTTAAATGAAAGAAGCAATCCAAGAGTCTGGAAAATGTGTAAAGGTGACAAGAGCGCCTCCCACTGGCTCAAAAGGAGAACATTAAAGTGGATGTAAACCGGATTCATGAAATTTAAGCTTGGCGCATATATCTGCAGTGTTTTCTTATCTCTCTCCAAAGCACTATGCCCCGTAGCTTTCTCTTGCTCCGTAGCTCCGTTATCAGCATTATAAATTCTTACACGTTCTCCGAGACGGGGGATAGAAGTGTGTGTCAGGGGGGGTTGCTATAAATAGATTACCAGTCAGCTTGCCGTCTAAGAGCAGACTTCTGCACGTTCCGTTCTTCCTTTGCTTATGAGGAGAGGGGGTGTGTGCCTTTCCTCCAATCAGCTGTCTTTGCTGTATCCCAATAATCCACTCCCAGTGCTAACAGGAAGAGAAAAACTTTAACATGAGGAGCACTTTCTAAAGGATATAAAGTAGAACCTCGGATTGCGAGCGTTTCGAAATACGAGCGCTGTATTTAAAAAAAAGCCTGACTCGGTTTGCGAGTGTTGTTTCGCAAAATAAGCACAATTCAAGCCAAAGCGGTGTGCAATACCACATTTGGCCTGAGGTAGGGGGGGGCACCGTAGCCGAGCAGAGCCGAACAGCGGTGATCGGAGACAATTAGTGCTGTTCAGAGCCATTCAGAAATCCTCTGAAAATCGCAGAAATACTCTGTTCCAAGCCTTTCCGAGGTTCTCCAAGTTCAGCCGAGGTATCCTCGGCCCTTTCTGAGTGTTTACAAGGCTCTCCGGCGCCCCCCGCCTCTGGCCACATACGGTATTGCATGCCATTGAAGTCAATGCAGAACAAATTATTTTAGTTTCCATTGACTTCAATGGGGAAACTCGCTTTGATATGCGAGTACTTTGGATTACCAGCATTCTCCTGGAACAGATTATGCTCTTAATCCAAGGTTCCACTGTATACAGATAAAGACAGCAGATATACATTTTATATAGGGAGATTGGTTTCATCTCTGTGTATCATCTGAGGCTATTCACTTCACTGGGTATATGTGAGGGTTTACATCCACTTTAACTAATAATATGAAATATTTAATATTAACAAAAATAATTAAGAAAAAAATAAAACAAGAAGCAGTTGTAATAAATATTGTTTTCATTGTAATTATGTCCAGTCAAATCATGAAAAGTTTAAGTGCAAAATCCCTAAATTGTTACTAATAACAAAATGACACTATGATATTGGCATGGAACTTTTGAGGCAAACCATTCATTTTACTGTTAGATAAAATTGAGGACTGTCCGTGATACTTTTTTTATTTGCACTAACATATAATTTTTCATGGACAAGGTTTCAGGCATCCATGAAAAATTATATATTAGTGCAAATAAAAAAAGTATTACCGACAGTCCTCAATTTTCTCTGGAAAAAAACAAGATGCGCTACATATAGTACAATGTAAACAAGTGTCCAAAAAATGATGAAATAAATCATCCGTGAATAATAGTGAGATGTAAATAAACAACAAATATTCAGAAAAAAAGTCCTTAGTGGAAACGGAAAAGTCCTTTCACCAGTGATTATGAAAAGCAATGTCCATATTGGTAAGTGACAATCCAAAAAAGAAAAGACCTCCACCAAACGAGTATTGAATCTGCTTACCAGATTCCCGGTGGTCTCTTAATTAAAAGAAGACCCCAGGTAGCATGAAGATATTAAACTCTGCGGAGTCGAAGCTTGAGAGACAATCAGGCAAACGATCTCGGTTGCACTCCAGTGTTAGGGGATACGGTGACCATACCACATAGAAAACATAGGAGGCCACAATAGTGTAAATCCGTAAAGAATTACTTTATTAAAAGTTGGTAACAAAAACACACTTACAATTTAGCAGTGTTTGACAGGCATATCAAGTGACGCTCCGGCCGGAAGCAGACCAAACAGCCCATCAAATGGTGTGGAAATATGCAGACAGCGGGGGGTGATACCGGTGTAAATGCACGTTCCGCCCTAGCTTCGACTCCGCAGAGTTTAATATCTTCATGCTACCTGGGGTCTTCTTTTAATTAAGAGACCACCGGGAATCTGGTAAGCAGATTCAATACTCGTTTGGTGGAGGTCTTTTCTTTTTTGGATTGTCACTTACCAATATGGACATTGCTTTTCATAATCACTGGTGAAAGGACTTTTCCGTTTCCACTAAGGACTTTTTTTCTGAATATTTGTTGTTTATTTACATCTCACTATTATTCACGGATGATTTATTTCATCATTTTTTGGACACTTGTTTACATTGTACTATATGTAGCGCATCTTGTTTTTTTCCATATGTTTTCACTGTTTGTATATATCCAGTAAGGTGCAGCTTCACTTTATCACATTTGATTGTCACTCAGTAGTAGTCATTTTTATCACGTTATATATTAGCGCGGTTGCTTCTCCATTTTTTCCTCAATTTTCTCTGTCACAGTTGCACTAATACGGCTACAATCACCTCATGTATTTTACTGTTAAAAACATTTTATTGATTCATACTTGTTTAAAAAAGTATACAAGTATAAACTTTTATTACACAGCAATTTCAGGTACATTGGGCCAGATCCACAAACAGCGGGCGCAACGTAACTTTTTCTATTTAAGTTACACCGCCGCAAATTGCCCAAGTTAGTGCCCAATCCACAAAGCACTTACCTGGAAATTTGCGGCGGTGTATCCTAAATCAGTCCGGCGCAAGGCGGGCCAATTCAAATGGGGCGAGTCCCATTTAAATTAGGCGTGCTCCCGCGCCGGACGTACTGCGCATGCTCCCGACGCTATTTTCCCGACGTGCTTTGCGCGAAGTTACATTGCGCCAAGGTTTTGTGAATCGTGACGGGTAAAAAAGAGTTGCGGCGGGAAAAATAAAAAAAAATTTAAAAATTTGACAGCGACGCGGGATAGACGGTACTTTTACATGGTGTACTAACTTTACACTTTGTAAACGGTACCCTATCTTTGCGACGGCAAACTAACACTTACGGCGACTTCACGAAAGGAAAAACCTCCGTGGATCTCCGTAAGTGCTAATTTGCAAACCCGACGCTGGTTTACGACGAGAAATGCCCCCAGCGGCGGCCGCGGTACTGCATCCTAAGATCCGATCCGTGTAAAACTATTACACCTGCCGGATCTTAGGGATATCTATGCGTAACTGATTCTATGAATAGATAGAAACAGGCATACGACGGCGTATCAGCAGATACGCCGTCGTAACCCTTTTGTCGATCTTGCCCTAAGTGATAAATACAAAATGTGAAAAGATCCAACATTGGCAATTTGTTTGCATATATTAATCCCCCAAACACACCATCGGAATTTCCGATGAAAAAAGTCAGGTGGACTTTTTCCATCGGATTTTCCGATCGTGTGAAGCCCCATCAGAGTTTTTTTCATAGGAAATTCCGATGAATTCCATCAGAGTTTAGATATCGAACGTTCTATTTTTTTCCGATGGAATTCCATCCAAATTCTGATGTGATTTGTCCGGGCAAAAGCCAGATCGTGTGTACGGGGCATAAGTCTTTACGGCTCAACGCATTTCTTGGACATTGTCCTCTTCATCAGGAGCCACCAATACAGACTTTAAATATAATGCAATCTAGATGAGATAATAATTGTCAACAATCACATTTAAACAACACACCACTTGCATAAAGGACCTCATCCCCACATGATGAAATGGAAAGGGGGGCAGGAGGAAAACAAAGAGGAAGGATGGGAGGGAGGGAAATGGCAAAAACCACATCACCCAGTTGGGCTCACAGGGGAACCCCCACACACAGGTATATATTTCAGACAACCAATCATTAGATGTCTTGGCTGTGTTATTTTTTTATTTTTTTTAGGCTTTTTTGCCTCTGTTTGTACCTGGTGATCTGGCCAGTAACACACCTGTATTACTGTGTGCCCACTCTGGTTGAAAGAGCAACAGAGACACCTTTTGGACAGCAGCATTATTAGTCTGGGGGAGGGTAGTGTTAAGGCCCATACACACTATCAGACTTTTTGACAACAACGGTCCGACGGACGTGTTTTATCAGACAATCCGACCATCTGTATGCTCCATCCGACAATTTTTTTCGTTTTTTCAACGGACAAATGTTCGCTGTGCATGCTCTCAAACTTTCCGAAAACAAATGTCCGATGGAGCATCATCCGATCGTGTGTACACAAGTCCATCGGACTAAAGTCCAAAGTACAAACACGCATTATGCTCCGAACCAATGCTAAAGATCAGACAACAATAGCAGAAGTTGCCCAAAGGGTGGCGGTAAAGAGCTGAAAAAACACGTGATTTGGTGAATGTTGGCTGAAAAAGTTCTGCCGTGTGTATGCAGAACAAGTTCACGGCCCACGCCCCTTCGGACAAAAGTCAGATGGAAGTTCGATCGTGTGTATGAGGCTTTAGAGGGACTAGCAGATTTAGATGCACTAAACAACCTGAAGCCCAACTCCAGCTAACACCTTTTTAAGCAGTTAGAACAACAGCTTGTTTCCTTTGGGGATAAAGGTTTTACATAAATAAATGCTGATAATTTTAAACGCCTCTGTCAGTGTCAAATGGTTTGTCTCAACTGTTTAATTGTTACATCTGCAGGACAGTGTGTTCAGCTAAAAAAACAACAGACTGGGTCACAGGTGAAAATAAAATAAAGAAAGCCTAAAAAAAAAAAAAAAAAAAAAAAATGAATGCAGCCATCACATCTTAGGCCTCGTACACACGACCGTTTTCCTCTGCAAAATCCATCAAGAAAAATGCTGGCAGAGCTTTTTTGCCAAGGAAAACGGTCGTGCGTATGTTTTTCGTCGAGAAAACTGCCGTGGATCTCGACGAGAAAAACGAACATGTTCTCTTTTTTCTCGTCGGGAGTCTCAATTTCCTTGTCGTGTTTCTCATCGGGCTGGTTTACGACGAGAAACACGTTTGTGTGTATGCTTAGAAAGCCGCGCATGCTCAGAATAAAGTATTAGATGGGAGCGCACCTTCGGTAAAAGTAGCGTTCGTAATGGAGATAGCACATTCGTCACGCTGTAACAGACTGAAAAGCACGAATCGTCTCTCACCAAACTTTTACTTAACACGCAGTAACATGAGATTAGCAAAAGCAGCCCCAAGGGTGGCACCAGTGGAATCGAACTTCCCCTTTATAGTGCCGTCGTACGTGTTGTACGTCACCGCGTTTGAGAACGACGAGATTTTGTCTTGACAGTGTGTATGCAAGGAAAGCTTGACAAGATTCTCGTCAAGAGCCTGACAAGAACCTCGTCGAGGAAAACAACGTTTCTTTTACGACGAGATTCTCGGTTGTGTGTACGAGGCCTAAGCTGTACTATAATACAGTGTTGTATAACACCTAAAAAAAGACTTTAACCCATTTTCAGTGGGTACGTTTGGTTTAGTGTTAAAGCGGGGGTTCACCCTATTAATAAAATTTTTTTTTTTTTCCTCTAGTATAAAATGAGGCATAGTAGCGCGAGCTACAGTATGCCTGTCTTTATTTTTTTAGCCCCGTACTCACTGTGCAATCGTAGAGAGAAGATTCCGACTCCCCGCGGGGAATGGGCGTTCCTATGGAGAGGGAAGGTGATTGACGGCCGGCTCTGGCACGTCACGCTTCTCCGGAAATAGCCGAAATAGGACTTGGCGCTTCACGGCGCCTGCGCATAGTCTGTGCGCAGGCGCCGTATAGCGCCGTGAAGAGCCGAGACCTGTTCCGGCTGTCTTCGGGGAGCGTGACGTGCCAGAGCCGGCCGTCAATCACCTTCCCTCTCCATAGGAACGCCCATTCCCGCGGGGAGTCGGAATCTTCTCTCTACGATTGCACAGTGAGTACGGGGCTAAAAAAATAAAGACAGGCATACTGTAGCTCGCGCTACTATGCCAAATTTTATGCTAAAAAGTTGTTATGGAGGGTGAACCACCGCTTTAAGTTATTTTAAAGTGATTTTTTATAGTTATATTATATCTAAAATCAGCTTTGATTCTAATTCTATATGTGTATCTGGCAATCCAGTCAGCATTCTTGTAATTGTTGCAAGAAAATTAAATACAGAATTAGTCAACTAGGTAGTTTATAATTTGAAGTGCAGTCCAGATGCAAGTGTTCTGTACATAGACATACAGTGGGAAAGCCTATAGACATGCACTGTGAAGACAGGACAAGTAAACCATTAAGAGCAGCACAGTGGCAGAGTGGTTAGCACTTTTACCTTGCAGCAGTAAGGTCCTTGGTTTGGGTCCCATCCAGCACATGCATTGAGCTCTCCCTGTGCGTGGGTGGGTTTCCTCTGGGTATTCTGGTTTCCTCCCACATGCTAAATACATTCTGGTATGTTTAATAGCTTTTGTCTAAACTGGCCCTCTATGAGACCTTACATATTAAACTCCTTGAGGACAGGGACTGAAGTGAAGGCACAATATTTAAATTGTCAGTTTTACAGAAGTACCTGAAATAACAAATCAATGTGCAATATTACTAATCAGGGAATGGAGCTTTTTACATAATAATAAATCAGTGTGCAATATTACTAAGGAATGGACCTTTTTACATAATAATAAAATATGGCTACTCAGAACTACAGGGAGTAGTTTTTCATTACAAATTAGAAAATATTCTGATGATGCAAATGACTCCACAAGCACAGAAAAATGTAAAACACCTCAATGTGGCAAATTACTGGTGGGTCTAAGTCATAAAAAAATAATGAAAGGTGAACGCGCTGCATGGCATCCAATGTGCTTGTCCCCTTCAGTCATTAGGCAGTGCTGTATGATATGCACAATGAGCGGGAGGTATTTGGCAAAGGTGCTAAGGATGCCATGGTGTTCATAGTTCTCTTATTTCTATTCTGGCTCTGTGACAGGAGCATCACTTACCTATCAGGTTTAAACTTATTTGCATATTCAGGTCTGGGTAGATTTTTTTTACATATTTTTATATATATATATATATATATCAGTGATCTCCACTTATACAAGGTACTATTCCACCAGCAATATGACACTCTTACCATCACTGGTCCAAATCATTTGGTGGAGGGGGATTATGGTGTGGGGTTGATCTTCAGGGGTTGGGCTTGGCCCCTTAGTTCCAGAGGAGGGAACTCTTAATGCGTCAGCATACCAACACATTTTGGCCAATTTCATGCTCCCAACTTTGTAGGAACAGTTTGGGGGTGGCACCAGTGCAGAAAGCAAGGTCCATAAAGACATGGATGAGCAAGTTTGGGTTGGAGGAACTTGACTGGTCTACACTGAGTCTGGACCTCAACCCGATAGAACACTTTTTGGATAAATTAGACTGCAAGCCACGCCTTCTTGTCCAACATCAGTGCCTGACATCACAAATGTGCTTCTGGAAGAATGGTCAAACATTCCCACAGACACACTCCTAAACCTTGTTGACGGCCTTCCCAGAATAGTTGAAGCTGTTATAGCTGCAAAGGGTGGGACAACTCAATACAGGCATACCCCACTTTTAAGTACACAATGGAGTTTATTTACTAAAGCTGGAAAGCGCAAAATCAGGCTCACTTCTGAAAAAAAACAATGAGCTTCCAGGTTTTATTACCAAAGCTTAATTGAACAAGCTGGGGTTAGAAGCTCATTGGTTTCTATGCAGAAGTGAGTCTGATTTTGCGCTTTCCAGCTTTAGTAAATAAACCCCATTGTGTACTTAGAAGTGGGGTATGCCTGTATTGAACCCTACGGACTAAGGCATCGATTTATACCTATACATTTTTAGTGCTTATTGCATTTTTCAGCAAGAGTCAGTTTTGCCTGAATCATGAGTACTTTTTTGAAAAGTATACCTATTGAGCAGGTTAAATTAAGCAGACGCAACAAACCCGTTCTTGTTTTCCATTTACTTTTTTTAGCAAGAGTTTAACAAATATTTTGTTTTGTGTTTTGTGGAGATCTTTTGATGCTTAAAGGTCACATAATTTCACTTTAGGTCTAGGTGTGAGGTTCAGATATTAGTATGAAATAAGCCTCATGCAACAGGAAACCAAAGTTGTTCGGGAAACCGTTCAACACAGTCAAGTCTTAATATTACTCGACTTCCTTTTTTTCACTTCTGCTGTTAACATTATAGTAGGACTGTACAAGGGTTTACCTAAACACGTAGGAGGACAAAAATTAGCATAATCGAAAAAAATGTTTATTGAGACAGTTTTTTTTTTTTTTAATCATTGTTACTTTAGCTTACTGTTTGACTTAACATTGTTTGATCCTCTATGGGTTAGTGCTTGGGGTTTAAACTGTAATTTAATTGATCCTGATAATGGTGGTTTGAAGTGATTAGCATTAAACCGCACTAGAATGTAGGTATTTGGACCATGCATAATATTTGTTATATTTCCAGGTGACCTGTTAAATGTATTTTTTAATGTTAAAACTGATCTATGGGATTCTCCCTGGCATAAAAAAGCCAAAACACCCAAATGCCCTTGTTCCCTACCTAAATCTGTGGTTGCATAAGGCTCTATACTGGAGTCTTCTCTGGCCTTCTGTTTAGGGGACGGTTCCATCAGGGACCGGCCAGTGTGGGCACATTTGCAGTACTGGATAACAATCCGCACCCAGAAAAGGTACCAGCGAGGGACCTGGACAGGGGGCTTGTGAAGCAAGATGAATACATCTTGTTTCATAATATAAGAAAAAAAAATGGTTGGTGAGGTCGAGGGCAGGGTGATTTATTTTCACTTTTAGATGGGCCTTAAGTGTTTGTATAGTCTAATTTTTTTACTTTTACCTACCTACAGGTAAGCCTTACCTGTAGGTAAAAAAATATCTCCTAAACCTTTACGGTAGTCTAAAGTAGGGTTGTCCCGATACCGATACTAGTATCGGTATCGGGACCGATACCAAGCATTTGCCTGAGTACTTGTACTCGGGCAAAGGCTCCCGATGCTTCACCCGATACATGTACTGTCAGCGGTGATCAGTGCATGGGGAAGTTACAAGTTCCTCTTCTCTCTCTCCCCCCGCGTGTGGCTTTCAGCTGCTTTAAAATTAGCGGTCATCGGTGCTTGTAACTCCCCCACACACGATCACCGCTGACTGTCCCGTGTCCTCCTCCAGCCCCCCTCCGTTTTGCTGCAGTCTCCTTCCCTTCGTGTCCCCCGCCGTGTTTCTCTCTCCCTCCGTGTCCCCCGTGTTTCTCTCTCCCTCCGTGTATCCCGCCGTGTATTCCTCCATGTATTCCCGCCGTGTATTGCTCCGTGTATTCCCGCCGTGTATTCCTCTGTGTATTCCCGCCATGTATTCCTCCGTGTATCCCGACGTGTATTCCTCCGTGTATTCCCGCCGTGTTTTCCCGTTGTGTATTCCTCCATGTATCCCTCCGTGTATCCTGCCGTGTATCCTGCCGTGTATCCCTCCGTGTATTCCTCCGTGTTTCTCTCTCCTTCCGTGCTCCTCCTCCACCCCCTGGAACTGTCAGGATGGAGAGCGGGGTAGGAGCCGGTAAATTCGGCTCCTTACTGCTCCGAATGGACAGAGTCAGTGATCACTGACTCTGTCCATTCACATAACTTAAACATTGTAAACTGATTACAATGTTTCAGTTTATGAATGAAGAGAAGACTCTGTCTTCTCTGCATTCATTTTCAGCGCAGCTGAGGCTGCTGAGAAAGGAACTGGGGAATCTGTGTCCCTAGTCCCTTTCTCTGTCTCAAAGGGGAGATGTCAGAGGTCTGTTAAGACCCCTGATATCTCACCAAAGCCCCCCAACAGAGCTGAAAAAAAAATATTATTATAGAAAATAATAAAAAAAATAAAAGAAAAAACACAGACACGTCCACCCCCCCCCCCCCCCTTAAAAAAAAGGAAAGCATTATAAAAAAAATGTAAAAAAAAAAATTGTAAAAAATTAAAAACAAATTGTTAGAGATAAAAAAAAAAAATAAATACTGACACATGTGCCGCTGTAACATGAGATTAAAAAAAAAGTATCCGTGTTCGGTATCGGCGAGTACTTGAAAAAAAGTATCGGTACTTGTACTCGGTCTTAAAAAGGTGGTATCGGGACAACCCTAGTCTAAAGCCTCAAAGCTGAAAGATATGAGGCATATGGTTACCTGGGGCCTATGCACAACTACTTGTAGCCAGTGCGATTTCCAGAACACTGCACACAAGGATCAATATGGGGTTTTACTCAGGACAGCTGCTGCTTTCCTCTGGACAAAGTCCAGTGAGAAAGACAGTCCTTCTCTAGACCAGATTGCTTGGGGTGAGGTCCTGTAATCAGCTTCTAAGAAGATCTATGCTGCCCCTCAGCCCTGGCACACCTGAGACCTCTAGAAGAGCGGCACAGTGGCAGCAGCTCCTCAGGGTCTGGAACCCTCCTAGGGTGAAGAAATCCAGCTCTCCAGTGCTTTAAACTATTTATCACCTTCTTAGCCCCCTTCTGGACACACCTCTCCAGGAATTGGCTGGAGAATGATAAATATTCAGGCTGGTTATTTGCATCTCTCTTCCTAAGCTCTGGAAGCTTCTTTTAGAGGCAAGGGGAAGCAATCTAACTCCCAGTCTGTGAAACCCTGAACAGAAATTCTCACTGTTCCCTTAATTACAGAAAGAGCCAAATACTACATTTACTTGTTATCCTGCAATCGACCTTCATTTCCACAAAAGAGTTCTGTGCCCCCCCCCCCCTTTGCTACTACCACCACCACTGAGTACCAGTTAATAACATTTTCAATCAAATTTGTTATTCCCATTCTACCTAGATATGCCTTGTATTTGTAGCTTCTTTCATTACTTTATAGGTTTGCCCTCTAGTTTATGTGTTACAGTTTGCCATTAGTTTTCCCACAGTGCTCGATTTAGAATGTCAGCTGGAGAAACATAGATGCTTTGTAGTGCACGGTATATTTAAACATTAATGCTGAAAAAGACCCAGCGGATGTATATTTGAGTGTATCTACAACTACCTGCAGCTACTTTCCACAAATGGGGTACCGAGGATTTCTGCTGCATCAAAGCAAACAGGATAGAAAATGTTCAGGCAGAAAATAATATAGCAAGCATTGGATTAACCCCTGCATGATCAGCAGAATAATATGCTTTTGTGACCAGAACCGAGTCAGCCCTGTGCTAGACAGCTAAGGCTCGAGTAAAATGTTCTTAGTTCCTTATATTAGTTATTCATGTAGTGCAGACATATTAAGCAATCCTTACAGCTTACATTGTACCATGTGTTCCAGGATGTCAAACCATTTTTTTTAGTATTAAGGAGAATAACCCGAGCTTGCGGGGGAAAGCCTTGCCAGCATGGGGAAACAAATACATTCCATGTAGATAGTTCCCCCGGTTGGGGACAGAAGCCAGTCCACAGTGCTAACCACTTCCCCTTTGTGCCGTTATCATTCTATTAGACATATATATTAAATAAAAAGTACTAATGCCATTATAGTGACTTCATTCAACCACCAGTGAAGTGGCACAAGAGGGCATTAGATGAGAATGCACGTTCAAACGCTCATCGGTACACGTTTCTGCTCACTGGAAAATAGCTACTTCTACTATATGGACAAAAGTGTCAACTGATCCTAACAAACTAAGTTCAGGGTGTCCACCAGAGGGATGTAAGTAGGGATCAGCAAGTACCTACCCCCATACCCCTGCCCCTACACTGCACCCCCTTCATCCTATTAAGCCACTCATTTTTTATTTTTAAAAACACAGACCTCCTATGGGGATGCATGTCCATTTTGGAGAACCCTATCATTTGACAGGTCATGTAAATAAGAGAGATATGGAGAAATGGAAGGTTGACTTCATTACTTGGTGGGTGCTTGCCCCGATAGAAGGTCTATGGTTTTAAGCTAAAAATTGCATTGCTGGAGGGGCAGCAGCCTAATTAGATTATTTTGACTCTAGTTTAAAATTATATAAAACTAAATAAAGCAAGGCACTGTGACCATTAACCAAAGAAATCGAAGTAAAGGCCTATAAAATGTGTCTTAATTATCATGTGAAACCTCCACATACATATCTTCCATACTTATAACATAAGCCTAAGGCCTCGTACACACGATAGGATAGCCAGAGGACAACAGTCTGAAGGACCGTTTTCATCAGTCCAAACCGACCGTGTGTAGGCCCCATAGGTTATTTAACCTTAGGTTAAAAAAATTAGAACTTGCTTTAAAATTTAACCTATGGACTGGTAAACGATAGGTCAAAACCGATCGTTAGTATGCAAAAGCATCAGTTAAAAACCTGCGCATGCTCAGAATCAAGTCGACGCATGCTTGGAAGCATTGAACTTTGTTTTTTTCAGCACGTCGTTGTGTTTTACGTCACCGCGTTCTGATGCAATCGGTTTTTTAACTGATGGTGTGTACGCACGTTGGACCATCAGTCAGCTTCATAGGTTAACCTAAGACAACGGTCCTTCAGACCGTTGTCCTCTGGCTATCCTATCCTATCACAAAGCATATCAGCAGTAATCTCAATTGCATCAGATGTCCATAGGAAACAACATACCATGGATGGTACCAGCAAACAACCATACATAGAAAAAAACACAGAAATATCTAGTGCTCTCCGTATAAATCATTTACCAGTTATTAATTTCCGCATTTCCTGGTGACCTTTTCGACCTTGCCCCGTATGTTGTTGCTGTATCGAATGGTCTCTATTGGCCGCATCCATGTGGGATCTGATTGGTCGACTAATTACCTGAGCAACATAAATAGTATGCCATTGGGGACGTCTGGCGTACTCCCTCCACTTGACGCTGAAGAAGTCCCGCCCACGGGACGTAACGCGTACGTAAGGGGAGGAGCTACGCAGGACGTCACACCGATCATCGCCGCTGTGGATTGTGACAAACTGTTACAGCATACACTCGGCTCATGAGTGTTTTTAAATGTGAGCGCCCATTTGTTAATCCTTTATGCAGCATTAAACCTGATTTGTACAGAGAGCACTAGATATTTCTGTGTTTTTTTTCTATGTATGGTTGTTTGCTGGTACCATCCATGGTATGTTGTTTCCTATGGAGATCTGATGCAATTGAGATTACTGCTGATATGCTTTGTGACCTTCACGGGTCGAAGCATTAAGGTGAGAGTCCATCTTGCATGGTGGATTCCCTATCTGTGTTTTCTTTTTCACCTTCACTCCTGCTGGATTCATTTGTGTGTCAATACACATATTTAAAGACTTTATTTGGACACGTGGACATTAAAGCGGTGGTTCACCCTGCTGAACAACATTTCAGCATAAAATCCGGCATAGTAGCGCGAGCTACACTATGCCGGTCTTAATTTTTTTATCCCCGTACTCACGGTTATATCGTACATAGACGATTCCGTCTGCCGCGGGGAATGGGCGTTCCTAGCAAGAGGGAGGGTGATTGACGGCCGGCTCTGGCACGTCACGCTCCCCGAAGACAGCCGGAGTAGGTCTCGGCTCTTCACGGCGCCTGCGCACAGGCTATGCGCAGGCGCCGTGAAGAGCCAAGCCTATTTCGGCTATTTCCGGAGAAGCGTGACGTGCCACGGCCGGCCGTCAATCACCTTCCCTGTCCATAGGAACGCCCATTCCCCGGAATCTTCTATCTACGATATAACAGTGAGTACGGGGGGAAAAAAATACAGACAGGCATACTGTAGCTCGCGCTACTATGCCGAATTTAATGCTAGAGGGAAAAAAAACATTTTTTTTTTTTTATATAGGGTGAACCCCCGCTTTAAGAGTCGGTTCACACTGGGGCGACTTGGGATCCGACTTGAAGTCACCTCAAGTCGTCCCAAGTCGCGCTGTAGAGAAAAACAATGCACGTGAATGGGAGCGGTGTTAATACACACTACTCAAGTCGCTCCGACTTCAAAAGAAGTTCCTGTACAACTTCAATCCGACTTGTAGGCGATTTGTACCCATTGATTTCAATGGAAGTCGCCTCCAAGTCTGATCCAAGTCTGATCACTGTCTTAACTGAAGCGACTTTCCAGGAAGATAACATACATTTCTCAGGCAAACCTCTCCCTCCCCTCCCTCCCCTAGAGCTGATTGTTGTTTGATTGGCCACTGGAAAGTCTCCTGTCCTGGAGACGACTTCAAGTCGTGTTGTAAATCGCCCCAGATCGCCCTGTGGTTCATGCTCAAGTCGTGTCGGAGTCGCCTCTGAAAGTCGCGCTGGAAGTCGTGTCGCCCTAGTGTGAACCGACTCTTATTATCACTGGCTTATTTGTTTATATTTTTTACTGTGCATTTGTTTCACTGTGTAATTATTATCTATATACTTATTAGTTATTTTTGCGCTGCACTTTTTCACTTGTTTTATGTATTTTGGGAAATTTATGAATTTATCCTCAGTGCTGCCTTGCATATGTTAGTTTTATTATTTTTCATTTATTTATTCCAGCGCTGAATATTTCACTTTACCTAGATAAGTTCTCCCTGGATTGTTGATAGTTGGAACTTTTATCCACACCAAACATTTTAGGCTAAAATGAACCATTTTCTGTGTAGCACTTTGATAACAATTGATGAATTTCGTGTCACTCTAAGAACAGCAGCTGCCAGATCTGTCATTTTCTGACAGTCTGTTTTGTCATCGCTTCCTCCTTGAATCTTTTGTAAAGTTCAGTAAATACTTGATTTGTCATTACAAAATGTTCTTGCCGTACATCTGTACTCAGTAATGTTTACGGAGATGAAGCAGCCAGAGGGGCAACGTGACTCAATATCTTTTTGAATACCAATATGCTGAATAAATCATTCACCGTTTGACGTGAAGCTACTGTGAATCAGTAATTCTCAGATTTTCATGTCTATTGTTCTATTGCTACTGGGCAGAAAGATGTGGAACTCCCTTCCACAGTTAGTGGTATCAGCAGAGAATGTAAATAATTTCAGAAACTGTTAGGCCTCGTACACACGACAGAATCCATCAAGAAACTTGGTGGGAGATTTCTTTTGCCGAGGAAACCGGTCGTGTGTACATTTTTCAGCGAGAAAACTGTCGAGGAACTCGATGAGCCAAAACGAGAGCATGTTCTCTTTTTCCTCGACAGGAATGGAGAAAATTGGCTTGTCGAGTTCCTCGACAAGCCTAACAAGAACTCGACGAGGAAAATGATGTGTTTCGCCCGCCGAGTTCCTTGGTCGTGTGTACGAGGCCTTATGCCCAGTGAACCCAATATACAAGGATATGGTTATCTGTAGCACACGCTCACACATGTTAAACTGGATGAACCTGTTCCTTTTTTTAACCTTACTATATAACTAAAACTCCTTTCACACTGGAGTGGTGCGCTTGCAGGACGTTCTGAAAACTCCTGCAAACAGCATCTTTGGGGCGGTTTGGGAACGCTGTATTTAGAGCTCACAAAAGGCCCTGCCCATTGGAATGAATGAACAGTGATTCTGAAGCGTAAGTAAAATTAACAATGCAAGCAGGGTTAAAATGGCAAAAGAGCGTGCATACAATACAGAAGAATGTTAAAGCTGAACTCCAGGAAAATATGATTTTTGAAAGTTAGATTGGGCCTACGTGGTTAAAAGTTCTATTTAACAACTTAAGCCCTGGACCATTTTTTTGTTATATGACCGGGCCACTTTTATGCGATTCGGCACTGCGTCGCTTTAACTGACAATTGCGCGGTCGTGCGACGTGGCTCCCAAACAAAATTGACGTCCTTTTTTTCCCCACAAATAGAGCTTATTTTTGGTGGTATTTGATCACCTCTGCGTTTTTTGCGCTATAAACAAAAACAGAGCAACAATTTAGAATTTTTTTTTATATTTTGTACTTTTTGCTATAATAAATATCCCCAAAAAAGATATAAATTTTTTTTCCCTCAGTTTAGGCCGATATGTATTCTTCTACATATTTTTGGTAAGAAATCAAAATAAGCGTGTATTGATTGGTTTGCGCAAATGTTATAGCGTCTACAAAATAGGGGATAATTTTATAGCATTTTTATTAATATTTTTTTTTTTACTAGTAATGGCGGCGATCAGCGATTTTTATCGTGACTGCAACATTATGGCGGACACATTGGACACTTTTGACACATTTTTGGGACCATTGTAATTTATACAGCGATCAGTGCTATAAAAATGCGCTGGTTACTGTGAAAATGACACTGGCAGTGAAGGGGTTAACCACTTGGTGGCGCTGTAGGGGTTAAATGTTCCCTAGGGAGTGATTCTTACTGTAGGGGGCGTGGCTTTCTGTGACACGTTACTGATCGTTGTTCCCGATGACAGGGAACACGATCAGTGACAGTGGCCCAGATTCAAGAAGCAATTGCGCCCGTGTAACCATAAGTTACACAGCGCAATTGCTTACTTGCTCCGGTGTAACGAGTGCTCCTGATTCAGGAACCTCGTTACACCGACTGCAGCCTAAAATCTGCGCGGCATAAGGCTCTTATGCCTCGCAGATTTTAGGCTGCATTCTTGCGTGGGCCGCTAGGGGGCGCTCCCATTGTGATCAGATTTAGCAGATTTTTGCAAATTGCATACTACCACTGATTCACAAGCTTGCGCGGGCCCCGCGCAAGCCAGGTACGGAGTTTCCGTACGGCAACTTTAGCGCAAGGTTGCCCCTTCTAATAGTAGGGGCAGCCAATGCTAAAGTATAGCCGGCCTTCCCGCGCCGTGAAATTTGAATTTCACGGCGTTTGCGTAAGTGATTCGTGAATGGTGCTGGACGCCATTCACGTTCACTTTGAAGCAAATGACGTCCTTGCGACGTCATTTGCCGCAATGCACGTCGGGAAAGTTTCCCGACGGAGCATGCGCTGTACGCTCGGCGCGGGAGCGCGCCTAATTTAAATGATTCCCGCCCCCGGCGGGATCATTTAACTTGCGCGCTCTTACGCCGGGCAAATTTGCCGGCGCGCCCTCGCAATTCACGGAGCTACTGCTCCGTGAATCAAGGGTAGCGCAAATTATTTGCGGGGGCGCAGGGCAAAATCGTTGCCCTGCTCCCCCGCAAATAAAGCGCAAATCTACTTGAATCTGGGCCAGTGTCACTAGGCAGAACAGGGAGATGTTGTGTTTACACTTACATTTCCCCGTTCTATCTCTTCGTGAGACGATCGCGGGGATGCCCGCAGCAATCGAGTCCGCTGGACCCGCGACTTATATATACGTCCTTCTGCCTGTCCGTGCCATTCTGCAGACGTATATCTGCGTGCGCCGGGCGGTAAGTGGTTAACATCTAGAGGGCTGCTCATTTCATAATGGAGATCTAGGGCAAAGCACAGCTAACCCACACCAAAACTGCGGGTACACTTTGCTGCACTTGTGATATGGTAAAACTGTACAGCACCAGTGTGAAAGTGCCCTGGCTGCTCTATCCTCCTGTCAGTACATGTGCATGCAGCAGAGCTTGATTGGTTCTTAGTACTGCCTTCCCTTTCCTAGTTTAAAGCAGGCCATACATGGGTCAAATTCCAAACCAAATTTTCTTTAGAAAATCCATAATTTTGTGCGTTTCGTATTCCGATGGTGCCACCATTGATTTCGAAATTTGACTGACCAAGACTTAAATTTCACCCCCTGTTGCTACAGAAAATGAAATTTGTCTTTTTATTCTTTCCAGGTCACAGCTCATGCTCATTTATTTTTCAATTATATTTCTCGCACGATTCTCCCATCATTGATTAGAAATTTGTTCCTTTTAAAAAAAAAAATCCGATATGCCTGATCACTCAAATTTGATGGCCCCACAAAAATTGGCTGTTGCTGTGGCCCACCGATGGTGCGAAATTTGAACAAAATTTCTTAATTACGATTTTCTAATGAAAATTTGTTTAAAATTCGACCCATGTATAGCCTTCATTCGTTTTGATGTACAAGAAATGACAACAGCCTGATATCAAGGAAGATTCTGGTACTTTTGCTAGTATGTGTAAATGACATACCGTAATTTCCGGTGTATAAGACGACTTTTTGGATGCAAAAAAATGCATCCAAAGTCGGGGGTCGTCTTATACGCCGGTGACAGTCTCCGTCTGCTGCGAGCGTCCATGATTTAAAAGCCGCGCCTTCTTCTCAGACTGTCCTGCAATAGGCGGAACACAAATTTTCCCAGCAGCGCCTCTGTTCAGTGTTCCTCCTATCACGGATGCCTTCTCATCCTCGGACGAGAGGACGTCCGTGATAGGTGGAACACTGAACAGAGGCTCTGCTGGGAAAATTTGTGTTCCGCCTATCACAGGACAGTCTGAGAAGAAGGCGCGGCTTTTAAATCATGGACGCTCGCAGCAGACGGAGACTGTCACCGGCCTGGAAGTCAGAATCTGCAAAACGTGAATGATGGCACTGTTGGCACAGTGGGGGAAAGTGATGGGACAGTGGGGGGAAAATGATGGCACAGTGGGGGGAAAGTGATGGCACAGTGGGGCAGGTGATGGCACAGTGGGGGCAAGTGATGGCAAGTGATGGCACAGTGGGGGCAAGTGATGGCACAGTAGGGGCAAGTGATGGCACATCGGGGGCAAGTGATGGCACAGTGGGGGCAAGTGATGGCACAGTGGGGGCATGTAATGTAACGGCACAGTGAGGCATGTAATGTAATGTAATGGCACAGTGAGGAATGTAATGTAATGGTACAGTGAGATTTGAAAAAAGCCTGTTTCTGTCAGCAGGTCTGGCTCCCCCTCAGCTTCCAGAAAGACTAGTAGGAAGGGGGTAGTCTTATATGGCGAGTATATCCCAAAACCAACATTTTTCCTGGAAAATTAGGGGATCGTCTTATACGCCCAGTCGTCTTATACGCCGGCAAATACGGTAATCATAAAGGAATACGCAACCTTTTAAAATTGGGTTTTATACCCGCCTGGTCTTCAGTCTCAGTTATAAATTGAAATGTGGCTTTGCCTTAGGATGCATAAAATATCAGCAGAGTTTTGCTATTGTAACGCACGATCAGAAATTCCGACAACAAATGTACGATGTTAGCTTTTGGTCGGATATTCCGACCGTGTGTAGGCTCCATCGGACATTTGCTGTCCGAATTTCCGACAACAAATGTTTGAGAGCTGGTTCTCAATTTTTCCGACAACAAAAGTTCTACGCAAAGTTCTACGCATGCTCAGAATCAATTTGACGCATGCTCGAAATCATTGAACTTAATTTTTCACGGCTCGTCGTAGTGTTGTACGTGACCACGTTCTCGACGTTCGAAAATTCTGACAACATTTGTGTGACCGTGTGTATGCAACACAAGTTTGAGACAACATTCCGTCGGAAAAAAATCCACGGTTTTGTTGTCGGAATGTCCGATCGTCTGTACGCGGCAAAAGAGTTGAAATTAATCAATTGTATTTAGTTGCCATTTTTCAATAGTGGATTTTATTGCTATCCGTCCATGCAGTGTGTAGAGGTTGGTGTATTTAACAGCGAATGCCTCACTTATCTTGAATATTACTCATTGACTTATTGTTGAAAAAAGCAATTCTCTAGATGAGAAATCCAGTGAAGTGGTGCATTTGAGAATTCATTATATTGCCTGCATTTGGTGATAAATAATGCTAACCGTAGACAGCAATGAACTGTGTCATTATAAACTATAAGCAATATGTCAGTTTCAAAACATTATAATTACATTGCTTTGTCTGCTCCTATCACTTAGCTTACTGGAAGATGGAACTGAATGCCAAAATCTAATCTTGTCTGAATTCTATAGATTAATACTTACCTATTCTCCCTCCTCTGTAGTTACTGTTGGCTGATCTTCAGCACTCTATTGCCTCGTACACACGACCGTTTTCCTCTGCAAAAACCATCAAGAAAACTGCTGGCAGAGCTTTTTTGCAGAGAAAAACGGTCGTGTGTATGTTTTTCGTCGAGAAAACTGTCATGGATCTTGACGAGAAAAAAAAGAGAACATGCTCTCTTTTTTCTCGTCGGGAGTCTCAATTTCCTCATCGTGTTCCTCATCGGGCTGGTTTACGTTGAGAAACATGTTCGTGTGAATACTTAAAAACCAGCGCATGCTCAGAATAAAGTATGAGATGGGAGCGCACCTTCGGTAAAAGTAGCGTTCGTAATGGAGATAGCACATTCGTTGCGCTGTAACAGACTGAAAAGCGTGAATCGTCTCTCACCAAACTTTTACTTAACACGCGGTAACACGAGATTAGCAAAAGCAGCCCCAAGGGTGGCGCCAGTGGAATCGAACTTCCCTTTTATAGTCCCGTCGTACGTGTTGTACGTCACCGCATTTGAGAACGACAAGATTTTGTCTCGACAGTGTGTATGCAAGGAAAGCTTGACAAGAATCTCGTTGAGGAAAACAACGTTTCTTTTACGAGGCATTTAGCCCCATACACACTATCATTTTTCCTGCAGGTTTTTCTCTTCAGGTTTACCAAAACCATGTAGTGCAAGGGCCTGCCTGATTGCATACGAATTGAAACTTAAGGTTTGACCTTATATTAGATGGTTTTGGTAAACCTGAAGAGAAGAACCTGCAGGAAAACTGATCGGGCCAGATTCACGTATCTGTCCGTATCTTTGTGCGGGCGTAGCGTATCCTATTTACACTACGCCTCCGCAACTTGGACAGGCAAGTGCAGTATTCACAAAGCTCTTGCTCCGTAAGTTGCGGCGGCGTAGCGTAAATTGGCCGGCATAAGCCCGCCTAATTCAAAATAGGCTGGTAGGGGGCGTGTTGTATGTAAATGAATCGTGACCCCACGTAAATGACGCGCCTAACAAACGGCGCTTGCCGACGTCCATACTTTGCATTGACTGTGCCTTATATAGCAGGGGTAACTTTACGCCGGACGTAAGCCTAACGTAAACGGCGTAGCGGGCGCAAGTATGTTTGTGAATCGGCGTATATACCTAATTTACATATTCAACGCGTAAATCTACGGAAGCGCCCCTTGCGGCCAGCGTAAATATACACCCAAGATACGACGGCGTAGGAGACTTACGCCGCTTATATCTTGGCCAAATCTATGCGTAACTGATCCTAAGAATCAGGCGCATAGATACGACGGCTCACATTCGGACTTACGACGGCGTACGTGGAGATACGCCGGCGTAAGTCCACTGCGAATCTGGCCCATAGTGTGTATGGGGCTTTTCCCGTGTTTCCCTATGATAGGGGTTCACACTTAAATAGCTTCATTCAATGGTAATAGTGTAATGTTACTGCAAACCTAAGTCTATCAAACCTATATTTTAAACAAGAAATGTCTTCAGCACACCAGGAGCTCCAGAATGGGTCCAAAGCTTTATTCAGTCATTGCATTATAGTTACAGAAATCTATCAGCGCACCTTCATCAGACATGTGACCTAAAACCTAATTCAGGTACCTAACATCAATTTTTAAATATTACCTGCACTTACCTTTTCTTAAAGCGAAATCCAACTCATTATATCATAGCTCCCAACTGTCCCTGATTTGGAGCAATGTCCCTCTGTCCCTCATTCCTGTCCCTTATTCCTCCTCATGTGCCCCTCATTTTGCTTTGATCTATATAGATGTATATAAAAAGCACTTTCTATCTATCAACAAGTATTTTCCAGCCCTAAACCTTTCATCTGATTTCTAAATTGCTGCATTTGTAAATTCCAGAAGCCAAAATAAAGGAATAGTAGTGGTAAAAAAGCACTTGTGGGTTTAACCAATCTTGTTTTTTTTGTACAATTCTCCTTTTAGGGGGTGTGGCAAGGGGTGTGTCCTATGCCTACATACTTTTGCTGATAGGTGTCCCTCATTCCCATCTCAAAAAGTTGGGAGGTAGGATTATAGCAACCTTTTCTTTTTTTTTTTTTTACCCCTCCCTTTTACAAAAATGGGATGACGTTTCACTTTTACAGTATCTCACAAAAGTGTGTACACCCCCTTTTGTAAATATTTTATTATATCTGTAAGATTAGGGTGATCAGACTCAAGCGGTAGGTGCGTTTTCAATGAGTGCAGCAGTCCAAAACTGAACTTTTAAGAGCATGGTAGCCCACTTTTGAACTGTGTCAGACGTTTAGACCTGCATGGTCCATCTGTGATTGGAAGTGTGTGCAGTGGTCCCTGGCATTTCTGTTCCTTGATTTTTTATTGATGGGCATATACATATATTGGTTTGTGAGTATAAAATGAACCCTTTAATTGTTAATAAATCTGATAGAAAGGTAATGCGGTAGACTGATGTGCCCTCTGTGTTTGTTTACTTCCTGCACTCCCCTACTGTAAGGCCTCGTACACACGACCGGGTTTCTCTGCAAAAACCAGCAAGAAAACTGATTCTTGCCGAGATTCCAGTTCATGTGTACGAGGCATTCAGGTTTCTCGTCTGGAAATCTGGGCAGAATCTCGACGAGAAAAAAAGAGAGCCTGTTTCCCGACGAGAAACCCGAAAGTGTGTATACTTACCTGTCGCCGTGGATACCCGTGCATGCTCAAAATGACTTCGATGCATACACTGTAGCTTCCACGGCATAGGTAGGTTGAAGCAAGATGGCAGCAACGGCATCGAATGTGACAAGCGCATGCTCGTCATAAGCAATTACGTCACCGCGTTCTTTCCTTTCAAGAGAACCACTTGAAATTAAAGTCAGTACAGTCCAGCGGCAGGAGTTTCTTGCCAAAAATCTCGTCAGGGAAAACAACGGGTTTTTCCTGATGAGATCCTCGGACGTGTGTACGAGGCTTAGATGTATCTCCGATCATTCCAACTCAAAGTTGCACAGGGAAATGGGGACACAAATGATTGTCTGAGCTTTTAGTGCTTGGGAGTGGGTTGTTTGTCTCAGGATGTCAATAGTTGGGTGTGGGTAGGGGGATGTCAGTAGTTGGGGGGGTTTCAGTCACGGGTGTCAGTAGTTGAGGGTGAGTGTTCGATGTGTCAGTCTTGGATGTCAGTAGTTGTAGGAGGGTAGGGGGTGTCAGTCTTGGATGTCAGTAGTTAGAGGTGAAAGAGGGGTGTCAGTCTAGGGAGTCAGTAGTTGGGCGTGAACTCTGTGTCACCTACTACTGACCCCTGAACTCTGTGTCACCTACTACTGACCCCTGAACTCTGTGTCACTTGCTATTGGCCCCTGAACTGTACAACACTTACTATAGACCTCTGAACTCTGTACTCTGCATTACTTATTTTTTTCTTCATGGAGGCCATGGGAATTCACACCAGGACCGGCTAAGTAGATCACACCAAGTTCTATAGGTTTCCTTTATCACATGAATCCGAATTGCACTACTTTACAACCTGGATCAGCCATTTTGAAGTGATTTTATTCTTTCAAGCTTTGGGCTGCCTTTGAGGGCTTCCCTATCAGCTGCGTTGCACTGGTGTGCTGCCCCAATTCACTGGGTTGACCTGGATCCAACCAATTTGACTGAGCATTTTGTGCTTCTGATTATTTGAGTGATCTCCTGAAGAAGCCAGTGATTAGTGAAACGTGTAAAGATCATGACCAGCACTTTTTGTTATCTGGCCTAATACATTTATGGAAAATTGTTGTTACCATTACTTTTGTTAATGCACATTTAAACTCTACATGGGCTAGATTCTTACAGGTCAATTGTACTCTAATTCCATTGGGGAATACAGGTTATATGTATAACTAGTGTTTGTGGTTTTTATACCAGTTTTATGGAATTTGTATTGTGAATAAACTTTGTATTTATTATAATTTCCTTAAAGCGGGGGTTCACCCTATCGACGGGAAAAAAACATTTTTTTTTTCTTTTACCTTTAAATCAGGCATTGTAGCGCGAGCTACAGTATGCCTGTCCCGAATTTTTTCCCCCCATACTCACCTTGTAGTCGTCCATCGAAGATACCGGGGAATGGGCGTGCCTCTGGAGACGGAGGATGATTGACGGCCGGCTCTGGCGCGTCACGCTTCTCCGGAAATAGCTGAAATAGGCTTGGTCTTCACGACGCGTGCGCATAGCCTGTGCGCACGCGCCGTGAAGAGCCGAGACCTACTCCGGCTGTCTTCGGGGAGAGTGACGTGCCAGGGCCGGCCGTCAATCATCCTCCCTCTCCATAGGCACGCCCATTCCCCGCGGGAGCCGAAATCTACGATGGACGACTACGAGGTGAGTACGGGGTTAAAAAAATCGGGACAGGCATACTGTAGCTCGCGCTACAATGCCTGTCTCGATGGTAACATCAAGTACGAGAGGGTGAACTACCGCTTTAAGTACTCACTTCCTTTACCTGGGATAATGAGTGGCAACCTTTAACGTCCTTTTTTTTCTGTTGTGTTGTTTCGTGTCTGTTTCACTTACTTTTGACCCCTGAACTCTGCATGACATAATCCTGACCTCTAAACTTTGCCTCACTTACCCCTGACCCCGAAACTCTAACTTACTATTGACCTCTGAACTCTGCATCACTTACTACTGAACCCCTGCACTCTGTGTCCCTTTAAACCACAGTCAATATTGAGTGCAATAAAAACCACACCCAATTTTTGGCATGGTATAGTAGGAAGGCCCAAGTTATGGCCTTGCACAGCGGCCCACTGCTTTCAGAAAACACCCCTGGTAGAAACCTAAGACCCATAGTTATAAGGTGGGACACTTGAGTTAATTTATCCAAACTTGTATTGCATAGATGCAGACTGTTTTGGATTTGCTGGGACAGTCCCTTATCTAGGTGCTCTGTCCCTATCATGATGTGTCCCGGTGTCCTACCGAGAAAGGTCCCCTGGCGGATAATGCCGGCTCTGTACTGCGCAGCGCTTGCGCAGTACGGAGCACAACAGAGCCGCCGAAAAATCGCCGAAGATGAACAGCTGTGAATCAGCTGTCCATGGCGCCTGCGCAATGAGCACTACATTGTGGTTCACGCTGCCACTTGCTCCCGATGCTCGTGAAACTCTGCAGAGGGCGGGTGTATTACTATTAGATTGTGTAAGGGGCGGGTGCCATCTCTGTCCATCAATTTAAAATACGACCTCTTCTGTAGCCATCCGCCCCTTACATGATATAACAGTAATACACCTGCCCCTTGCAAAGTTGCATGAGCATCGAGAGCGTGCGGCAGCGTGTGGCACTATGTCATGCTCATTGCGCAGGCACCATGTACAGCTCATTCACAGCTCTTCATCTTTGCCGATTTTCGGTGGCTTTGTTGTGCTCCGTACAAGCGCTGCGCCGGTGCAGTACAGGGCGGGCATTATCCGCCGGGGGGACCTTTCTCAGCAGAACACCGGGCTGCATCTTGAAATCACAGCATCACCCAGTAACTTAAAGGGTATTAACTGGGGATGAGGATAGAAGAGTTTATGCTTGGTTGACACATACCCATAACATAGTCTTTTTACTTCATGATTTCTTATATCTGCGTATTTTCAGTATATGCAAAGTTTGCTTGACAGGCATCTTTTTATGCCATCAAATGGCAATACACAAGGGACTAGATTCAGGTAGGGGCGCGCATTGTTACGGCGGCGCAGAGTATCGTATTTACGCTACACCGCCGTAAGTTAGAGAGGCAAGTGCTGTATTCACAAAGCACTTGCCTTCTAAGTTACGGCGGCGTAGCGTAAATGGGGCCGGCGTAAGCGCGCAAAATTCAAATGAGGATGAGTGGGCGTGTTTTATGTTAATTCTTGGTGACCCAACGTGATTGACGTTTTTCCCGAACGGCGCATGCGCCGTCCGTGCTATTTCCCAGTGTGCATTGCTTCAAAGTACGCCGCAAGGACGTCATTGGTTTCGACGTGAACGTAAATAACGTCCAGCCCCATTCACGGACGAGTTACGCAAACGACGTAAATTTTTCAAATTTCGACACGGAAACTACAGCCATACTTAACATTGCGTGCGCCTCCTAATAGCAGGAGTAACCTTACGCCGAAAAAGCCTAACGTAAACGACGTAAAAAAATAATTTGCATATTCTACGCCGAAAACAACGGAAGCGCCTCCTAGCGGCCAGCATAAATATGCACCCTAAGATACGACGGTGTAAGAGGCTTACGCCAGTCGGATCTTAGGCTAATGTCGGAGTATCTTGCTTTCTGAATACAGAAAAATGATACGCCGGCGCAGCTTTGAATTTACGCGGCGTATCTATAGATACGCCGGCGTAATTCAATGCTGAATCTGGCCCAAGGTGTGCAGGTCTGAAACCCCCCAGGAAACAATTAACAAATCATACAGCTGACTTGGACATAACACAATGAAAGTTTGCCAGAAGGCCTGAAATGATAAAACGGTAGCAGATATCCTCTATGCCTTTTAGCAGTTGAGTTTTCTGTTAAACTACAGGCAAGCTGCTAAAATATTAAACCAGCATTTATTTTATTTATATCTCTTGCTAACATTTCTGAGTGCTGCAAACAACCCCACCCTGTACGGGCCTTGCGTGCACAATTTACACGTTGTATCTTTCCAATTCACAGACATGGCAGCTCCTGCTATAAAATGAAATGAAATCGCAGAAACCAACTGATCTGTTTAAAATGTGCAGCGCTTATCAAAGGTCAATCAAATAAATCAGCTGTTATGGTTGAACACAGTCAGCAGTAGAAATTGAATTCATTTTTGACCTTGTGAAAAATAAATCAGTATTTTTCCTACTGCAGCAGTAATATAAACATTGTTACAAAGGCAATGGCAGAAGATGATATAAACTGAGATATTATTAAAGGTACACTCCAGCCACAACACAGTGGGGTTGATTTACTAAAACTGGAGAGTGCAAAATCTGGTGGAGCTCTGCATGGTAGCCAATAAGCTTCTAACGTCAGATTGTTATAATAAGCTTTGACAAAAAAAAAAAATGGAAGCTGATTTATTTTGATTTTTATGCTGAGCTGAGTTAGAAGAGATGGCTGCACTTGCAGCATAAAAAATCGGTATCTTTATTGGGAATCCATTAAACGCCAAGGGGTTGATCGCAACATCCAAACTTCATGGAACCAGGAATTGGATCCATTAAAGCGGATGTAAAGCCACTCTCATCCTTTCTAAACTACTGCCATAGTGCTGATCTATAAAAATATACATGCCTCCTGCATGTATCCTTACCTGTCAAATGTCTCCCCCCTGTCTGTTATAAGAACTGAAGAACTGAAAAACTGCAGATTCTGTGGGTGGATCTGTTGTCTGGAGCTCAGTGGGTGGAGTCGTGATGCCAGTAGACTCCCCGCCCACTCCCCTTACACTAAATTCTACTATGATCACTAACATCCAGTCAAAATCCAGAAAAGTAACCACATGACTTCAGAAAAGGAGTGGGGGTGGGAATTAAAAAATAATGCCTGTCTCAGGCTAGTGCATGAGATATGTAAATAACCTGTCATTCACAGCAAGGGGGAAGAACGGACAAAAGTTTTCTCCTGTTTGTCCGTTTATCTCACTGAAAAAAGAAAAGAGGATTGCTCAGAGCTGGATTAACTCTTTGTGGCAAGACTGGGCACAGATGATAGGAAATCTTATACTCTACATTGTGACAGCAAAAAAATAAATAAAACATTTTGGTTTACATCAACTTTAAGCTTATGGATGTGGCACATGTACAAGGCATTCAAACAAAAGAAAGAAAACCCAGGCGAAAGGTTCCATGGGGATAACATTTTAAAACATAGAAGGGCGACAGCAAAAAAAGATTGAGTCTGCCCATTTTATTTATTTTTTCCTATAGCGGAGTTCCACCCTAAAGTGGAACCTCCGCTTTAAGGCCTCCTCCCCAGCTCCTGTTTGTGAAACTGAGCTTTTGGGGAGGAGGGGGGAGAGTGAGTCCCCAATTTTCACAGGTACCTGCTCCCACTTCCAATCCGGTCGCCTTAGGCAATCGGAAGTGGACGTTCTCCCTCCCAAAGTCTTCTGGGACACATGATAGGTCCTAGAAGACTTTGGGACCAGTCACAGAGCACAGCGCCACTCTCGCCTGCGCAGTGGCCACCCGGCTGTGAAGCCACAAGCCGTCACAGCCAGGTGCCCATAGTAGAGATGCCGGCACCGCCGAGGGAGGACGCCGGGAGAACACAGCACGGGTGAGTGCAATGCTGGATTGTGGGACAGCTGAGGGGCTTTTTTTTTAAAAAGTCAGCAGCTACTGTTTTTGTAAACAAAAGTATGACTTGTCGGCAGCAAGGTGGCCTGACCGGGCACGCTAGGCAAAAAGCAAGGGGATAGTTAGCCTTTCAAAAAATATGGAACACCATCGTCATCCAACGTCATCCTTGTGCAGGGGCCATGCTAATCTTCTCCGTATCGTTCCAATCTTAGCATATCTATAGTATATGTCCTGCCGAAGCGAGGACGTTACGTGTATTTTATAAATGCAAGCAGTGTACTTGAGTACAGCCTCCTGCAGTCAAATGTACAGTCTGCACAGCAGAGCTCAGAGAGAAGGAGTGTGAAGTACCACAAGGAGCTGTGTGCTGCAGTACAAGGAGCATGCTGATACATGGAGAACACAGAGTGACAGAGAGGAGTTCCCCTTTCCCTGTCGGAGGTCTGGAGGAGACCTGTAAATGAAAGTGAGCTGGCAGCAAGGTGAATAATTCTAGCTGCTTACAGATACGAATGACCACCGAGTTAAAAGTGGTCAGACAAGGCACGAGGAAATAGGTCTCCCTGAGTGGCTCACTCTGTTCACACTGCTCCAGTACCACTCTAAAACAGAAACAATGGAGGTGTTTCCATAGTGCAGTACAATAAATCATTTAATGGGCAAAGATAAAAGATTGCACTTTCAAGAATCCAATGTCAAACCATCATAAAGTCAATCAAGACATGTAGAAAGTTTGCGATGTTCCTACAGGCTATCCTCCGGGCATAAATGTGCATCGACCAATTGGAGATGGATCACGTGACGATGTCACAGTTGCAGGCCCCAGCCTACACGTTTCGTCACAAATAACGTTGTCTGGGGATAGGCCGGAATCTGCCTCTCTTGTTTCTATTTTTGAGTGTTACTGGAGCAGTGTGATGTGAACAGAGTGAGCCACATTCTGATTTTCACACTACTGACCTCTAAACTCTGTATTACTTACCACTGACCCGTACATCCTGCATTTTCTCCTGACCTCTGAACGTTGCATCATTCCTGACCCTTGCAATCTGCACGACTTACTACAAACCCCTACACTCTGTTACTTACTTCTAACCCCTGCATTCTGCATTATATATTACTGACCTCTGCACTCTACTTTGCATACTACTGACCTCTGTGTTACTGACTCCTGACCTCTGTACTACTATTACTACCACTACTGAGCGTTAAACTTTGTGGGGTTGATTTACTAAAGACAAATAGACTGTGCACTTTGCAAGGGCAGTTGCACGCATGTTCCCCAGAGTTTAGTGAATATGGAGAAGCTTCACCTACAAGGGAAAAAAAACAACAACATTTTTGCTTGTACATGATTGAATGATGAAAATCAGCCGAGCTTCACCTCATTTACTAATCTCTGGGCAAAATGAGTGCAACTGCACTTGCAAAGTGAAATGCCTGTCTGCATTTAATAAATAGACCCCTATGTTACTTACTACTGACCCCAACTCTTAACACCTTATTACTTTTCAAGGAGCTTTGCTAGGTTATTCCCCTAAGAAAAAGCATGCTGCACCCTGGCAATCTTTGATCTCTTCCGTGTTGCTCAGGTAGATCTCCACCTCTCCAGGGTTGCCTACTCCTGGCTTACACAATGCTTATCTACCTCTGACGTGACTATGCATACATAGCGAGGAAACTCTGCCAACTTCTTCCCCGTGAATTGTTAGTTGATTCACACACACTATTTCTTATTATGAAATGTTTATACAATGGTGGATGCACTGAATGGAAACACACACACTCCTGCTATGTGATAGAACTCAGCAGAGTCACATACATACTGAGAGTGAATTTCTCTTCATGGTCTCTGAGCACAAGGTATTATCTTCCGTTCAGTGCTGAATACATTCCTGACATGCACAGATAACCGTGTCAGATACAACTTGCATCCCTTGGTACTGGAAAATAGCATTACCAGAAGCAACGTACTGAAAAATGTACAACCTTGCGCAGTTATTGGAGGTCACAGCTCAGTGACCCTAGAGTGTGGATCATTTTATTCAGTGTATTAAAGATTTTTAAGTTTTTTTTTTTTTTTTTTTATTTCCATTGGACTTTGTAATTTATTTAATGGGTGCCTTTCATGACTAAATGTAAGACTTGAATGGAGCCAATCATCAGCATCCCTGCTGAAGCTGGTGTTTGCATAATGGAGCGCATAGTTTGACAGCTCCCTGGGTACCCTGAAAGGAAAGATGTGCCTGCTCTTAAAGTGTTACTAAACCCAGGACCCCACATCAGGGGTGAACTGACAACTCATGGGGCCCCTGGCCAGTAGGAGATTATGGGGCCCCCAAGGCAATAGGAGATTATGGGGCCCCAAGGCAATAGCAGATTATGGGGCCCCCGGGCAATAGGAGATTATGGGGCCCCCGGGCAATAGGAGATTATGGGGCCCCCAAGGCAATAGGAGATTATGGGGCCCCAAGGCAATAGGAGATTATGGGGCCCCCGGGCAATAGGAGATTATGGGGCCCCCGGGCAATAGGAGATTATGGGGCCCCCGGGCAATAGGAGATTATGGGGCCCCAAGGCAATAGGAGATTATGGGGCTCCCAGGCAATAGGAGATTATGGAGCCCCCAGGCAATAGGTGATTATGGGGCCACACAGTATACACACACATACAGTATACATACACAGTATAGACACACAATATACATAAACAACATACACACACAGTATACACAGATTTTTACATACTGTCCCTGGTTTTACTGAGGCTGACAACCCTAATGGGGCCCCCTAATGGCATGGGGCCCCCGGGCAGTGCCCGAATGGTCAGTCCGCCCCTGCCCCACATTTACTGTATCGGGTCTCCCACAGTACACAGAACATGGAAATGCAATTATTTTAGTAAATATAAACTGCTAAATACCTTTTCTTATTAGCAGTATATAGCAGTCTTTTGATCTTGTAGGAGTAGTTTTCATGCTGAATTGAGCTGTCCTATCAGGATCCAGGACCCCTGACCCTCTGTCTGGACAGTGCGGATTCGCCCTGTGCTGATCACATGCACTCTCCCAAGAAAAAGAAAAAACATCTTTCTAGCAATACACACCAAACTGAGCATGTGTAAAGAGACTCAAAAGCCTCTGTCTTATCTGACATGTTCTGGAGTCAGTGGAAGAAGAGAAGGATCTGTGCATACAGGATCAAGCAGCCTTTTTTACACAATGCAGAGGATTAACCCCTTAAGTGAAAATCTGCAACTACTGTGTGTGTGTGTGTGGGAGGGGGGTTAACCAATGAGCTGGCTGCTGAAGTTGATTGCATGTGCATACTAATGAGTGAAGCAGCAGTGGTTCTGTATGTGCTGTGTTTTTATGTCTATGACACTGTGCAGTATTCTGTATCCGCTTAAGGACCGCCCCACGTACATATACTGTGGCAGGGCAGCCCTTAATCGGGAAATCACTTACCTGTATGTGATCTCTTCTTCTGGGTCTGGGGCGTATGCACACTCCACCGGCGACCTGCTCCCACTGTGATTGGACACAGTGGGAGCCAATCAGTGGGTCAGGCGAACCTGATGTCAGCTGGGAACGGCAGATCATTCCCAAGGCAAAAAGAATAGCGGTCTGCCTATGTAAACAAGGCAGATTGCCATTCTGTGACATGAGAAGACAGAGATCTGTGTTTCTGATAAGCAGGAAAACAGATCTCTGTCTTCTTACAGTACAAGCATCCTCCACACCGATAGAAAGCACTCCCTAAGGACACATTTAACCCTTTGATTGTGCCGATGTTAATGCCTTCCCTGTCACTGTCCTTAGTAAAGTGCGTATTTTTAGCACTGATTAGTGTCACTGGTCCCCAAAAAAGTGTCACTTAGTTTCCGATTTGTCTTGCTATAAGTCGTCGTCTTTACTAGTAAAATAAAAATCTCAAAAAATTCCATAAAAATATCCCCTAGTTTGTAGATGCTATAACTTTTAGACAAACAATCAATATACGCTTATTGGGATTTTTTTTAACCAAAAGTATGTAGCAGAATGCATATTGGCCTAAATTGATGAAGAAATTTGATTATTTTTTTTATTTTATTTATTGCGTATGTTTTATAGCAGAAAGTAAATAATATTGTTTTCTTTTTTTTTTTTTAATGCTCTGTCTTTTTTTGTTTATAGCGACATTGTCACTGATACAGTGTATCTAAAATTATAAACAAATGTAATGATTCTCTTGGCTAAGTTCATCTTTTGCACCATGTTACACCTGTATTTAAGGTGTAACATGGTGCAAATTTCTCCCCTCCCACCCTCAGATCTCCATATCCTGTTGTGACAGCGGATGGAGGTTCTTCTATCCGACTGTCACATTTAAAACTTGTAGTTCTCAATAGACTATAAGTGCGGTAATCAGCTCACTCGTAGTCCACTGAATCTTCCTCCAACTCTCCAACTGACAAGCCCATAGAGAGATACAGGCAGAGAGCTGGAGGAAATGTTTACAGAAGCCTGACATTGTACCCACAATCCAATGATTTTCAGGTGCCTTAAAAAAAAATTAATAAATGCAATTTTTTTTTCTTTCGTGCAAACACTTGTACATTTTTTTTTTTTACAAGGGTGAACTTAGTCTTTAACCACTTCAGCCCCGGAAGAATTGAGAGCACTTTTTACAATTCGGCACTGCACTGTACCCAAACAAAATTTGCGCCCTTTTTTTCCCACAACTAGAGCTTTCTTTTGATGGTGTTTGATTGCCTCTGCAATTTTTATTTTTTGCAATATACCGTATATACTCGAGGATAAGCTGAGTTTTTCAGCGAATTTTTTGGTGCTGAAAATGCCCCCCTCGGCTTATACTCAAGTCATCTTTTTGCGCCTGATCTCCCAGTACTGGCCAGCCGTAGGTTCTCTGGACCCCGAACATGTAGCCCCACTCTTCCTCTACAAGTGCGCAAAGTTTGTTGTCCGGGGGACCTACGGCCAGGGAACACTGATTTTTCAAAGCGGGGCACCCCTTCCATAGACTCCCATGTTAAACGGTAATTTCTGTGGTAATTTTGGGGACCTGGTACTAACCGGTCGTAGGTCCCCTGGACCCGAAACTTGGCACACATGTAGTCCCATTTCTCCTCTGCAAGGGTGTAAAGTTTGTTGTCTGGGGGACCTAAGGCTGGGGATCATCAATTTTTCTAAATTGGCACCCCTTCCATAGAATCCTATGTTAAACGTCATGGACACAGTGAGGCATGGACACAGTGAGGCATGGGCACAGTGAGGCATGGGCACATGGACACAGTGAGGCATGGGCACAGTGAGGCATGGGCACAGTGAGGCATGGGCACATGGACACAGTGAGGCATGGGCACAGTGAGGCATGGGCACATGGACACAGTGAGGCACAGTGAGGCATGCAGATGGACACCCTAGGCTTATACTCGAGTCAATACGTTTTCCCATTTTTTTGTGGTAAAATTAGATGCCTCGGCTTATATTCGGATCGGCTTATACTCAAGTATATAGGTAAATGGAAAAGACCGTCGTACATCTACAAACCAACCTGCCGCAGTATAACTGCAGCGGTTGGTCCGGAACTGGTTAAGAGCTCATACACATGGCCGAACAGGGCGGTACATTGCTTAGATCAGCACATTTCTGTAGCAGGTATTTCCAGGTGTTGTCAACCTGTAATGGAGAGAAAACCTGTACAAATCAATAACAAGTATTTGCACATAGAGCGATTACCTGCGGTTAGGGATGGATTTGCCTCCCTGGACACTGACAATTTGCTTCCAGGGGCACACGTTTGTCCCTAACTGCAGGTAATCACTCAACATGTGAACAGCCGAGGAAAGTGTCAGCTTGTCATTGATCTGTAGAGACTGGATTGGAGACACCTGACTGCATCGCTCTCAGAAATACGCCGATCTGGGCGCTGTAGGGCACTAAGCATGCTGAGCCTAAATGGTGCCACAGTTTACATCAAGGACCGCACAATTGTTCTCAACCACAGGTAATTCCTCCATGTGCAATTATATGTGATCAGCTGCAGACAGCAATAGACAGTGTCAGCCTGTCAATGATTTGTTCAGGCTTCCTGTCCGCACCTGATCAGACACCGCTGGGTGTACCGTCCACACAAATTTGCTGATCTGGGCAGTGTATGGCCCTAATCAGCCATATGCATGAGCCCTAATGAATTTAAAATAAAAACATGGAAGAAAACAACTTGTCCATGGCAACAAAATTAGAGTCTTCTGTGATATTATCAGTACATAGCAGAAGATGAAAGCACATACCTGATTCTATTTCTTCTTTAGCCCAGGTTCATACTGACAGCGGGATTGAAATTGTGAGAGTTCAGCTGAACTCTTTCAAGTCTTTTATGTTAAGATACACTTGAAATGAATATGCATGGTCATTTATTTTTCAATTTCTAGGCTATAGCTTAGGCAGGGTGAGTTCGGGCAAGACAACACAACATATGTTATTAGGGACATTTATTTTTGCCATATTTAGCATTATCAGAACACTTGTGAGTAAATTCATCATTGGAAGTAAATAGGAATGGATACGGGAACTGCTTAACAAAGGACACAAGGTTCTCTACAGCTCAAGTAACACAAAGGCAGCCCGTTGGCACCCAAGAAAAACAACTAAGGCGCTTCACACCTTAAATTGAGATAGATTATACTTGCATGTCCACACATACTGTTGCCAGCAGCATCATTAGAAGTCATGGGACCCTATACAATCTAAAGGGTCCCATGACCACACATTGCATATTAATCTTCTTGTTAGCTTACTGATTGAGCCTATGCACCAGCATACTTTTCAATCCATCATGTGTAAATCAGAAGTGCTGTAGGATTCGGCACTGCATCGCTTTAACAGACAATTGCGCGGTCGTGCGACGTGGCTCCCAAACAAAATTGGCGTCCCTTTTTCCCCACAAATAGAGCTTTCTTTTGGTGGTATTTGATCACCTCTGCGGTTTTTATTTTTTGCGCTATAAACAAAAATAGAGCGCCAATTTTGAAAAAAAATCAATATTTTTGCTATAATAAATATCCCCCAAAAACATATATAAATTTTTTTTTCCCCTCAGTTTAGGCTGATACGTATTCTTCTACCTATTTTTGGTAAAAAAATCGCAATAAGCGTTTATCGATTGGTTTGCGCAAAATTTATAGCGTTTACAAAATAGGGGATAGTTTTATTTTTTTAATTTTTTTACTACTAATGTCGGCGATCAGCGATTTTTTTCGTGACTGCGACATTATGGCGGACACTTCGGACAATTTTAACACATTTTTGGGACCATTGTCATTTTCACAGCAAAAAATGCATTTACATTGCATTGTTTATTGTAAAAATGACAGTTGCAGTTTGGGAGTTAACCACAGGGGGCGCTGTAGGAGTTAGGGTTCACCTAGTGTGTGTTTACAACTGTAGGGGGGTGTGGCTGTAGGACTGACGTCATCGATCGAGTCTCCCTATAAAAGGGATCACACGATCGATGCAGCCGCCACAGTGAAGAACGGGGAAGCCGTGTTTACACACGACTCTCCCCGTTCTTCAGCTCCGGGGAGCGATCGCGACGGAGCGGCTATTAACGAATAGCCGCGCCGTCGTCCGGAATCGCTCCCCGCGGGTTAGCGCCCGCCGCATGTACCGGGGGGGTCCCGATCGGACCCCCCACCCGCGTCTAGGCAGGGACGTACAGGTACGCCCATGTGCCTGTACGTGCCATTCTGCCGACGTATATCTACATGCGGCGGTCGGGAAGTGGTTAAAGGAGTTGTAAAGGAAAACATTTTTTGCCTAAAATTAATGTCTGCAAGGTAGACAGACAGAATAGTGTAATGATTCTGTTAAAAAAAACAAGTAAATACCTATTAAATTCCTTCATCTATATCACTTCCGGCACTCTAGTTTCTGTTCCCTCATTCACTTCCTGGTTTGCGGCGCTCGTTCATGTAAAAACTACATTTCCCAGTATGCATTGCGACACACCCAGTAATTCACACCTCCTTGAAGTCTCTAACACGTAGAGAGCGTCCTGCCGCACAGATGTAGTTCCCAGGAGGGGGCGAGCACGTCACTGACCACCGCAGTAAAGACTTTTTTCCTTTACAACCCCTTTAAAGCGGGGGTTCACCCCAAAAGATTTTTTTTAACATTACATTTAGCATACTAAGCATACTAAGGACATTTAATTTCGGCAGGTTTTTTTCCGTACATACCTTTATATTTTGATTTTGTCCAGGGCTTCCGGGTTCTGATGACTGCGGGACTGGGCGTTCCTATCCTTCGGTTCGATGATTGACGGCTTGTGAAACAGGTCCTCTGTCGCACAACCTGCGTCACCAGATTTCCGGAAATAGCCGAGCTGCGAGTCGACACTATACGGCGCCTGCGCCCGCCGTGTAGAGCTGACTGCGCAGGCGCCGTATAGTGCTGACTCGCAGCTCGGCTATCTCAGCAAATCTGGTGACGCGCATTGTGCGACAGGGGACCTGTTTCACAAGCCGTCAATCATCGAACCGAAGGATAGGAACGCCCAGTCCCGCAGTCATCGGAACCCTGAGGCTGGGATTGGAACGCCCAGTCCCGGAGTCATCAGAACGCGGAAGCCCTGGACCAAATCAGAATATAAAGGTACGGAGAAAAAAAAAAAAAGACCTGCCGAAAGTAAATGCATTTTTATTACCATTCTGTATTTGCTAAGTTTACGATTAAAAATAATTTTTCCAGTTCTGTATAGGTTTTATTGCACTGTATATTATGGATTTTTATGGTGTTTGTTAAAATTTTGTACAATGCAAAAGTCAATTCAAGGGTATTACTGCACAGGGTTGCTTCATAGGTGGACCTTTGACCAGGCTTTGAACAGCCATGTTCCTACTAGGGATAAGCTTCGTATTCGAGTCGAACTCATGTTCGACTCGAACATTGTATGTTCGATCGTTCGTCGAAATACGAACAAAACGGGTCGTTCGCGCCAAATTCGAGTTACGTTTCACAGACCATAATTCACTGCGGCATCGCAGGCTAATGATTGGCCAAGCATGCACTATGACCCGCATGCTTGGCCAATCACAGCTTGCAAAAAACGGAGAGCTATAATTGGCCAAAGCCAGGGTGGCTTTGGCCAATTATGGCTCATTGGGTTTAGTACACGCCCCACACTATAAAAGGCCGCCTGCAGGTCGGCCTTGTGTAGTGTGTTGCGGTGGTTAAGAGAGGACAGAGAGAGAGAGTGTCATTTTTTGCAGGTAGATAGAGCAGGCAGGCAGGTTAGTCAGTTAATGTTACAGTGTGTAGAGGATATATATACATCCCAGGTGTTGTACATATATTTATACACTGTATAGTTTAGCTAGATCAGTTCTTCCTAATTTACTGGCAGGCAGGTGATTGTGCTAGCTGCAGTATTCTTACGTGGTTTATTGCCTGTGTCCTCTGTAGTTTGCACCTAAAGCTACTTGGTGTGTACTGGCTGTGTGCTCTGTAGTTTGCACCTAAAGATTCAGGAACAGTGATTTTAATGATGCTTAAATAAAAATAAAAAAAAAATCCTTTAAATATTGTACTGGAACATGTATCATGGAAAAAAAGTTTTAAAAACGGTTGTTTTTTCAGGAGTCCTGAAAAAAAAACGACCATTTTTAAAACTTTTTTCCATTGATACATGTTCCCTGGGGCAAGACCCGGGTTCTCAAAGATGTTTTCACAGGCATACTATAGACACCCAGCAGGTACAATATTTAAAGGAATTTTTCATATATATTTTTTATTTTTTTATTTAAGCATCATTAAAATCACTGCTCCTGAAAAGACAACCGTTTTTAAAACTTTTTTTCCATTGATACATGTTCCCTGGGGCAAGACCCGGGTTTTCAAAGACGTTTTACGACAATAACTTGCATATTAGGCTTTAAAATGAGCACTTTGAATTCGAACATTCGAGTCCCATAGACTTCAATGGGGTTCTAAATGTTCGCGCGAACGTTCGGTCCGTTCGAAGGTTCTGGTGCGAACCGAACAGGGGGGTGTTCGGCTCATCCCTAGTTCCTACACATTCTCAACAAGAAGTAAATGAGCTTTTTAAAAAAAAGCTTTCATTGACCTCTGTAGTTGTTGGCATTGTGGAGCAATTCATCATCAAAGTTCACAAGAGAAACAGTAAAGTGGTCAGATATGGTTCTCTGAGCAGCTGTATGTGCTCTTCTTGTGAAGAACTCCTGCTCTGTGTTTACATTAGGTTTAAGAAGGCTTGCAGGCTGTTGAGTCACTGCTAGGACAGGAGGCTGAGTTGAGCTGCTTAGAGAACGTGAAAACACTTCTGCTGTAAACTTTGAACTCTGGTTCACACTACTGCAGTCTGCGTTCTGCATGTAGGCAGCCTATTTATTTTATTTGGCTGCCCTACACACAGAAATGTGGAATAAGAGGCTTGCAATTGGGGGCAATCGACAGGGGGGAGGAGTCTGAACTACCCTCGGGAGACCCAAAGAGGATCAGGGCTGCTCTGTGCAAAACCATTTTTTTTTAAATTACAATCTTTAGAATTGCTTTCTTTTTTTTTGCTTTTGGTTTAACCACTTCCCGCCCGGCCTATGGCCGATTTACGTCCGGGAAGTGGTTATGAAATCCTGACAGGACGTTCTAGAACGTCCTGCAGGATTTCATGCCGCGCGCGCCCGTGGGGGCGCGCATCGCGGCGATCGGTGATGCGGGGTGTCAGTCTGACACCCTGCATCTCCGATCACGGTAAAGAGCCTCCGGCGGAGACTCTTTACCACGTGATCAGCCGTGTCCAACCACGGCTGATCACGATGTAAACAGGAAGAGCCGCCGATGGCTCTTCCTCACTCGCGTCTGACAGACGCGAGTAGAGGATAGCCGATCGGCGGCTCTCCTGACAGGGGGGGTTCGCGCTGATTGTTTATCAGCGCAGCCCCCCCCTCGGATCGCCACACTGGACCACCAGGGATGCCCACCCTGGAGCACCAGGGTGGGCAAAAAAAAAAAAAAAAGCCAGAAAAAAAAAAAAAGTGTAAAAAATAAATAAAAACAAAAAACATAAAGAAAAAAGATGCCAGTCAGTGCCCACAAATGGGCACTGACTGGCAACAATCAGTGCTGCCACCCCAGTGTCCATCAGCGCCACCCCAGTGTCCATCAGCGCCACCCCAGTGTCCATCAGCGCCACCCCACAGTGCCCATCCATGCCCAGTGCCCACCTAGCAGTGCCCATCTGTGCCACCCATAAGTATCCATCAGTGCCGCCCATGAGTGCCCATCTGTGCCGCCTATGAGTGCCCAGTGCCGCCCATGAGTGCCCATCAGTGCCGCCTATGTGTGCCCATCAGTGCCGCCTATGTGTGCCCATCAGTGCCGCCTATGTGTGCCCATCAGTGCCGCCTATGTGTGCCCATCAGTGCCGCCTATGTGTGCCCATCAGTGCCGCCTATGTGTGCCCATCAGTGTCGCATACCAGCGCCGCCAATCAGTGCCACCTCATCTGTGCCCGTCAGTACTACCTCATCGATGTCCATCAGTGCCATCTCATCGGTGCCCATTAGTGCCGCCATATCAGTGCCCGTAATTGAAAGAGAAAACTTATTTACAAAAAAATTAACAGAAAAAAATAAAAACTTAATTTTTTTTCCAAATTTTCAGCCTTTTTTTAGTTGTTGCGCAAAAAAAAAAAATCGCAGAGGTGATCAAATACCACCAAAAGAAAGCTCTATTTGTGGGGAAAAAAGGACGCCAATTTTGTTTGGGTACAGTGTAGCATGACCGCGCAATTGCCATTCAAAGTGCGACAGTGCTGAAAGCTGAAAATTGGCTTGGGCGGGAAGCTGCGTAAGTACCTGGTATGGAAGTGGTTAAATACTGCTTTAAGGCACATACCCAACTAGTCTGGATAATTAATTCCCACTAAACAACAAAGTGACATAATATGAACTATAAAGAAATAGTGGGGGAGTCGAAGCACAGTTAGCGGTGAGCGTTAAATGATTTCGCCAAAAATACCCAGTCCAAGCGTTTTTGCTATTAGGGAAAACCTTGCAGACTCCAAAGCAAGAAGAATGGGAGGGCACAAAGGCAGAGCCCTTTGCAGAATCCCACGGGGGTCCCTGCTAAATACTAGGGGCCAGATTCACAGTCGAGATACGACGGAGTATCTCAGATACTCCGTCGTATCTCTCAGAGTATCTATGCGACTGATTCATAGAACCAATCACAAAATATTCCAACTGCACACCTTCCAGGAAAATGGCCAATAAGTAAAAGGGTGCTGAAACGATCACCAGCTGGGAACTGGAAAGCAAATCATGTACACATATTCGCCAGCACACCAAGGATCATTTAAAAAACGTCCAAAAATTTAATGCATAATAGCGATCCAAAAAGCAACGTTTCGAGGTCACGCAGGACTTCATCTTTGGCCTGACGAAGAGGTCCTGCGTGACCTCGAAACGTTGCTTTTTGGATCGCTATTATGCATTAAATTTTTTGAAGTTTTTTAAATGATCCTTGGTGTGCTGGCGAATATGTGTACATGATTCATAGAACCAGTTACGCATAGATATCCATAAGATCCGACAGTGTAATTGTTTTACACTGTCGGATCTTAGGATGCAGTACCGCGGCCGCCGCTGGGGGGATTTTGCGTCATAAACCAGCGTCGGGTATGCAAATTAGGAGTTACGGCGATCCACAACGGATTTTCGCGTTCGCTACGTCGTCGGTAGTCTAGTTTCCCGTCGCAAAGTTAGTCGTTATTTTACCTGCCCTAACTTTACGCAGCAATCGTATTGCTGAATAAAGTATGGCCGTTGTTCCCGCGTCGAAATTTTAAAATCAACGTCGTTTGCGTAAGACGTCCGGGAATACGGAAGTACACTACGCACGTCGGCGTTCGAAAAGATGACGTCACTTCGCGCAAAGCACGGCGGGAGTTACGAAACGGAGCATGCGCAGTAGGTTTGGCGCGGGAGCGCGCCTAATTTAAATGGCACACGCCCATTTAAATTAGGCGGGCTTACGCCGGAGGCTGCCAGCGTAGGTTTTCATTGCAAGTGCTCTGTGAATCAGGCACTTGCGATGAAAACTTGCGGCGGTGTAACGTACGATACGTTACGCCGCCGCAGTTCTACGTGAATCTGGCCCTAGGCACCCAATCATTCTGCATGAGTCTAATTCACTTGCATTGTCTGTATGTATAACTTTTCAGCAAGCAGCTGATATGTGCAAGAAGCAGTAATAAGATCCTGAAGTCAGATTCCATTCAGTCCATCAGTATGTATGATGGCCAGCAGGCCTATGTTTAATTCAACAGACATCCATTACGGATAGTTTAATAATCATAAATTAGTAACTAACCCTGAAGGCAACAGGTACAAAGAAAATGACAAGGTGCAATAGGTTATCAGGAAAGCATTTTAATTAGACACATTACAGCTCATTGTTGCCTGAATGGCGTACCTGCATATTCTTCTGAAAGATAATCCCCAAAGTTTATATTTATTTACTTTCCAAATTGGCAATTAATTACAGTTTCTTAATTTGGACAAGGGGTATTTTCTGTAAGGCAGCTGAATTTTTATAGTTTTCAGAGGAGTACGAGTTTCCTATAATAACCTGGACTGTACTTTTCAGGGCTCGAGTCCTGCGGGAACGCGTGGGAACGACGTCCCTGCACTATTTTTACAGCAGGAACGCGCGTTCCCTTTGCAGGACTAGCCGAGCCGCCCGAGCCGATCAGAGTCCAGCCTGGCCTGTATGAGGTATGTGACACCCTCCTCCTCTGTGGCGTTGCTAGCGGGGGGGGTTGTTGCATCCGGGTGACACCAAGGCAGAGGGGGGGGGGGAGCGTGAAGAGATGACAGTGCGTGCAGTGCAGGCTTAACTGTGCCCGATGGCAGATGAACATGGCATGCACATCAGTACACAGTAACAGATCACTGCCGAAGTCAGACCCTGCTCAGAGCTGCAGCGAGGTGCCGAGTGCTGGAACGATCCCTGCACTCCTACATTCAGCAAAGTAGATTTCCATTCCACCGCACCCGACAGATTATTTCTAGTCCCCGCCTCTGACATGATGTCATTCAGAGGCTGGACAGGAAGAGAGAGAGAGGTACCGCGCGGGAACATGCATGTTGCTGGCATTGGGTAAGTGAGCAATGGCAGACTGAGAAAAATATATGTTGCAGTGACTCTTTTCCAGTGCACAGGACTTGTTAATGTTTAATTCAGCACAAGGAGTTAATGAATACTGATATAATGGGGTGATAAGCGCAGTAAAAGTGAGTCTGCTGTGAAATAAGGCAATGATCAGTGAACCAGACCAATCATGACCTGCATAAATCACAGTGACTGAATAAACCAAAAAACAAGAACTAACTAGCAGGTGGCCAGTGAAAAAATGCACACATAAGTAAATGACATTGCTGTGAAATAAACCAGTAAACAGTGAAAAATTGTCTCAAACATTAATACTGGTGCAAATAATGTGCAACCACAGCTAACAGCTATGGTAAAAGAACATAATTAATGCAAGTGAATAAAGTCCCAAATAAAATATTAAATGGCTGAAAATAAATGATGACGATCCTTCAGGAATCTTCCAATATAGTCTTGAATGAGGTGGGCTCACAGAGAGCTTACATTTCCAAAATAATAATTAAGCCTTGTTAACCTGGACATCCATGAGAGGTGCTGTTAAATCCACATCTAGGGTCTGGCTATGGATAGCGTCCTGTGTGATCCTCTGTGGTCAGCTTCAAAACCTCCTGGTGGACATCGATGGTACTCAGCTGACCACAGAGGATCACACAGGACGCTATCCATAGCCAGACCCTAGATGTGGATTTAACAGCACCTCTCATGGATGTCCAGGTTAACAAGGCTTAATTATTATTTTGGAAATGTAAGCTCTCTGTGAGCCCACCTCATTCAAGACTATATTGGAAGATTCCTGAAGGATCGTCATCATTTATTTTCAGCCATTTAATATTTTATTTGGGACTTTATTCACTTGCATTAATTATGTTCTTTTACCATAGCTGTTAGCTGTGGTTGCACATTATTTGCACCAGTATTAATGTTTGAGACAATTTTTCACTGTTTACTGGTTTATTTCACAGCAATGTCATTTACTTATGTGTGCATTTTTTCACTGGCCACCTGCTAGTTAGTTCTTGTTTTTTGGTTTATTCAGTCACTGTGATTTATGCAGGTCATGATTGGTCTGGTTCACTGATCATTGCCTTATTTCACAGCAGACTCACTTTTACTGCGCTTATCACCCCATTATATCAACACTTTCAGTTATTCATATTCGCATATGTATATACACTATTAGATTGAGCAGCAGTACATTATCTTTATATATTCACTCTTTTTATTCTAAGTTTATTGGGTAGGCGCGAGAGTTCCTCCCACACTTTAGTTAATGAATACTGCCATTGATCTCGAATGCAGTAGTGCCCAGTAGAAGTTAATTAAACCCCTTGTGCTGTATTAGTGGTCAGTGTCAGTGTTAATGAACCCATTCATGTTTCAATAAAAAGGGGTAACTAACACTGACCACTAATACAGCACAAGGGAGTTCATTAACACAGCCACTGGCCACTACTGCATTAGTGATCCATTGCAGTGTAAATTAACTCCTTGTGCTGCAGGGCTTTAAAAAAGCATTAATGCCACTGACCATCAATGCCAGGGCTATTATTGTAGTTACTGCACCAATGCTTTGAATCATTGTAGAAATGGACACCAATGTTGACAATTATTTTTGCAGAAACTGACACTGTACTGGCAGCTATTATTGCTGAAACGGGTACTGATCCGGATGGGGGGTAGTTATTTCCTGGGGAGTTCAATTTTTTTTCATATCATATTGTTAGTTAAATGTGCTAATTGCTTTATAGTTGTTAACGGCACTACTATTGGCATTATATGCAGTGTGATATGGGAAAAAATACAATGGGGGGGGGGGGGGTGACACCATTTCTTACCGCACCAGGTGACACCAACCCTAGTGACGCCCCACCCTTGGCTGTGTACAACCCCCTACCACCCCTGCCTGTGTCTAACCCTCTACCACCCCTGCCTGTGTCTAACCCCCTCCCTACCACCCCTGCCTGTGTTTAACGCCCCTCAATACCACTCCTGGCTGTGTTTAACCCCCCACCCTACCACCCGTGGCTGTGTATAAACCCCCACCACCCCTGGCTGTGTCTGAACCCCACCATCACTGTTGCATGTAAATCTGACTTACTGATAAATTTAATTTGGGTTTTAATTGCAATGATATAAAATAATTAATGTGGGGGCCTTTTGGTGGGCAATATTTTTTTTTTTTGGAGGGGGGGGGGGCAGCACTTCATTCCTGGGCCCAGGCAGCACAATGTCTTGGGCCGTTCCTGATATATATATATATATATATATATATATATATATATACACAGTATATGTATTTTTGAGGTGGGGAATTTCGGGTGAGTTCCCACACTTTTTTTCCCAGGACTTGACCCCTGGTACTTTTCCACTAATTCTTTAAAGTGTTCCTAAACCCACAGCCGTAAAATCAGTTTGTATATGCAGTAAAACATGATTTTTATACTCACAGTGGAATCTAAGGGGTTAATCCTTTGCATTGTGTATAAAGGCTGTTTGATCCTGTCTTCTCTGATCCTCCTCTTCTTCCACTGTCTCCAAAAAATAACCTGATATTTTACAAAGCCAGGGGACGGGCTGCACATGCTCAGTTCGGTGTGTATTGCTAGACAGTTTTTTTTTTTCTTGGGAGGGTGCATGTGATCAGCACAGGGCCAATCAGCACTGTCCAGACAGAGTGAGGGTCAGCGGAGAATGAAAACTTCTCCTACAAGCTTTACTAGGAACTGATAGAAGTCACAAGGCTGCTATATTCTGCTAATGAGAAAAGTTATTTATTAGTTTATATTTACTAAAATAATTGCATTTCCATGTTCTGTGGGAGACCAGATATAGTGAATGCAGGTTCTGGGTTTAGTTTTAGTAACACATTAAGCATCGATCATATAAACACATAGGCCCGGATTCACATACATTGGCGCATATTTATGCCGCCGTAGCGTATCTCTTTTACGCTACGCCAGCGCATCGCACAGAGGCAAGCACTGGATTCACAAAGCACTTGCTCCCACTCGCTCTTAAAGATACGCTGGGTTTCCTCGGCGTAAGCCAGTGTAGGTGGAAGTGGGCGTGAGCCATGCTAATGAGGCGTGACCCCATGCAAATGATGGGCCAAGCGCCATAGAAGTACTTAAAATGAACGGCGCATGCGCCGTCCTGTGGCCGCATCCCAGTGCGCATGCTCAGAATCACGTCGAAACAACTGCCTAAGATACGTCGAATCACTGCCTACGACGTGAACGTAACCTACGCCTAGTCATATTCACGTACAACGTAAACGACAAAAGATACGACGGCTTGTGTTCCCTGGTCCATACCTTTGCATGAGTTGCGCCTCCTATATGGGGAATAACTTTACGCCGGACGTACGACTTACGCAAACCATGTATATGATGCGCCGGGCGCAACTACGTTTGTGAATCGGCGTATCTCCCTCATTTGCATATGTGCATAGAAAATCTATGGGAGCGGCAAATGCGCCCGGCGTAAATATGCGCCCACGATACGACGGCATAGGCAAGTTATGTCGGTCGTAGGAAGCCTATTTTCAGGCGTATCTAGTTTTGTGGGCACGGCGCATAGATACGACAGCGCATATTTACACTTGTGCAGCGTATATCGAGATACATCGGCGTAAGTGCTTTGTGAATCCGGGCCATACAGTTAAAAAAAAAATATATATATATAGATATATGAAATGTAAAGTCCTTAGAGAAAATGTTTGTTGGGATAAGCCTCTAATCCCGTACTGCACATTAGGAGGGACAATGCTATACTGGGCCTGCAGTTCTGCAGCTTCCCATGTCACCTCATCTTCAGATATCTTACTATAAATGAGCAGTATCATACAAGTGCGGTTCTGCCTGTGATCTCCCTCCACTCTAAGCTTCTATAGCTTATCAAGAGCTTGTTTTAAATATTCACATTCAGCACTTATATACTAAAATGCACAAGTAGTCGACTTGCGCTGTCTGAAACTGCATCTCTGAGAATGGGGGAAATCAACTTCTAGACTATTTTATCTCCAGGTCAACTGTTCTTCATAAAGTGAATCAGGAAAATACTGCATTATGGCCACTTGGTGGTGTTGATGATTATAGTAAATACATATTTATTTCCTATGATAATTGGCTCCATTTAGTGGCCATATTGCTGTATTTTATTGATTCACTTTATTCTATATGACAAAATAACATTCATGGATAGAAAATGGCCTAATACCATTCAATTTTCCCTCATTTACACCGAACAAATGTACATGCAGTTTTATAGGATATATAGCTCTTTTTATTGAATACACCCCCCCAAGGGTCCCAGATTTATCAAGACAGGACCATTTCCATCCTAAATTGCTATAGGTTGCCTATCTTCCTGATTCAAATGGATAAAGAAAATAAACTCCTAGGGCTGGATTCAGATACGAGATATGACAGCGTATCTCCAGATACGCCGTCGTATCTCTGAGTGCGGGCCGTTGTATCTATGCGCCTGATTCAGAGAATCAGTTGCGCATAGATTTCCCTAAGATCCGACCGGCGTAAGTGTCTTACACCGTCGTATCTTAGGCTGCATATTTACGCTGGCCGATAGGTGGCGCTTCCGTATAGTTACGCTATGCTAATTAGGTATTTACGCCGATTCAGAAACGTACGTCCGGCCGGCGCATTTTTTTACGTCATTTACGTTAGGCTTTTTCCGGCGTAAAGTTACCCCTGTTATATGAGACGTAGCTAATGTTAAGTATGGACGTCGTTCCCGCGCCGAGTTTTGAAAATGTTATGTCGTTTGCGTAAGTCGTTCGCGAATAGGGCTTTGCGTAAGTTACATTCACGTCGAAACCAATGAGGCTTTGTGGTGTAATTTCGAGCATGCGCACTGGGATTCTTTCACGAACGGCGTATGCGCCGTTCACAAAAAACGTAAAATACGCGAGGTCATCTTAAATTTAAATAAAACACGCCCACAGCATCCCCATTTGAATTAGGCGGGCTTACGCCGCCACACATACGTTACGCCACCGTAACTAAGGGCGCAAGTTTTTTCTGCATACGGAACTTGCGCCCAAAGTTACGGCGGCGTAACGGATCTGACATACGTTACGCCGTGCCGGCAGATACTGCAATGTATCTGAATCTGGCCCCTACTGTTGATACATTGTAATTATTAGGACATAAAGTCATATACCACCAAAAGAAAGCTCTATTTGTGGGAAAAAATGACATCAATTTTATTTGGGTACAGTGTCACATGACTGCGCAATTGTCACAAATCCTGGAGCAAACTCTCCATGTGTGACAATCATGGCAGTGAGTGAATGAGAAGTAATTGGTCACTTGATTAGATAATTTCAGCTCCGTCTTCTTACAGATGTACTGTGCATATTTCTCTAACGAATGATATTCTGATATGTGTAATATTGTGTTTAGATAATGACAGGTCTGTCTAGTGTAATTCTTCAATGTTATTTGAAAGCTGGGATGACAGTTCTAAATGCATTGGGGTAGATTCACGTAGAATGGCGTTTCTTTGTGCGGGCGTAACGTATCCTATTTACGTTACGCCTCCGCAACTTTTACAGGCAAGTGCCGTATTCTTAAAAGAAAGTTGCGGCGGCGTAGCATAAATATGCCGGCGTAAGCCCGCCTAATTCAAATTGTGAAGAGGTGGGCGTGTGTTCTGTAAATCAACCCTGATCCGACGTGATTGACGTTTTTCACGAACGGCGCATGCGCCGTCCGTGGAATTTCCCAGTGTGCATTGCTCCAAAGTATGCCGCAAGGACGTCATTGGTTTCGACGTGAACGTAAATGACGTCCAGCCCCATTCACGGACGACTTACGCAAACGGCGTAAATTTTTCAAATTTCGACGCCGGAACGACGGCCATACTTAACATTGGTGCGCCGCATATACGCCTCATATAGCAGGGGTAACTTTACGTCGGGAAAAACCTAACGTAAACGGCGTAAATGTACTGCGTCGGCCGGGCGTACGTTCGTGAATTGGCGTATCTAGCTGATTTACATATTCTAGGCGTAAATCAGCGTACACGCCCCTAGCGGCCAGCGTAAATATGCAGTTAAGATCCGACGGCGTAAGAGACTTACGCCGGTCGGATCTAATAGAAATCTATGCGTAACTGATTCTATGAATCAGGCGCATAGATACGACCGGCCAGACTCAGAGATACGACGGCGTATCTGGAGATACGCCGTCGTATCTCCTCTGAGAATCTGGCCCATCATGTTTGCAGCTCTGTGCGGCTCCAGCATTCATGCCCTGTCTCCATTCATCTTTATGATGTGGTCCGGTGTGAACGCTTGCTTATCGCTTGTCTGACAAACTGATGAATACTTATGTAATGGAACAAAGAGACTGACTATTGTAAAGGATAGCATTCATATGTGGGTGATGGGAAATACATCAACTAATAAAGCTTATTATTATACTTGGATGTGAAAATGTGAAGGTGAAAACAACATACAGTAAAACCTTGGTTTGAGAGCATAATTCGTTCCAGAAACATGCTTGTAATCCAAAGCACTTGTATATCAAAGCATTTTTTTACAGGGTAAAATATAGAAGAGAGGCACCTCTAACTACTGTAAATGTTGTACCTTCATTAAATGTAACCATATTGCTACCCTAAGGCCTCGTACACACGGCCGAGGAACTCGACGTGCCAAACACGTCGAGTTCCTCGGCCAGTTCAGCCCTGAAGCCGCCGAGGACCTCGGCGGGAGGAGAGCTCCCATAGAACAACGAGGAAATAGAGAACATGTTCTCTATTTCCTCGCCGAGGTCCTCGTCGGCTTCCTCGGCCGAAAGTGTACACACGGCCAGTTTCCTCGGCAGAATTCAGCCAGAAACTCGGTCGGAAGCTGAATTCTGCCGAGGAAACTGGTCGTGTGTACGGGGCCTTAGAGGCTTCTCTCTTCTTTTTTATACTCAGTTGTGACTAGGGCTGGGCGATTTTATGCAAAAGAAAAATCATCGATTTAAAAAAAAAAAAAAACTTGATTCACGATACGAATCAAGTTTTTTTTTTTTCCCATGGACACTGCGCCGGTCCTAAGTTTTAGGCGAGGCCGCAGCTTCGGCCTAGTCCGCCGTGATCCTGCCAAAAGGCCAAGGACTAGGCCGAAGCCGCGGCCTCACCTAAAAAACCCTGCCCGCATCTCGCCGCGATCCTGGGAAAAGGCCGCGGGTGGCGTCCGGCCTTGCGGCCTTTTCCCAGGATCACGGCGAGCTGTGGGCAGGATTTTTTAGGTGAGGCCCGTCTTTGGCCTAGTTCGCCGAGATCCTGGGAAAAGGCCGCGGACTAGGCCGAAGCCGCGGATTCACCTAAAAAATCCTGCCTGCAGCTCGCCGTGATCCTGGGAAAAGGCCGCGAGCGGCCTTGCGGCCTTTTCCCAGGATCGCGGCAAGCTGCAAGCAGGATTTTTAGGCAAGGCCGCTGCTTCGGCCTAGTCCGCGGAGCGCCGACCTATGGAAAAAAAATCGCTTTCATCAAAACTTGAAACGATTTGCCCTCGCAACTCGGTTCAAGATTCAAATCGATTTTTTTTCCAGCCCTAGTTGTGACATGACGCTACTCTTATATCAAGACATCATTATATCATCGCTTGTATATCAAGGCAACATTTATTGAAACATTTTGCTTGTCTTGCAAAATGCTCTCAAACCCAAATTTTACTGTATATTTGTTGGTTGGGACTGTTCCACTATACAGTGCCTTGAAAAAATATTCATACCCCTTGACATTTTCCACATTTTATCATGTTACAACCAAAAATGTAAATTTATTTTATGTGATAAACCAACACAAAGTGGCACATAATTTTTCTTTGCAAAATAGCTCAAGCTCTGTCAGATTGGATAGAGAGGGTCTTTGAACAGCAATTTGTGTATTGGTCCTTTTTTTTTATTTTTGTTTCCCAGAGTTCAGCTGTAAGCCTTTCATTGACTGGCTTTGCTTCTTTTGGACATTAGAACACTGAAGCGTGAGGCAACAGCAAGTGAAAGTCCCCAATGATTTTCTCCATCCATTTTTCTCTTTATAGCTTCCCATATTCCCAACAGCTTCTCAGGAGAAACAAAATCCATTTAAACTCAATTATGCTGGAAATCACAAGTGCTCAACTTTTTTTTAATGTTCTGGACCAGCTATCTGTGTACTCTTTCAGGGACCTTGTGAGTTTGTCATTGCATTGAAATCTCAGGGGGTGATTTACGAAAACTGGAGGGTGCAAAATCTGGTGCTACTGCACATAGAAACCAGTCAGCTTTCAGGTTTTATTGTTAAGGCTTAACTTAACAAGTTGAAGTTATGGCGCGTACACGACCGTTTTTCGGGTTGTAAAAAATTACGTTTTTTTTTTTAATGTCATTAAAAACGATCTTGTGTGGGCTCCAGAGCATTTTTCACGATGTAAAAAATGGCCATTAAAAATTTAGAACATGCTCTAATTTTTCACGACGTTTTTAACATTGTCATTTTTAACGTTGTAAAAAATGACCATTAAAAATTACATTTTTTACAACCCGAAAAACGGTCGTGTGTATGCGGCATCAGAAGTTGATTGGCTACCATGTACAGATGCACCAGATTCTTCCCCAGTTTTAGTAGCTCAACCCCCTAATTCCTAAATTTGTCCATGTACTGTGGTATTATATTGAATGGGCAGTATATCAAGAAATCTGTGGAACCCCAAAATGTTTTTTTTGACAGGCACTTAAAGGGGTTGTAAAGGTACAATTTTTTTCTTCCTAAATAGCTTCCTTTACCTTGGTGCAGTCCTCCATCACTTACCTCATCCTTCGATTTTGCTTTAAAATGTCCTAATTTCTTCTGAGAAATCCTCACTTCCTGTTCTTCTGTCTGTAACTCCATGCAGTAATGCAAGACTTTCTCCCTGGTGTGGCGTGTCATGCTCGCCCCCTCCCTTGGACTACAGGAGAGTCAGGACACCCACTAACACACAGCTCCTTTCTCTATCTGCAACGTAGAGAGCTTCCTGACTCTCTTGTAGTCCAAGGGAGGGGTCGAGCACAACACTTTAAATAAGGACATTTAAAAGCAAAATCGAAGGATGAGATAAGTGAAGGAGGACTGCACTAAGGTAAAGGAAGCTACTTAGGAAAAAAAATTGTACCTTTACAACCCCTTTAATCAGACAACCAAACTCAAATTTATGTACAGCTGAATATACTGTGTTTTCCCAAAAATAAGCCCGGGTCTTATATTAATATTGGCAACAAAAGACCCAGTAGGGCTTATTTTCAGGGTAGGTCTTACCATGTAATGTGCTGTCTTCTGCCCCCCCCCCTCCCTGCCTGTCAGGAATCCCCAGTGTGAACTGAGTTAAAATGCTTGCAAAATCCTATAATCCACGCTATTACAGTAGTATATAATGTAATTGTGCCAGATACTTTCGTTATAGCGCCGCCTGGCTGCTTCTGTGACCCGCCAGAGCTCTCTTCCTCACAATTATATTACAGAAACACACACATTGTACATTATATAGTACTGTAATAGAGCAAATTATAGGATTTTACAAGCATTTTAAACTAGGGCTTATTTTTAGGGTAGGGCTTATATTGCAGCAGTCCTGGTAAATAACCCTAGGTCTTATTTTCGGGGTAGGTCTTATTTTCGGGTAAACACTGTAAATTAAATTACTCAGCACTTCAAATAGATACAGTTAATTAGAGTCCATAACATCCAAAGCGAGAACTTTGATCTAATAGCGGTGCAACTGATGAAAAATATTCCTGCAGCTCCTTATGTCAAGATCTGGGATGGATCCACTTGAAGCACAAGAAAACAAAGCAGCAGGGTGCAGGAATTAGTAAAATCAATATTGTATCACTTTATTAAAACTTAGCACACTTACATCTTAGATGCTCATGTCCAGTGCTATGACTAAGCATCTTTCTATGATGTGAACCATGTTAGCTTTTTTGTCCCCTATGTCCACTTTCTACCATTGATTGCAGTGTTGCATGAATTTTTGGATGTTATACAGCTTTGGATTTTATCCTTTGTTCATTTTGTTTCAATAAATCGCCTATCAGAGTCTAGGAACATCTCTTTTTTCTCCAGTGCGACAGCAGTTGGAAAATTCAATGCCAGAAACACATCCAGACTAGCCAATCAGTGTGCCTCTGCGGATTGACTTCAGACCTGCTGAATGGAATGACATTGGCATCTACAGCCATGCCTCATGTAGCTCTGAGACAGGATGCTGAACATCATCACAGGTTTGGGTGGGTGGAAACGCGTTTCAGGGCACCACCCCCTTTGTCAATCTTGTTACTAAGAAAGTACTAGCTCTAGTACTGTTCACAACTACCATCACAGGAGCGTACATTAGGGGAGAGATAGTGCACGTGATGGGGTTTAAATCCGAGAAAGAGCTCACACCTGGGATGGTAAGCAGTAAGAGCTAGGAGTCTCTTGGCAATGTCCTAGCAACAAGGCAGGAGGGGATGATGCGATCTCCGGGAGTTTTTCAGTCAGGCTTCAGGAGGTTTGTAAATGGCCTACACATATAGCAAGGGCATTATTCAGCTTGGTCAAAGCTGTCCAGGTTGTTTTTATCTACAGGTGCTCCTTACCTGCAGATTTTTGGCAATGGTGAACTGTTCATTTAAAGAGAGGAACTGAAATCTGGGAACCGTGTCCAAAGTCACATTACAAGATACTTGACTGTGGTTGGTTTTTCACCTTAACCTCCCTGGCGGTAATCCCGAGTCTGGCTCGGGATCACATCGCAGTATCCAGGAAGAGTTTACATACCTTGTCCCCTGGATCCTGCAATGCCTCCCCACTGTGTGATCGAGCTATCTCCTCGCACAGCTCACACAGTGCCCGTGTCCCGCCGAGCTCCGTTCGCTGTGACGTTACGACGCCTACAGGCCTACAATATAAAAAAGGCAAATTTCCATGCAAAACAATTGTACCGCTTTTAGCACCTAAAATCTAAAAGAATCATACCGCCAGGGAGGTTAATGCATTCTATGCATTAAGGTGAAAAACCTTCTGCGCTGCAGCTCCTGCCCACAGACCCCCCCCCCCCACTTTTCCTTACCTGAGCCCATCCGATCCAGTGATGTGCACAAGCGCAGCGGCTCTTTCCGCTGTCTCTCTCCTCATTGGACAAATTTAATGTCTCTAAATGTTTCGGTATGTTAAAAAGTATAAAAACCTGGTCAATCGTCGGGTGGTCTGAACCCTTCTAGGATTATTACTATATTATGCATGCAAGTCCATTGTATTCAAGTTTAAATCCTCTATTGCACCATCCACTAATTTCTGAAAACGTTTAGTTAATGCAGCCCTACCATTGTACAAGGCCACTTATCTGTCTAGGGGGTGCGCTAAGAAGTTCCATAAGATGTGGAATATCTGGATGGAGTCTTCAGATACAAATGCAGATTCTCTGGACAACTAATGAGTGTCAGGCTATGAAATTTGTTCCTCCTTAAGTGGCGGACCTTTGAGTCTCTGCCACATCGGGTGGATGATTTCTTGGGTGAATGGGTTCTGGGAAGGAGGGCATCTCATTATTGTGTCTGCCATTGAAGACTGCCTGGTAAAAGTCCTGTACCCCAATTTGCATAGTTGGACTGAGCATACAACTCTTGGTTGTTTTCGAATGTTTTAGTTTTGCTTTTACTGTTTTAATTTTTGTTCTTTTGTGTCACAGAGTTTTGTAATCTGCGATATAAAAACTACAATATAAATAATTTTCAAAAACAAAAAAGTATAAAAACCAGGGAGTCAGCATTTCAGCGAGGCAACTATTAAAAAGAAAAATATATGAAGTGATCCATCTTTTCCCCAAAAATACCATGTGATATAAATACAAATTTATAAATACAAATGTATTATTTTCAGAAAGACGTTTCCTTTAACAGGCTACCCCATTGTTGCCAGGGGGTATTGTGTACCTTGAGAGGACACGGGTCACAAAAAGGCACTCATTCATCATGTTCAACCCAAACAAAACTGCACCTTTAGAAGTGTATTTTATACATACCATACAAAGGGAAAGGTCTGCCATGTTTTTTTTGTAGCATTATATAAATGTAAGAAGGACAGGTCCTCTTAGAGGTCTGCTTAGTTACTGTACTTACTGTTACTGTACTCCAAACTCTTACCTATAGACATAGGTGTGCGCAGCCTTTTGCATTAGGGTGTGCACCCTAATGCTCAAACACACATGCATGTGTGTGTGTGTGTGTGTGTCTACATACAGTGGTGATCGAAAGTTTGGGCACCCCAGGTAAAAATTTGTATTAATGTGCATAACGAAGCCAAGGAAAGATGAAAAAATCTCCAAAAGGCATCAAATTATAGATTAGACATTCTTATAATATGTCAAAAAAGTTAGATTTTATTTCCATGATTTACACTTTCAAAATTACAGAAAACAAAAAAATGGCGTCTGCAAAAGTTTGGGCACCCTGCAGAATTTATAGCATGCACTGCCCCCTTTGCAAAGCTGAGACCTGCCAGTGTCATGGATTGTTCTCAATCATCATCTGGGAAGACCAGGTGATGTCAATCTCAAAGGTTTTAAATGCCCAGACTCATCTGACCTTGCCCCAACAATCAGCACCATGGGTTCTTCTAAGCAGTTGTCTAGAAAACTGAAACTGAAAATAGTTGACGCTCACAAAGCTGGAGAAGGCTATAAGAAGATAGCAAAGCGTTTTCAGATGTCAATATCCTCTGTTCGGAATGTAATTAAGAAATGGCAGTCATCAGGAACAGTGGAAGTTAAAGCAAGATGTGGAAGACCAAGAAAAATATCAGACAGAACAGCTCGCAGGATTGTGAGAAAAGCAATTCAAAACCCACGTTTGACTGCACAATCCCTCCAGAAAGATCTGGCAGACACTGGAGTTGTGGTACACTATTCCACTATAAAGAGATACTTGTACAAATATGGTCTTCATGGAAGAGTCATCAGAAGAAAACCAGAAGAAAACCTCTTCTACGTCCTCACCACAAAAATCAGCGTTTGAACTTTGCAAATGAACATATAGACAAGCCTGATGCATTTTGGAAACAAGTTCTGTGGACCGATGAGGTTAAAATATAACTTTTTGTCCGGAATGAGCAAAGGTACGTTTGGAGAAGAAAGGGCACAGAATTTAATGAAAAGAACCTCTGTCCAACTGTTAAGCATGGGGGTGGATCAATCATGCTTTGGGGTTGTATCGCAGCCAGTGGCACAGGGAACATTTCACGAGTAGAAGGAAAAATGAATTCAATAAAATTTCAGCAAATTTTAGATGGTAACGTGATGCCATCTGTGAAAAAGCTGAAGTTAAAGAGAGGATGGCTTCTACAAATGGATAATGATCCCAAACACACCTCAAAATCCACCGGGGATTACATCAAGAGGCGTAAACTGAAGGTTTTGCCATGGCCTTCACAATCTCCTGACCTCAACATAATTGAAAATCTATGGATAGACCTTAAAAGAGCAGTGCGTGGCAGACAGCCCAAAAATCTCAAAGAACTAGAAGACTTTTGTAAGGAAGAATGGGCAAAGATTCCTCAAACAGGAATTGAAAGACTCTTGGCTGGCCACAAAAAGCGTTTACAAGCTGTGATACTTGCCAAAGAGGGCAGTACAAGATATTAACTCTGCAGGGTGCCCAAACTTTTGCCGACGCCATTTTTTTGTTTTCTGTAATTTTGAAAGTGTAAATGATGGAAATAAAATCTAACTTTTTTTGACATATAATAATGTCTAATCTGTAATGTGATGCCTTTTGGAGATTTTTCCAATCTTTCCTTGGCTTCGTTATGCACATCAATACAAATTTTTACCTGGGGTGCCCAAACTTTCGATCCCCACTGTGTATATGACCCGGCACACTGACCTCCCTGCCGATACAGTGAAAGAGAAGAGCATAGACGGCAGAGCAGGTCTTTGACATGTTCCTGCTGCTACACAGAGCGATATTACTAATGCGAATGGGGTGATTAGGGTGTGCCTGGGCACACCCGGGACACCCTGTGCTCACCTCTTTGCCTATAGATCATAACTGGTTTTGTAACTGTTGTCTGTGCAGTAAGTTTGCTGCAGAATTGCACAGAGGGTACAAGAATAATGTAGTCATGTGGTCTCCTTCTGTTGAAAATCAAGCTGACAATCTGCCGTAATATCTGTAAAAACACTTGGAGGCATTACAGAAATGTTCTGTCTTCTGCTAATGAGGCAGCAGATGTTTTTCCTATAAGTCAAACAGCACTTTCTATTCCACACAACTGACTTCCATCCACATATTAGTGTTTCTGCTCCATCCTATCAGGCGTATGATGCTGTATTATCCATAGTGTTGCGATCTAATAGATCTTTGGAACATGACCTGAGTGTGTGGAGCTAGAATTCCCTACTGTGCCTTGTCCATGCCAGGGCTAATTCTGGTCAGCAGGGGTGCATTTTAGAAGTATCCTTCATTAGAGCGCTGTCATTCTCTCAATTACTTACTCTTTTATCCTAGGAGGCTTGTTCTGAATGAGCGCTGTGTGAAATCTGTTTTTCAATTCCACACACTTGACGCAGCAGGATCAGAACAATGGCCAGGAATGAAAAAATCAATAGGGATCATTATCCAATGTATTAACACATGCCGGTAATTATGTGGCTTTGTTTATCCGTTCTCATGGCTATCACCCATCGAGGAGAGCGATTTATTGGGTTACTGACCTTGAATAACAACTATTCCCTAATATCCCAGATATTCCAAGGTTTTCAAAGTACTTTTGTAATTATGTATTCTGATAACTGTATGCTGTTAATACTTTATTGTATATTTGTTTATTTCACATGCTTTTGCAAAATACAAAGTTCACCTTTGTAAAATAAATACATAAATAAATGTACATAATTTTGTAGGTAAAAAAATGTGCATTTATTTACTTTTTTACCACTAAGCCTGCAAAGCATTGCACCCGCAATCAGTAGACGGACAAGTTCCTGTAGACACTCCTGATAGCTGTCTGCCCATACCGCCATACAGGCAAACAGTTATTCATCTGCAGGAATTGTCAGTGAACTATGAAAGTGCTGATGAGTGCCCTGGTAGTTCATTGAGAAACACAAGCTGTTTGGAGGCAGATGGGACTTGTAGTCCAGACACTATGGGCATACTACTAGAGACAGAGACTGCGGAAATACTACAGGAGACCATCAGACACTGCGGATACCACAGGAGACCATCAGTAACTGCACATACTACAGGAGACCATCAGAGACTGCTAACATACTGCAGGAGAAAATCAAACACTACGGACATAATACAGGAGACAGAGACTGCGGACATACTACAGGAGACAATCAGAGACTGCGGACATAATATAGGAGACAATCAGAGACTGCGGACATACTACAGGAGACAATCAGAGACTGCGGACATACTACAGGAGACAATCAGAGACTGCGGACATACTACAGGAGACAATCAGAGACTGCGGACATACTACAGGAGACAATCAGACACTACGGACATACTACAGGAGACAATCAGAGACTGTGGACATAATACAGGAGACAGAGACTGCGGACATACTACAGGAGACAGAGACTGTGGACATAATACAGGAGACAATCAGAGACTGCGGACATACTACAGGAGACAGAGACTGTGGACATACTACAGGAGACAATCAGAGACTGCGGACATAATACAGTAGACCATCAGAGACTGCGGGGCATACTGCTACAGGATCTGTCAGTGAACTACGAAAGTGCTGATAAGCGATCTGGTAGTTCATTGAGAACCAGAATCTGTCTGAAGGCAGATGGGACTTGTAGTTCATTCATTCATAGATTGCAGTAGATACGAAGAAAGAGGATGGATAGTCGCACTCCAATGACCAAACGGTTGTCTTTTATTCGAAAAAACACAGCAAGTACATCACTTCACAAGGTGCAACAAAGAAACAGGTAGATAGCCGACGCGTTTCGCACTAGGCTAGTGCTTATGATTGATTGATTGATTGATTTTAATATTTCTTTACAGCGCCACATACACCCTGAAGGGTGTGTCTAAGCGCTGGAAGGAGGTCCGCTGGTCTATTCTGGACCAAAAAGCAATCCAAGAGAAAAAAGAAAAAGACTTCGTAGACGAACTGATGGCTCGTGTACATAAAAGAAAGAGAAACCATATAAAATATCAACAATAAAAACAAACGGTAGCAAGGGGGTTTGGAGTGAGGGGGACATAGGGTGAGGGGAGGAGGGGCCAGGTCAGTTTAATAGGCGTGGTCATAATCAACTTGCCCCAAAGAGGAAGGTTTTCAGAGCCTTTCTGAAGGTAATAAGAACAGTGGACTTCCTCAAAGGCAACGGGAGAAGGTTCCAAAGCGAGGCGGCTCTGGCTCTGAAGGATCGGCCACCGAACGAAATCAACCTCACTAGAGGGATGACAGCAAAGTCCTGATCGGCCGATCTCAGTGCCCTGGGGGGGTGGTAATGTATGGCCATGTTATTAATGAACAGTGGGCCATGTTGTTTGAAGGCCCTGAACATAACACACAAAGCCTTGAATTCGATCCTCCTTGCGCATGGGAGCCAATGAAGTAGTCTGAGAACAGGTGATATATGGTCCCATCTTGAGGTCCCCGTAATCAACCTAGCTGCCTGGTTCTGCACCAGCTGCAGCTTGGAGAGCCATTTAATAGGGAGTCCAAGGTATACCACATTGCAAAAGTCAAGACGTGAGATGACTAAGGCCTGTACTAGTGTATTTCTGTGCGTTTTGGAGAGCAGATGTTTTACCCGTCGCAGCATCCGAAGATAGTAAAGGGCATTCTTGGTACAGTTCCTCACCTGTGGAATCCATGAAAGTTTATTGTCAAATATGACACCCAGGTTTCTTACTTGGCTGGATGGAGTGGGGCACGGGCCCATTGATACGGGCCACTCTGCAAGCAGGTTTAAACTTTGTGTTGGACCTGTAAGAAGTACCTCAGTTTTGGATACGTTCAGGGCCAAACGATTGTCCTTCATCCATGTCTGGATAGATGAGAGGCAACAGGAAAGAAGGTGGGCTGCCGTGGGGTTAAGAGCATCACTGGCCACAATTTGTATGTCATCAGCGTATACCTGAGTGGCCAATCCCCATGAAGAGATGATATCTACCACTGGCCTCACATAGCAATTAAACAGCCACGGCGAAATTGCCGAGCCCTGAGGGACCCCGCAGAGAAGGGGCACCCTCGCTGACCTAAATGAGCCCAATATTACTTGGAATGTTCTGCCTGTCAGGAAATTGCGTATCCAAGTAAGGGGTGGGCCTGTAATATAGAACTCGTCCTGCAGCCGAGCCAGGAGGATCTTGTGGCTGACAGTATCGATGGCTGTCCGAGCACAGATTGCTGTGCTCGGACAGAGCCCCACACAGCTGCACTGTTTTTAAAATGTGACATTGGATGTTGGGAGAGGATCCCCAATCTACTGTTATAGGGAGGATCGGGGATGGGCGAATGGGGCTGCTGCATTACTATCGTATTACATGTTACACCCTAAATACTGGTGGGACTGTGTCATTTCTGTCTAGGGAAAACCAGGTAAAGCAGTAGACGGCAGAGCAGGTCTTTGACATGTTCCTGCTACTACACAGAGCGATATTACTAATGCGAATGGGGTGATTAGGGTGTGCCTGGGCACACCCGGGACACCCTGTGCTCACCTCTTTGCCTATAGATCATAACTGGAAGACGTACGCCTGTCGGATCTAGCCGAGATGCCATCATATCTTGTTTTGAGGATTCAAAACAAAGATACGACGCGGGAATTTTGAAATTACGCCGGCGTATCAGTAGATACGCCAGCGTAATTTCTTTGTGGATCTACCCCATACTGTATATATATATATGCACTCTTATGTGTTTGAGCTTTGGGGTGCACACCCTAATACAATATGCTTATATACCATTACAGCAATCTGTGTTGCCTGAAACTATAGCACTTTACGTATTGCGGTAATACTGCTGGGCTAATTAAAATTTTAACTGTCTGCTAATTGCATCGATAGACAAACCCCAGGAGCCAGGTAACCAGAGCATTTAAGCATTTGAGTTTTTAAGTTATTTCTGTAAATGGGAATACATCTCCATCTTACATGCATCTTACATGTTTTATGGTCTACTCATACTATTATTATTATACAGGATTTATATAGCGCCAACAGTTTGCGCAGCACTTTACAATATAAAGGGAGACAGTACAGGACCAACACAATTCAATACAAGAGGGTTAGGAGGGCCCTGCTCATAAGAGCCTACAATCGAATAGTCAGGGATCAACTGATTCAGTTGTCATCTAAAGGTAGGATAGGCTTCCCTGAAGATATGAGTTTTCAGGGATTGCATAAAAATGGACATAATAGGAGAAAGCCTGACAGATTGGGGAGGATGAGAGAAGCTCTGGTAGCGTCCTGGAGATGAGCATGGGAAGAGGAGACAAAGGAACTAGAGAGCAGGAGGTCTTGGGAGGAGTAGTGAGGACAGTTTGGGTGATATAAAGACAAGATTGATGATGTACCGTATTTATCGGCATATACCGCGCACTTTTTTGCCCTGAAAATCAGGGCAAAATCGTGGGTGCGCGGTATACGCCGATACCCGCTTTCCCGCGCCGAGTTTTGAATACTGCGCCGACATATACCGAGCGCAGTACACTCGGGTATAGTCGGGCAGTCTCGGCTCCTTCCGCACTCACTACAGGACGTCAGCGCGGGTAGCCGAGCATTGCCGACAATACACGAGTGTACTGCGCTCTGTATATGTCGGCGCAGTATTCAAACTCGGCGCGGGAAACGAGCGGGGGGGACGCGAGGACGCCGCAGAAGGACGCCGGACCCGCCAAAGAGGACACCGGACCCGCCGAAGAGGACACCGGACCCGCCGCAGAAGGACACCCGAAGCCGCAGAAGGACACCCGAAGCCGCAGAAGGACGCCGGACCCGCCAAAGAGGCCCCCTGAAGCCGCAGAAGGACGCCGGACCCGACAAGGCTGCCGATGGACGCCGCGCAAGACACCAAAACTGTAAGTACAAAAAAAACTTTTTTTCCACAGGATTGGGGGCCACTTTAGGGGTGCGCGGTATACGCGGGAGCGCGTTATACCGCCATAAATACGGTAGTTAAATGGGCTTGCAGCACAACTTAGTTCATGAAGAAATTAAAAATGACCCTCCCTTTTTTTTAGGCAGCATACCACGAAACACAGCTTTGAATTGCGGTGCACTACAGTGCGGGTATTTTGCCTGTTAGTTTGGTTGTGCATTGGGTTGGCATTCTAAATGAATGACTCCACAGTGCACCGTACTGCAGGTCGTGTGTTTACATGCTGTGTAGTAGCCCTTGTTTTTTCTCTCGTTACTGCAAAGTACAGCTCTGAATGGGCCCTCCATCTTTAGCTTTAGTACCTGGGGGCCACCGACTCAGAGAAGATATTTGTACTTTAGGTGTCCTAAGACTTTAAATTACTTTAGTTAAAATAAATTAAAGGAAAAGTAGGGCCAAAGCTCTTGTAGCCCTACCTCTCCTGCGTGTCACCAGAGTGCGCTTAATTCTGATGTCACTTAGCCAGTCCAGGCTCTGTAGAGATCCTAACTTTAATGTTGAGCTCTGCCTAGATGCCTGACAAGCAGCTGGCTCAGCATGCCACTGAGAGCCTGAGCCAGAAGCTCCCACTACCACAGCCAGAGCTCCAGTGAGCATTGGAGAAGCAGAGCAGAGAGCCAGTGACTTGTCCTTAGTGTTCCTCTAACGGGGAAGTTCCTTGAATGACTGCGCAGGCGCAAACTTGCTGACGGAAATCTCCAAACCTCGCCCAGCATCCAGGCTCATTCTTTAACATCCCAGTGGATTGGAGGATGTTAAAAAAAGAGCCAGGAGGCCGAGCGAGCGGAGCGAGCCATCCGAGCAAAGCGAGAATGTGAGGCCGACTGGCCACTTACCTCGAAATCCACGTCGCCCTGGATGCCGGCCGAGGTTCAGAGATTTCCGTCAGCAAGTTTGCGCCTGCGCAGTCCTTGAAGGAACTTTCCCGTTAGCCAGAACCATCTCGGCACATCAGATTGCGCCTGCGCTGGAACTTCCACGATAGCTGGAACCAGCTCGGCAGATCACCGGCGACTGACAGTTACCGTAACTCTACTCAATAAAGACCAAGAACTGAGCAATCAGCAGTCTTTAATCACTCAGTTCACGGTCTTAGAGGCAGAGGCAGCATGCATCCACCTAGGTGAATACTGTATGTAGGTTTATTTTTTTTAAATCTTGATCTTTTAAGTCCTGTAAAAAAAGATTGGCTAATACCTATTCATTCTCTTAAAGATATACGAGCACCACTGTTATCCTGTACTTCCAGGTGTTTCAAATAGCATGCCTACTTCCCACCTGCTGCAAGGTACACTACAGGGCACAGTCCAGCCACTTCACAATTATGTGCCACTGTGTGTTTGTTGGTCTATCACATAAACTCCTAATAAGATACATTTATGTTTTTGGTTGTAACATGACAAAATGTGGAAAATGTCAAGGCACTGTATCTATTATAGAATTAAAGCTAAAATTCAGACATGCATTTCAAATGAATCTTTCTTTCTCAAACAAGAGCAGCGCTCATATTGCATATAGAACACAAAATGCATCATGTTCTATTCTGACAGAATTCTCAAAATGTTGTTATGGCAACATGAGACTTCTCTTTTCACAGTCATAAACTCACTGACTTCCATCATATATTTTGTGCAACATATGTGTATTTTTTGGTATTATTATATTGCAATTTTAAATGAAATATGTGTAATATATAGAAATACAATTTCAAATTAAATTTAAAAATATGATTTTTAAATAATAGCATTCAAAGTGTGATGATATAGCTATTTTGTACCCTTATACAGTATATGGCCGAAACATGTTTGGAGGCAAGGAATGGTGTTAATAGCCTGTTGACCAAAATGTTTTGGTGCAATGGTCACTAGGACAAATTGAAGGGTAAATCTTTCCAGCTGGGACACAGGAAGCAATAAAAACCTGATAGGGATGTAACCCTTCCCCAGTCTTCTAACCAAACTATCTAAAGTAGACAGCAAAGGAGAATTGTCTCTCCAGGTGGGAAAATTCAGGCACAATGAGTAGTGTGAGACTCCTCACATGGGTGCAAGCGCCGGCTCACCTGCCCTAGAAGACTGAATAAGGAAAGGAACTGGCTGCACACTGACATTCCTAAAGTCCATTTATTGAATGTTCCATACAAACCATCACCTCAGTGATGAGTAAGCACAGTGTAGCTGTGCGAAACTTGTCTACCTCTGTTTCCGGCTTCTGCAACCATGGTGTGTGTCATGGTTTGTATGGAACATTCAATAAATTGACTTCAAGGACGTCAGTGTGCAGCCATTTTCTTCCTTATCTAACCAAAAGAAAAAACAAATTTAGTTCCCCAAGCACTAGTAAGGTAGACAGCTGGCAGCTGGTGGATGGAAACCTCTGGTGCTCTCGCACATGTCTGTTGGAGCCACAACACAAGCAGCCTCAGCTGCACTTTCAAGATAAATGGTTTATTCTGTGTAAGACTCAGTAATGCTGGAAGACTACACAGGCTGGTCTAAGAGCACTTTCACACTGGGGCAGGGGGCATCGGCGGTAAAGCGCCACTAGATTTAGCGGGCCGTTACCATCGTTTTTGTGTTGCTTTTCGGCCACTAGCGGGCCTTCTTTTAACCTCCGCTAGCGCCAAACAAAGGGTAAAAAGTGCCTGCAAAGCGCCGCTGCCGAAGCATTTTGCAGGCACTTCGGCAGGGCTGGCCATTGATTTCAATGGCAGGGGAGTTTTAAGAGCGATGAACTCACTGCTCCTGCAATGCGCCAAAGATGCGGCTTGCAGGACTTTCTTTCTTGTCCTTCCAGCGCACCGCACCAGTGTGAAAGCACTTGGGCTTTCACACTGGGGTGGCTTGAGAGGCGCTTTACAGGTGCTATTTTTAGTGCAAAAATGCCTGAAGAGAGCCCCAGTGTCACGGTCTGGAGTCAGGCTCAGAGGCCAGTAGCTATAGCAGCAGAACAGGTCACCCTGGCTGATGACACGGGGTCACCTGAGGTGCGGAATCTAAGCGCTAACCGGTATTCACCAGAGCTTCTGAAGGTGAAGATGGATTTTGCTGCGTGTTAGCGCCAGGTCGCGGTCCTCAGGATTGCCCCACCAGGAGGTGAGAAAGCCGGGGTACAATAGCAGATAAGCAGGTGAGGATCAAACAGAAGCGTAGTCGATAACAAGCCAAGGGGTCGGTAATAAGTATTTGTAGGTTGGGATCAGGCAGAAGCGTAGTCGATAACAAGCCAAGTGGTCGGTAACGAGCAGTAGCAAATATGGACGGCAGCAGGGAAGACAGGAGCGAGATATAGGCTGGAGATAGCACAATATTCTGGCAAGGAGGAAGTGCAGAGACATGGCTTATATCAGGAAGTTCGTGGGAGGAGCAAGGGGTTCAAGGTTCAAGACAATCAAGACACAAGGCAGGAATGTTCAATGGATCAGATGGGTTTGTCCAGCAGATCAGACAGGGAGCTGTCCAGCATCCCAGATAGCTCAGTGAGAAGGTTCACTGCCAGACATAGCTGAGGTCCCAGGTTCAAATCCAGGTCCTGACAGTACTCCCCTCCTCCCAGGACGTCCACTGGACGTCTTAGGGCCTGGTTTGTGAGGGAACCTCTGGTGGAATTCTCTTGTTAATCTAGGAGCATGAACGTTCTGCTCAGGCTCCCAAGAATTTTCTTCTGTCCCGTATCCTTCCCATTGAACCAGATATTGCAATTTGTTCCTATAGATCCTGGAATCAAGAATTTTCTCCACCACGTATTCTTCCTCACCCTGTACCTCAACAGGTGGAGGGGGTGGAAGTGTTCTTCCAGAAAAAGTATTTTCGTGAAAAGGTTTAAGTAGCGAAATGTGAAACACAGGGTGAATCTTCATACTTGCTGGAAGTTTTAGGCGAAAGGCAACTGGGTTGATCTGGGCCAAGATCTGGAAAGGTCCCACAAACTTTTGTCCCAACTTTGCAGATGGAACATGAACCTTCAGATTTTTAGTAGATAACCAAACTTGATCACCCACATGAAAGGTAGGAAGTGCTCTGCGATGTCTATCTGCAGCCTTCTTGTAACTTTCCTGAGCTTCCCTCAAAGTCTCGATCAATTTTCCCTGGATCTCCTGTAAAGCAGTTAATCTGTTGGTAACAGCAGGAATTGGAGTTGAGATAGGGAGATCAGGGATAAAAGCTGGATGAAGCCCGGTATTTAGGAAAAAAGGGGTCTGAGAGGTGGAGCTATGTTTAGAATTGTTATAAGCAAACTCCGCTGTAGGAAGATAGTCCACCCAGTCATCCTGAAGATAACTAACAAAACATCGGAGGTACTGCTCTAACGTTTGATTGGTCCTCTCGGTCTGACCATTAGACTGAGGATGAAAAGCAGAAGATAGATTAATTGTTACTCCTAAAGCTGAGCAAAAGCTTTTCCAAAATTTTGAAGTGAACTGTACTCCTCGGTCAGAAACTACATCTTCAGGAATTCCATGTAGTCTAAAGACTTCTCGAACCATCAACTCTGCAGTTTGTTCTGCAGAGGGTACCCCCTTCACTGGTATGAAGTGAGCCATCTTAGTGAAGCGGTCAATAACAACCAAGATAGTGGTCATTTCTTTAGAGGGGGGTAAATCAACCACAAAGTCCATAGAAATTGATCCCCATGGTCTTGATGGGACAGGGAGTGGCTGGAGCAACCCCAAAGGAGAAGCTCGGGGTGTCTTATTGCGAGCACAGACCAGGCACGAGGCTACATAACTTTTGACATCTCTTTTGTACCCAGGCCACCAAAAGGAACGGGATAAAAGTTCCTCCGTCTTAGAAACTCCAAAATGTCCAGCAAGTTTGGAGTCATGAACCAACTTGAGGACTTCAACCCGAGCAACTTCAGGTACATAGAGGCGATGTGCTTGAGTCCAGAAGCCATTCTTGTAATCAAGGATGATGTTCATAGGAGGATCCTTGAGGAGTGGGTCATTCTCATACCCTTCCTTGAGAAGACTCAAGAATGCTTTAGAACTTGTGACACCTAGAAAGTTCTTTTGAGGCAGGACTGTGTATTCAGAGTTGTCTTCCTGGAGAGGCCCAGACAACATTCGTGATAAGGCATCAGCCTTACCATTCCTTGACCCAGGTCGATATGAGATAATAAAATTGAACCTGGAAAAGAATAATGACCAACGTGCTTGTCTAGAAGACAATCTCTTGGCAGAACGAATTAATTCCAGATTCTTATGATCAGTGAGAACGGTTACAGGATGCTTAGCGCCTTCCAGCAAATGCCTCCATTCAGAAAATGCTTCTTTAATTGCTAGCAACTCCTTATTCCCAATGTCATAATTTCTTTCGGCTGAAGACATTACACGAGAAAAGTAAGCACAAGGATGTAGCTGCATCTTTTCACCATGTCGTTGGGAGAGGATAGCTCCCACGGCAGAGTTTGAAGCATCCACTTCCACTATAAAAGGTAATTCAGGATTGGGATGTACCAATACTGGTGCAGAAGTAAAAAGAGTTTTTAACTTTCCAAAAGCAGCCTGTGCCTCAGATGACCACACAAAGGGCACCCCTTTCTTTGTTAGCTGGGTAATTGGAGCTATCACCTTAGAGAAGTTCCTTATAAATTTTCGGTAAAAGTTGGCAAACCCGACAAATCGTTGGATTTCCTTAATGTTTCCGGGGGCAGGCCAATCTACCACTGCTTTAATCTTCTCAGGATCCATGCCCACACCATCTGGAGAAATAATATACCCTAAGAACTGGATCTGGGTTTGTTCAAACTCACATTTCTCCAATTTGATGTAAAGTCGATTCTGCCTTAATCTTTCAAAGACAATGCAAACATGCTTGCGGTGCTCTTCCAGGTTATCAGAAAAGATAAGGATGTCATCCAGATAAGCAATGACAAATTGGTCCAACAGATCTCGAAAAACATCATTTATGAAGTGCTGAAAGGTCGCAGGGGCATTGCAGAGACCAAAAGGCATGACCAAGGACTCAAAATGCCCATATCTGGTTCTAAAGGCGGTTTTCCATTCATCTCCTGAACGAATACGGACCAGGTTATATGCCCCCCGTAGGTCAAGTTTTGTAAACACTTTGGCAGAACGAAGTCTTTCCAACATTTCCGAGATCAAGGGGAGTGGATAACGGTTTTTAATTGTGACCTTATTCATGTGCCTGTAATCAATGCATGGACGCAAGGTGGAGTCTTTCTTTTCAACAAAGAATAGAGCTGCTCCTGCAGGAGATGTTGAGTGTCTAATAAAACCCTTTTCTAAATTTTCATCAAGCCACTCCCTGAGCACTTTTAATTCAGGTTCTGAGAGATTAAAAAGGCGGCCAAAAGGTATTTCGGCCCCTGGAAGCAGCTCAATGGGGCAATCGTATGGGCGATGAGGAGGTAATTGATCTGCATTTTTCTTATCACAGACATCCCGGAATGCATGGTATTGTGGAGGCAAGTCGTCATATGACTGGGTAGTTACCACACCAACTTGCAATTCCTTGACCAGCGGAGAACTTGTTTGATAAGATTCCCTACAGTGTTCCTTGCAGTGGGAGGATGTGAAATCTATGGTCCGTGCTCCCCAGTTGATAGAGGGATTGTGAGTGGAGAACCACGGAATGCCCAAAATGATGGGAAATTTGGGTGATGTGATCAACTGAAAGCTGATGGTCTCACGATGATCCGCCTCAAACTGGATTACCAAAGGAACGGTTTTATGGGTAACAGGTCCTGAGGATAAGGGTGAACCATCAACTGTCTCCATCTCAATAGGAGAAGATGTATTTATGGCTTGAATGTTATTGTGGTGGGCAAACTCTATATCCATAAAGTTTCCTCCAGCCCCAGAGTCCAGCATAGCAGAGCAGGGGATTTCACGGCCCTCAGAAATTAGCTTAATGGGCATGACAAAATGAGTTAATAAAGAATTAACCTTATTTGCTTCCTGAATTAAAGGAGAGACGGACTGAGAAATTGAGTTTATTTGTTCAGATACTGTAATATCTGTTGCTGCAATTGTTCTTTTAAATTTATTGGGACAATTAACTGCGTAATGTCCGGAGTCTCCACAATAAAGACATAAGTTCTCTGAACGTCGTCTTTCTTTCTCCTGAGTAGTAATAGATCTTTTAAGAGCATCCACCTGCATAGGTTCAGGAGTGTCAGAATCAGGAGTAAATCTTGAAACCTTAGGAGGATACTGAGTGGTAGAAAAACGCATGCCACCATTACTGCCTAAGATTCCCAGTCTCTCCTTTCTCCTTTCAGTAAGTCTTTGATCAATTCGAATACACAATTTAATAAAAGCCTCAAGGTCGTCAGGACTTTCTACTCTGGCAAGCTCATCTTTTACTTGTTCCGCGAGTCCTTGACGGAACTGACTCTTTTGTGCTGCTGGATTCCAATTGGTATCTGAGATCCAGCGTCGAAATTCAGTTGTGTACTCTGCAACAGAGCGTCTACCCTGCCGTAAATTGTGCAATTTTGCCTCAGCAGTAGTGCAGCGGTTAGGATCATCGAAAACTTGGTTCATCGCAGTCACAAAAGAATTGAAATCATCCAGGACGACATCATCTTTCTCCACATAAGGGGAGGCCCAGGCTAAAGCTTCCTCAGTCAGGAGGTTGATAATAAACAGCACCTTTTTCCTGTCCGAAGTAAATGCAACAGGTTGCATCTGAAAGTATATGCGACATTGATTAAGGAACCCTCTATAATGGCGGCGGTCTCCGTTAAACTTAAGTGGTAGGGGCATTCGTGTATTAGTATCTACGGCAGCAGTGTCTCGAGCACGAAAGTCACGCAATTGTTTATTCATATCAAGGATTTCCTCTTGTAGTGCTTTCACTTCAATTTGTAACTCAGAACATTTTTCCTGGTAGTTAACAGCAAACGTCTGCAACTCAGCGATTTGCACCCTGAGAGGAGCTACAGCAGCTGCTATAACGGCCTCCATGTTTTGGGCCAGAATATTCTGTCACGGTCTGGAGTCAGGCTCAGAGGCCAGTAGCTATAGCAGCAGAACAGGTCACCCTGGCTGATGACACGGGGTCACCTGAGGTGCGGAATCTAAGCGCTAACCGGTATTCACCAGAGCTTCTGAAGGTGAAGATGGATTTTGCTGCGTGTTAGCGCCAGGTCGCGGTCCTCAGGATTGCCCCACCAGGAGGTGAGAAAGCCGGGGTACAATAGCAGATAAGCAGGTGAGGATCAAACAGAAGCGTAGTCGATAACAAGCCAAGGGGTCGGTAATAAGTATTTGTAGGTTGGGATCAGGCAGAAGCGTAGTCGATAACAAGCCAAGTGGTCGGTAACGAGCAGTAGCAAATATGGACGGCAGCAGGGAAGACAGGAGCGAGATATAGGCTGGAGATAGCACAATATTCTGGCAAGGAGGAAGTGCAGAGACATGGCTTATATCAGGAAGTTCGTGGGAGGAGCAAGGGGTTCAAGGTTCAAGACAATCAAGACACAAGGCAGGAATGTTCAATGGATCAGATGGGTTTGTCCAGCAGATCAGACAGGGAGCTGTCCAGCATCCCAGATAGCTCAGTGAGAAGGTTCACTGCCAGACATAGCTGAGGTCCCAGGTTCAAATCCAGGTCCTGACACCCAGTGTGAAAGAAGCCTAAATGGAAACTTAAGTAGCTCTCTCAAGGGAAAAAAGAAGTCGGTCACCACACAGAGCTATACTGTTGCCATGGCAATGCATTTCTGGGGTGTGCCTCCCTTTCTCAAGTCTGCAAAATGCATTGTCATGGAAACAGTATAGCTTTCCACAGCTCCCAAATGCAGCTGGCTTTTCTTTCCCACATGAGAGTGGCTTAAAATTCCCTTTAGCCACTCCCACGGCCAGCCTGTGTAGTCTTCCAGCATCGCTAAGCCTCATATGGACCATACCATCCAGTCTTAGTCTTAGTACTTAGTATTGCCATTAGTACTTAGTATTGCCATTAGTGGTTAGTAAGGCCATTAGTACTTAGTATTGCCATTAGTACTTAGTAATGCCATTAGTACTTAGTATTGCCATTAGTGGTTAGTAAGGCCATTAGTACTTAGTATTGCCATTAGTGGTTAGTATTGCCATTAGTACTTAGTATTGCCATTAGTACTTAGTATTGCCATTAGGCCCCGTACACACGACCGAACATGTCTGCTGAAACTGGTCTGCGGACCAGTTTCAGCAGACATGTTCGGTCGTGTGTACTGCCGACCGGACAGGTTTCCAGCGGACATTTGTCCAGCCGACCGTTTTCCAGCGGACAAAAATTTCTTAGCATGCTAAGAAACATGTCCGCTGGAAGCCTGTCCGTCGGACATGTTCGGTCGTCTGTACAGACTCACCGTACATGTCCGCTCGGCCGCCATCCCTCGCATGCGTCGAAGTGATTGAGCTTACAGGGCCGCGCACGTCGCCGCGTAATCATCGTGGCGACGGCGCGGCCACGTCACCGCGTATCGTGTACGCGCGGATTTCTGTCTGATGGTGTGTACAACCATCAGACAGAAATGTCCGGGCGGACATGTCTGCTGAAAACGGTCCGGCGGACCTTTTTCAGCGGACAGTCCGTCCGTGTGTACGAGGCCTTAGTGTTTCGTATTGCCATTAGTGCTTAGTATTGCCATTAGTGCTTAGTACAGTAGGTGAACCCGATTTTGTGTCAATCTCGCTCTCTTTCTCGGCGAGATTGAGCACCTACGAGCCCCATCGCGGGAGCCAGCGCCGAGCTGGCTTGCCGCGATGGAGACAGAGCCGTCATAGAAGCGACGGGAGATCCGACTTGGATTCCCGCCAATTCTACACGTGTGCGGCGTTTGTTATGAATCCTGAGGGGGAAGTCCCCGCCGGATTTTAAATAAAAATCCGGCATGGGTTCCCCCCTCAGGAGCATACCGGGCCCTTAGGTCTGTTATGGGTTGTAAGCAGAGCCCCCCTACGCCGAAAAAAACGGCGTAGGGGGTCCCCCTACAATCCATACCAGACCCGTATCCAAAGCACGCTACCCGGCCAGCCAGGAAGGGAGTGGGGACGAGCGAGCGCCCCCCCCCTCCTGAGCCGTACCAGGCTGCATGCCCTCAACATGGGGGGGGTTGGTGCTCTGGGGCAGGGGGGCGCACTGCGGCCCCCCCCCACCTCAGAGCACCCTGTCCCCATGTTGATGAGGACAGGGCCCCTTCCCGACAACCCTGGCCGTTGGTTGTCGGGGTATGCGGGCGGGAGGCTTATCGGAATCTGGGAGCCCCCTTTAATAAGGGGGCCCCCAGATACCGGCCCCCCACCCTAAGTGAATGAGTATGGGGTACATCGTACCCCTACCCATTCACCTGCAAGAAAAGTGGTAAAAACACAAATAAACCACACAGGGTATTAAAATATTTTATTAGTCTGCTCCGGAGGCCTCCCCTGTCTTCTTTATTAGCTCTTTTACCAGGGGAAGCTTCTTCTTTGACGTCTTTGGGTGGGTGGGGGCCGCCGTCTGGTTCTCTTCCACCGCCGGGGGGGGTCGCTTTTAAAAAAGCCCCCACCCCCCGGCGGGTTTCCTCCGGCGTCTTTTAAAAGCGACCCCCCCCCCGGCGGTGGAAGAGAACCAGACGGCGGCCTTTTATGAAGTAGTGAAATCTATTTACTGCTTCGTTCTCGGGCATTCACGGAGGAGATTTTTCTCCTCTGTGTGCCTGTTTATGAAGCGGAGAAGATCACTTCACCCTTGGAGGAGTGAATTGATCTACCAACGCTTCAAACAGTGGAGAACGGCCCCTGATACTGGAATCTCGTAAGAGTTTATGAGATTACAGTACCAGAAATTCACAGAAATACCGAGATGTCAGTTTATTGAGCAGTGATAAATAATCACCGCTCAGTACACTGACAGACGGCATGGTTAATGTAATTAAAATAAGGAGTCCCCCTACATAATATATATATGTATACACACACACACACATTATATATACATGTATATATACATACACATTATATATATGTAGCATTACCCCCGGAGGAGCTGCTGGTTGTTTTGGGTGGCACATTTACCTCATGGCTCCCACAAATTCCTAGGGGTGAATGATGCGTATTGCATTTGGTAGAAGTAAAGGAATGTCCGCAACAGGTGTTCTTTGCTGTGCTCTTTATTACCCAGCCGGGAAAAAACAATAAACTTGTGGTGAGGAAAGTAAATTTGAAGAAGAAGAGAGAACAGCAGATTCAGGCGTGATGATAGGGAAACAGTCTTGCTCCCAAGCGTAACACTTCTCTGCACCATTCCTGCCTGAGTGGGTTTAGTGTACCCGGACAGGCCTCTCTCACTGACCCGGCAGCCGGAGTATCACTCGGACAATTGTAGGATAAGTCTCTGCCACAGACCCTCCTTGGTGAGCCTCAGAAAGACACCTCTGCCACAGGCCCTCTCTGGATTTTAATCACGGAGATATCCCTCCTTAGATGAATTACGCCTGGATCTCCCTCAACTTGTCGCCCAGGCACCAACTGACAGGTGTTCAATCCCTCAGTGTCCAGCTACCTCGATCCCCGGTGGTTTGTTGAGGCCCTTTTGGATCACCAGCCTCTCAATGGCACTCCTCAGATGGACTCCCCACCGAACAGCAATACAGCTTGGGATCCTCAAAGGTGGGAACCCAGTCACTCACTGGGTCCCTGTCGCTGTTCAGATGCTCCGGGCCAACATGGTCCTGGAACCAGGAACACCGCGTGGCACGCAGGCCCCGGCCAGGTAGGCCATAACCCTAAAGGTGGGTGCCACACTTGAAGAAGAAGACCCAGAACCAATGGCATCTGCCTCATAAATACCCCTCCCCAGCATGCACAGCGAGGTCAAACCCTCCTGATTGGCTGCTGGGAAAGAGCACCCAAACCTTGACTCAACTGCTGCTACCTGCAGCACCAGAGTTGGAAGAACACCCCAGCGCAACAGACTAGCCCACAGCACAGCCCAGACAGAGACCCTGTTTTGCACCTAACAATCTGGATCAGAGTTTAACTACACTCTTATCTACTCTTAAATTTAACTAGCACCGGTACCATAAAGTACACAGGCGCTACATATATATACATGTACACATTATATTTATATATATATATATATATATATATATATATATATACCCATAAATATTACATGTGGACATGGTTAAAGTGTTGGGGGGCTGAACGAGGTAGAAGGAAGTTAAAAATCTTCCTCCTTCCTCCTCAGATCAGCTCTGAGATGGTGAATCGGGGAGTGTGAATTCTGACTCAGATCGCCAGTGAAGTGCTGAGATCACAGCTTCATAAACTGGCCGTTACTGTGTCAGTCTATGAGGATTCTCTGTCTGTGGAGATAATCGGCGGGAGAACAGGTTCAAACACTTCTCCCCCCTATTATCTCTGTTTCATAAACTGTTTATGGGCTGTGATCAGTGGCGATCCTTGGGATCACCGCTGTTCACTGCTTCATAAACGGACACCTTAGGCCCCGTACATGCGGTCGGTTTGGTCCGATGAGAATGAACCGAAGTTCATTTTCATCGAACCAAACCGACCGTGTGTATAGGCTATCGGTCTGGTTTCCTTCGGTCCAAAATTTCGAAATATGCTTCAAAACCGAACCGATGGACCGCTGCCCCATCGGACCAAACCGATGGTTAGTACAGAAAAGCATCGGTTCAAAACCCGCGCATGCTCAGAATCAAGTCGACGCATGCTTGGAAGCATTGAACTTTGTTTTTTTCAGCACGTCGTGTGTTTTACGTCACCGTGTTCTGACCCGATTGGATTTTGAACTGATGGTGTGTACACACATCAGACCATCAGGCCACTTCAGCGGTGAACCGATGAAAACGGTCCGTCGGACCATTCTCATCGGTTTTGTCCGACCGTGTGTACGGGGCCTTAGTATTGCCATTAGTGTTTAGTACTTCCATTAGTGTTTAGTACTTACATTAGTGTTTAGTACTTCCATTAGTGTTTAGTACTTCCATTAGTGTTTAGTACTTCCATTAGTGTTTAGTATTGCCATTAGTGTTTAGTATTGCCATTAGTGTTTAGTATTGCCAGTAGTGCTTAGTATTGCCATTAGTGCTTAGTATTTTTGTGACTCCAACAGACAGGCACAGGAGTACCGAAGTACTGCTCAGCCATACCGAAATTTATGAAATTCATTACTTACTGCTGATATGTCTAAGTGCAATGATTTTACTGGAACTTTTTTATTTATAATAAAATAATTAACTGTGCAAGGGTTTGCATTTTTTTGTTATCTAAAAGGCCCCCCCCCCCCCATGATTACACGCAGGGGTTCTTCTCTCCCACAATTGCTGTCACTTTCAAAAACTGCATGACTGTGCAGGGCTCCGCCCACACAGCCACGTTGTTCATTCATAGAAATCTGTAAATGAATAAACTCCCCTCTTCCACCACAACAGACAGGCTTGTAGTAATCAGTGGAATACGAATGTGAGAATTAGCACACTATTATTTCCATTGACACTCCTGCCAGCTCTCTAACTGAAAGTCTGTATCAGAGGTATGGGCAGAGAGCTGGAGGAAAAGACTGCAGTAACCTGACATTGCACCTTCAATCCACAATGCTTTACAGGCTCCTGTAGAAAAAAATAATAAACACACAATTTTTTTGCTGTAAAAATATTATTTATTTATTTTTTCTTAAAGGCGAACTTAGCCTTTAAATAGAGATACAGTAAAGCCTTGGTTTGAGAGCATATTGCAAGACAAGATTTTTTTTTTAATAAATTGTGACTTGATATACAAGCGATATAAGAGTAGCGTCATGTAACAGAGTATAAAAGAGAAGAGAGGCGCCTCTAAGTGTAACAATATGGTTACATTTAATGAAGGTACAACATTTAGAAACTCACAACTCACTCTGCGCTCCATGAGCGATTCAAGCCTCGCTTTCATGAGAGCCGGTGTAGTAAAAAATTGTCGGACCTGTGAAAAAACCGGACCGCGTCACTTCCGGTGCTCGTACGTCAGGAGCACAGCTGATCGCGGGTCCACGGCGCATGCGCAGATGCTTTTTTTTTGGTCCGTTAATATCCTAGACTGGGGTAGGCGGGCAGAGGCGGATCAAGCTAAAATCAGAGACTCGGGTGGGCGGGCGGAGGCGGAGCAAGAGTTTTAATGACATTATCGGCAGCACAGCCTCCAGCCCCGTCCCTAAACACACAGTAGCCTGCTTGGTCCCATGCTATTTTTGGTCCGTGAATATCATAGACTGGGGTAGGCGGGGCGGAGCACAGATGATATATTGAAGAAGCAATCCTTTTGCCTCCCTTCTTAGCAACCATTGAGAGGTTAGCCACATTGCTATTAATGTGTCGGGTGACCTAGAGGGGTTGAATTACTAAAGGCAAATAGACTGTGCATTTTGCAAAGTGCAGTTGCACTCTGCAAGTGCAGTTGTTCCAGAGCTTAGTAAATGAACAGAAGCTCTGCTGACTTCCATCATCCAATCGTGTGCAAGCAAAATGCTGTTTTTATTTTTATTTTTTTCATTTTCCTTGCATTGGATTGGGTACTCTTTGCTTTATGCAGCCTTACCACATTTACTAAGCTCTAGAGCAGGTATATGCAATTAGCGGACCTCCAGCTGTTGCAGAACTACAAGTCCCATGAGGCATAGCAAGACTCTGACAGCCACAAGCATGACACCCAGAGGCAGAGGCATGATGGGACTTGTAGTTTTGCAACAGCTGGAGGCCCGCCAATTGCATATTCCTACTCTACAGCAACTGCACTCGCAAGGTACACTGTCTAGTTACCTTTAGTAAATAAAACCCATACACTTGAACTGTAAGAAGAAGCAGTAAAGTAGAATTACCACATTGCCCTGAATAATTTACATAAATAATTACAATATTGTTATAAGATAAATATGAAACCAGTGTTTTATTAAACAATAACACATTTCAAAGATTATTTTTATCCAGCAAAGTGTTGCGTCAGAGGCCTGCAGGCTGTGATCATGAATATGGGTGCCACATGAAACATGATCAGAAAGGTGGACTTATTCCAGCCATAAATGGATTTAAATTTGTCTGGTTCAGCAGGGACCAGCCAAATTTCAATCAATGTATGGGCATGGGGGTTGTACAGAAGTTGATCTACCATTTGACTTCTGTACAACTGCCCTGTTGGATTTTCCCCAGTCGATCAGCACTGCAGGCTATAACTTGCAGTGCTCATCAGTGTATTTTGCTGGTTGAACGATAAAAACTAACTGATCTATGGTCTGCCTTAGGCCTCGTACACACGACCGAGGAACTCGTCGGAAAAGACACTTCGTTTTCCTCGACGAGTTCCTTGTTAGGTTTGTCGAGAATCTTGACAAGCTTTCTTTGCATACACACGGTCAAGACCAAATCTCGTCGTTCTCAAACGCGGTGACGTAGAACACATACAACGGCAGGGTAAGTTCGATTCCACTGGCACAACCCTTGGGGCTGCTTTTGCTAATCTCATGTTACTGCGTGTTAAGTAAAAGTTTGGTAAGAGATGATTTGCACTTTTCAGACTGTTACAGCGGGACAAATGTGCTATCTCCATTACAAACGCTACTTTTACCGAAGGTGCGCTCCCGTCTCATACTTTATTCTGAGCATGCGCGGGTTTCTTAGCATACACACGAATGTGTTTCTTGTCGAAAACCAGCCCGACGAGAAACATGAAGAGGAAATTGAGACTCCCGTCGAAGAAAATGAGAACTTGTTCTCTTTTTTCCTCGTCGAGTTCCTCGACAGTTTTCTCGATAAAAAGCATACACACGACCGTTTTCCTCGGCAAAAAAGCTCTCCCACCAAGTTTCTTGATGGATTCTGTTGAGGAAAACGGTCAAGTGTGTACGAGACCTTTAAAGTCTTTAAAATGTCTTACACACGATCAGTCCATCCGATGAAAACGGTCTGATGGACCGTTTTCATCGGTTAACCGATGAAGCTGACTGATGGTTCGTCGCACCTACACACCATCGGTTAAAAAAACTATCGTGTCAGAACGCGGTGACGTAAAACACAACGATGTGCTGAAAAAAAACTAAGTTCAATGTTTCCAACCATGCGTCGACTTGATTCTGAGCATGCGTGTATTTTTAACCGATGGTTGTGCCTACTAACGATTGGTTTTGACCTATCGGTTAGGAATCCATCGGTTAAATTTAAAGCAAGTTTGCTTTTTTTTAACCGATGGTTAAATAACTGATGGCGCCCACACACGATCGGTTTTGACCGATGAAAACGGTCCATCAGACCATTCTCATCGGTTTAACCTATCGTGTGTACACAGCATTAGGCCCTCTTTAGACAGTTTTAACTTTGTCCATTCTGCTATACTTATATATGTATGGCAGGAGTCGGACTCGGAGCCTACAGTACCTCCAGTGGGTTGCTGCCTATTTTCATGATTCATTCAAAGAAGTTTTACACCTTTTAGTAAAGAAGAGTATTAAAAGTTTAATGCCGTGATGTAAAAACAAAACTTGGAGGCACTTGCGCTTCCACTGCTTCCTAATTGATTTAACATTCTGTTTCAGAGCAGCATTATGCACTGGCGAAAGCAAAAATATATTGACTTGGCAGGTGAAGAAAATGGCATGTAATCAGTATTTTGAAATAGGTTTTCTCCTTTACGGAAAAAGTGACAAGACAGGCAGGATGTAATTGGATCTGGAGATTGAGGAAGATAAAATTACCAGAGCTCTAAATATCAATTTTTCTTTTTTTTTTGTGAGGAATGCCAGAAAGATTGCTGGCGATCGTTTGAGGTTATGAATAATAAATCAAACAGATGGAGAATTTACAGCAAAAGAAAACTTTTTCTGAAAGTGAATTTGTTGAGTGTATTGGCACAATTGTTTATCTTGTGTAGGAACAGTCCTGCTTATGAAATTCCTCTGTCCGTTCTTGTGCAGCTGTCCGTCCCGCTTTTGGGACGGACGCCCAACTCCAGGCAAAAAATGAAATGTAAATAATTATTTGTGCATCACTTACCCTGCTCCTCAGTCTTGATTTCAAATATCTCTGCCCATTCTGCAATGTAATGAATGAAAATGACAGTTTAAGCTTATTTCTTACCCTGGTCATCTTCTTGGGGACCAGTCCCCTCACCACCCCATGAGCCCTACTGTCTCTGGAGCCTATGAGAGAGGACCTGGCTCTCATAAATTCCAATCTACTCCAATATGTATGTAGCACTACCCCCGAAGGAGCTGCTGGTTAGTTTTGGTCTTCCGCTACCTCACTGTTCTCCGTGTTGGCTCAGAATCTAGGGTTATTAAAATTTCAAAAACACGGTAGCCAGTCACTGATGCCGCGTACACACGATCATTTTTCGGCATGAAAAAAAGTCGTTTTTCAGCATGTCCAAAAAACGACTTTTTCCAACTTCATCATTAAAAACAACGTTGCCCACACACCATCGTTTTTAAAAAATGAACAAAACGCGGTGACGTACAACACGTACGATGGCACTCTAAAGGGGAAGTTCTATTCGCCTTTGGGCTACTTTAGCTGATTCCTTGTTAGTAAAAGACCGTTAACGCTTTTCTGTCTGTTACAGCGTGATGAATGTGCTTACTCCATTATGAACGGTAGTTTTACCAGAACGAGCGCTCCCGTCTCATAACTTGCTTCTGAGCATGCGCGGGTTTAAAACGTCATTTTAGCCCACACACGATAATTTTTTACAACCCGAAAAACGACATAGTTTAAAACTACGTTAAAAAATGCAGCATGTTCGAATTTTTTTTTGTCGTTTTTAAGAACCTGAAAAATGATGTGTAGCCCACACACGATCATTTTAACCACTTAAGCCCCGGACCGATATGATGCTAAATGCCCAAAGGTGTTTTTACAATTCGGCACTGCGTCGCTTTAACAGACAAGAGCGACAATTTTGAAAAAAATGCAATATTTTTTACTTTTTGCTGTAATAAATATCCCCCAAAAACATATATAAAATGTTTTTTTTTCCTCAGTTTAGGCCGATACGTATTCTTCTACCTATTTTTGGTAAAAAAAATCGCAATAAGCGTTTATCGATTGGTTTGCGCAAAATTTATAGCGTTTACAAAATAGGGGATAGTTTTATTATTTATTTTTTTTACTACTAATGGCGGCGATCAGCGATTTTTTTCGTGACTGCGGCATTATGGCGGACACTTCGGACAATTTTGACACATTTTTGGGACCATTGTCATTTTCACAGCAAAAAATGCATTTAAATTGCATTGTTTATTGTGAAAATGACAGATGCAGTTTGGGAGTTAACCACAGGGGGCGCTGTAGGAGTTAGGGTTCACCTAGTGTGTGTTTACCACTGTAGGGGGGTGTGGCTGTACGACTGATGTCATCGATCGAGTCTCCCTATAAAAGGGATCACTCGATCGATGCAGCCGCCACAGTGAAGCACGGGGAAGCCGTGTTTACATATGGCTCTCCCCGTTCTTCAGCTCTGGGGAGCGATCGCGATGGAGCGGGAATCCGACCACCGCATGTAGTGTGGGGGGGGGGGGTCCCGATCGGACCCCCGACCCGCAGAAAGGCAAGGACGTACAGGTACGCCAATGTGCCTGTACGTGCCATTCTGTGGACCTACATATACATACGACGGTCGGCAAGTGGTTAAGTGACGTTTTTCAAAACAACTTATTTTTTTTTCATGCCGAAAAATGATCGTGTGTACACGGCATGAGTCTTTTCCAAAGGTTTTTTATTCAACCACAATGTTGACGGAACAAGGGGAATGGAGGGAGAGGGAAAGTTCAGGTACCTTTCTGTAGATCAATAAAACCTTGAAATCCCTGAGACAGGTGCACTCACCGACCTGGCAGCCGGAATGATGCACGAAAAGTCAAAAAGTAAAGGTCTCTGCCACAAATCTTATAGTAACACTAGCTGCGGAACGATCCTTTGCCACAGGATCCAATAATCTGAATTTTCCTCAGTAAACTCAGTTGCACAGTATGAAAAAGTCCTTTTAAGCCGACCCGGCAATACTGTGAAGCAGATAGGTCAGGATGCGTCCTCCAACTGAGGTACCAGGCTCCTCTCGAAATACCAGCTTCCAGCTGTGTCCTCTGCAAGATGTGAGTCCTCCCCCGGTTCCTTCAGTTGATCAGCTTCTTCCCGCAGGACAGACAGCATAGGATCACCCTCGAGCCAGTAGGTCCCAGATAGCTTCTGGGCCTACCTCCAGTTGCGAAGCCTCGGGCCAGCCGGTCCCGAAGCGGAAGAGGAACTGTCACATTCCCCTGGTCAAGGTGACCATGAGGCGAGAGAGTGAGGAAAATGACGTCCACCCCTTAAGTACCCTCCCCCAGCATGCCCAGCAGTAAAGAAACTCTCACTAGGTTGGTTCTGGGAAAGAGCACCCAATACACTCTGACTGGCTGTAACTTCCAAAACAGAACCAGAGGGGACGACAGAGGCCCCTGGACGACGTCACATATAACTAAATGTACGTAGGGAGGAGCGGCGTGCTGACGTCACTGCAACGATCCACGTAGAGTCCCGGAAGCTACAGGCTGTGGAAGCCGGCCGGCTACAACCATTTTTGACACGCTTTTATTCATCCACTAAAATGTGAGTGCATTTGTTTTTTGTTTAAAAAAAGGTAGCGATAATGGCAATTTTGCCCCTATTTTACCATGATTTTACTATGCTTATTGTGTGTTTTTCATACGGTGTGTGAATCAAAAACTGCATCAAAACTGTAACACAGGTGTGTTATTGATGCGTTCTTTCAATGCATTTCAAAAGGGAGGTGCTTTTGGTGTGTATTTTTAACTGACCAAAAATGCAGCAATCAGGATTTTTAACACCACAATGGAAGTGCAATGGACCACTGTGAAGACGTACCGTATACACTCGAGTATAAGCTGAGTTTTTCAGCACATTTTTTTGTGACTCGAGTCACCTTTTTGCGCCTGATCTCCCAGACTTTGGGGACCCGGTACCGGACTTGGCACACATGTTCAGCCCTTTGTGAACTACAAAACACCTCCCAGTGCTTTGACTATTAGTAGAAGGGAGATGTTTGTAGCCCAAATCAGGAAAGCAGCCGAGGGTGACAACTCTTGCTTTTCCATAGATACAGTACCGTGAGTAAGTGCAGTCAACATAAGACAGGGAAATGTATTACTGGCAGTTACTTGCTCAGTGAAAATAAAAAAATAAAAAAACACTGAAAAAAAAATATTGCAGCCCCATATCTAGGGAATGGTAAGTTGCAACTTGTTACATGTTTTCTCATGTTTAGATATACTTTAAATTGGACACCAGGTAATTGAACTAACTGAAGTCCACTTAAGACTGAGTAATCCTTATAGAGGAATATAAAGTAGGGTGTGCCTGTACTTCTGATTTCTGAGCTTAGTTAAGGGTGTATCTATCAACAATGTGCTTTGCAATTTGCCCAGTGACAGTTCTATGTGACTGGGGCAAAAAAAAATGTTATAAGGTTAAATTTCTGTTAACTTAGTGCCATCTAGTGGTCAAATGCAGTATTTTCCATTTTAAATCAGAGAATCTATTCGAACGTCACAGGACTTACCTAATAACTTTACCACATTTATACATAACCTGCTCTTTCACTAGGTGACATTTTCTATAAATATACCCTTTAGAGTTTTCCATTTGTGCATCCTTTTTTATGTTGTGCATCACACACTGTGGTCAAGGCAGATTCAGGCTTGGTTCACACCTATGCAAATTAGATGAGGGTTTCACCGCATCCAATTTGCATAGCAGGAGAATGTGACTGGTTTTCTATGGAGCTAGTTCACATATCTCCGCAGTGGGTCCGGTGCGAATTGCTGGAAAAATGTGTGCCTTTTTAGTGCGTTTCAGGTCCGAATTCAGCCCATAATTCGGGCTGAAATCGGACCTGAAGCGGTGAACCAGCACGCACCGGACCCCTGCTATGCGAGTAATACGGCGATAGTGTGAATCGAGCCTTCTGCCGCGTACACACTACCGTTTTTCATGATGAGAAAACTGACATTTTTTTGATTGCTCGTGAAAACCGGTCTTGTGTATGCTCCATAGCAGTTTTCTCGACAAGAAAAAAAATTAGAACCTGCTCTATTTTTTCACGTCGTTTTTCGCGTCGTTCTTTTTCTCGTTGCAGAAACCGCTTCTGTGTATGCTTTTCAGAGTGGAAAAAAATGCACATGCTCAGAATCAAGTATGAGACGGGAGTGCTCGTTCTGGTAAAACTAGCGTTCGTAATGAAGATAGCACATTCGTCACGCTGTAACGGACTGAAAAGCACGAAGACAAACTTTTACTAACACGAGGATCAGCAAAAGCAGCCCAAAGGGTGGCGCCATTTGAATGGAACTTCCCCTTTATTGTGCCGTCGTACGTGGTGTACGCCACCGCGCTTTGCTTGAGCGTTTTTTTTTCATGAATGTGTGTATGCAAGGCAGGCTTGAGAGGCATCATAACGAATCACATCGAGAAAACATCGTTTTTTTGCAGGACAGGAAAAACAGCCGTGTGTACGCGGAATTCGAGTTAGCTCTGTGCCCCTTTGTATCACAGCAGACTCCTTCCTTCCTGCCTTTTTTTTTTCTTTTTCATTCATTCATCTTCATTCATACAAAGCTACATACTTACATGCTCTTTCGTAACTTTCTTCCTTTTATTTCTACCTTCTTTCGTTCTTCATAGGTGTATACACACAAACTCTTTGACCATTTTTTTTATCCTTCCATTGGATCTTGCAGTATAATATATCAAGAGATGTGACAGTCCGTAACAAGAAAATCTTGTCCTTAAAATAATAAACAGAACCAAAGGAATGCTGCGCAGTCAGGCTTACGACCTATTAAATAGTATGACTAGGCATTCCAGGCTCATGGGAACCCACAATGTAATTAAACAAATCTTGTTTACAATCTAAAAGTTCACAAGAGCTCACAAACCTGTCAATATAATATAAAACAACACACCAAATTTCCTCAATAAGGACATTGGTTCTCTATCGATAACTTTCCCAATGTTTGGCTGGAGAGGGCAAGTAAAGGTACAGTAGGTGAGCGTGGCTTTTGGAGAGTAGCTGAGGCACAGTGAAGTCTGAATGGGAGTTGGGGTGCCTGTCCTTTATGCCCCTTTAGGGTTTATTTAAACATAGGAGCATATCTGTCACGTACCTTACCAGAGGCCGAAGTGCTGAGAGGGCTTCCCTTGCGACTAAGTGCAGAATGCCCCCTGGAGGTGACACAGGGGGTGCTATGCCCAGAGATGCAGGAGTTGCCAGCTGCGACTTGCTGAGTAGATGTTGGAGATCAGCTGTAGACCCGGATACGCAGTCAGGCAGGGGTACCACGGAAGTAACAGATGGGGTAGACTGGTAGGAAACCCAGGGGCGGAGTCAGGAGCCAAGCCGGTAGTCATACACAGGAAGCAGGAAGTGACTGGAACAGGTCAGAAGTCAAGCCGAGGTCATACACTGGATCCAGCAGACAGGAACAGGACAAAGGATAAGCCGAGAGACAAGCCAGGGGTCATGCACAGAGAAGTCTGGGCAGGCAAGCTGGGTCGTCAACAGGAATACAAGGAGAACAGGAACTAGAACTCAGGATCACATCAAGGGCTGAAGATTGGTTGGTGACTGCTGCAGCAAGCTTTAAATAGGGCACTGACGCCAGGAGTCCCGCCCGCATTGCGTGCGTAATGGCGCACACGCGTGCGCAGTAAAGAACACTGCATTTACGGTGTTGTTGCCCGTATGCACGTGCATGCGCACTGTGCTCGTTGGTACGTGCAAGACAGGTCTGCCAGTCCTTCCATGGTTGGTTCTCTGACAATATCTCTCAGGAGTATAACTATGCATGAATGCTTTGCCAGAAGTAGTGGAAAGTATCACAGCAGGAACATGTCCTCTTTAGATGCTTTCAGCTGCAGAAGGGCTGCTGGGAGGGTTTAGCAAACCCAAATGGCAGTGGATGGAAAGGATCTAATTTTGTTGCATATTAAACATTGTGGCACAGCTTGCTCAGCTTCAGTTGAAAAGTCCATATACAGTTTCCCTCCATGCCCACTCTTCTGCATTGCAAACTGCCAAGTTGCCTGATACCCTTGCTGAAATAGATGCTGTATTTATATGGAGAATCCACTAAAGAGCTTGAGAAGTTATAATTTAAAGGGCTTGTAAAGGTACAATTTTTTCCCCCTAAATAGCTTCCTTTACCTTAGTGCAGTCCTCCTTCACTTACCTCATCCTTCCATTTTGCTTTTAAATGTCCTTATTTCTTCTGAGAAATCCTCACTTCCTGTTCTTCTGTCTGTAACTCCACACAGTAATGCAAGGCTTTCTCCCTGGTGTGGAGTGTCATGTTCGCCCCCTTCCTTGGACTACAAGAGAGTCAGGACGGCCACTAGCACACAGCTCCTTTCTCTATCTGCAACGTAGAGAGCGTCATGACTCTCCAGTAGTCCAAGGGAGGTGGCGAGCACGACACTCCACGCCAGGGAAAAAGCCTTGCATTACTGTGCGGAGTTACAGACAGAAGAACAGGAAGTGAGGATTTCTCAGAAGATATAAGGACATTTAAAAGCAAAATGGAAGCATTAGGTAAGTGAAGGAGGACTGCACTAAGGTAAAGGAAGCTATTTAGGAAGAAAACATTTTTACTTTTACAACCCCTTTAAGCCTGTTTGGCAATGCCGCGAAAGAGCCAAAAGTCCCTTCTAGGGCATTGTTGGAGCCTAATGAGAGTAATTTCACCTTTAGTACCTATAAAATCCCATCAACTAACTGTATTTGCCAATTTATTTTTTAGACCAGGTTGTTGCCTATCCAATCTAAACAAAAAAGAAATCCTGATCATTCAGGTTTATAATGTAATATGGCAAAAACAAGTTACCTGGCCATAATATCTGTCTTTGGCATGTGTAATCCTATATATTAGGGGAAGTTTTATCCATGCAAATCTAATTACAGAGCTTCTGACCTTTAGAGCTTGAGATCATCCACTACTGTAGGTAAATACACTTACCTGTTTTGACATCCTGAAAGACTGGAAAAGAAACTCCTTAGCTTCCGGATCTTTCTATAATCCTTGCATTGTGGGGTCATTGTTGGCATGGTAAGATGTCACCCACTATCTGTGTCATCTATTGCATCCAACCCTTTGAAATCTGTGGGGCTGTTTTAACCACTTCAGCCCCGGAGAATTTGGCTGCCCAATGACCGGGTAATTTTTTGCGATTCGGCACTGTGTCGCTTTAACTGACAATTGGACGGTCGTGCGACGTGGCTCCCAAACAAAATTGACATCCTTTTTTTCTCACAAACAGAGCTTTCTTTTGGTGGTATTTGATCACCTCTGTGGTTTTTATTTTTTGTGCTATAAACAAAAAAAGAGCGACAATTTTGAAAAAAAAGCAATATTCTTTACTTTTTGATAAAAAAAGAATTCTCGCGCATAATCTATACACACATAAATAATATCACAATAAAGTGAATCGGAGTGATGGTGATAAATAGTGACAAATCAATACACAAAAATATTGTCCATAAGTGATAAAAGCAGCTATACTGCCAAAAGAGGAGAACAGAGAAGAAACTGGATGTCCACAGATCTTGTAAATGAATAAATAAATGGCTTAATCACAAGCGTGTCTGGTCTCACAGAACTCTCACCTCATCAATAAATGTAATCAGCAACAAGGATACTCATAGAGCACTTCACCTCCACCAAAAAACGATATCCACACTTTCCACACTCCACTGTACCTCTCAGATTGTCTGCAGGCTCATAGATAATGCCACAGCTTATTCCAAACTCCTCAATCAGTCCCTGTTATGGCTCCAATAAGGGGAACAGGAGGGTAGGGAAAAGACAAAGGGCCTCCAATAGTGTAGTATTATAAGGGGAACGTTTATTTAAGTGTAAATGCTCTTACATTTAAGATAAAAAACGACACTGTCATCTGGGGAACATGTGACAGTGTCGTAACGCGTAGGGATTGGCTGTGGGCAGACATACACCTGGAGTGATGTGAGGAGGCGCTGAGGACGCCGCTGTTCATTTGTTTTATTGTATTATTTGAATGCCTTCATAAGGTTGAATTCTAACCAATTGGGTATAGTTTTGACCTAGACCGTTTCTACAGAACAGGTGACCTTTCTTGACTTGGAGATATCTAAGTCCGAATCTAGATTGATGACTAAAAACCACTTTAAGTCGGTGGACAGGAATGGATATATCCCATTGAATAGTTGCCACCACAGACTGTGGCTGTGTAACATACCTCGTGGCCAATTCGTGAGATTGCGGAGAAACTGCACCAGGGAGTCTGATTTCCTTGTGCTGTCCCGTGAGCTGGCCACTAGGTTTGTTGCAAAGGGATATTCCAAGCCCTTGATAGAGCAAGAAATAGAAAAAGTTAGGACCACAGATAGAAATCTGATGATACAGGATAACCCTCCCAAAGATGATTTAGGAAGAACAAATTTTAAGATGCTATTGGATTTTAATGTTCAACATAAAGCATTCGAAAAAATTGTTGCCAAATATTGGCCGATATTAAAGGGAGATCTAATTCTTGGTCCTGCTCTTCCAGATCGCCCACAATTTATTTATAAGAAAGCACCGTCTTTGAGAGATAGATTGGCCCCTGGAGTCACTGATCCTCCTGTCATCCCTCGTCCCAGGCTTTTTAATTTCTTGTCAGGGTTTTATGCCTGTGGCAGGTGTGCCACATGCAAACATGCAAAACGGAATATCAAAAAACGCAAAACATTTGTTTCCAATGTAACCCATGTAGAATATCCGATAAAGCAGCTAATCACCTGCGCAACAGAGGGCGTAGTTTATATGCTCGAGTGCGACTGTGGGTTACAGTACATAGGGCGCACCTCACGTGAGCTGCACGTGAGAGTGGGCGAGCATGTGAGCAACATTAAGCGTGGCATCAAGACCCAGAGCGTATCTAAACATTTTAGAGACCATCATCAAAGGGACCCCAAATGCCTTAAATTCTGGGGTATAGAGAAAGTCTCCAGACACTGGAGAGGAGGTCATTATATTCGGCAATTGAGTCGACGAGAATCGTACTGGATATATGAGATGAAGGTTTCTGTACCGTTGGGATTGAACGTTGAGTTTGATCTCAACTGTTTTATATCTAACCGTTGAGAAGTGTATTGGGGATTGTATGGCTATCTGAATTGTATTTGGATATTTTTATTATATTTTTATATTTAAATGTCTATTTAACTTTAACTGCCTTTATATTGTATAAACGTTAACGCAGTTATTTATTGTGAATATGTGATGTCCGTTGAGGTTTAGGTGAGGTAAAGGCGGATGACGTCTTTTAATTTTTAATTTTTAATTTTAATTTTGTTACCTATTTCTGTTTTTTAAATTTGATTGCCTGATTATTGTCCTTTAGGATTTGAGTATCCTTTGTCTGGTGTTTTGTTTATAAACACAAGATGGCGCTAGTCTTAGGCTATTTTTAATGATATTGCCCAATGTAACCTTGCCCTTTAGGATTTAATTTTATCCTTTGTCTGGTGTTCTGCTTTGCAGACACAAGATGGCGCTAGTTAATTAGGCCCTTGTTGGTGCTGCTATGGCAACCGCATGGTATATATTGTGCTGCGGGACGTTCACGTTGATCCCCGCCCCACGCTGATGAAGTCCCGCCCACACTGGGACGTAACGCGTACGAGGGGGAGGAGCTACGTCGACGTCACCCGCGTTTGCCTCACAGAGACCTCACACGCTGTCTACATTGATCCGGACGCTGAGCTCCGGTACTAGCTGTTATCCGTGCACTCGGTTTAGAGTGCAGGACAATGTGAGTGGTGTTTTTTATCTTTTGTTTTACTATCATTAAACGTTTTAAGCAGAGAGCACTTAGATTGTTTTTTTACTCCTTTCCGGTCCATTGAATGTTTTATGGGAGAGTGTTGCCTTGCATATTGCTTGCTGGTTCCATCTGGTGGACGCTTTGGAGTTGAGCCCATGTAAGCTGATTACTATTCTTTGGAGGATTTGCTTTTTGCCCTTTGACCTAGCCACAGGTCGAAGTGTTGAGGTGAGAGGCCACCCATTAGCCTTGGTGGAGGATAATCCTGTCCTATGGGTCACAGATCTGATGAAGATTTCTGCACCATTTATCACTATTGTGTTGTTCGGAGCACCTTTATCACTTTGCACTTTATGGACTCTATTTAAATAGTTTGAATCATTGTGTTAATATTTGTATTTTTAGATTTATTCATTTGTGCTGCACTATTTATTTACTTATTCATTTGTTTTATTGCACTCATTTTTTATCTTAAATGTAAGAGCATTTACACTTAAATAAACGTTCCCCTTATCTGGCAAGCACTGCATCTGTGCTGTAAATTAAGCGATGTGTAATAAGAGAGATTGTACAGAGGTGGTCAATTTTGAATTGTAAGTGTTGTATTTAGCAATTTGTCTGGCGTTCTGGTTTAAGATGTAAATTGGTAAGGAGTCTCATTAGTCCAAAGCAAGTTTCAGTAGCTGAAGAAGCAAATGTTTTAGGGAAATTTGTGTGCTTACTGTACATATGGGCAGATCAGAAAGAATTAGAGCTCTGTTGAGACTGCTTTACAACTCCGAAATCTTTTTGCTGCATAGTCCCAATAGATTATCTGAGAGTACAGAATGTAAAGACTGCTGGAATCACACAAATCTGACTGTTACGGGAAATTATATGAAATGTGGATGGGAACAGTGTCAGCAAAGCAATGCAAGCAAGGAAGTGTATAAAATAATCCAAGAAAATTGTGATTAATCCAGCTGTTGTGAGTGAGTGAGTGAGTGAGTGAGTAACTTGTATAGCGCAACAAATGCGAACTAAATCGCCTCAAGGCGCTTCCCGTCCAGAGTCGTGCCGGTCCTTCAGAAGAAGTGGGTCTTTAGTTTTTTCCTAAAGGCCTGATGGTTTTCCTCCAAGCGGATGGTAGAGGGTAGAGCATTCCAGAGCCGTGGTCCTTGGACCGAAAATCTACGTTCTCCGTTCAAATTGTAGCGGGATTTAGGAATTTGGAGAAGGTTTTGGTCGGTTGACCGGAGAAGACGCTTGGTGACGTAGGGTTTTATTTTCTTGCTTAAGTATTGGGGAGCGTTCCCCTGTATACATTTGTGGGTGAGGCAGAGTGTCTTGAATGTCACCCGATCCTGTACGGGCAGCCAGTGGAGCGATCTCAAGGCCGGGGAGACTGTTCTGGACGACTTGTAGACGTGAAATCTGGTATTTCGGTAGTCCTAAATAGAGGGAATTTGCGTAGTCGAGTCGTGAGTTGATGATCGTTCCCACCACTATTGCTGTGTCCTCTTCTAGGATGAAGGGGATGAGTCTACGTAGCATTCGGAGCAGATGATGAGAACCGCTGACAACTGATCCTATTTGTGCATCCAACGTCATGTCTGAGTCAAAGATGACTCCGAGACTTTTGGCTTTATTGCTTGGTTGTCATCTGAAAACTTGACACACTACATGGCAAATGTGATGGGCACTACGACAGAGCCCCACCTTGTGACTATAATAACCTTCACTCCTGCTACAAGATTTTGGAGTGTGTGTGGGAGTTTGTGCCTATGCAACCAAAAGAACACTTGTGAGGTCAGGTACCAATGTTGGATGAGAAAACTTGGCTACTTGGCTTGCAATCAGTATCTCGATTCATCTACATGTGTTCTGAAGGGTAGTATTGTGCGGTACACATAAGTTCCTCCACATCAAATTCACCAAGCCATATCTTTATGGAGCTGGCTTTGTGCACCATGGCACAGTCACACTAGAACAAAATAAGGTCTTCCCCAAACTGTTGGCACAAGGTTGGAAGTGAAACATTGGCTAACATGTCTTTGTGTGCCATAGCATTACCAGCGCCCTTCACTTAAAACATCTGAACCAAATCAATTGCAGGGATGCCCAAAATTATACTGTAGAAAAGGGTATACTGAAAACATTTATAAACCTGTAATGTATTGGCACATGATATGTATAAATATTTTTTTCTTTGAGGTGCAAGAATACTTTAAAAGGATCTTCACCCTAGAAATACAAAAATAAAAGTCAACAGCAACAAATACTGTAGCTGATGACTTTTAATAAAAGGACATTTACCTGTCCAGGGATCCAGTGCTGTCGTCACCCAGGCCGGTTCTTCACTGGTCTTTGGGTCCCCCGTATGTTTGGTGTGGGAAGCCAGCTGTGATTCCTTGCATCTTCACTGCTGGCTTCCTACTGGGCAAGCCACGCTGCACTTTGTGAATAGTCCTGCAGCTTTTTTAGACCTATGACCAGTGCCGGCCCAAGACATTGTGCTGCCTGGTACCAAGAATGAAATGCTGCCCTCCCCCCCCCAAAAAAAATTACGCCCACCAAAATGCCCCCACATCCATTATTTTATATCATGATAACTAAAGTGGACCTATCATGGCTCTATACATGTATATAGGAGTATAAAAAGGACCTGTTATGGCTCTATTCATGCAATTAACCCCACAGTGGAGCATAGAGCGGAACGGGAGGAGCGGTCGGGTGGAAAATTAGCTCCACAGTGGAGTGGAGAGCGGAGCTGGCGGAATGGGATGGCGTGTGGGAGGCAATTTGCTGCGCCCCTGAAAGTGCTGCCTGGTACAATGGTACCATCGGGTCCCATGGTAGGGCCGGCCCTGCCTATGTCGTGTCCCAGAAGGCTGCGGGCAAAGACTAGGTACCCGTTCCCTTAGTTGAAGGGGGGTGGGTGGAAAAGCAGAACTTCTCCTTATGGTTAACCTATAAGTGGTTGGATGCTTATTCACTAAGTAGAGATATAAGTATTAGGCTCTGTAAACCACAAAAAAGGCCACTTGGCATGCGTAAACGCTTCTGCATTCTCCAAGTTTCACATCTCTTCTTCTACTGACCAGGCTGCAATAGACAACTGACAGGCTGATTCTCTCAGTACTGGGGAAAAGAGAGAAAGGGGGTTGGGAATAGCACAGGATGCTCTGCTGTGTAGTGTTTGGTTCCTGAAGCTGGACATGTTACTACACAAAGTACTTTAAAGAGGACCCTTCATGACAAACCGCTGCATTGTGTATAAAGGCTGTATGATCCTGTCTCTCTGGTTCTCCTCTTCTTTAACTGACTCCAACCAGTCTACTGATAGAACAGAGCATTAGGAGTCAGGCTGCACATGCTCAGTTTGGTGTGTATTGCTAGAGAGTTTTTTTCTTCTTGGAAGGGGGCATGTGATCAGCACAGGGCCAATCATTGCTGTCCAGACAGAGGGTCAGAGGAAAATTAAAACTCCTCCTACACGCTTTAACCAGACACTGATACAAATCACAGGACTGTTATATACTACTGATGAGAAAAGGCATTTAGCAGTTTATATTTACTAAAATAATTGCATTTCCATGTTCTGTGTATTGTGGGACACCAGATATAGTGAATGCAGGGTCCTGGGTTTACTAACACTTTAAGTGTTAATGGCTTACTTTAGTGGGTGATTATAGTGGTGGAGTGTAGGTCAACGTTGTCATTGATGACTATGTGTGTATTGTTTTAGGGGAACGTTAACTGTTGGAGCTTAGTGTAGGGCAGGGATCGCCAAACTGCAGAAGTGGCCCTTTGCTAGCCTTTATCTGGCCCTTGGGGCTTTTTTCCTCCCACTGATATGAGGCACTATTCTTCCCACTGACACCAACAAGGAGGTACAATTTCCTTCACCGATACCAATGATGGTATACAATTACTCCAACTAATAGGGGCACTACTCCTTATCCTACTGACTGCAAACTCTGAGGCCATATTTATTCTCACCAATGCTGGGCCCATGACATTTTCTACCCCCGCTGGCCACAATCCGGCCCTCCTAAAGTCTGAAAGACAATAAACTGACCCTTTGTTTGAAAAGTTTGGAGACCCCTGGTGTAGGGCTACTGAGATTTCTGAGAGGTTTCCAAGATCAGGGGCCTTACCAGCACCGGACTCTTGGCATGTTAAAGCAGCGCTTCAGTAACTTTTTTTTAACTTTGCAGCTATTCTTCTTCTGCCATTGTTCTTTTAACTTTGGCTAGTTAACTGCTTGCCGACCAGCCGCCGCAGTTATACGGCGGCAGGTCCACTCTGCTGGGCGAGACCATGTAATATAACGTCACCTCGGCCAGCAGCCAATAGGGGCGTGCGTGCCGCCGGAGGCGTGCACGCGTGCCCCCCGCTCGCCCCCGACTCCCGTCTGCATGCCTGGCGGGCACGATCGCCGCCGGGCACCCGCGATCGCTCATTACAGAGCGAGGATCGGGAGCTGTGTGTGTAAACACACAGCTCCCGGTCCTGTCAGGGGAGAAATGCCTGACCGTCTGTTCATACAATGTATGGACAGCGATCAGTCATTTCACCTAGTGAGTCCACCCCCTCTACAGTTAGAACACACCCAGGGAACATACTTAACCCATTCCCCGCCCCCTAGTGTTAACCCCTTCCCTGCCAGTGGCATTTTTATAGTAATCCAGTGCATTTTATAGCACTGATCGCTATAAAAATGTCAAAGGTCCCAAAAATGTGTCAAAAGTGTTCGAAGTGTCCGCCGCCATTACTAGTATAAAAAAAAATAAAAAAAATGCCATAAAACTACCCCCTATTTTGTAAACGCTATAACTTTTGCGCAAACCAATCAATAAACGCTTATTGCGATTTTTCTTAACGAAAAATATGTAGAAGAATACGTATCGACCTAAACTGAGGGAAAAAAATGTTTTTTTATATATTTATTATAGCAAAAAGTAAAAAATATTCATTTTTTTCAAAATTGTCGCTTGTTGTTTATAGTGCAAAAACTAAAAACCACAGAGGTGATCAAATACCACCAAAAGAAAGCTCTATTTGTGGGAAAAAAAGGACGCCAATTTTGTTTGGGAGCCACGTCGCAAGACCGCGCAATTGTCAGTTAAAGCGACGCAGTGCCAAATCGCAAAAAGTGCTCTGGTCTTTGACCAGCAATATGGTCCGGGGGTTAAGTGGTTAAACATTTTTTCTTCTGTCAGTAAATACCTTATACAGCCCACTTACTCTTTCTTGTCTGGTCATTAGACTAGGCTTATGACATCATGCACAACTCTCTCTCTCTCTCTCTCTCTTACTCTTGTGAGAGGTTACCAGGAAGGGAGGGGAGTGAGTCATAAGAGGGCCAATGAGAGCTGTAGAGCTGGAGGTGTGCCTCTGTGTGTCTGTGGAAATCCAGGAAGTAAACAGGCAGCTGCTGCCCACAGTTAAAATGGCTGCAGCCAGACTTAGCGGAGGGAGATTTCTTCAGCATATTTGGCAAGTACAGAGTCACAGTATATATAAAATAATATGCAAAGTGGTTGGAGGGAAGCTTCAGAATGGCAAAGATATTTTTATTGCAAATTATGTGAACAGACTACACATCCTCTTTAAACAAATGTATCACATCTGATTTATCTAGGCAGCTCTTATATTCAGTTATTGTCTGTTTTTGGCACATTGTGAACCAGTACTGGGTTATTTGTTAATCCTACCTGGCAACCCTGGTTTACATTTCTCAGGAGTTGCATTGTCTTCTGTAGTAAATGTTATCCTGGTATACCAAACCAACACTTATGGTTTATGGCTCAAATCTCACATCTTCAGACTGTTCTAATGAGAAGGCCCCTTTATCTGCCTGTTACATTGCTCCTTTGATTGCACAAAATATAATACAGTGATGTAAATAATAAATATGGAGAACACAAGGAGTTTAACATTCTTTGGAAGACTTAAAAATAAAAAAGGAATAAATTATTTAATCAACTGCTTTCACTGTAAAAATCTTCAGGCTTTTCTTGTTAAAAAATAAATAAAAATCTTCAGGCTTGTGTTAGTAGTAATGATGGTAGAGCCAGATTAAAGAACGTGTTTATTGTTATTGTTGTCAGGGAAAATGGGCTATTGATTGAGTATTAACGCTTCACTCCCCTGTATTGGTGCCTTATGTCTCTGTGGTTCCCATAAACATGAACTGATTTAAAGCAGAAACGAAGGCAAAACCTTTTTTTTTGTTCATTTTGAAAGGGAGAGTTATAACCTTTTAGGCCTTATTTTAGTGAAACAGGAAGTAAATCCTTACCCTACAAGGATGCCACCACAGTCACTAGAACAGCTGTCCCTGTTCGAAGAATTCCCTTCTATTCCTGTACAACCCAAAATTTGGTATTTTCTTTCACCCTCTGTGATAATGGTAAACAGGACCAAACCCTCTCCACTGTATCCAAAACCCAAAACTATATAAAAAAATGTGTTTCGTTCAGTAATGCTTAAAGTTAAAGCCCAACTCCAGGAAACTCAAAAATATCCCTTGCAGTGAGGCTGCACCCGCACTGCAAGGGTTTATTGCTCGTTTAGTCTAAGGGTGAGTAAAAGTACTTATATTTACCTGATCCTCTGCTGCCCCGGCAGGTTGCACTCTCCAATGCTCTTGCGGTGACTGTCCCTTGGCATCATAACTTCCAATGCAGGGCAGTAAATAGACTTTAACAAGTTCCCTGGACCTAAACAAGCAATTTTGTGCCCACTCTGCAAGGGTTAATTTTAAGTTTCCCGAAGTTGGGCCTCAAGTTTAGATGTTCATTTAATCTTTAGAGTTATATGTTCTAGGACAGTGGTTCTCAACCTCACTAATGCTGTGACCCCTTGATAAAATTTCCCAAGTTGTGGGGACTCCTAACAGTAAGGCCTCGTACACACGACCGAGTTCCTTGGCAAAAACCAGCAAGAAACTTGCTGGGAGATATTTTTTTGCTGAGGAAACCGGTCGTGTGTACACTTTCGTCAAGGAAACTAACGACGAGCCAAAAAGAGAGCAAGTTCTCTATTTCCTTCACGGGAATGGAGAAAATTGGCTTGTCGAGTTTCTCGACGGCTTCACAAGGAACTCGACGAGCAAAACGATGTGTTTCGCCCGTCGAGTTTCTCGGTCGTGTGTACGAGGCTTAACATTTTCTTGCGTGGGTTGTCAGCACCCAAGGCAAGACAAGTAACCTTCGCCCTTAACCAACGGACATTTAGTGCTCCCTGAGTCCCTTCCACTAGTACAGTAATAAAACCCCTTATGGTACATTTTAGGATGTACCATTCTCTGTTTGTTCTCCTTCCTTTCCCTTTTATCTCTCTTTTCTAATTTATTGTCTTTTTTCCCTCCATCCCCCTCTCTAGCCGTCTTTCTTGTTCTTTCGCTTATTCTTTCTCTCCCTTTTTCTTTGTTCCTCCCCCTCTTTTCCTCTCCCTTCCATGTATTCTCAATTTTTTATTCCATCTCTTACTCTTTGGTGGGGGGTGGGGGGAATGGGATGAGTGGCAGTGCTGGTGGAGGGTGAGATCGGTGGCAGTGCTGGGGGGAGTTCTGCTGATCAGTCAACTTAGGTGCTCTTGATCGAGGTCATCTGCTGATCTGAGAACTGTAGTGGGGACTTTTAATGGCAACTCTAATCACAGGTAGTGTTACTCACTGTGTCTCTGGCTTCATTGTGTCTTCAGCTCTGTGGTGTCTCGCAGCAGTGACACCTATGCCGAAATCAGGAGATAGGGTCTCCTTCAGCCCGTCCCACTTCACATTCCCCACCAGTTAGCTGACCTCTAGTCTCTGCCCCCCAGCCATGCCATGAACTGAATGGGTGGCTGCGAAAAGGTCGAGTGGGCAGCCGCAGGCTCCAGGAACATCCCAACTGGGCGGCCGTGAAAAGGCTGGGAGAGCGGAGCTGGCTTTAGGAACATCACCATTCGACCCCCAGGTTGAGAACCATTGTTCTAGGTTAACAGAAGCTTACTTGATTCATTTCATTATATGTTTGGTGTGACGTGTTTTGGGTGTTACAATTGCCTTTAACAATATTTGGGTGTCTTTCGGGGTTTGATCTTTTCTTGTGCTGGCATGTGCTCAAAACTACTTCCTTAGAGCTAATAGGGGTTTCCTCTACCCTATATTTCTCTGTGCTCTGTCCCTACCCTTGCAGGCCAATAAAGTCTTTACCTGGTCTTATGTGTACAATATTTCTAGTAGGACATCCTGTGTGTTCCAATGTAATAAATAGAGCATAAACCTATCTGCACAAAAACCACTGTGAAATGTATTTACATAAGTGTAATAGCAGCTATAATTGTATTATTTAATTGTACAGGTATTTATATTGCACTGACAGTTTACACAGCACTTTACATATATAAATTAATTAAGTGTGAATAGATGGCCTTCAGTAAATTAATATTAGCAATTGCTATTTATTGTTATTGGTTCCCCAACCCACAGTAGAGAACAATGATTGCAGTGCACCACAATAGATATACTAGGTGTTGTGGTCCACTGTGTTGCTGAAAAAAGGGCCCTATGCTGTTTTTAATCCAAATATGGAGACTGCCATTGCTGATCTCATTCTGGAAATGCTGGTTTGCTGTTTTGCCTTTATTAACCACTTCCATACAGGGCATTTTCACCCCCAATTTGCAGATTAGGAAGTCTTTTTGTGGGTAGGTGCCTGAGACATTGAAGGCACTGGATCAGCAAGGCAGTCAGGGAACTAGTATTTTTAAAAGGGAGGTAGCAATGGCAGCCTCTTTACTTCCTCAGTATGCTTGCATACTGCTCTCTTCTGAATGGTTCCTCTGTTATGAGCCTGAGAACTCCTGACATATTTTTAGACTTTTTAGACAAAAGCAGCCTGAATCTTTTGTCAAAGGAGGTTGCTAAAATAGATTAGCAGAGAGCAGCTCCTATTATAAAACAGCTCTGAGAGTCTCTGCCTATGTGCCTTTCCTCCAATCAGCAATTTTAGCTATCTTGGCTGTATGCCCAGACATCACACTCTGTTAACCAGGAAGAGAAAATCGCCTAACAAAATCCGAACTTTCTAAACAGTATATGAAAGTGAAGACCGCAGATATACATATAAAACCTATGTAGGGAGATTTGGTTAATCTCTGTGTATCATCTGAGGCTGTTCACTTCACTGGGTGTATGGAGGGTTTACATCCACTTTAAGGTAAATCTTTCCAAACAGAAATATGTATTAATGCATCGTTCTGAAAATGCTAATTGTCAGGCTGCTATGCTGACCATCTGATGTCTAAGTACTTCCTGGGCCACCTATTTTGGAATAGGTTTGATTATCAGGAAAGTCAGCGATTATTCAACGTATTTAGTCTCTGTATTTGTTTCTGTTAATAAAGTACAGAAGATCAAGTGGATCATAATAGCCTTGCAGCCAGTATTTTCTGAACGTTATCTCGTCAGTGGTGACTGCCACTTCTTTTCATGACAGGTTTCCTTTAAACTCAGGTTTCTTGTTCAGCATTTGATTGTAGCAATTTTCAGTTATTGATCTGTTTATTCAACTAGGAACAATTCCTACCAGATAACCACGAATCGGTTCACTTCCCAGCACAGTTCACTAACAGATTGATTTCTTCTTCTGTTGTAGATGCCGAGGACTACCAACCCCCCGTTTGGAAATCATACTGTGAGTATTGTCTGTATGGCATTATCCTTTTGTCTAGACGTACATATCAAAGCAACAGAGGTTATATTTAAATCTAATCAATAAATACAATTTACAAATGAATATCCTGTTACAGGAAAGCTGTTTAAATATTGAATTTCCCCAAGATTAATTCCATACTACTTTTAGTAAATACCATCACCTTGCATTTGTTCGTTCTCAACAGTTTACAGTGCAGTGATCTTTTGTAATGTAAAATTAAATATCATTCAACTGGCATCTCCTAATGTGTAGTATTTATGCTTGATTTACTGCCGAGCAAAGACTATTATACTACAGAACAATAGATAAACAGATGTTTAAGGCTACATGCACACGGGCGGCTAGTATGTCTGTTGTATTCAGAGTTGACTAAATGCCACCTCTGGGCACACTAACACTCTGTGCTCTGGCTGCGGGCAGAACTCCTCAGAAATGCCATCCCTGAATGCACACAGTCAGGGGCTCTGTTTACATTCAACTTCTCAGATGAGCAGTTATAAATGCGAACAGCAATGGCTATTGATTTGTACAGAGTAAATATCTGATTGCTGCAAGCAGTGTTCAGAACCTCTGTCAATAATCTACTGATTCATGCTGGTGACCATATAAATGTAGCCTTAGCTTTGTATTCTGTAAACGAAAACTGCTCCAGATATTTGAAGTTGAAGCTCTGACTTGCCCATTCCTGCCACCTTATTGGTCAGGGAAGCAGTTTGAAGGACCAATTACAAGGTACTTGAGGCAGAAGATCGTGGGCCTCAGCTCTGACTTTAAAGCTAAATGGCACAATTGGGGTTCCCAGGCTCTGCAAGTACTCCCAAAACCTGATGTACTCACTTTATGGTTGCTCCTATTTTACTACTTTTGCAGTCAGACAGGTCAAGAACTTATGGTGAGTGGAATTATTTTCCTGCATTTGAAACACACATGAAACACTCTTTTAGCCAGATTCAGAAAGAGTTAGGCCGGCGTATCAGTAGATACGCCGACCTAACTCAGAATCTACGCCGACTTATGTTTAAGTGTATTCTCAAACAGAGATACGCTTAAACATATCTAAGATATGACAGCTTGCGCCGTCCTATCTTAGGTTGCAATATTGAGGCTAGCCGCTAGGTGGCGCTTCCATTGCGGTCGGCGTAGAATATGTAAATGAGTAGATACGCCTATTCACGAACGTACGCCCGGCCGCCGCAGTACATTTACGCCGATTACATAAGAGATAGGCCGCCTAAAGTTATTCTATCAAATAGATGGAATAGTAATGTTAAGTATGGCCACCGTTCCCGCGTCGAAATTCGAAAATGTTATGTCGTTTGCGTAAGTCGTCCGTGAATAGGGATTTACATCGTTTACGTCCACGTCAAAATCAATAGGCCCGTGCGGCGGACGTAGCCGCAATCCACACTGGGAAATGTAGGTGCACGGCACATGCACAGTTAAAAAAAAACATCAAAAACGTCAGGTCAAGCCCCATTAACATAAAACACGCCCCTTAGCTAAATTTGAATTAGGCGCCATTACGCCCGCCTGCTTTAGGCTACGCCGCTGTAACTTAGCAGGCAAGTACATTGTGAATCATGTACTTGCCTCGCTAACTTACGGCGGCGTAGCTTAAATGCCTTAAGCTACATCGCCTTAAAGTTGCGGCCAGGTATCTGAATCTAGCTATTTAACTTCAATGGTGTAGTGTAGCTGAATGTTCAGAGGCTGCATTTGCCCTACTTTGTGTTCTGTTTCTTCAGACACAGCGGGTTCTATTGAGATGTGTTTGAGCTGCAGGCAAAGAAGGATTTTCGTGTCAAACACATGTGTTTTATCAGCACTATATTAAAATGAATAAAAAGAGCCGCATCTGCCTGAGCCATGAGGGTACTTTCACACTGCTCTGTAGAAAAATTGCGGTAAAAACTATTTTACGGTGTTCAGATGGGTTTTCTGTGTGTTTCTGGTGCGTTTTTGGGTTGCCTGCGCCTGTGAAAAATGATGTCTCAAAAATGCACTAAAAATCACAGTGAGTTTTTACCACAATTTCCATTCATTTCAATGGGAAGCTGCGTTTTTGGTGCAGTTTTTAAAACCGCAACAAAGATGCAGCATGCAGGACTTTTCAAAACGCACTACACCTGTATTACAATAGTGTAAAATGTCCCACAGGATTTAAAGGGAAAAAAAATTCTTGCGTTCTTTTTGCAATGAAAAAACGCAATTTCAGTGGATGCAGCAGCAGGACTGGGGAGCGCGTGCGCACGGGTGCCCCTAGGGAAAGCTTGATGAAGAGCAGCCAGGAGCGACACCAGGGGACCCCAGAAAAGGAGGATCGGGGCTGCTCTGTCCAAAACCCTTGCATAGAGCAGGTAAGTTTGACATGTTTGTTATTTAAAAAAAAAAAAACTTTTACAATCACTTTAAAGTAGGCATAAGGTGAAAAGCAAAAATCTCAGGATTTATATATTTTTCCCTACTTTCCATGGTCCAGCTTGGCTCAATGTAAGTATCCATGTCTGATATCTGCATGTCCGCTGGGAATGCTGAAAATCACTGTAGTAATTGGTGCTTTATGTAGTGATTTCCCAGGTGCTACTCCAGCGACTTCTCCTTTGCACACTCAGGAATCACTTAAAGGGTAAGTTCACTTTTGTATACTTTTTTTTCCCTCTAAATTCCAGCTCCTCAATGCACCAATATCGGCATTATTGTATTTTTTTTTTTGCAAAAATATCAAAGCTTTTCATTAAATCTAGAGTCACTTACTTTTCTTGTCTAAATCCACGTTTCCAGATGTTTCCATTAGTAATGTGTTCTTCCTGATCAGACTGTAGGTCATGACACAGAAAGGAGTTGACCAGCTGACCTCATTAGCACACACCCTGCATCATCTACCCTCCCATTCCCAGCTGCATGTTTTTTAAATGAAATGAAATCAATCAGTGATCATCCTTCTTACTAAATACACAATCAGATGTCATAGTGCATGACCATCTTTATACAAGTACATAGGAGGGAGTGGACAGAAACACTTAGCTGTCAATCCCCGCTCACATCTCTGCATAGCAGGAACTTGCATTCCCACATGCCTTTTTCTTTTTTTTAGCGAGGGGGGAGGCGTTTAGGAGCATTTTCACTCATCGCAAATAGGGCAGCCCATTCACCTGAATGGGCTGCCCTACACACAGCAATCGCCCCAAAGAAGCTTCCGAACGTTTTTTAGAGTGGAGCTTGGTGCGTTTTTTTACTAAGAGTTTTGGAGCAGCGCATTTCTGAAATGCAAGGAAACGCACAGATATGAATTATTATTGCACCAATTTCATTTTAATGCCCGATTCACAGCTAGCATAGTGGGAGCGAACATTTTGTGTCTTGTTTTCCCTGTGACACGCATAGGGCAGCCTGTTGATTTAAATTGGCTGCACTGCATGTTGTTAACTACTAGCCGACCAGCCACCGTCATTATACGGCGGCAGGTCGGCTCTCCTGGGCGAGAGCCCATAGCTATACGGCGGCTCTTTGAGCGGCCACTAGGGGCGCGTGCGCGCCGCCCGAGGCGCTTCCCCCCCGCTCGCCCCCCGCGCGTGTGCCCGACGAGCTCGATCGCCGCCGGGCACCCGCGATTGCTCGTTACAGAGCGGGGACCGGGAGCTGTGTGTGTAAACACACAGCTCCCGGTCCTGTCAGGGGGGGAAATGATGATCTTCTGTTCATACAATGTATAAACAGAGGATCAGTGTTTCCCCTAGTGAGGCCACCCCCCCCCACAGTAAGAACACACCCAGGGACATACTTAACCCCTTCCCCGCCCCCTAGTGTTAACCCCTTCACTGCCAGTGGCATTTTTATAGTAATCCAATGCATTTTTATAGCACTGATCGCTATAAAAATGCCAATGGTCCCAAAAATGTGTCAAAAGTGTCCGAAGTGTCCGCCATAATGTCGCAGTACCGACAAAAAATCGCTGATCGCCGCCATTACTAGTAAAAAATATATATGAATACAAATGCCATAAAAATACCCCCTATTTTGTAAATGCTATAACTTTTGCGCAAACCAATCAATAAACGCTTATTGCGATTTTTTTTTACAAAAAATATGTAGAAGAATACGTATCGGCCTAAACTGAGGAAAACTTTTTTTTTTGTATATATTTTTGGGGGATATTTATTACAGCAAAAAGTAAAAAATATTCATTTTTTTCAAAATTGACGGTCTATTTTTGTTTATAGCGCAAAAATAAAAACCGCAGAGGTGATCAAATACCACCAAAAGAAAGCTCTATTTGTGGGGAAAAAAGGACCTCAATTTTGTTTGGGAGCCATGTTGCACGACCGCGCAATTGTCAGTTAAAGCGGCGCAGTCCCGAATCGCAAAAAGTGCTCTGGTCTTTGGGCAGCAATATGGTCCGGGGGTTAAGTGGTTAATAGGACATTTTGGCATTTTGTGGGTTGTGTTTTTTACTGTGCGTTTTGCAGCATTTGCCCTTCATTTTTTCACAAGGCAAAATGTGTGTTTGCTTCTGTGTTTGGTGTGCCATTAACAATTAATGGCACTAAAAGGGCAACTAGTAATTTTAGGTGTATAAACATGGCCATACACTATACAATCTGATTGTATATTGTGTATTTAGTGGGTGATCACTGAATGATTGCATTTCATTTAAAAAGCGTGCAGCTGGGAGACTGGATGGTGAGGGGTGTATGCTAATGAGGTCAGCTGGTCAACTCCTTCCTGTGTCATGGCCTAAAGTCTGATCAGGAAGAACACATTATTAATGGAAATGTCTGGAAATGTGGATTTAGACAAGAAAAGTAAGTGACTCTAGATTTAACGTAATGGAAAGCTTTGACATTTTTGCAAAACAAGGACATGAATTCTATATTGGTGCATAGGGGAGCTGAAATTTAGATGAAAAAAAAAAGTGTACAAAGGTGAACTTACCCTTTAATCGGCACCACTGCCATTCTGAAAACACTGTATTTTTTTGGGTTGGATGAGGTGTATAATGTGATGTCATCAGCCCTTCCTCTTTACGTCATTCAATCAGAGAATGCCTTGTTTTTTTTGAAAGGGAAAAAAATGGCGGTTGTATAGATTAAGCAACTTTCTACATTCAGTGTACAGAGTTGTAGCTGCTGAAGCAGCACCTAGGAGATCCCGATATCAGATATGTGCGCTTACATTGAATCAAGCTGGACCAATGTAGGTTTGACAAATGAAAGATCAATTACAGCTAACACAATTAAAGCGGGAGTTCACCCGAAAAACAATTTTTAACATTAGATTGAGGCTCATTTTGTCAAGGGGAATCGGGTGTTTTTTTTTAAATCGAAGCAGTACTTACCGTTTTAGAGATAGATCTTCTCCGCCGCTTCCAGGTATGGTCTTCGGGACTGGGCGTTCCTATTTGATTGACAGGCTTCCGACAGGCTTCCGACGGTCGCATACATCGCGTCACGAGTAGCCGAAAGAAGCGAACGTCGGTGCGGCTCTATACGGCGCCTGCGCACCGTCGTTTGGCTACTTTCGGAAAATCGTGACGCGATGTATGCGACCGTCGGAAGCCTGTCGGAAGCTTGTCAATCAAATAGGAACGCCCAGTCCCGCAGCCCATACCCGGAAGTGGCGGAGAAGATCTATCTCTAAAACGGTAAGTATTGCTTCGATTTTTAAAAAAACACCCGATTCCCCTTGACAAAATGAGCTTCAACCTAATGTTAAAAATTACGTTTTTGGGTGAACCTCCACTTTAAGTATATAGCAGCGTTTTTTTATTTTTATTTTGGAATAAAGGTTGAAATTGTTGACTTTTCCACTATCAGTATAAGTTTGTTCCAGCCCAGTTAAATGTCGCTTATTCACTTTCGGCCCATTCCTGGGGTCCCTTTAAGCGTGTCTTTATGCCTGGGGTGTGGGAAGGACTGCCTCATCACATGACCACTGTGATTGGCTGTCAAAGTGGTCACATGATTGAAGGATTCCTTCCCACTGATGCCTGATCATTATAAGACAGCTCAGTCATTGTGCTGGGAGTGGGTAGAGAGTGCACTATCAGCACAGAAACCTCTGCCATCCATGGGTGTACACTATATTGTGAAAAGTATTGAGATGCCTGCTTTTACACGTACATGAAACCAGTCTTAGTCTGTAGGGTTCAATATTGAGTTGCCCCATCCTTTGTAGCTATAACAGCTTTGATATTTCTGAGAAGGCTATCCACAAGGTTTAGGTGTGTGTCTATGGGAATGTTTGACCATTCTACCAGAAGAGTATTTATGGGGTCAGGCACTGATGTGTATGAGAAGGCCTGGCTCACAGTCTCTGCTTTAATTCATTCCAAAGGTGTTCTATCAGGTTGAGATCAGGACTTTGTGCAGGCCAGTCAAGTTCCTCCATCCCAAAATCGCTCATCCATGTCCTTGCATTGTGCACTAGTTCAGATCATTTGGTGGAGGGTGGATTATGGTGTGTGATTGTTTTTCAGGGGTTGGGCTTGGCCTTTTAGGTCAAGTGAAAGGAACTCTTAAGGCGTCAACATACCAAGACATTTTGGACAATTTCATGCTCCCAAATTTGTGGGAACAGTTTGGGGATTGTCCCTTCCTGTTCCAACATGACTGTGGACCAGTGCACAAAGCAAGATTAATAAAGACATGTATGAGCGAGTTTGGGGTAGAGGAACGTGACTGGAGTCCTGACCTCCACCTGATAGAACACCTTTGGAATGAATTAAAGTGGAGACTGCAAGCCAGGCCTTCTCGTCCAACATGAGTGCCTCACCTTACAAATGCGCTTCTGGTAGAATGGTCAAACCTTCCCATAGACACACTCCTAAACCTTGTGATCAGCCTTCCCAGAAGAGTTGAAGCTGGTAAAGCTGCAAAGGGAGGGCCAACTCAATATTGAACCCTACGTACTAAGACTGGGATGCCATTAAAGTTCACGTGCATGTAAGGCAGGCGGCCAAATACTTTTGACAATATAGTGTATGTGGGCATTAAAGCCCACCCTCTTTTCCATCGCACGTATGTGTTATGTGGGCAGCAAGGGGTTAATACACTAAATACCACTACAGGTATTCACCCATATAGTTATTAGAATACAATATTTTTGTTACAGTGATCCCTTAACTTTATGCACTGTATATCTGTTAATTCCCTTTAGTAGGTATACTGTGATGGGTTTGTATCTCTCAGCTCCCCTTTGTCAGTTTTGTGAGTCAGTAGTATATAAACACTACTTCAGCATTGTGCCCCTTGAAGGATTTTGGCAGCACTTTTTCATCTGCGATTGTCGATATGTCCATTGTTCTAGTACAGACGTTCATTGCTGTCAAGGACTGTTAAAATACTTCCCATCAGCGAGTCATCCATTACTTTGTTTCCTTGGCCACGGACAGGTCCGTGAACAATTATTAAGAACTTCTTCTGGGTGATTCAAATCCGTAGCGTTGCTCTAAAAATAAATGGCATGCAGGAAAATACGAGTAGTTAGGTGGCCTGAAGCTGATGAAAATGTGCATGAAAGAAAAGTCACAAAAACCAGGCTTTCAGCTCAGAATTGGGATATTAGCTAAGTCGGTAAGCTCTATGTAGATAATGCATTTCTTCTAAAAGAAAAAAAGTAAAAGCTGTAGAAATGTTCTGGAATAAGCTGATCCATTGATATGGTGCTTTGAGGTTGAATAAAGAACAGTAAAATGTCTAAGCTTTCATCATATCTGCAGCAGGATCTGCCTGTGTATGCATAACCTCATTGCGGCAATATTGGAGATATAATCATATTATAGCCTTATATTAGATGCAGAATCACAACTAGTATATAACTATACAGACACATCAAAAACAAAAGCATTCCTCTTCGTTACCATGGAAATTTAACAATGAGGCTTATTGTCTTTATTTTTTCTTTTGTCCCCAATTGTTTATAATTTCATAGGGAAGTGCTCTCCTCTTGTGTTGCACGTTGGAGAGGGCAACATTTAACCACACTACTTGCTGAATGGCCTTCATTAGATCACTTGTTAGCATTCATTTTGTTGAGTTAGTTCTTAAAGCGGTGTTAAACCCAAAAACAAAATGTAATATATTGGCAACATTGTTTAGCAACCCAGCATTTCCTGAGCTTACAACACCAGGAATTTCAGTAGTTAATAGATAAGGGCCTATAGCACATTGGTTCCTTGACCACAAGGGCATATTACACCCAGATCACTTCTTTAACAGCTCAAAATGCCCCCCTCTGAAACATTACATTTAGGCCAATTTTTACATTTTCTCCATACGGGAAAAAAAGGTGACAGTATCAGGAGAAAGTTTTTTGAAAATAATTGTAAGCAGAATATGACTCAGAGGGTTTGTCTTGATGGTATTTACCAAGGTGCCCAACTGATGATTTGTGTTCTGAGATTTGCAAGAAGGATTGGAACTCCTGGGCCACCAGGATACATAGAGATTGAGTGAAAGTGTCCCTGGTGGAGGCCTAGTATAAAATCCTCTCTCATTCCTACCCGGTACCCACTAGACCTCCCCTCTATATTTTTAGAGGATGTGAGCAAATGGGCAGTATGTTCACACTTAGCGGACTTGCTCCAAAATAAATTGGTTTTGGATGAGAATTCATGCACTATTCTACTCACTTACAGTGATAAATTTCCCCAAGACTGTCATCTATAAGTTCTTTAAACAAACCTATGGATGACACCCCTAGACACTTCCAGACACTCATCTTAAGGTTTCTAACTGCAGAAGTGAAAACTGCGAAGGTCCAGAAATCCTCAGTGGTTGATATTGCAGCTACAAAATGCAAGGTCACTTGGAACAAAGAAACAGTAAGCATCCTGAGGTTTGAGAAGGTCCGGGATCCATGGATACGTTATATACAACCTTACACTTAGCATGATCACTGGTATATAGAAGGAGTGGTGCACTTTTTATGTGTTTTGCTGTGTTCCAGAAAAAATGCAGCACGTTCTACTTTTTTAATTGCACTGGAATGCACTGCACTGGTGTAAACTAAGGCCATTGGAATCCATGTTAAACACTGTGCATGGGTTTTTGATGCAGAATAAAAATGCAGTGGACTACATCTGGTGTGGACCAGATTTGAAACAGGTTGATCCTTGCATTAACCTGTACATATCAATAGACCATAGAGATTAAACTAATGTTCTAACATCTGAACTGAATGTGTCTTGTGTCTGGGTAGTCATTACCAATACATTGGGAAAAACTTTGTATACCATTTTTATATATTTACTTACTTTTTTATGACCCAGACCATTCTTTATAGATCTATAATGCATTCACTGTGTCTCATGTAATGACTTGCGGATATATTTCTATAATCTATATTCTGACAGTGCTTGTTTTGTCAGACTTGTATAATGACAGGGAAAATGTCTGTACTTGTGTGTTCCTTTCTTGGAAAACAATAAAAACTATTGAAAATATTTTTTTTACATAAGATAAGATCCTGTTTACATACGGTATATATTTGGGAAGCTTTTTATACATTTGGCTTTTTGTATTGATATTTTGAAATGTTAAGTGCAATGCCGGTTTCTTCTGTCTCTCGTGGACAGTACTAGTCAGACTTTCTCACCAGAATTCCTGGGTGCTTCTAGGTTGCAGTCAATCATTACACAGCAAAGTTTCATAATCCCAATTACAGTTTCACAATAAGTTGGATGTAATAATTGAGTAGGGAATACAACATGTAGATTGGCATTTTGGAAAGGAGATTAAGATCCACATTACTGCAGGAAGACTTCTGCCTTACTGTGCCTTTCCCCTATGGAGTCTTAAAGAGATATACACCGATCATCCATAACTTTATAACCACTTACAGGTAAAGAAAATACCATTGATTATCTTGTTACAATGGCATCTGAAAGTCGGTGGAATATATTAGGCAGCAAGTAAACATTTTGTCTCTAAAGTTGATATGTTGAAAGCCGCAGACCAGTCAGGGTGCCCATGCTGACCTGTGTCTACAGCTAAAAGAGCCTACAAAGGACACATGAGCATTGAACTGGACCACAAAGCAATGGAAAAAGGTGGCCTGGTCCGAACAATCACATTTTTTTACATCATGTGGATGCGTGTACGTTGCTTACCTGAAGAAGAGATGGCACCAGGATGCAGTATGTGAAGAAGGCAAGCCAGCAGAGGCAGTGTAATGCTTTGGGCAATTTTCTGCTGGAAAACTTTGGGTCCTGCCTTTCATGTGGATGTTACTTGACACATACCACTTAACAAAACATTGCTGCTGATCAAATACACCTCTTCATGAAAACAATAGAAGTTGTGTCTTTCAGCAGAATAATGCACCCTGCCACACTGCAAAAGTGGTTTGAGGAACACAACTAGCTTGAGGTTCTGACTTGACCTCCAAATTTTCCAGATCTCAATCCAATTGAGCATCTGTGGGATGTGCTGGAATAACAAGTCCTATCCATGGAGGCCCCACCTTGCAACATACGAGACTTAAAGGATCTGCTACTGAAGGCTTGGTGCCAGATACCACAGCATACCTTCGGAGGTCTAGTTGTATCCATGCTTCAATGTGTCAGGGCTGCTTTAATGGCAAAAGGGGTACTTACTCAATATTAGGTGGATGATCCTAATATTATGGGCGATTGGTGTAGATCAATGGGTGAAAAAATTAAATGTGAGGTTTTGTGTGAATTTATGTAGCATTTAAATCTTATATGAAGTGTACCATAGGCAAACACTGATCTATTATATATATATTTTATTGCCTAGATTGTATGACAGTAATTTGAAAACCTATATACACACAGTGAAATATAGCAGTCTCAGAATGTGACTTTTAAACTAATGTGATTTTGATTTGTGGTGGAGAAGGATGTCTGTTCAGCATTTGTGCTTATGCATAAATAATGCTGATCACTAAACATTTTCATGTTACTATAGTATAGCTGTAATTTTATTACACTGTGGGCTGTGTAAGACAGTTGAAACAGTTATAGTAAATGAAAAGTTTATTTTTCTTTAAACCTATACTTACGTACATAGTACCTCTGCATTCTATAGTAAGTAGCATCCCACTGCTCACCAGTAATCCAATAACCACCTCAATGCAGGACTCAAGGGGTGGTGGGGTTTTTGCCATGGGCTTTGGAAAAATTATCTCAGAATGAACCTTATTCCTCTCCCTCATTGTTGTCCCCAATAAACTGCTCTCCTAGTTCCTGAAATTAAAGCGTTTGTATAGTCAAAATTTTGACTTTACATATATTTGAGCATGTCATTATTTAAAATTGTTTGTTAGTAGCCTTTTTTTTTACCTGTGTCATTGTGAAGTTATCACTGCATTAACGAGTGGGGACATGTACTGCGCATGCACCGGATCCCCGTTCATTCCAGCAAGCAGAGCCTCTGCCGGATAAATTCTTTGTTTATGTAGGGGCTGCGTCATTTCCTCATGTAGACATCAGCCCTGACATCCCTCGATGGTTCGTCCACATCCAAGAGCATGGTGGTTAGCACGTGAACTAAACATCACAGATGACAAGAGAGACAGAAGACGAATATAGTGGCCGTACTGCGCACACACGGGATTACACAGACGAGAAGAAACTGTGGGCGGAAATACAAATTGAATAAGACGGGGAAGACCACAACTGAGATGGCGCAGACTTACTATACGAATTTCTCTTTACAAGACCACCAGTAATACAGTAAGACAAATAATGTGGATAAACACATAGCGCTCAATCGATGTATAACTATATGGTGTTTAAAAAAAATTAAATTATTATGATAGTATCGGAGGGTATACAACTGCTTTAAGACATTAAAGTATAACTAAACTTTTGTTTGTTTGTTTTAGGTGGAGTGGAGAGGGATTAGAGCACCTGTCAGTGTTTATTGCTGTTTGTGCCCCTGTTCAGGAGATTTTCCCCCTTTATGTGCCTGGTTTATTATTATCATTGAAAGTGAAACTAAAAGAAAATCTAAAATTTTGGGTTTCCCCCAGAAAAGTTATAGTGGGGAAATCTTTCAATAAGGATGCTAGTTGTTGTGAGCTGGGAGTCCCCAAAGAATTCCCTTAATTTGCAGGGATTTCCTCTCACTTCCTGGTTGGCTATGGGACAGGAAGTGAAGGGAAATCTCCCCATTGAGACGCAGATGGTGAAAATAAATCTTACAGGAGTCATAACCCCCCCTTGCTCTATCAAAAATGAAAAAATAAAAAACTGAAAATAGTATCCTACTTAATTTTATTTTCCTGGTGCCTATCCATGGTAGCATACGTGTGATAGTAGCCCTGTCTACTTCTGCCCACAGGACCAGTGCATAGCTATTAAAAGTTAACACCCACACAACAGCCTGTTCCCTGTACATCACTAGGAATGAACTGGGTGGGTTTAGTATGCTGCCATGGATAGGCACCAGGAAAAGAAAATTAGGGTAAGTAGGATACATTTTTCTGTTTTCCTGGCAGCATACGTGTGATAGATCAATAACTAGCGATCTGTGTCGTATTTTAAACCTGTGAAAGGTTCCATGCCAGACAAGGTCACCAGTTTTGAACAGTCACCTCCCCAAGTGAAGGCTACAAGTGGGGAAACAAGTAAATAATGCGCAAAGGATACACAAATCTCAATCTCAGGTGTCAGAACAGCATATATAAATATGAGAACAAGGGGGATGGATAAAAGTCAAAGAATGATGGTTAATATAAACCAATCAAACAGTCTGTGGTTAGTATGTTGTGGGTATACACTTCCAGGGCTGCCATCAAAGGGGAACAGAGACCATGTTCCAATTCTAGAAAAAAAGGCAAGGAGAGAGGCGCCTCTGGGTGTAGTAGATTAAAACAATTTAATTTATAAAAACATGATCGTTTCACTCACATTTGAGTAGTGTAAAATAAGCATGTAGAATTTCCTTTGGGAAGGTGAGCTGTCATCCGATGGTAAGTTCCTTCTCCAGTCAGTGGGAGCGCTGTGCGTGGGGGATGTCACTTCATTATGGAGCGATGAACGTCCATTAGAATGGAGGATTTCCTCAACCCGAGGTGTGGAGCGCAGATGGAGAGCTGGCGAGGATGGATGACGTCACCGCTGTGCGACGCGTTTCCGAGTTTCAAAGCAGCGAGTGGATTGGCTGCTGCACTCCTTTGTCAAGCATTGTCAAATGTGAGTGAAACGATCATGTTTTTATAAATTAAATTGTTTTAATCTACTACACCCAGAGGCGCCTCTCTCCTTGCCTTTTTTTTTTTAAGGCTACAAGTGAACTACTTAAGATCCCACAAAGTCACATTGGCAGGAATATTAAGAGCAAATTGCTAACCTAGGCCCAGCTGCAGGAGACGACTTATTCAGCGAATAAACTTTTGGGGAAAAAGTCCTGAGGCTTACACCAAGATAAGCAATCACCACATGTCCAGCGATAGATTTAACGTGAAGAATTAGACCTCCCGCTTAGCATCAAGGGATTCCTAGATGATGCCCAGTCTCAGAATTTGAGCTTCAATTATCAAGCTGTCAAAGGCAGCTGGACGGCAAAACACATTCCTTGGGAACAGATGATCCTGATCCAGTAGGCCCCTCAGGGCAACTGTCCAGCGCCCCTTTTAAGTTGGCATACCACATCTGCCTGGATCAGCCTGGAACACCGGAATGTTTTCCATTCCGAATATGCCAGGCAAACGAGGGAAGAAAATACTGAAAGTCACAGGAGCAGCCAATCAGAAGACCACTGTACCTGAGCCAAAACTGCCTAGCCTTTTCGTTGGAAAACCTGCATCTGAACTCAGCCCCTTAAAGCGTCAAGATGCATACCAAATAATGCCACCATTCGTGAACTGTTTGCCACCACAATTGGGCCAGAAAACCTTCAGAGGATATGCAGAGACACCTCTTAGCAATTAGAAGGAGGAAAAGACTTTGCAATCTGTACTCTAGCCTTCTTCTGCTAGTAATGACAAGTGTTCAACTTCAGAGAAACCTCTCCCTGGAAGGCCTTGCAGGCTACTTCTTCTGACAGGAAATGCTGTAGCAAGTTTTTTTTACCTAGAGCCTGCTCTGGTTTCTTACCTGGCCCCTCTGGTTCTTCTCCACCTATGGTAAACCTACCTACCTTAAAGAAAATGGCCAGCAGGGGCAAAGCCTTAGGCTGAACAAAAAGTACCAGCTTATCCTCTCTGTTCTTCCTTGCCAGCAGTTGGCCTGATCGCTGCTGAGGGAGGCTTAATGCAGTTGGTAAGAACAGTATTGCAATGCAGCCCGAGGTATTCTCAATAACTTGGATATGGTAACTTCACACAGGCCCACAGAAATCCTTTGCAGCTATGAATTGTGGTCAGGAGAGCTTCGGTCTACCCCTTTAAGAGGTAGACAGACCCTTTATCTTGACATACCCTTTATCTTGTAAAGGCAACTTCAGCCAAGCTCACAGCAATCCTTTGTGGCTATGAATAGTGTGGTGGAAGAGCTTCTGTCACCCTCTTTAAAACAAGCTTGACACATTATTTACTTTGTAAACAGAGCTTCACCCAGGATTCGCGGCAATTCCTTGCAGCTAAGCGTAATGGGTCAGACAGCTTCTGTCTGCCTTTTTAAGGCTGTCCTCACACACTCTTAAGGCCATAGTGTTGGTGTTTGCAGTATGGAAGAGGATTTTCTCTACCTTGGACTGAATTCCAGGTGCTCCTCTCACCCATATTCTTGTCAGTGGGACAGGCTGGACTCCTTAGCCAAGGGAGAGGTCAGTTAGTACCTGAATGCACTCTTTTAGCAGCAAAATACCTTCCTGGCCTGATGACCCTTACATATAGGAACTGTGTGGATCTTTGTTATGCAGCTGGAACACTGACATTTAGTCAGGTATAATGTCACACTGAGACATGAGCAAGGACATGTCTATTTGCTAGGCAGCAGGAAATGGCCCTTGAAGCAGGGTTTGTGGTTATGGGTATGCTGGCATGCAGTCCTATCGTGTGAACGCCCTATCTGTGAGGCCTCGTACACACGACCGTTTTCCTCGACAGAATCCATCAAGAAACTTGGTGGCAGAGCTTTTTTGCTGAGGAAAACGGTCGTGTGTATGTTTTTCATCGAGAAAACTGCCGTGGAACTCGATGAGAAAAAAAGAGAACAAGATCTCTTTTTCCTCGTCGGGAGTCTCAATTTCCTCCTCGTGTTCCTCTTCGGGCTGGTTTTCGACGAGAAACACGTTTGTGTGTATGCTTAGAAACCCGCGCATGCTCAGAATAAAGTATGAGACGGGAGCGCACCTTCGGTAAAAGTAGCGTTTGTAATGGAGATAGCACATTTGTCACGCTGTAACAGACTGAAAAGTGCAAATTGTCTCTTACCAAACTTTTACTTAACACGCAGTAACATGAGATTAGCAAAAGCAGCCCCAAGGGTTGTGCCAGTGGAATCGAACTTCCCCTGCTGTCGTATGTGTTGTACGTCACCGCGTTTGAGAACGAGGAGATTTGGTTTTGACAGTGTGTATGCAAAGAAAGCTTGTCAAGTTTCTCAACAAGCCTGACAAGGAACTCGTTGAGGAAAACGATGTTTCATTTACGACGAGTTCCTCGGTCGTGTGTACGAGGCCTCAGCCGCTTGGTCTTTAACCCCATGTTCTTCAACTCTTCTGTCTGCCTCCCACTCCTGGAAAACTTCTCACCTTGCCCACTGCCAAGATGACTTCCAGGTAGTCTTGCCCAACTCCAAGATGGCCACTGTGGGAGTACTTGCCCAAACCAAAGATGGCCCCCACGTGAGCTCTATCCACTTGACCTGTGTAGACACTTAGGGGTTGATTTACTAAAGACAAATAGACTGTGCACTTTGACAAGTGCAATTTCACTCTGCAAGAGTAGTTAGTCCAGAGCTTAGTAAATGAGCAGAAGCTCAGTTGACTTCCATCATCCAATCATGTGCAAGCAAAAATGCTGTGTTTTTTTCATTATCCTTGTACGTGAAAGTGAAGCTTTACCTCATTTACTAAGCTCTGAAGCAACTGCATTTTGCAAAGTGCACTGTCTATTTGCCTTTAGTAAATCAACCCCTATAGTGTTTCTAGGGAGGCCATCCAAAATAGAGACTATTTGAAGCCTTGGATTTTAGCCCTGACCGTCATTCAAAGATTTGCAGCAGCAGCAAGACAGAATAGATCTTCTACAGGGGGGACAGTTCCAGATTAAAGATGAGTATTACAGCATAATAAATCCAAGTTTTTTAATGTATACAGCAAGGTATTTTTATAATATATAAATATCAAAACTGTAGTTTCCCAGTCTGAGGATGAAAATCCTATATTTATATAAATAGTAAATTACAAAAAATCCATCTTCTACATTCTGTTGCAGAGTTTTCGTTAGAAAATTGTTATTGATTCAATCATAAACTGGACAACCAAAGGAAATTTCTATTTCTATGGAAATTTAATACATCAATATTTTTTAATTTTTTATGTGTCAAAATATTAGATCTGACCAATAAAATAAAAGTGGAAAGACAGTGTAGAGCAGCCCAGAGACCTAATGTCTGATTTGTTTGCTACAATGATAAATATAACACTTATCGCTATCTTTGTTGCAATAATTTGTATTTAAAAACAATACTACAAAATGTTACAGTTGCTGCTTGGCTTTCTCATCCATAGTGTATCAATTGCAGCAAGAGGCTCCTCGGCCCAGGAGGATTGTATCCACACAAGAGGTTTGTTTTTGTTTTTTTGTTTTCAATTACTTTATTAATATTAATATACTTTATTAACATAAAACATACATATACAGTACACTGGAAGGTGCATATTATATATTATTATATTATATATGATTATAGTGTGTGTGTATGTATGTATATATATATATATATATATATATATATATATATATATATATATATATATATATATATATATATTTATTATTATTATTATTATTATTATTATTATTATAGTATATATTATTGAACTTTTCTATGTCTGTTTTGTTTTTGGGCTAAACTTACCTTGAATTCAAAATAATTTTAACAGAAAAATAATCAAAAAATGAATCTAAATTTTGTAGAAGATATGAAATGAAGAGGCCGGCCTGGTCTTACCATCTCCATGTTGCTGGCTGCACCTTGGCAAAACTATATGCCACACAGATGACTGAGGTCCTGGTCTGCTGGTTAAGTGATTCATATTTTTTAATATCAGAAACCTCATGCCTCACCAGCTCTGACTTAAGGACTGAAGTCTCTGTGTTCCTAAATTTAAATACGTAAAGAGAGGTGAAACACGGAAAAAACATCTCATTGTGTCCCAGTCTGAGGCTAATACAAAAATAGACTTGCATAAGAGAATGCAAAATGTGTCTGGGCAGAAGAGTGCCATTAGCAGCTCTTTTATCTACATACTTTGCTTTAAAGCTTTGCTCCAGGAAGATGTGTTAAAAGATGTATTCAATATTTATTGCTGTCTGAGTTCCCTCCTTGAAAATTTCTCTTCACTTCCTATCACTTTGATATGTGAACAACAGACCAGGATGTCAGGGAATAGTTCCAAATTGGCATAGCAGAACAAATAATATATTTATAAAGTGCAGAAGAGTTTGACCCTCTGTTAAAGCGACACTAAACCATAATCATACACATCCACTACTAAAAGTGGTTGTAAAGCCTAAACACTGATTACAATTTTCGTGTTCGATTAATCACATTTTTTTAAATCGATTAATCGACTAATTTCGAATAATTATAACGCACATACATTTTTTGGATCACCACCATATATAGTCCCCACTGTAATATCCACAGACATCTCCCCCACTGTAATATTCACAGATATCTCCCCCACTGTAATATCCACAGACATCTCCCCACTGTAATATCTACAGACATCTCCCCCACTGTAATCCACAGACATCTCCCCACTGTAATATCCACAGACATCTCCCCACTGTAATATCCACAGACATCTCCCCACTGTAATATCCACAGACATCTCCCTCACTGTAATATCCACAGACATCTCCCCCACTGTAATCCACAGACATCTCCCCCACTGTAATATCCACAGACATCTCCCCCACTGTAATATCCACAGACATCTCCCCCACTGTAATATCACCAGACATCTCCCCCACTGTAATATCCACAGACATCTCCCCCACTGTAATATCCACAGACATCTCCCCACTGTAATATCCACAGACATCTCCCCACTGTAATATCCACAGACATCTCCCTCACTGTAATATCCACAGACATCTCCCCCACTGTAATATCCACAGACATCTCCCCCACTGTAATCCACAGACATCTCCCCACTGTAATATCCACAGACATCTCCCAACTGTAATATCCACATACATCTCCCTCACTGTAATATACACAGACATCTACCCACTGTAATCCACAGACATCTCCCCACTGTAATATCCACAGACATCTCCCCACTGTAATATTCACAGACATCTCCCCACTGTAATATTCACAGACATCTCCCCACTGTAATATCCACAGACATCTCCCCACTGTAATATCCACAGACATCTCCCTCACTGTAATATCCACAGACATCTCCCCCACTGTAATCCACAGACATCTCCCCCACTGTAATATCCACAGACATCTCCCCCACTGTAATATCCACAGACATCTCCCCCACTGTAATATCACCAGACATCTCCCCCACTGTAATATCCACAGACATCTCCCCCACTGTAATATCCACAGACATCTCCCCACTGTAATATCCACAGACATCTCCCCACTGTAATATCCACAGACATCTCCCTCACTGTAATATCCACAGACATCTCCCCCACTGTAATATCCACAGACATCTCCCCCACTGTAATCCACAGACATCTCCCCACTGTAATATCCACAGACATCTCCCAACTGTAATATCCACATACATCTCCCTCACTGTAATATACACAGACATCTACCCACTGTAATCCACAGACATCTCCCCACTGTAATATCCACAGACATCTCCCCACTGTAATATTCACAGACATCTCCCCACTGTAATATTCACAGACATCTCCCCACTGTAATATCCACAGACATCTCCCCACTGTAATATCCACAGACATCTCCCCACTGTAATATCCACAGACATCTCCCCCACTGTAATATCCACAGACATCTCCCCCACTGTAATATCCACAGACATCTCCGCACTGTAATATCCACAGACATCTCCGCACTGTAATATCCACAGACATCTCCCCCACTGTAATATCCACAGACATCTCCCCCACTGTAATATCCACAGACATCTCCCCACTGTAATATCCACAGACATCTCCCCACTGTAATATCCACAGACATCTCCGCTCTGTAATATCCACAGACATCTCCCCCACTGTATTATCCACAGACATCTCCCCCACTGTAATATCCACAGACATCTCCCCACTGTAAGATGATCCACATCTCCCCCACTGTATAGGAAGATTAGTGCTTGCTTAGTCTTACCAGAGAAGCCGGCCGAACACGAGCATTTGAGGCCAGGGGGTGACGTCAGAGCGCCGCTCTAGGCTCACCTAGGCTGCCGCCAGTTGGACCAAGATGGCTGCCACTCCAAGAGCTAGGCCAAAGCTGCAGCCTTTTCTTATGGCTGAGGCAGCAGCAGGAGCTCCGCGGATCATGTGGTGTGCCGATCCACATAGTGGTAACTCATTTGGATCACGGATTATTTACGATCCATTGCACCACTAGTACTGATCAAAAGAATTTTGATTGATCAAAAAAATTTACGATTAATCGAGGAATTAATCTTTAATTTCCACAACCTTATTTTTTTACCTTAATGCATTCTTTGCATTAACCACTTGAGATCCGCGCTATAGACGAAATACGTCCGCAGCGCGGCTCTCAAGTGCCAAGTGGCCGTTTAAAAACGGCCTTCATGTGCATTACCCGCGCGCGCCACTGGGTGGCGCGCGGCGGGTAAAAACTGTCCCGACGCATCGCCGAAGACCCGATGCGTGTACCTGGCGGCCGCGATGTCCGCCGGGTACACGCGATCGTCGGTGACACAGCCGGTAACAGCAGGGACGTGGAGCTCTGTGTGTAAACACAGAGCTCCACGTGCTGTCAGAGGAGAGGAGACCGATGCTGTGTCCCTTGTACATAGAGACAAAGCATCGGTCCCCTCCCCCAGTCACCCCCCTCCCCCCACACAGTTATAACACACCCAGGCTACACAGTTAACCCCTTCCTCACCCCCTAGTGTTAACCCCTTCACTGCCAGTCACATTTATACAGTAATTCGTGCATTTTTATAGCACTGATCGCCGTATAAATGTGAATGGCGCCAAATTTGTGTCAAAAGTGTCCGATACATCCGCCGCAATATCCCAGTCCCAATAAAAAATCGCAGATCGCCGCCATTACTAGTAAAAAAAAAAATAAAAAAAATCATAATTCTGTTCCCCATTTTGTAGGCGCTATAACTTTTGCGCAAACCAGTCGCTTATTGCGATTTTTTTTTTTTTTTTTTTTACAAAAATACGTCGAAAAATACGTATCGGCCTTAACTGAGAAAAAAAATAGTTTTTTAAAAAAAATTTGGGATATTTATTATAGCAACAAGTAAAAAAAATATATATTTTTTTTAAATTGTTGCTCTTTTTTTGTTTATAGCGCAAAAAATAAAAACCGCAGAGGTGATCAAATACCACCAAAAGAAAGCTCTATTTGTGGGGAAAAAAGGACGCCAATTTTGTTTGGGAGCCACGTCGCACGACCGCGCAATTGTCAGTTAAAGCGACGCAGTGCCGGACGCTGAGATTTCGCCTGGGAACGAAGGGGGTTTATGTGCCCAGTAAGCAAGTGGTTAAGGTAAAAAAAATTCAGGTGTCAGTATCCATTGAAAGGCTTCAAACGCGTCCTCGACACAAGGCTTCAATTTTGAAGCGAAGCGACACTAACGCTTCACATTTTGATATGTGCTGTTCATTGTATCATTTACATAGGCATTTGAGGGGCGTTTTTAACACCCCTCAAACACCTGCTTTTAATGCCATTGTGAATTTTGCTTGAAGCCTCGTACACACGACCGAGGAACTCGAAGGGCGAAACACATAGTTTTCCTCGTTGAGTTCCTTGTTAGGCTGTCGAGGAACTCAACAAGGCAAGTTTCTCCATTGTCACTGTAAACAATCCCGTGATCAAGTCCTATCGCAACGAAACGTTGGGAGGCGGCGTGCTGACGTCACCGCGTACCATCTACCCGGATACGGGCTGTTTTGTTTAAGCTGGCCGGCTTTTATGTGCTTGTTTTTATCAGAATTCATGTAAGTGCAATTTCATTTACTTTGAACTATTAAAAAAGGATTTTACACTATGTGAGCCCCTTTGTTTCTTGCATACCTGTGGATTTCCAATGGGAGTTCCTGCCTAAATAAGGATACATTCTGATAAGGATTCCATTGCTGTGGCTGCCTATGTGATACCATCCCAGTACCTCTTATCATGCTGTGTGTGATCTCTTATTATCTGGAGATCAATTCCATCTGGTAAGAGGCCCTTTATAACCTTGGTGGAGGATCTTTCCTTTCAAGCACTCTTCTTGTGGATTCGTTGGTGCACTTGGGAGATTGTTTTATGAATTTGCCTGTGTGGCGGGACTACTCATTTATTGATTTGAACTTTTTTCACCATTTATTTTCACTGTTGTAACCTTAGCGCGATCTTTTTTCCTTTTAGTTTCTCCATTCCCGTTGAGGAAATAGAGAACTTGCTCTCTTTTTGGCTCGTCGAGTTTCTCGACAGTTTCCTCAACGAAAATGTACACACGACCGGTTTCCTCGGCAAAAAAATATCTCCCAGCAAGTTTCTTGCTGGTTTTTGCCGAGAAACTCGGTCATGTGTACGAGGCCTCAGTTTTGCTTTGGGCTGCTTTGGACTTCCAACTGGAATAGGATGTTATTTACATTTAGGAGCCCTTTTTTGGTGGCACTCAGCAAGGGAGGGGGCCAGGAGCACTGACAAGGGAGGATAGGGGCTGTTCTGTGGAAGACCATTGCACAGAGCACGTAAGTACATTTTTTTTTAAATCCCCTGTGCCGCCTCATATTTCCTTTTTCAGTGATTTTGTTAAAGAAGAGTTTTACTAAACATTTAGCTGACATTTTGTGGTGCAGACATAAAATCAAGAATACATTACATATACTGCAAAAGATTATAGACATCTGTTCGTTTAGATTAGTAGACCTGTGCACACTGAAATATTTATTTTTTGGAATTTCGGAATTTCGTTTTTGTCCGAAAATTAAATATATTTAGTTACTCCCGTAATTCGTTTTTATTCATTTCATTTCGTTATAAAATGCATTCGTCCGAAAATCCGAATGAATTAAGGTCGAATCTGTCAATTGAAGGCTTATGGTGTCCGTCGAATGTTCTAAGAAGATTCGACGGAGCAACGAAACTGTACGACGCCGCAATCGTACATTTCCGGTCGAATGTTCCGCCTACAAGGTATAGAAGAATTCTAATGTTTTATGACACTAGTAATAATTATATTTATGAATTATTATTACTTGTTAACTAACATTCAAATTCTTCTATAGCCTATGGACAGATCATTTGACCGAAAATGTAAGATTCCGGCCTCGTACAGTTTAGCTGCTTGTCGAATCTTCTTAGAACTTTCGACAGACACCATAAGCCTTCAATGACAGATTCGATGTTTGCATGTTTTTCTCTGCTTCGTCTAATCTTCGTCGTTCATGTCGAATGGTCTACCCCAACACTGTCTCTATAATGTCAAATCGTTCCTCTCTATGTAGAATAATCTTGGACTAATAGTGTTAAGGTTAGGCACATTCGACCACAGGTTCGATAGACACAGATTGCTATTGTCAGCGTCATGTCGAATCTCCTATCTATATCGAACTGTTGTAGCAACGAAAACGAAAATAAAGCATTTTTTTTATGTCAAAACTTTCGGATTCTGCGCATTTATTTTCGTTTGTTAAACAATAACGAAAATACCCAAAATTCGGACGAAAATGCATTTGGACAAAAAATGAATGCACATATCTATAGATTAGATGTCAAGGGGTAGGCCCCACATGTCCAAATGTTTGAAGAGCCTTAGTACAGCCCTAAAGATTAGATCCCATCATAGTAATGACTTTTTCCCTCATGTTTTGCTTTCATCTGCAAGATGGCTTTCCTTTTAACTAGGGTTGTCCCGATACCGATACTAGTATCGGTATCGGGACCGATTCCAAGCTTTCTCGGCGGTACTCAGACGCCGATACCCCGCCCCGATACCTAAATAGAATACTTGCGTCCCCCCCCGCCGACCGCCGCCGACCGCCGCAACCGAAGCCGCAATCCGCCGCCGTTAAGCCGCATCCCCGCTACCGCCGACTGTGTAATACGGGCGGGAACATTACAGCTTTGAATCGCTGTAATGATTTGCGCATAGACACTCCCCCTTGCTCGGGTGAACTGTCCAATCCCGAGCAAGGGGGAGTGCCTATACGCAGCGCGGGGCCAATCATTACAGCGATTCAAAACTGTAACGTTCCCGGCGTATTACACAGTCGTCGGCGGCAGCGGGGATGCAGGTAAGTGGAACATGGCTGGATGGGGGCAGACCAGGGCTCGAGTCCTGCGGGAACGACGTCCCTGCACATGTCGTTCCCGTTGCAGGACTCGAGCAGACGCATTGTGACAGGCAGCGAATTTACTACTGTACCCGAGTCCTGTCTCCTTCCGTCCTTTTCTGTCACCACGGCAACACCCACGCTCCCGATGACGTCATACGAGTGCGCCCGGCTTGTCCCGCCAATTGCTATACATCCATCGCAGAGGCTCCTGCCCAGTGCCCAGCTCAGCTACTTCCATCGCCTCCCGCCCGGTCCAGGTCCCTTTGCGGTCCTTGCTGCATTGCTGTACCCTCTTTGGGAACACACGAACGCGCTCAGACACTCGACTGGAGGACTTCTCACAACAGAGGTACCCTTGAGTTACTGAGCTGTTGTAAAAAGTGCAATGTGCAAGAAAATAGCCAAAAGTTCCAAATCTTATGTGCTGTTGCTAAAAAAAATGTGGAACAAAAAAAAGTGCTATGTGCAAACCTTATTATTATTATAGTAACTTAACTTGCCAGCAAGTACTATAGCAATGGTAAAGTGAAAATACAGAACAAACAAGTCCTTAATAACACAAATGCTAAATATGATAAAAGTGCCAAAACAACTGTGCAAAGCATGTGTGGCAATCCAACTGATGCAGTACAAAATAACTTATTTCATGATATAGTATATAGCAATCATTCAAAAATGTGAAAGTCCATTGGATCCATTGTGCTGAATGTGGTGACGGTATCTTCTCTATAATATCCACACTGTGAGATAGTGAATGGGTGGCCCGTTACCTCACTGCTGTGAGGTTACAGCATGTAAAGTGAACCCACTCCTGATCCTGTTTTAACCGTGCTGTGTAATGTAAAGGGGGTCCAGAGGTGCTGTGTAATGTAAAGGGGGTCCAGAGGTGCTGTGTAATGTAAAGGGGGTCCAGTGATGCAGGGTGCTGTGTAATGTAAAGGGGGTCCAGTGATGCGATGCAGGGTGCTGTGTAATGAAAAGGGGGTCCAGTGATGCAGGGTGCTGTGTAATGAAAAGGGGGTCCAGAGGTGCTGTGTAATGAAAAGGGGGTCCAGAGGTGCTGTGTAATGTAAAGGGGGTCCAGTGATGCATGGTGCTATGTAATGTAAAAGGGTGTGAAATATATATGCATATGAGCTTATCTTTTTTTTTAATTTTTTTTGGGTGGGGGAGTGGATCTTGGGTGGGAGTTCCCACACTTTTTTCCCCAGGACTTGACCCCTGGGGCAGACGATGGCTGGATGGGGGCAGACGATGGCTGGATGGGGGCAGACGATGGCTGGATGGGGGCAGACGATGGCTGGATGGGGGGAGACGTTGGCTGGATGGGGGGAGACATGAATGGATGGGGGGGAGACGATGGCTGGATGGGGGGAGACATGAATGGATGGGGGGGGAGACGATGGCTGGATGGGGGGATACATGGCTGGATGGGGGGATACATGGCTGGATGGGGGGATACATGGCTGCATGGGGGGATACATGACTGCATGGGGGGATACATGACTGCATGGGGGGATACATGACTGCATGGGGGGATACATGACTGTATGGTGGGATACATGGCTGCATGGGGGGAGACATGGCTGGATGGGGGGGAGACATGGCTGGATGGGGGGATACATGGCTGCATCTGTGGGGGGACATGGCTGCATCTGTGGGGGGACATGGCTGCAATATGTGGGGGGACATGGCTGCATTTGGGGACACATTTAAAAAAAGTATCGGTATTCGGTATCGGCGACTACTTGAAAAAAAGTATCGGTACTTGTACTCAGTCCTAAAAAAGTGGTATCGGGACAACCCTACTTTTAACCACTTCCATATCCGGCACTTGCGCCCCTTCCTGCCCAAGCCAATTTTCAGCTTTCTGCGCTGTCGCTGTTTAAATGACAATTGCGCGGTCATGCTACACTGTACCCAAACAGAATTTTTATCATTTTGTTCCCACAAATAGAGCTTTCTTTTGGTGGTACTTGATCGCCTCTGGGGTTTTTATTTTTTGCTATACAAATAAAAAAAAATGAACATTTTGGAAAAAAAAAGTTTTTCTTTTTTTTCTGTTATAAAATGTTGTAAATAAGTAAGTTTTCTCCTTCACTGATGGGCACTGATAAGGCGGGACTGATGGGCACTGATAAGGCAGCACCGATGAGGCGGCGCCAATGAGGTGGCACTGACGGGCACTGATATGCGGCATTGATGGGCACTGGTAGGCGGCACTGTTGGGTGGCACTGATATGCAACACTGATGGGCATTGATAGGCGGCACTGATGGGCACTCAAGGGTGGCACTGGTGGGCACTGATTGGCACTGATAGGCGACACTGATGGGCACTAAAAGGCTGCAATGGTGGGTACTTATGGGTGGCATTGATAGGCGGCACTGCTGGGCACTGATGGGCGGCACTGATGGGCACTAATGGGCATCGATACATGGCACTGATGGGCACTGATATTCTGCACTGATGGGTATCCCTGGTGGCACTGGCACTGGCAGGGATTTTGAATGGGCACTGGTTGGCAGCTGCCTTGGCACCGATTGGCATTCCCTGGTGGTCTAGGGGGCATACCTGGTGGTCCAGTGTGGATGCCCATCCCTGGTGGTCCTAGGCGGCATGCTGGTGGTCCTGTTCGGTGATCTGATCCCCCCCGTCAGGAGAGCAGCCGATCGGCTCTCCTCTACTCGCGTCTATCAGACGCGAGTGAGGAAAAGCTGATCTGCGGCTTTTCCTGTTTACATTGTGATCAGCCGTGATTGGACACGGCTGATCACTTGGTAAAGAGCCTCCGCCAGAGGCTCTTTACCGAGATCAGTGTAGCGGTGTGTCAGACGGACACGCCGCATCACCAAACACTGTGATGCGCGCCCGTTATCCTGCAGGACGTCAATAGATGTCCAGTCAGGATAACAAAACCACTTACCGGACGTCAATTCACTATTGACCAGGCAGGAAGTGGTTAACTGTCTGTGAATATGTGCAAAAAATTGAAAAAAAAAGTCCACTTGCAACCAATGCACATACGTATATGTAAAAATCCTGTAAAATCAGTGGAATAGTGTGGAAAAACTCCAGTGTTGGTAGAGTACCCATTGAATATTCTGATTAGGGATGAGCTCAGGCGTGTTCAGTTCCTAGTCACCCACCTGAGCAAGCCCACCAAGAAGGTGTCACTGTACTTGGCCTAGGCCCTCCTCCCTCACCACACAGCTGCATGATTGACCCAAGTGAGAGCTTCCTGGTGGGCCCACTCAGGTGAGTTTCGACTATGATTCCTACACACCTGAGCTCATCTTTAATTTTCATATGTTGCTCTAATAGAGGCATATACATTGATCAAGACCAGCAAGGAGGCGTATTCCAAAATCAGTCCTCATCACACTTCCAGCTGCTGTATAATTCTAAAGCCCCATACACACTATCAGTTTTCCTGCAGGTTTTTCTCTTCAGGTTTACCAAAACCATGTAGTGCAAGGGCCTGCCTGATTGCATACGAATTGAAACTCTCAAGGTTTGACCTCATATTAGATGGTTTTGATAAACCTGAAGAGAAAAACCTGCAGGAAAACTGATAGGGCCAGATCCACGTAGGGCGGCGTATTTTTAGGCAGGCGTAGCGTATCGTAGTTACGCTACGCAGCCGCTACTTTGAGAGGCAAGTGCTGTATTCACAAAGCACTTGCCTCTAAAGTTACGGCGGCGTAGCGTAAATCTCCCGACGTAAGGGCGGGGAATTCAAATGATGAACAGGGGGGCGTGTTTTATGTAAAACAAGCTTGACCCCACGTAAATGACGCTTTTTTCGTACGGCGCATGCTCAGTATCACGTCGGAATTTCAAATTAAATTACGCCCACTCAATGCCTAGACGACGTGAGCGCAAAAATTACAATGTACACAACGGAAAATTATACGCTGGCCCGACGTCCATACTTAACATTGTGTACGCCTCATAGAGCAGGGGTAACGTTACGCCGAAAAAAGCCTTACGTAAACAAACATAAAAAAAGCGCCGGGCGGACGTACGTTTGTGGATTGGCGTATCTAGCTAATTTGCATACTCGACGCGGAAATCGACGGAAGCGCCACCTAGCGGCCAGCGTAAATATGATCCGACGGCGTACTAAGACGTACGCCAGTCGGATCGAGCCCTCATTCGGTCGTATCTTGTTTTGTGGATACAAAAAAAAGATACAACGGGGGAACTTAGAAATGACGCGGCGTATCAATAGATACGCCGGCGTAATTTCTTTGTGGATCTGGCCCATAGTGTGTATGGGGCTTTAGAGTTAATGAATCACCAAGACTTTAAAAACCAGTTGGGAACAGCTGCCGACCTTCCTTTAGCACTTTGATGATTTCCTGCATTATATCCTGAGGAACTGTATTTGCATTTCATAATTATAAAGTATCTTGAGGATTGAACATCAAAGACGCTGCATTGCAGAAAACTTCCATTTACCACACAAGGTCCGTAAGGATCTGTACACTCAGAGCTGACAAAAGACAAACTTGTCACTCAAACTGTTGAATTGGCATTGCATTGCATCCCAATTCTAAATTTGTAGACGCATCTATAATTGTATGTTAGATGCTTGTTTTCAAAACAGAATTTTATTTTTTTAAAGTTCACTGAAAAGGACAACATCATATTTTTATCTCTATGGAAATTCTTGCTAGTGTAAGTCTCTAGAGATGGTAAGCATGTTCAGAAATCTAAATGTAATATTTACTCTATATTTGCATACAGGTGTTTTGGTATTGAAAGAACATCACAAATTGTTCCAGTTAACGTAAAACACCAGCAAATATAAAACTCAGCCTTTAGACCCGTTATGTATTATCTAAAAAAATAAAACTAAAGCTTAGTAATTTTATTTATTTTATTATTTTTTTGCATACTTACATTGGGCCAGCTTGGCTTGATGTAAGTATCCATATCTAATATCCAGAGGGTTGCTGGGTAAGCTTTAAATTGCTATAGCAGCCTGCACTAAATGCAGTAAGAGCTATGATTTTTTGTGTTCTTAGATGAGGTAGAAAGGATGGGCAGTGACATTACAATTTCCAGTTGTACGAACAAAGAACACCTTGTATTAATAAAAAAAAATGTAAAAAAAAATAAATAAAAAAAAGGCATGCTAGGAATGGCAGAGGTGTCGTTAGCAACCCCTATGGTCGTTGCGGAGAGGGGAAGTTGCTTGCACAGAACCCAGAAGATCACAGCTTCCATGGGATAGCAGACGGGAATAACCTTACCCTTCAATAACTAAGTAAACAATAAATAAATAAATAAGAGACAAAGACCACTGCTGGATTTTAAAGGCCGCGGTTTATTTAATATTGGTTTCAAAATATTGTGATAATTAATATCAACAGCGTGTAAATAAATAATCATCAATATAAAGCTTTTAAAGCTAACCTTGCCATTACAGCTCAGGTTGCCAACACAATTACCCAGCTAGAACAACGGTGCCCAACTTTATAGCAGATAACTTTCCTGGATAAAATAATATGAGCATAGCTAGTCCCCCTTTGCTTTTAAAGATTTTTTTTTTTTTTTTTTAAACACTTTATTATATATATATATATATAAAAAAATTTTTTTTTTTTTTTTTGCAAAGGTGACACTACCACATACAAATAACCGCGACAAGGTATTTTTTGACAAAAAAAGGGGGAGGGAGGGAGGGGAAGAACACCACAGCTCCAAGTCTTCTGAGGCGAATGAGCCTGGACTGGACGGAACCCGCTTTAAATAGCCCAGAACGGGCTATAATCCAACAGGTTCCGACCAGTTTAAACTGGATCTTCCCGGGCTTTCTGACCAGAAGCCCAGGAGGGTCATTCAAAGTTCAAAAAAGCCCGCCAGGTTCCCTCAGAGAGAGGTCACCTGGAGGGCAAGTTACTAAATTTAAACTGACCTTTCCCGGGCAAACTACTCAGCCCAGGAAAGGTCACCCAGAGGCCACTGGCCATTCTCCTCACAGGAGGAAGGGGGGGGAGAACAAACCCCCCCCCCTTCCCCAGGAAGAACCACTGTTCCCCGTCGCTCTCCCATGGAGAAAAGGGGGGTAAAATTGCCCCCTTTTCTTGTCATGGGATAGCAGACGGGAATAACCTTACCCTTCAATAACTAAGTAAACAATAAATAAATAAATAAGAGACAAAGACCACTGCTGGATTTTAAAGGCCGCGGTTTATTTAATATTGGTTTCAAAATATTGTGATAATTAATATCAACAGCGTGTAAATAAATAATCATCAATATAAAGCTTTTAAAGCTAACCTTGCCATTACAGCTCAGGTTGCCAACACAATTACCCACAAGGCGGGTGGTTCTCAAAACCACCAGCCACAGACCCCAATACCGCGGCCCATTCCACACAGGAGCCTAAGTCTGCATTAAATATGTCTAAGCCTATATCAGAAAGATGTACTCCGTCGGATCTGTATAGACCCGGAATGCCTCCTTCCAGCTCCGTGTGCCTAAAGGAAAAAATTCCTACCTCTACCAGAAGCTTTGACACTGCCCTATTTACTCTCTTCCTGATCTTTTCTACAGGACGCATGGAAGGAGGAGAAAGCCATACCAGTCTTTGTATTATTTCTGAGAAAATAATGACACATTTTGGAAATATGGTTTTAATTTTTTGTAAATCATCTCTGATAGAGAAAATTATATCCAAAGTCTTGCGTTTGCCAAGGTCATTTCCCCCAAGATGAATAATTAGCGTGTCAGGTGGGGGGAAACGAAGAAAAAGTTGGGACAATTCTACACATAACTCAGACCATACCATGCCCCTCTTACCACTCCAAAAAATCTTATATTTATTACAATCTAAGCCTAAATTAACCAAATAATTTCTGTGTTTTGCTCTATGTTGCGCCCAGTGCACAAACGAGTGACCGACGATCCAAATGATCCGAGGGTTTTTCTGAAAAATTAAAAAGAGTGATTAGGACGGACGTATAACAAATAACTATCCGATCTCCACCTGCCTATTTTTTTAATTTTGTTAACCTCCAAACCTAATCTGGCTGCTTCAGTTGCTGCCCCAATCCTAAAGGAGTGAGATGACAGCTGAAGGTGATCCAACTTTAAAAACTTTAAACATTTTTTAAAGACACTAACAAATTGAAACTTTGTTAGGGGCAATCCTGACTCATGCAAAAAGAATTTTGAATTCCCAGCCGGTCTAATCTTAGAATACTTTTTTACCAGCAGGACTGGGCATATGTTAGAGTTATCCCAAGAATCTAAATGTAGCCAACTACCTCTTCCTAATTGATCAGTTTTTGACCTCCCAATTAGGATCTCAACAGATCTCTCTGTGATAATGACATCTGATGCTCTGATAGCAACTAGTTCGGAAACTCTCAGTGCTGCAAAGAACATAAAGGAAAAAACAGCTTGGAACAGAACAGACTCAAACGAAGAAAAACAGATTCTATCTGTTACCGAGCACAAATCACTTAAAACCTTTGGGGTTATGGGCTTACGTGAATCAGCTGAGAAATTTGCTCTTTTATACCCTTTCAACGCCTGTTTAATCGAAAAGTACTGCATCAGAGAAGGAAGATTATTTAGCTTCAGAAAAAATGAAATTCCAGAGAGGGTTCTCTGTACATAAGACCAAGAATACTGTTTCTGGAATAAAAAACTTAAAAAACGTAAAGCTAAATTTTCAGAAGAAGCCTCAGCCTGCTCATGTACAGATTCCAAAAAACTTAAATAAAGCTCCCAGGCTGACAGATATCCCGCCCAGGTTGATGGGGCCACTGAATTAGCTATGTATTCTGCTATGGGCCTTACACCAGATCCCATAAATTGTGAGGGCATGTCGATCCCACACGATCCGCCTCTGGAAATAGCTGGAAAAACCGGTCCATCTGCAGACGAGATAAAGAATCCGCCAGGTCATTGTCCTTCCCTGCTACATGAACAGCCTTGAGCCAGATATTTAGACTCAAACACTTGAAAACCAAATATCTCAAAAGGACAATGACCGGCGGAGACTTGGATGTTAAACAGTTGATGGCATAAACGACACCCTTATTATCTGTTCTTATTAAAATCCTTTTCCCACTGAAAAAGGAACCCCAAATCTCCAGGGCTACCACTATTGGAAATAGTTCCAACAGAACTATATTCTTCACATAACCTTTTATTTTCCAATCCTGGTGCCAAAGATCCGCACACCAGTGGGTCTGCCAGATTGCAGCAAAACCCACCGATCCTGCACAGTCAGTAAAAAGAAAAAATTCCCTGTCTAGAATGAAGTCCCCCTGCCAAACAGCTCGACCATTAAAATGCATGAGAAATTGCAGCCAGACTAAGAGGTCTTCCCTCATGTCGTGAGAAACACGCACATGAGAGAAGGGGGACTTCAGACCAGAGATTGACATGTAAAGTCTTCTAGAAAAAATCTTCCCGACTGGCATAATCCTAGTGGCAAAGGCTAACATACCTAATAAAGACTGCATATCTTTTAAAATAACCTTTTTTTTTCGAATTAATGACAATAATAATCGATTAAGCTTATCTATTTTTTCATCAGGAAGTCTAAATTCCATTAATTCTGTATCAATATTGATACCCAGGAATTCTAGAGACGTGGCTGGCCAGACTGTTTTTTCCAGAGCTAATGGCACACCAAAATTAGTACAAATTTTAAAGAATGTGTCCAGCAGCTTGGAGCAAACCAGTGAATCTGGGGGGCCTAAGAATAAGAAATCATCAAGATAGTGGACTATCAGTTCCGAACCTGATTCAAAATTGACTGACCACTCCAGAAATGACGAAAAAGATTCGAAATAAAAGCAGGACAGGGAACAACCCATGGGCAAACATTTGTCAAAATAAAATTTCCCTCTGAAGTAAAAACCTAACGAATTAAAACAACTTGGATTTATCGGGAGCAAACGGAAGGCAGACTTAATGTCGGCCTTAGCCAACAAAGCCCCCCTTCCTAAACCTCTTAACTTTTTTAGGGCATCTTCAAATGAAGCATATGAGACTGAAGATAACCCATCATCAATCTGATCATTAAGCGATTTTCCTTTAGGAAAAGACAAGTGATGTATCATCCTAAAGGAACCTTTGTCTTTTTTAGGGACAACACCTAACGGGGAAATTCTGAAATTTCTGAAAGGAGGAGCAGAAAAAGGACCCTCCACTCTTCCCTCCATAATTTCCGTCTCAATTTTTTTTTGAACTATCTCTGGAAACTTATCAACTGATTTAAGATTATTTACTAACAAGCAACCTTGACCGGAATAACTTGGGAGCGTAAAACCATCTCTAAAACCCTCAATGAGGAGCTGAGCCTTCAACCGGTCTGGGTACCGACTGAGCCATGGGTACATATTTCGCAGAATCACCGGGGTTACTGCTTTTGTAAATACTTGACTGCTGATTGGCTGCAGACATTTTTTTAAAGCATTTGGCGACTGAATGACCCCCTGCGCAAAAGGCGCACTCATGTCTGTATTTACATGAGTTAGGCCATCTGCACTGGCTGTCATTGTAGTTAAAACAAATCCCTTTTCTGTAACCGGAATTGCTTGAACCACTGGATTGTATATTGACGTTTGACTTATTAAAGGCTGGTCTTTGGGGGAGAAAAAGGTTCAACCAAAGACCTACGTCCTTTACTCCCCATTTTAGAGAAGGGTGTACTAACAGTTTTTGACGAAAGGCTTCGTCGTAATTAAACCAGGAGATACCACCAAAATTTTTATAAGCCTCTAGGATTATATCTAGATGCTGAAATAACCCAGCGCTTTTTTCCGGGAACTTTTCACATAAAGTCCCCGAAAAAATGCAGAAGGCCTGTAACCAGTTGTTAAAATTTTTGGAGACAGGCCTTCTTCTTTCTTCCTCATCTTTTTTATCTGACTTAGCAACAAATTCTTTTGCAGATGGTAACAAAGATAATATGTCTATGAACTCCCCCCGCCATATCCTTTCCTTTGTTGAATTGGATAAATGGAAACCTAGCGGAGAGATTTCACATGACATAGTTTCCTTTAAGCAAGTTTCAGGTAAATTTTGGGATCTAGCTGAAAGAAAATCAGGGTTAACATTAGTTTGTGAAATTTGATCGCAGTTAGGTAAAACGCCACTAGATGGCGACCATACGCTAATAGCAGAAGGCTCACTAGCTGCAGTACCCTGTGCGGCCTGAGGATTCGCCTTCAGTTCCCTAGCAACCTGTGACAACAAATCAGCAAGATTATACAACAGAGTGTTAGTAGGTTCGTTCATACCTGGTCTATCCGAAGGACCCAGGTTAGCAGCAGGCACTAGGACATTCTGCGCTGTTCCGGCATCAGTAGCAGGAGCTGCCATAGAACTGGAGGCAGCCCCCGTCGTCCTCTGAGGTGACATCTGTGGTGCTGGCGATGGCTGTGAGGAAGCCCATCTGCCTGATGATCTTCCTCCTCTGGCGCTGCCTCTTCCTCCCGTTGCCGGTTCACCAACCGGAGACCCGGAATTCCTGTATGGGAAAAAATTTGAAATTCCCGCGGCCCCCCCCCCCCTGGCTCTGCCTCTAGCTCCGCCCCTGGCCCTGCCTCCGGAACTCGTGTTAAGGTCCTCAGAAGGACCCGCTCTCTGAGAATTGGCTGCACGGGGAGGGGAGGGGGAGTATACCCTGCGCGGAGTGCGCGTTCTTTTGGCCGGCTCCGGAGCACGAACGGGGGTGCCGCTTCTTCTTTGCCGCCGGACCGGAACCTCGACCTCCATCCTCGGCCTGGCTTCTTCTTGGTTCTCGGCGGGATCCCGGACCTCCAGCGAGCGCCGCTCCGGATCGGCAACGGACGAACCGGAACCTCCGCTGACCGTTGCGGCTCCCACCGGAGCCTCTTGACCCGAAGGTAGGTCCAGACACCGGCGGATCCAGTCCTCTCCTCCGTCCTCTCCCGCTCTCTCAATCAGCCGACGAAGCAGGCTCATTCTTCCGGCCTCAGAAGACGCTGTTTGCTCAAAGAAGAACACCACAGCTCCAAGTCTTCTGAGGCGAATGAGCCTGGACTGGACGGAACCCGCTTTAAATAGCCCAGAACGGGCTATAATCCAACAGGTTCCGACCAGTTTAAACTGGATCTTCCCGGGCTTTCTGACCAGAAGCCCAGGAGGGTCATTCAAAGTTCAAAAAAGCCCGCCAGGTTCCCTCAGAGAGAGGTCACCTGGAGGGCAAGTTACTAAATTTAAACTGACCTTTCCCGGGCAAACTACTCAGCCCAGGAAAGGTCACCCAGAGGCCACTGGCCATTCTCCTCACAGGAGGAAGGGGGGGGAGAACAAACCCCCCCCCCTTCCCCAGGAAGAACCACTGTTCCCCGTCGCTCTCCCATGGAGAAAAGGGGGGTAAAATTGCCCCCTTTTCTTGTCATTGTATGTAGAAAAGGATCTTACATTGTATTACAGTGTCCCTAGCAGGCCTCCGGATATCAGATATGCATACTTACATCAAGCCAAGCTGGCCAAATTTAAGGAGAAGTACAGCCAATCGTACTTATATGGATCAGAGGAGTGCAGTTTGATCTGCACTCCTGTGACCCATTTTTAGCAGACAGCGGGCTGATGTCTGCTGACGTTACAGAGCCGCTGCACATGTCTGGGGTCCATACCTCCTCTTCTCTGAGTGCCCACACAGTAAACGGCTTGCTATGAGGGCACTTTTGCAAGTACGCTCCATAGCCAGGCTATGAGCATTTGTAGACACGCACGGCCCCCTGCTCACAGGTTTTAACTGATAGCAGAGGAGCAAAGGGCTACAGATGCGCTCAGTAAAAAGACCATGTACGCAGGAAGAGAGGAGAGCGGGTCTGCCTGTAGGGACAGCACTGGATAGGTCGAGTCAGGTCATTTTTTAGGGAGAGGGGAGAGGCACACACATTGGAAGTTTTTAATGCAGAGAATGCACGCCAAAATGTCAATATTGGCAATCATAATACTTTCATAATAAAAATGTCATTTGTTTAAATATTTTTCGCCATACCAAAGAAAAAAAAACATCTTCTGCAATGAGCAGCTGACACAGAAGGCTACGAAATACCAGACGTAATTAGAGGTGAAGAGTGGCTGAACAGACTTACACATATAGTAGGGGGAGATTTACTAAAACTGGAGCACTCGGAATTTAGTGCAGCTTTTCGGTTCTGCTGGAAACTGGAGGGGTTTTGGTCCAAGGTGCGAGACATCATAAGGCAGCTCACTGATCATGACCTGGGATCTGACCTAGCCAAATATTGTCTTAATTTTTCACTTTTTTTGAAGCGTAAATATAAAAATTTAATGATGGTCCATCTTCTGAATGCGATGGCGCGGCACGACGGGGGCAGGGCCGAGTGATACAGTCGGCAGCTATGCCCGCCGCTGTATCACGGGAGCGTGCCCGCAAAAGCTTTCCACCATGCAAGCTCTCTCGCATGAAGGTGGAAAGCTTTTCCGAGGAGGAGCCGAGACAACCGCCGAGGGACCCCAGAAGACCGGATTCGGGGACACTCTGTGCAAAACTAGCTGCACAGTGGAGGTAAGTATAACATGTTTGTTATTTAAAAAAAAAAAAAATTCTGCCTTTAGTGTCTCTTTAACATAAAAGAGTATAACAAAAATAAAAAATAAAAAAATACAAAGAATCTAAGGCAGCTGTAGTCAATCAGCTTGTTCAATTAAGCTTTTGACAAAAAACCTAGAAGCTGATTGGTTTCTATGCAGAGTTGCACCAGACTTTGCAAGCTTCAGTTTTAGTAAATCCCCCCCCCCCCATAGTGTGGTTGGATGGCTTTTTTTGTATATATAGACCAGACTTTCTCAACCCTTCTACCCCAGAGGAACCCTTTATTTAAAAGTCTTGGGGAACACTAGCTGACATTAAATAATTGGGGTAATTGTGAAGAATTCTCCACTTATAGTGGTGTTCAGAATTTCATATTTAAAGGCAGCTAAAAAGATGATTGATGTCATGATGTCACAAGGAATTATGACCACCACTGTAAAGGGGCATTTCCCCGGTAACTGGTTTTGCAGAGGTTCCCTGAAACCTTAAAATAATTTTTAGGGTTTCTCCAAGGTAAAAAGATTGATACAGGTTGCTTTAGAAGCTAAGAAGCACAAGGCATTGTATTCTTGTGCATTTTACTGATTTATGTAACCACCTCTGATAGACACCTACTAAAATTACTAGTGATTAGTTCAGGGGTCTCAAAACTGGTGGCCCTCCAGCTTTTACAAAACTACAAGTCTCATGAGGCATTGCAAGGCTGACAGTTACAACCATGACTCCCAAAGGCAGAGGCATGATGGGACTTGTAGTTTTGCACCAGCTGGAGGGCCACCAGTTTGAGACCCCTGGATTAGTTACTAGGTGTAAATGAAACCAATAGCTCCCTATGAGGCAAGCAACACAAGTAATGTGTAGCAGTAATTAATCTCACATGACCGCACAGTGCTCCATTCATGTGCAATTGATTGAACAAGATGCTACTACATGCTGTAGCTTTCTCCACAAGGAGCCATTTGTCCCATTTGTTTAGCAGTATTTTGCTGCTTCCAATGATTGTTTTCTAGTGATGTTAGTAGCAGGGCTTTTCTCCTAAAAATCTCCTGTGTCGCGCTAGCCTAATGGGGTGACATGCCAGCATATGGATTACTCTCCGAGTAGCAAGCGAATAAAATTGCCCACGTAGCTCTAGTCTCTACTGTGTTGTGCTCCGATGGCTGGACATGGTTGTCATATTTCTGCTTTCTGGAGAAAAACTGACACAGCAACCGCAGCAGAACATTTTTGCCTTTTATCACATTTACTGTCAGGCTTTAGCTTTCACTGGCTCAGAGCAGTCAGGACAAGGAATGATGGAAGCTGATTGATTACTTCTCACATTGCCTTTTGCCTTACTTAATAGGACTGCCAGGTTTCCTCTGCATTAAAGCTGTATTAAGTCAGCAAAAAAACAGTCATTCTGTGTATGGGGATATACCACGAAAGGCTGAAAGGAACGATCTGTTTATTCACTCGTAAGACCATTTCAGTCTAACCTGTTTGATAAGATGATGGAGACTGATATACAATTGCATTAATAAATTATTCATATATTATACCGTATAAACATTGACTGTTTTATTGGTTTGACATTTTGACATTATGAGATGCATTTTTTAAAACCTGGCATTGAATGGAAATATACTGAGGAAGTTTGGATCCTGCCATTGTTGACCTCCCCTTCTAAAAATTCAGATCTGAATGTTTCTGGCAGCCATGGTTATCCTTCAGCTTCACTACTTTCTGACCCAAAACAGGTATGCAGATAAGGAGCTCTGAATCTGGTGCAGCTCTGCAGTTTTTAGTCTGTGTGCCCAGAAGTATTTTCAGAGGCTGAGGCCTCGTACACACGACCGAGGATCTCGACGGGCGAAATACATAGTTTTCCTCGTTGAGTTCCTTGTTAGGCTTGTCGAGGAACTCGACAAGCTTGCTTTGCGTACACACTGTCAAGACAAAATCTTGTCGTTCTCAAACGCGGTGACGTACAACACATACAATGGCAGAGGAAGTTCGATTCCACTGGCTAAACTCTTGGGGCTGCTTTTGCTAATCTCATGTGTTTGCGTGTTAAATAAAAGTTTGGTAAGAGACGATTTGCACTTTTCAGTCTGTTACAGCGTGACAAATGTGTTATCTCCATTACAAATGCTACTTTTACTCCCGTCTCATACTTTATTCTGAGCAAGCGCGGGTTTCTTAGCATACACATGCTCGAGTTTCTCGTCGGAAACCAGCCCAACCAGGAACTCGACGAGCCAATTTGAGGAAATAGAGAACTTGCTCTCTTTTTGGCTCGTCGAGTTTCTCGACAGTTTCCTCAACGGAAATGTACACACGACCGGTTTCCTCGGCAAAAAAATGTCTCCCAGCAAGATTCTTGCTGTTTTTTGCCGAGAAACTTGGTTGTGTGTACGAGGCCTTATAGTTTTTTTTCTATTTTTTTTTTCGTCAAAGCTTAATTCAACAAGCTGAAGTTAGAAGCTGATTGGCTACCATGCAGAGCCGCACCTGATTTTTCACTTTCCAGATTTAATAAATCACCCCCTATGGCTCCCCTGATCTGTATGCTTGTTGCAGGCCAGTGACTTTGTCAGGCGATTGGCATATTCATTTTAATAAATATTTAAGAATAAAGAGGTAAGTACTTCAGGGGTCCATCTAGGATCACAATAGACCAGGGCCACCTGAGGCCTCGTACACACGACCGTTTTCCTCGATAGAATCCATCAAGAAACTTGGTGGGAGAGCTTTTTTGCCGAGGAAAACGGTCGTGTGTATGTTTTTCATCGAGGAAACTGTCGAGGAACTCGACGAGGAAAAAAAGTGTTCTCTTTTTCCTCGACGGGAGTCTCAATTTCCTCGTCGTGTTCCTCGTCGGGCTGGTTTTCGACGAGAAACATGATCGTGTGTATGCTAAGAAACCCGCGCATGCTCAGAATAAAGTATGAGACGGGAGCGCACCTTTGGTAAAAGTAGCGTTTGTAATGGAGATAACACATTTTTCACGCTGTAACAGTCTGTAAAGTGCAAATCATCTCTTACCAAACTTTTACTTAACACGCAGTAACATGAGATTAGCAAAAGCAGCCCCAAGTGTTGTGCCAGTGGAATTTAACTTCCCCTGCCATTGTATGTGTTGTACGTCACCGCGTTTGAGAACGAGGAGATTTTTTCTTGACAGTGTGTACGCAAAGCAAGCTTGTCGAGTTCCTCGACAAGCCTAACAAGGAACTCGTCGTGTAAAACGGTGTGTCTTTTCCAACAAGTTCCTTGGTCGTGTGTACGAGGCCTAAGACTAATATAATCTTTTTAATAGAACAAAAACTAATTGGTCTAAAAACAGTAGTCTCACATTATGATGACATAGAGGGATTAAAAGGTAGATAAATGATACAAAATTTCGAAACTGTAAAGATCATTAAATGTATGATCCTTATATCTTCAGGGAGACCTGGGCTTTCAGTGGAAAACCTGGTGTATGTGCTCTGGGTGCCAGCGATTAGCAATGTCCCTGAAGTACATAACAGTACAAAAATGTACCAGAGGTGCCATACATTGTTTAATATGTCCTTGAGTGTGCATGTATGGAGGTCAGTGTACCATTGTGAATGGACACATAAGCTAGGGTTGCTTATTTAGTTTTTTTTTTCTTAAGCTTCACTGTATTCACTACAAGAACCCCCCTTGAGTAAAATGAAATGGAAGCAAACGAACCTCCAGCACTAAAGGTACAATGCTCTGTAGCATAGCGCAGGTGATCCCACGTGAAAGAGGCCTATCTGTAGACCAGTGGGTCAGGTAGAGGGAAAACTGAGGAATAGGATACATTCTTCAGGCCTAAAACAAGAGTAAAGAGAGGAAGTTGGAGGGGGGAAAGTGGGGAGGGGGAGGGGCATGGAGGAGGAGAAGGTTAAGTAACCAGCAGAGGTGAGAGTAGAAGGGATGGACAAGAAGAAAGGGGGGATCTGGAAAATATGGGGGGTAAGAGTCTGTGGGAAACAGGAGGCGGACCAGTGAGGGTGCCACTAAATCTAAAGCTGTATCCCTTTGTTAAAGTGGGACTTCCTTCTCTCAGTCAACATTGACTATTTTTAATCTTTATGCTGCTAGCATTAGTAAATAGATAGGAAAGTATATCATATTTGCTTATTTTTAATTGGATGTAAACCCTTTCCTATGCCCAGTGACGTGAACAGCCTCAGATGACACACAGAGATGAAACAAATCTCCCTGCATAAGTTTTACATGTATATCTGCTGTCTTCAGCTTGCAATATTCTTTAGAATTCCAACATTGTGGTAGAATGTTCACTTCCTCATTCAGCAGTAGGAGTGGATTTTTGGCATACACTGTGTGACAGCTGATTGGAGGAAAGGCACACACCTCCTCTCCAGCGAGAAAAAAAGTTTTGGGACTTTAAATGAGAAATATGTTAACATATATCTCCATCCCTGTTATGTGTAGAGAAGAAGAGGGGTTTGGGACTTTAAATGAGGTATGCATGAGAGAACTCAAAGATAAGACAGTGTAATATGGATGCGTTTATTCGTCTAAAACACATAGCAGAGCATGCAATTTCGAATGTATACATAATAGTAAACATACATGACAGTGCATATAAAAAAAGCATGATGCAAAAACCATAAACATTGTATAACAACTTGTACATTGCATTAATTTAAAATATAGAATCATTAAACCCAAGGTAGGTCCTAAAACTGAAACATGTAGCATCTGTGTAAGCCCGAGAATTCTATATTTTTAAATAATGCAATGTACAAGTTGTTATACAATGTTTATGGTGTTTGCATCATGCTTTTTTATATGCTCCCCTTTTCCTCCAAACTCCTTAAACGTTCCGTCCGTGGATCATAAATTGAATTAAGAAGAGCGGACCATAGCGTGATAACGTTTTAAATGTGTTTTAATAAAAAATAAGAATCTTACTTACAAACATTCAAAAATACGAGCATATGAAAACAGATGCCGGCCGGCACTATAGGAGCCCTTCCTCCTTGCGTTGAACGTGGTGACGTCACTCTACGCCGTGCCAGACTCCTACTGATGCCAGAAAAAAAAAAAATTTCTGCTGGCCACAGTCCGGACCCCTAAAGTCTGTAGGACAGTAAACTGGCCCTTTGTTTAGAAAGTTTGGAGACCCCTGTTCTAGAGAGTTGGGGGAGATGCCAGAGGAGAGGGAGAGATTGAAGATGTGAGTTAGAGAGTGTAGAATAAAGCCAGATGGTGATCGTAGCATTTGCCAGAAGGCAGGATCCAGGGGGCAGGTGGTTAGGTGGTAGGCTGTTAGATGGGCGTTAGAAAAGAGTTTAGCAACTTTGTCTATAGTGGGTGGGGTTGAATGAGGGAAGTAATGATTGTACCTGTGGACATGGAATGTTAAATGGGGGGGAGGTATCTGCGTATTGGAGATCTCCTTATATGCAATAGGGAACCCACAGCACCACAACTCTTGAATCAAAGATTTGAAGCACCTCTTGTGAATATCACAAGTCTATGGGGCACCATGTACCGGTGGAGAAGTACCTTATATTTAGCTTCATTATATGTAGAGCTGCCAGCAGTTGTGTAACTAGCAGTTTCTAAAAGATGTCAGCATCAGCAGCATTCATAATTCCTTTAGTACAAGTTTCCATAGAATATTACATAATTAGTGTGCAGGAGCTGGTTAGATCTGCCTAGGTGTTTAATGTAATATCTAGATTATCAAAATTGATTGGCCTTGTGTGAACGACAGCAATAGAAATAGCAATAAGATCTCAGGAAGTTGTAAAAAAAAAAAAGGAAATTTCAGATGAGAATCTACTTGCAGTACCAGATATGAGAAATTCCATACATACATACATACAAGTAGGTCACAAATGGATGCTGTTATGCTATAAGACACATTACCTATCTGATAAACACTCTTCAGCACTTGTTAGAAAAAAGTAATTTACTAAAGAGCAATATTCTGTTAGGTCCTTTTAATGCTGTCTGTCAGATTGAAAGGTCAGGGGTCACTGGCTTCCATTTGTTTTTCGCTATGCAATATTTTATTTCAAATAATTCCAATTAATGTAAAATTTGTCAGTGCTGACTTTTTTTTTATGTTTGAAGTTAGAGGTTTTGGCCCTGTTTCTGATCTTAGCTTCCTAGCGAGTTCATTGGAACACATATTCAGAATATAAATCTTCAGGGCCCATTCGCACCTATGCACTTCAATGCATGTACGTGGGTTTGCCATTCTTTTAAATAGGGCTCATTTAGATCTGCGCAATGCTTTGATTTGTGGTCTCCATTTTTCAATGTTAAAAACAACGGCAGGGCAGGAAACTGCATGATTGTGGATGGCTCATTAAAATTGCATAAAAAACAAGTGCAAGGCAAAGAACAAAGGCTCTTAATTGCTCCCCAATCCAGGGTGATCCATTTGCACTGACTTCACCTTAAAGCTATTTTGCTGTGTCAGAACTGTCAACAAATACCTGCTGGTATGTGACCCCATTAATGGACCCAACTTTACCAACGATTTTAACCATTGGCCCGGCTAATGTTGATGGATCCGAAGTGAAAACTTTTGCCGTTTCAACAGAAGAGTATATGTGTATGTTGTAATCGAAACAATAAGAACATTCTGTCTTGTATCATTTACATATGTTTTTATTGTTATCCAACGGTCACTACGATCATAGAAACGATCATGTAAACAAGAAGAGAAAAATAAATAGTTGCGCTAAACCAAAAAACATGTGATGAACATGAATGCTACCTCTGGGGGAGCATAACCAGAATACATGTGAAACCTGTGACAGCATTATCATGTAAATATAGTAATGAAGAAACCTGAAAGTTAATTGATCACAAATGAATGGTGAGCCACATTAGCATATGTGAACAACCAAACGTGTACCATAAACCTTAGGGTGCATCAAACATACAGAGTAAACTAAACAAAGTCTATAACTATAGACAGTAAAAGTCCAATCATAGAAAAATATATATAGATGAATTGGAGAAAAGGCCATAAAGTGATTTGTCTTGTTGAAAAAACACCTGTGCAATTCCAAGTTGCTACTTTATCGTGATTTCGTGCATAGCCCAAAGTGAATTCACCACCTTTAATAAGGTAATCTGCTTACCAGATACTTAGGTCCTGACGGACCAAACACCGCATATAAGCAATCCAGCAGGATGATGTATGCTAAATCCCAGTGTGGCAAATTAGAAGGGCTCCAAAGAAAAACTCTTGTGGCAAATGAACATGTAAGAAAAAGGAAGCTTCACATGGCATAAAATCCGGGTGTTTATTTGAAGTTAAAAAGAAGGTAAAAAACTCAAATTTTGGTAGAACAAACAAGCCTTGAGTCTGTAGCGCCGGCCAGACGCTAACAGGCAAACCCATCCGTATGGAGAACAAGCGTAGTTGAGGGTGATTACGTCAGCACGCCGCTCACTCCGCCCAATGCGTTTCGTGATAGGTCACTTCGTCACGGGATCATGTAAACAAGTTTATTCTGTCAGTGGCTAATTTACTTTCAACCGAAGAATAATCAATTAGTTTGCAAACAGCTGAAATTCTATGCATGTATGGCCAGCATTAGCAAAGTGGATGGACCATTGCAGCTTGCTATTGTTTCTTTTGTTTTGTATTTTTCCATTTTTTATTTTCATTGGGTCTCTCTTTGTCATCATATGTAAGTGTGATAGTTTTCTTTCTGCAAGTAATGGCATTGGATTTCTCTTCTCAAGATTGTGTGCTTGTCTATTTGACTATTAAATCATAAGGTCCCATGTATATATATATTACCATGTATCCCAAATTTTAAACTCACCCAAGGTTTGTAGAGCAAGCAAATCCAGTTTATTTCTATAGTACCCTAGAAACCTCAAATACTTGTGCTCATTAAAATTTTTTAAATGATATAAACTGAAAGATTGCATGGTTGTACCCTTTCTCCTCCAGAGGCATCCATGTTGCTCACTAAGTGTGATGGGTGGTCCAATTGGTCAATAGGGAGGTAGACCAGAGAACTGCCACAGAAAGTCTAGTAGGAGTTTGCATATTAGATCATTCAAAATTGCATTTTTAAAGGAGTGCCGGCATGATGATTCCAGGTATACATGGTAGAGCCATCTCTACCCTGGTGATTTGGCAATACTTCACACCTTTAGCCATGTAAATTGAGGAACTAACATCTATGTAGGCTTCTTGGCACCATCAATGAGATTAACTATAGAACAGGGTTATTCCACAACTTCCACACCGTCCATCCTGTTTTTGGGCAGCCAGCACCTACACATCACATGGTAATTAATAAAGTGTATTAAGTTGTGAATATAAATGCTGGGGTATCTTCCAGACACTCGTTGGAACTGAAGTTGTGGATTGGATAAGCTTTGAAACATTTTCTACAGTCCAGTTGAATGTGACAAGCTTCTACTAGTTAGAGTAGGGGCCAGTTTACAAGCTTTGTTGAGAATATAGGTTTGGTTTTAAATAAACATTGTTCACCTGACTCCTTTATTACAGGCTTTCTGATTTGTGATAGGATTGACTATTTATCATGCCCGAATCTGTCAGAATTTGGTATTTGACACAATGGCTAAAAGCCCACTTCCTATGGGGAACAATAGAAGAGGCACTGATGCAGTTCTCATGCTATTGCTTTTTTCCTTCTGGCCATTTGCTGTATGTCAGCCTTAAAACTCGACATGTTCAATATGCAAGGTAACCACTCAAAACTTGCAAACGTACACTGAATCAATAAAGATGTTATATGGTACTGCAAAGGGGAGCTGCCCCAACCAGGCTAAACTCTGGAGGAACCATTGTGGATATCTGCTCCTTTGCGGATGACCTCATTACTTACCTCCCTACCTGTCCGCTCTTCAATGTACAGTACCTGCATTTAGTATGCCTTATCTTAGTGTCAATGAAAGAATCTTTATACATTTATATTTTTACAACATATACAGTGACTTGCACTGCTAATGTACTTTATACTGCTGCTCTGAAGAGTCTATAGTATTAAAACCCAACATGCTCTATACATTTTCAGGCAATGTCAACCACTTTTAGGGCTTTTATTTGCGTCAAGTGGATTTTACATTCCCATAGAAGTCTATAGAAATACAAGACTTGCTTGAAGCAGGTCACTTGCAGGTCAGCAGCAGGTAAACTGCAGCTAAAATGCAGCTGTCAATGAATTCTAAATGATCTCAGAAGCATCTCAAACTGATATCATACTGACCCAAGCCCAAAAACTGTCCACACAGGCCCTAAATCAGCTTCCAAGGCAGCCTACCACCTAATATTTTCATCATCTCACAGTTTTGATAGGAACTGTTGGTTGTAAGTTGCATTGATCAGTTATGTGTTCTTTTCTTGGGTTCTTTTTTTGTGATCCAAATCTGGTTGAAAGTAGTTGGATGGCATTTAATTTATTTTTATTTTTTATATAATACAGGTGGTGAACAGACCAAAGCATTACGGAAGGGAGTACGTAAGCAACCAGCATTCTTTTTCTTGTATCTCCTGTGGGTTTAGTTGTGACTGTATGTACATTTTACATTATAAGGAGGCAACCAAATCCAGATCTTTTTAAAAGCAATACAATTTAAGTATCCATAGACATTTAGAAATTTAGTTCATTTGATTAGGATTTTACTGAGCAGCATTTTTTGAAGTCTGAGAACAATGGCAAAATAAAAACTGAGATTGCACAAACAGTACGTTGACATTTGAAACCACAATGGAAAAACATTGGGTGCCTCTGCCCTAGTCAATCCCAACACCCGTCGCCAGCACGGTATGCCTTGCCCATTCTGGCACTTCTCTCGCTCGAGTTTTTGTGTTTCCTTACATTATAAAAATGTGTAAAGTTTTGTGTATTTCCCTATTTGTTTTCGTGTGCGCACACGCATAATAAATGGTTGAATTACTTTTTACTGTTTTGTTCATGCATTTTATAAAACTATTCTAAGTGATGAAGTTGATAAAAATGGGCAGCAGTTTATAATATATCTTACTAAATCTTATGCCCTATACACACGATAGGAATTTCCTATGGGCTAAAATCTGATGGAATTTTCTGTCTTGCATACACACTGTGAGGCCTCGTACACACGACCGAGCTGTCATAAGTATGTCTGCTGCTGCCTTAGCAATTCAATCTTTTCCTGACCATCTGCACTGTCCGGAATATAAAGATACAACATGGAACAATCCCTGCGAGGCCTCGTACACACGACCGAGTTTCTCGGCAAAAAACAGCAAGAACCTTGCTGGGAGATATTTTTTTCCCGAAGAAACCGGTCATGTGTACATTTTTGTCGAGGAAACTTTCGAGAACCTCGTCGAGCCAAAAAGAGGGCAAGTTCTCTATTTCCTCGACGGGAGTCTGATTTGGCTCGTCGAGATCCTCGACGGGCTGGTTTTCGAAGAGAAACTCGGACGTCTGTATGCTAAGAAACCCGCGCTTGCTCAGATTAAAGTATGAGTCGGGAGTAAAAGTAGCATTTGTAATGGAGATAACACATTTTTAAAGCTGTAACAGACTGAAAAGTGCAAATCGTCTCTTACCAAACTTTTATTTACCACGCAAACACATTAAATGAGCAAAAGCAGCCCCAAGGGTTTAGCCAGTGGAATCTAACTTCCCCTGCCGTTGTATGTGTTGTATGTCACCTCGTTTGAGAACAAGGAGATTTTGGCTTGACTGTGTGTACGCAAAGCAAGCTTGTCGAGTTCCTCGACAAGCCTAACAAGGAACTCTACGAGGAAAACGATGTGTTTCACCCGTCGAGTTTCTCGGTCGTGTGTACGAGGCCTCAGGATAAATTCCGATCTTCCATTAAGTTCAATGCTTCCGAGCCTGTGTCGATTTGATTATGAGCATACGTGTTTTTTTCTCTGTCGGAGTTCCACACAGACAATCAGAATTTCCCATAGGATTTTTTTCCATCAGAAAAAATAAAACATGTTCTATTTCCAAACTCCGACGGAAAAAAATCCTATGGGGCCCACACACGATAGGAATTTCTGATGAAAAAATTCCATCAGGCTTTTTTCATCAGAAATTCCTATCCTGTGTACAAGGCATAAGGCCCCATACACACGATAGAATCCATCCGCTGAAAAATCCCAGCGAATGGGTTTCAGCGGATAGATCCTATGGTGTGTACACTCCATCGGATCTGTTTCCGTGGATATTTATCCCCTGGGATGGATTCCAGCAGATAAATATTTACTGACATGCTAAACAAATCTATCCGCTGGAATCCATCCCAACGGATGGATCCGCTGGTCTGTACAGACTCACCGGATCCATCCATCCGAAGGGATCCCCCGCATGCGTCGTAATGATTCGACGCATAAGCGGAATTCCTTATATGACAGCGTCGCGCACGTCGCCGCGTCATAATCGCGGCGACGGCGCGACACGTCATCGCCAGAGGATTTCGACGCGGATTTCGATTCGATGGTGAGTACACTCCATCGCATGGAAATCCGCGGAAATCCTCGAGAGGACTCAGCTGGACCGTATCCGCGGATAAATCCTCCCGTGTGTATGGGGCCTAAGACTACTTTTTCATACAAATCTGTTTGGGCTCTGTTATATGCGCTGTCCGGAGCTCCCTGGCAACTGGCTATTTTTGATAATAGATATGATTATCTCTGCAGGCTTATGATTTCCATAGAAACTGTACTTTTCTGAAAAGATGTTTATCATTATGATAAGATGTTTTTACAAGATAGCCTTATTTTTCTGTTATACTTATAAATGTCAGTTAATAGATAAACCCATAAGTACTTTTCATCTCAAGCAACACTCCAGACAAATATAAAAGACATACATTCATGCAGTGCTGTACTGATTAATACATACTGTAAGAGGAACTCCAGTAATTGTTAGAAAAATGTATAAATCAATTAATAAACACTTACCAGTCCAGGAGTCCAGTGCTGTTTTCACCCCGACTGATTGGTCACCAGTCTTCAGATCCCCAGCACTGCCATCTTCACCGTGGGATGCTGGCTGTGACTTCCTGCTGTATCATAACCAGCTTCCTGCTGAGCATGTGCAAGACGTACTGCACTTTCAGACTGATCCTGTGAAATGTCCCAGGGGGTTGTTGCAGAGGAAGGGGGTCAGAAAAAGGTACTCGTTCCCAAAAGAAAAAAAAGTACAAATAATAGTGGGGGGCAAGGTGGAGAATAAGAGGACATTTCACTTTTAATGGAAGTTTAAGTTCTTTATTTATTTTTTACATGTCATCAGTATAAGGCAGGCCATAGGGAATGCAATAGCAAAATTCTATCCTTTCACCATGGGTGTAAAGCCTCGTACACACGACCAAAGAAACTCGACGGGCGAAACACATCGTTTTCCTCGTCGAGTTCCTTGTTAGGCTGTCGAGTTACTCGACAAGGCAAGTTTCTCCATTCCCGTCGAGGAAAAAGAAGACATGCTCTCTTTTTGGCTTAACAGGATCCTCGACAGTTTCCTCGTCGAAAAATGTACACACGACCGGTTTCCTCGGCAAAAAAAAAATCACAGCAAGTTTCTTGCTGGTTTTTGCCGAGAAACTCTGTCGTTTGTACGAGGCCTCAGGAATGAAAATTGCTCAATTCCCCCATCGACACAGTCAGTGTTGATGGGGGAATCCCTCCCGCAGCGCCATTGTGTTTTGCCGATGGGGAGCCCTCTCTGCCAGCAGAACACAATGATTAGCGTGTACAACTAGTGTGCCCATACATGGATCGAAATTCGGGCCAGTCCATGCTGAACCGTCTGAATTTTGATCCATGTATGGCCAGCTTAGGTACTGGTAGCCTCTTGCAACCCTTTTGCTTTAGACTGGCAGAAGGAGAAACAACGTTGAAGTAAAACAGCTCCCATAAATATATTTAATCTGTGTATTTAGCTGGAGTTTATCTTTAAATAGATAGAGTAGCTGCACTTTGAAGGACAATGGGGATGTCTACTGACAATGACTGGTCATTTCCTAAAATGAGAGAGGAGTGTTTTGGGTAATAACATTGAAAAGAAATGGCAAACCAACATTGGATCAGCAAATAGGAAATTTGGTTAATATTGTAGTAAAATAGTGTAAAAATAGTAGTAATAATATTAATAATGTAAAAGTATCTAAACTGCTGAAACATTATACTTTATACTGCCAGCGTGGTAAATAGAAACAGACAGAGTGAATTCCACTAGGGGGCACTATATACATATGTACAGGTAAAGCTGAACAATTATCCAGTGAAACAAATACAAACACACATATGTACTTGCAACTACATTTTATTTTAGTTGTTATTGTGTGCAGCTTAAAAATGAGCAATGCCTCTGCCCCTTTTGTTTGCAACACATTATACTAAATTTCTAAAAACATTTATTCTTTAAAGCCTAACTCCAGGCAGATTAAAAAAAAAACCTTGGGCCAGATTCAGAGAGAGAGTACGCCGGCGTACATTCAAATTACCCGCGTCGTATCTTTAGTTTGAATCCTCAAACCAAGATACGACGGCATCTGGGTTCGATGCGACAGGCGTACAGCTTCATACGCCATCAGATCGTAGATGCAATACTTCGGCGTCCGCTGGGTGGAGTTTGCGTCGTTTTCCGCATCCGACGATCCACGAACGTACGTGCGGTCGTCGCATTCTCTTACGTCGTCTCTAGTCGGCTTTTTCCGGCGTATAGTTAAAGCTGCTATTTTGCGGCGTATAGATAGACTTGCCATGTCAAGTATGGCCGTCGTTCCCGCGTCGAAATTTGAATTTTTTTTTTTTTGCGTAAGTTGTCCGTGAATAGGGATGGACGTAAGTCACGTCTAAGTTCAAAAAATGATGTCGTTGCGACGTCATTTCGCGCAAAGCACGGCGGGAAATTTCGAAACGGAGCATGCGCAGTTCAAACGGCGCGGGGGCGCGTTTCATTTAAATGAATCACGCCCCCTAATCGCCGATTTGAATACTGCCGCCAGAAATACACTACGCCGCCGTAACTTTCGGCGCGCAATCTTTCAGGATTCGAACCAAAGCCGGAAAAGTTACGGCAGCGTAGCGTATCTCTGATACGCTGCGCTGATCCATTTCTATGTGAATCTGGCCCCTTATGTCCAGTTATGTATTCATTTAAAATAAATAAGGTTTTCGTGCAAACAGGGGCCAAAACTTGCAGAGCTTTCCTGGATCCTGCAGCAAAGTATATTTTTTTAAATACATTTTTAACAACTGGAACAATCTACAGTATTTATAGAAAAATATGATCTTTAATAAACATTTTATTTGTTTCCGGCGTTTAACTTGTACTATATAATCAGTAATGCTCATATCTTGAAATTACAGGAAAAAATAGCTACCTCGCCCCTTTTGATTATATTTATTTTATACAAATTTATACATTAACAAGATTAAAAGGAAAGTGATCAAATCTCTAACCACTTCCCAGTAGAGAAATGTTTCAGTTTTTCACACACATTTTAAAATCTGTAGTTTTGACTCATTTAATTACTTAAAACCCCCAGGACATTATATATTTTCTGAATGTAGCACCCTTATAGAATAAATAGATGGTAGTTACAATTCTTTTTTTTTTTAATTGACAATTTTATTAGATTTTTTTTCTAATATACAACAAAGGATATGTTGGAAAAAAAAAATATGTATCAAACAGGGACATCTGATAGAGTTGGTAGTTACAATTTTTTACGTCGCAAGATATTTGTACAACTTATCAAATCTATTTTTCCAGGGAAAAAACCCCCCACTAAAATGGATTGTAGCGTACACAAAAACAATTTCACAGTTTTTGTACAAAATAAAAGATGAGGTAGTGATAAAATAGATATCCAATATGTCAACCCTGAAAACTGCATACTACCGCAAAATGGTGAAAAATTGCAGTACCTAAAATTGTTCAATAGGTGGAACTGTAAATGCTTTTACAGCTCATCAGTTTGGCATTACCATTAATAATGGACCTAGAATTGTTTCTCTCACTCCAACATTCTCAGCGATATATACAACATGCTTGGTGTAATCAGCTTACATACATGTTCGCGCCCTTTGCACAGTTTGCATTTGTGGGTAATCTGTTTTTTTTTTTTGTTCTAATTTATTTTGTTAGCAATAATGTTAAAAAAAAATAAAAATCTATCACAAGGGGGCTAACAAACCTCCTCTTTAATGAGACGTCAGGGTTCTATTAGGCTTCAATGTCTCCCCTGTCCTCCACTGCAGCTAATAAAGTACAGTTCATGCTTGATTAGCTGCCGTGAGCAGGGGAAGGCTGGCATCCTTAGGCCTGGGGGGCAAGTCCAGTCAAGTGGCCCATTGAACCGCCGAATGAGCTCATCATCCATGGCCCACCTGTTTTTTTAATGCAGCCTCACCAGTGCCTATCAGTGCAGCCAACTCCAGTGCCCATCAATGCAGCCTGATCAGTGGGGCAGGTTACATGGGGTGTATGGGGGGGAGATGGGAGGTCAGCTAGGGGTGTCAGAGTCTCTCACCTCAGTGATCTCAGCTCAGCAGGTCCTTGCACGCCACGGCCTCCTAGGGGGGTAATGCTCCTGGTCCTGGGGTCAAGTTGCAGCCAGCGCCCAGCCCTGTGTAGTTTCCTCTGCGCTGCTCTTTTTTTCACCCACCCGGAGCTGGAGCGTGGACTAAAACTCCCGGAATGCAACAGCCTGACTTCCTAGTGCAGAATAAGAAAGAAAATGGTAGAGGGCAGCGGCTGTGGGCCATTTTAAACATAAGTTAGAACGGCCTGGGAGGCAATTGCCACCCTGCCCCCCGGCCCAGCCCTCCCCTGAGCGTGAGGGTCTGGGAACCACAGAGGGGTTTCTGATCTGGGCACATACTGCCTTATACATTGGTGCACCATCCAGCTGCAGAAGCTTTCAGCCGCCCATAAAGTTTATCAGGCTTCTGCCAGCATGGGGGATGGACGGTGTGCCTGTGCGTTCCGTCCACACCAAAATGCCAGGATCTCATGCAATGAGACTAAGGCTGCATTCACACCTCGGCGTATATACGCCTGAAGCGCGACGCTCGTGCCGCTGGAGGGGCGAATTTCCATTGATGTCTATGAGATGGTTCACATCTCACGCCGAACGCCGAAACGCCGTACGCCTGCCGCCTGAAAACAAGTCCCGGACCCTTTTTTTCAGGCGGCATTGGCGTTCGGGCATAGACATCAATGGAAATTATCTGTAAAAAAAAAAGTAAACAAATCGCGGCAAAATACGCCGCGTACGCGGCGTTACAATGTGAATGCAGCCTAAAGTGTGCATGAGGTCCTATGTGCATAACATTTGTGTACACAGGTGGGAGATGAGACCACCCATGAATAATGTAGAAGCTGTAGTAGACTGATGAAGTTATCTCTATGCTGCCTAATATTTCATCATATTCCTTATCACCAAGTTTGGATGCAGCACACCTGATTACTGTATAGAGGTTTAAAAAGATTCCAAATTCTAAGGCAGGCCATAGACGATGCAAATTTCTTTCTTACAAGTTACAGGAAAGAAATTAGCATGATTCCCCCATTGACACAGACAGTGCTGACTGTGGAATCCCTCCTGCTGAGACATTGTAGTCTCCCAGTGGAGATGCGGGGGAGAGCGTCCCCACCAGGAGAACACAGTGATTACTGCTAGTGGCTATAGCAGCCTCTAGCAATAATTGCAAGTAAAATCCGCCAGGCTGGTTGTACCCACATGGATCAATTAAACAACTTGGTACATTCAGCCTGCCTATAAAGTATCTCACAAAAGTGAGTACACCCCTCGCATTTTTCTGAATATTTTATTATATCTTTTCATGTGACAACACTGAAGAAAATACACTTTGCTACAATGTAATGTAGTGAGTGTACAGCTTGTATAACAGTGTAAATTTGCAGTCCCCTCAAAATAACTCAACACACAGCCATTATTGTCTAAACTGCTGGCAACAAAAGTTTGAGCTCAATTAGCAATTTTTCCTTCCTGGTTTCATGTGACTTGTTAGTGTTACAAGGTCTTAGGTGTGAATGGAGAGCAGGCCGCTCCCGCCCGATCCACAGCCCATCGCTTGAGTGGGTGCGGGAGGACAAGGCAGAGAGCTGCTGACTGGCAATCACCAGCTGTCTGCTCAGGGAGCCCTGAGAACCGAGTGATCGGGGGTGTTCGATCGATTGGTTCTCAGCCTTAGAGCCGGCGAGGACAGATGAAGCATTGGAGTGTAAATTTGCAGTCCCCTCAAAATAACTCAACACATAGCCATTAATGTCTAAACTGCTGGCAACAAAAGTTTGAGCTCAATTAGCAATTTTTCCTTCCCGGTTTCATGTGACTTGTTAGTGTTACAAGGTCTTAGGTGTGAATGGAGAGCAGGCCACTCCCGCCCCATCCACAGCCCAGCGCTTGAGTGGGTGCGGGAGGACAAGGCAGAGAGCTGCTGACCGACAATCACCAGCTGTCTGCTCAGGGAGCCCTGAGAACCGAGTGATCGGGAGTGTTCGATCGATTGGTTCTCAGCCTTAGAGCCGGCGAGGACAGATGCAGCATTGGACTGATGCTGCATCCACCTAGGTAAGTATGATTATTAAATCATACTGCCCCCCAGAGCCCCCCTTTTACTTACCTGAACCCGATCGTTCCATTGATGGGGATGAGCACACCAGCTCCAGCCACTGTCTCGAGTCCTCATTGGATAGATTGATAGCAGCAGGAGCCTATGACTGCCGCTGTTGTCCATCAAATCCAGTTACACGGAAGCCGAGGGGCGGGGCCGAGTCCTTCTGTCTGTGTCAATGGACGCATCAGCAAGACTTGGGAGTGTGCCCTCAGGGAGAGTGGCTTTCCGTTAGGGCACTCGAGAAGAGGAGGAGACAGGAGCGCCGCTGGGGATCCCCAGTAGATGAGGATCGGGGCAACTCTTGCACAGAGGAGGTATGTATGACATGGTTGTTATTTAAAAAAAAAAAAACCTTTACAACCCCTTTAAGCGTATTAGTCATTCTTTGCTGAAATAACCTGCAATTTACAAAGGTACAAAGTTTCTTTCCCTTCGCTGTGCTTTATCATAAACCCCTATACCACTTGCTCCTGATGAAGAGGAATGACGTATAATCTCTGAAACGCGTCGAGTTTCACTTTGTACATTTGTACAAAAGTGATATAAATTAAGTGGTTTGTTATGATTTCATGTGGATACACATTACTGAACTTGTAAACTCGTGATACAAATCCTTTATGTATCTATGTTTTTTAGAATTTGTATTATTAAACTTATATTAATTTTAAACAATTATTGTCTACATACACAATTTTTGTATTCATTGCCTTTCAAAGTCCCGCCAGAGGGTCCTTGTTTTTGCTATTTCTTCGCTGTGCTTTACATTATCAGTTTGCTAGTTCTAATGCCGCGTATACACAAACGGATTTTCCGTTGAAAAAAAAAAATCAGATGTTTTTTCCGACGGAATTCCGCTCAAGCTTGGCTTGCATACACACGGTAACACAAAATTCCGACCGTCAAGAACGCAGTGACAAACAACACTACGACGAGTCAAGAAAAATTAAGTTCAATGCTTCCGAGCATGCGTCGACTTGATTCTGAGCATGCATGTTTTTTAGTGCATCGGAATTGCATACAGACTTTCCGTCGGGAAAATTGAGAACCTGCTCTCTATCTAAGTCCGTCGGAAATTCCGACAGAAAAAGTCCCATCTGACTTTTCCATCGGAAATTCCGAACGTGTGTACGCGCCATTAGTGTATGCTAAAGTACATACAGTAAGGTTCATTTAAACCAAAAAGACCAGGCAAAGGTAAAGCAGGACTTCGTATTCATGGGTTGCTACTTGTCAGAAGCAATTGTTTTTTGAAAACTGAGTTCTCTCTTATTTTTTTATTAGACGTTTATTGTGCTACCTCCATAGAGGTGAAAACAGGAAGAAAGCTGCAGAGGAAACATGCCACTCGCATTCATTTCACTATTTACTTCAGAGAATATAAAGGGCTGAATGATGTTTGTTCCATAAGTGCAAAACATCTCCCGGTTTTATTCTCAGTGCCGCATTCTGCTTCCTGGCTCATTCTTGTACAAGAATTGCACTGACCTGGGCTACAATAGGAAGGACGTTTGGCTCCTGTGAGACACCGCTAACCACTTTACCTTCCAGTGTCAGAATGCACAAACATAGTTGCCAGCATTCTAAAATAATATCCTGGGACAATTTACTGATATGCTGGTTATGTCGGCATGTCACGCACAGTTGTGTCTCAGAGTACCAGGTAGTAATAAATACCCACTTCTACATTTTTCTTTCTAAAAAGTATCGAGCTGTTGCATTCTTTTTCGTATTTTAGTGCTCTTGTTATCTATGGCCCAGATTCTTGTACACTGGGCGTATCTCTGCAGCGGTGTAACGTATCCGATTTACGTTACGCCGGCGCAAGTTTTTCAGGCAAGTGCTTTATTCACAAAGCACTTGCCTGTAAAGTTGCGGCGGCGTAGCGTAAATCACCCCGCGGAATTCAAATTCGGCGGGTAGGGGGCGTGTATCATTTAAATGAAGCGCGTCCCCGCGCCGAACGAACTGCGCATGCGCCGCCCGTAAAATATCCCAGTGTGCATTGCTCCAAATGACGTCATTGGTTTCGACGTGAACGTAAATGACGTCCAGCCCCATTCACGGACGACTTACGCAAACTACGTAACTTTTTAAAATTTCGACGCAGGAACGACGGCCATACTTAACATTGGCTGCGCCTCGTATAGCAGGGGCAACTTTAAGCCGGGAAAAGCCTAACGTAAACGTCGTAACTTTACTGTGTCGGCCGCGCGTACGTTCGGGAATTCGCGTATCTAGCTAATTTGCATACTCGGCGTGGAATTCGACGGAAGCGCCACCTAGTGGGCCAAAAAAAAATTGCAGTTTAGATCCGACGGCGTAAGACTTACGCCTGTAGGATCTAATGGATATCTATGCATAACTGATTCTAAGAATCAGTTGCATAGATGCGACGGCTCAGATTAGGACTTACGACGGCGTACATGGCCTATGAGAATCTGGGCCTATGTGTTTTACCTTTTCATGTTTTATCACATGTTACCATTTTGTCCTGTATGTCCTATACAGCTTTGGATAAATTGTCATTGCATGTCTGTATTCCACAGGTTTCACGGTATTATTTCTCGAGAAGATGCAGATGTGTTGCTGTGCTGTGGAGAAGGAGCATACCTCATTAGAGAAAGTCAGAGGCAGCCTGGCTGTTATACACTGGCCTTAAGGTAGTCACTGTGATGTGCGTGGCTAATAGTCTGGCACCAGCAAGTTTGTGTTTTTGTCTTAAAGTGGTTGTGACCCTAAAAAAAAAAATATACAACATAGTGCTCGCTCGTGCGGTGCCATTTGTCCCTCTCTATGCTGTAAAATACAGTTGCAAGAAAAAGTATGTGAGGACTAGGTTGGACAGAGGGTATTAGGCTAGGTTCACTCTAGCGTGTGCATTCAGGAGGTGATCCTGCCACCTCCTGAATGCCTTTTTTATATTAATAAAGGCAGTGAGTCTGTAAGGCCCCGTACACACGTCCGAGGAACTCGACATGCCAAACACATCGAGTTCCTCGTCGAGTTCAGTGTGGAAGCCGCCGAGGAGCTCGGCGGGCCGACTTTCCTCATTGAACAACGAGGAAATATGTTCTCTTTTCGGCCCGACGAGGCTTCCTCGCTGAAAAGTGTACACACCACCGGGTTTCTCGGCAGAATCCAGCTCTGATCGAGTTTCTGGCTGAATTCTGCCGAGAAACTCGGTCGTGTGTACGGGGCCTCAGTGTGAAGCAATCACAAACCAATGCTTGACTTCCAGTTGAGGTGCGGTCCCATTGACTTGAATGGCCAGGTTTGGCAGGTGGTGCCACCTGTCAACTTGTCATGCTGTGGTAAATTTGTCATGGCTGTATTGCAAACCATGGTGGCTGAGGCATGTGGATAGCACCCTTTGGCTATAATGTGGTCTTTAAATCAGTGGTCGGGCCACAGCTCAACTGCCTGTTTTAGTACCCCTTGGCTGTCTGTGTAAATGAGACCTTACTTAATCGGGGAGATTATTTCAAATGTTATTCAAATGTTGATGAAACAAAACCACTTTGTGATCAAGTTTTAAAGTTTTAAAGTCATGGGGCCAGATTCACGTAGCCCAGGCGCAACTTAACTTTTCGGATTTAATTTACACCGCCGCAATTTTTCCAACTTAGTGCCCGATCCACAAAGCACTTACCTGGAAATTTGCGGCGGTGTATCCTAAATCCGGCCGGCGCAAGGCGGGCCACTTCAAATGGGGCGAGTCCCATTTAAATTAGGCGCGCTCCCGCGCCGGACGTACTGTGCATGCTCCCGACGCAAATTTCCCGACGTGCTTTGCGCAAAGTTACGATGCGCCAAGGTTTTGTGAATCGCGATGGGTAAAAAAAAGTTGCGTCAGGAAAAAAAGAGTTGCGCCGGGAAAAAAAATGTTTTAAAAAAATTTGACAGCGACGCGGGAAAGACGGGTACACTTTTACATGGTGTACTAACTTTACACTTTGTAAAAGGTACCCTATCTTTGTGACGGCAAACTAACACTTACGGCGACTTAACGAAGGGAAAAAGCTTTGTGGATCTCCGTAAGTGCTAATTTGCATACCCGACGCTGGTTTACGACGAGAACTCCCCCCAGCGGAGGCCACGGTATTGCATCCTAAGATCCGACGGTGTAAGTCCATTACACCTGTCGGATCTTAGGGCTAGCTATGCGATTCTATGAATCAGTCGCATAGTTAGAAACAGAGATACGACGGCGTATCAGTAGATACGCCGTCGTATCTCGTTTGTGAATCTGGCCCATGAATCCCAAATCCTGGAAGCCACTCTGTTACAGAAAGATATACTGTGCAGTATCTGTTTTAAAAAAAAAAACAAATTGCAGCGAAAAACCTTATTTCAGTGCTCTGCTGTGCGCTCACGTGACATAAGGTATTTTGCATCATTTTTACAACGCAGATACTGCACAGTAAATTTCTGTAACAGAGGAGCTTCCAGGATGTGGAATTTGTGATTTTACAGCCATAGCGGCGGGAGATGAGGGGCAGGGAGGAGATGGCTGAAACACAGACTCCCGAGCTGACAGGCAGGAAGGGGAGAGGGAGAGACTGCGGGCTCATGGTGGCATGTAAAGTGACCATGGTATCATGGATCAGCAGCCACGATTACCGTTATCAGCACACAGAAACAGGCAGGATCAACCAGGTAGGGTTGCAAGAAAAATTATGTGAACCCTTTTAGGATTGATATGGATTTCTGCACAAATTGGTCATAAAATGTGATCTGATCTTCATCTAAGTCACAACAATAGACAACCACAGTCTGCTTAAACTAATAACACACAAAGAATTAAATGTTACCATGTTTTTATTGAACACACCATGTAAACATTCACAGTGCAGGTGGAAAAAGTATGTGAGCCCTTGGATTTAATAACTGATGGAACCTCTTTGGCAGAAATAGCTTCAACCAAACGTTTCCTGTAGTTGCAGATCAGACGTGCACAACGGTCAGGAGAAATTCTTGACCATTCCTCTTTACAGAACTGTTTCAGTTCAGCAATATCTTTGTGATGTCTGGTGTGAATCGCTTTCTTGAGGTCATGCCACAGAATCTCAATCGGGTTGAGGTCAGGACTCTGACTGACAGACAGACAGAATTCTCACCGCTCCAGGTGAGCCTCGTGATGATCAGGGGTTGTTGAACCACCAGGGTGCTGGCGATGCGGTAATAGCAAAAAACAAAAGAACAAAAGCTGGACAGCCGCACTCCAAAATTTTCTTTAAAAGAGATGTCTATATTTTCAACTGTGCATACAGTCACTGCAAGCCCACAAAAATCAGTATGGCCAACGTTTCGCACTGGCACTGACTAAGCACTGACGCCAGTGCGAAACGTTGGCCATACTGATTTTTGTGGGCTTGCAGTGACTGTATGCACAGTTGAAAATAAAGACATCTCTTTTAAAGAAAATTTTGGAGTGCGGCTGTCCAGCTTTTGTTCTTTTGTTTTTTGCTAGGACTCTGACTGGGCCACTCCAGAAGGCGTCCTGACAAATATAGGGTGTGAGCAGATCAGCTCGATTCCAACCAGACCTGCAAATTGGGCTGCATTGTAACAAAGCTGCAACCATTTTTTAATACCTTAGGTGCGTGCACCTTCTTGTCCATTTGTTTTTCGTAGCATTTATAATACATGCCTAGAGTCGGAATACAGAATAAGTGTTTATTATAACATTTTGTTTTTGTCTGCCCAGGTTTGGTCACCAAACACTGAACTACAGACTTTTCTATGATGGCAAGCACTTTGTGGGAGAGAAGCGGTTTGAGTCAATACATGACTTAGTAACTGATGGCCTTATTACCTTGTACATAGAAACTAAAGCTGCAGAATACATTGCAAAAATGACAACCAATCCTATTTATGAACAAATTGGATACACCTCCCTGCTCAAGGAAAAAGTTTCCAGAAGACTGAGTAGAACAAAGAGTGAATCCAAGAGATCCCATGTATCAAATGAAGGACATACCCCTGTGGAAAAGGTGGGTATACATTTTTCTTGTACTCAGTAATCACACACACAGTTCTAGCCATGATCCACCTTGTGCACAGACAGTGCATGTGTAAACGTTTAATAAGGATTTATTCAAAACATAAGGGTAACATTTCAAGCATTTGAAAAAATGCCCCAAAATTGAAAATATTTCAGTAGTCCTGGCTAGCTTGTATATGAAATAGCTTACATTTTATTTCAGTGTAAGGTTTTGCCTCCTCAGCACAGCATAAGAGAAATGATTTCAAGCATGAAAATAAATATTTACTTCCATTAATGTAGTAAGCATAGTATGTGTATGTTACGGGCAGAATGACAAATTCAGTGCTGCAATGCACTTGTACAGTCACTAGAGAACACAAAGCGCTAGACGCAAATAGCTCCTGCGTAATGTTAGCTGCAGTGTAGAGAGTACATTTTCAAACTGCGAATGAAGGAAGGTATCAGCTATACCTCTACATGTGAATTCTGCTTTCCGCTATTGGCTTTTTTATATTGTATGTAATAAAGAGATGGGCAAAATTTAGATAAATCGTGTTTTAAAAAATAAAGATCTATTTATTTATAGATAACTATGCCCTCATGTAGTAACATATCAGATAGCTGGTTATGTCTAGAAAGTAGATTACCTATGTCTTTTTGTAATAGTAAAAATTAAACAGTCATCATTGTAAAGGCCTCCTGCTATCCTGCTATAAGTGCACAGTTGGAGACAACTGTAGAGGGTTTTAAAGAGAGAAAGAGATCAAGAGACAGTAGAGAAGGAAAAGGTGAATGAGAGGGATTGATTTACTATAGAGACTGGTCTGAGACTCTGTCAGCTGCCAAAATACAGGGAAAGGAAAGGCAAAGACAATAGGTAATATTTGCAAATGGTTCTGCATACACTAAAATGGCTGATATCCTTTAACCTCCCTGGTGGTATTCCTGAATCCTGCAATGTCTTCCCACTGTGTCTGTGCGCTGTGTCCTCCGCCCGATGCCTCTGTGTGCCAGGCTCCGTTCCCTGAGAGCGTTGCGACGCACGGGGTTGGTGCCTAATGGGAAATTCAAAGAGTACACAAAACATAACACATACAGTACACTGTAATATCATAGATTACATTACTGTATGAACTAATTTCACTTCCCTTTTGTCCCTAGTGCTTTGTCCAGTGCCCTGCCTGCACTTTTATATTATATATACTGTTCTTTCTGCCTGGAAACTTGAGATTGTCCATAGCAACCAAAAAGTGTCCCTTTACGTCAGAAGTGGTTTTAGACCAGCTAGAAAAAAGCGATAGTAAATTAGAACACTTGCAGAATTGAGCGATAGTGATTCGTGGGGAAATTCATTTTATTATTATTATATTATTATTTTTTATAATAATTTATTATATTATAATTTATGATTTTGTGTTTCATACTTTATCCTACCCGGGATGTCTACTAGACTCTTGTTTAGACAGATTTAAGTGTGTTATTACTAAGAATTACAGGCCTACAATATAAAAATGGCAAATTTCTATGCAAAACAATTGTACCGCTTTGAGACGCAAAAATTGGACATAATCATACCGCCAGGGTGGTTACGAAATCTTAAAACCAGCCATACGTGATTTAAAATTCAGCCGGTTCAACTGGGGCCGGCCAAGATTCGATCCATCAACGGGCAGGCTGATTTGTACCCAAATTGATCCATCGTTCAACTTGAATACAATTAGCCTGTTGGATATTTTTACATGCAATTATTACTGACGACTATAGCTGCTAGCAGTAATTATTGTATTCTACTATCCGGGAAGGCTTCTGGCACATCCCCCGCCCCCTCCCCGGCAGAACACAATAGCCCTGTGGGATAAATGATTGTTTTGATGGGGGAAAGCCGCATTGAAGGAAAGAAAATCAAATCATCTTTGGACTGCTTAAGTGTTATAATATCATATTATCCTTTCCTTGAATATTATGGGATATAACTTGCCATAAGCAAGAACCACTTTAGAAAAAAAGAAGGAACAAAATAATCCTATATAGTTGCAGCACACATGGCGGTTATAGCGCAGTTTGTGTCCCGGCATCACAGTAAAGTATAATGTGACTGTCTCTTATCATTTTCGTTTAGCACACTAGTATCAGCTGAGACAAACCCTTCAATATAAAGCTAATCACCTTTTCCGGAGAATGCTTGTAGTGTTAAAGAAAGGCACGGAGCAACGAAGTGGGGGAAGGGCCGCATGACAGGGTGGGACCGTCAGCACAGATAGGTCAGGGGGAAGTAGGGGATGGGCTGGCCGGGCAGAGGGGGCGTGGTCGGCAGAAAGGACAGACGTGGAGGAAGTGACGTGGGTCACTCCTCCATTTTACAGCAGAGGGAAAGCTTGTCAGCGCAGCTCCTCTAAACATGGCGGCGGTTGCGGAGCTAATGGCGCAGTTACGCGCGGCGGCGGCCACGGAGGGGGCCGAGTGGGTGAGACAGCAGGTGGCTGCAGCATTGGAGGCGCCGGCCGCGGCACCCGCGGAGGGGGGTAAAACATCGCGCGCTCGGCGGTCAAAACCGCCGGAGCGGTACAGTCCGGGGCCTTCCCCAGGCACAGACCGGAATACTCGGAGACCCGCCAGGGGCCCTCCAGCTCCATCCCCGCAGCGGTCTACAGCCGGGCCCTCGGGGGGGGCTGGGAGGAATCCGCGTCGCGGACGTTGTGCCGCGGTGGGGGGGTCAGACAGCCCGCCTGGGCCCTCACCACCAGCTCGACGGAGATGCCCGGACAGCGCGGTCGGGACTGCAGGGGACGGTCGTGGCAGTCATGCGACCCAGCGGGTGGAGTCCAGCCAGCGGGCCCGGGGCCACTCTCCTACGGCGGCCAGGGGCCCGGCAGCGAGTGGAGGGAGTTCGGAGCGGAGTATGGGGGCGGCGAGGAGTGAAGGTCGTGGTCGGGGAGCGGAGGCCCGGGCCAGCGGGCGCTCACGGAGCCCATCTGCGGAGGTCGCGAGTGGGTCTGGTGTTCCGGGACAGAGGGGTCGGAGTTCGGCGCAACACAGGCCGTCTGCAGCTGCGTCACGTCAAGACGGTGACCGACAGAGAGACTTTTCGCCAGCGCGGAGTGAGGACCGGTCTGAGGGGGAGCTGTCCGGGTCAGAGAGTGATGATGGTCCGGGACAACGAGCAGCGGTGGATTCCATTCCGGCGGCGCGTGGACCTAGTCCAAGGCGGCCTGGTAAGTCACAATCTACTTCAGTTTGTAATTTATTGCAGGATTTGTTAGTACAGAGTGGGGCGGGGGGGGGCTCTGGGAAAGACAGGGCTCAGGAGACGAGGGGGGCTGCCACGGGCGGGGCACTGTCAGGGGGTGAGGCTCAGGATCTCTGGGCCGGGTTGCGGGACTTGGTTAGGAGGTTTGAACCAGGAGCTGGCAGCACGCCCTCGCCAGCGGTGGCGTGGTCCCCGCTGGGGGGGGGGTCGGGTCAGACGGAGGGGGTTCAGGCAGCAGGCCCGGTGGGGCAGGAGGGCTCGGGGGCGGCGTCGGCGAGCGGAGCGGCGGTTGCGAGTGTGTTGGGGGCGCAGGTGGTTGCGCCGGAGGCGGCGAGTGAGAAGAGGGAGGTGGTCCGGTTAGCAGACGCCGCGCAGAGCGAAATGTACACTTGCTTTGAGGCGACGTTGGGGGCTCATCTGAAGCCGGAAGTTAGGGAAAAAATTTGGAAGGGGGAGTACGTGGAGATTTTCACGTTACTTCCCCTCGAAAAATTTAATCTAACCCGGGTGAAGCCAGAATTGAATAAGAAGGAGGACGAGGAGCGACGGCGGTATCGTCTGATACCCCGTACGTTTACCAATTGGCTCCAAGCGTTTTCGATCCTGGCATGCGTGGTGGGGGAGAAAGCGCCTGAGCACTGTTCGGGTTTGTTTATATACCAGGAGGCTATCCGGTCGGCACATCAGACGTATGGCGGGACAGCGTGGTTGCAGTATGATGAACAATTCCGTCAACGGATGTCTTTCCGACCGACACTGCGCTGGAACCAGAAGGACATCAACCTGTGGATGACCTTGATGACAGCGGCGCGGGCTCCACAACAGTTTTTTCAGGGAGGGGTCGGGGGTGCTTCTGCCTCAGGACTACCGGCCGAAAAGAGATGGGGCTATTGTTGGCAATTCAATGAAGGGACGTGCAAATACGGCACAAACTGCCGATTTAAGCACACGTGTTCAGGGTGCGGAGGCACCCACGCGTTGGCGAAATGCTTTAAGCGGAACAAAGGTCGTCCCGGTGAGTCTGGGGGAAAAGGGGGTGACTCCGGTGCGGGTGGCAAGGATGCTTCCCTTCCTCAATAGATACCCCGACAGGCGCGCGGCAAAGTTGCTGGAGGAGGGCTTTGCCAGCGGTTTCAGGATACCATGTTCTCTTTCAGTTGTCCCCCCAGAAGCGAGTAATTTGAGATCGGCGGTGCTGCATTCTGAGGTGGTTTCGGAGAAACTCACCAAAGAAGTGCGTTTGGGTAGGATGGCCGGGCCGTTTGCGACGGCTCCGGTTGATGACTTGGTCGTGTCCCCGCTGGGGGTGGTCCCCAAGAAGGAACCGGGCAAGTTCCGGTTGATACACCATTTATCTTTCCCAAAAGGCGGCTCGGTCAATGACGCCATTGCGCCGGAGGATTGCACGGTGTCTTATACGTCATTTGACGCAGCGGTTTCGTGGGTGCACAAGTGCGGACGGGGTGCTCTCATGGCGAAGGCAGATGTGGAATCGGCCTTTCGGTTATTGCCGGTTCACCCTGACAGCTTTCGGCTATTGGGATGCAGCTGGGATGGGGCATACTACGTGGATCGTTGTTTGCCCATGGGTTGTTCCATCTCTTGCGCGCTGTTCGAGACGTTTAGCTCCTTTCTGGAGTGGGTTGTGCGAGACGTATCAGGGCTCAGCTCCGTCATTCATTACCTGGATGACTTCTTGTGCATTGGCCAGCCTGGGGCAAACACGTGCGCGGTACTGTTGGGCACGCTGCAGTATGTGGCTGATCGGTTCGGGGTTCCACTGGCGCCGGGGAAGACGGAGGGCCCCACTACCTCCATTGTCTTCTTGGGTATCGTGCTGGATTCGATGAAGATGGAGTGCAGATTACCGGAGGACAAGCTGGCGGCGTTGAAGGCGGAAGTGCGAGGGACCATTGGGTTACGGAAGATTCAGCTGCGCAGCATGCAGTCGCTGCTGGGTAAGTTGAACTTCGCCTGTAGAATTATGCCCATGGGGAGGGTGTTTTGCCGCCGGTTGTCGGGAGCGACAGCTGGTGTGCGGAAGCCCAAGCACTTTGTTACCCTTACGGGGGAGCACAGAGCCGACTTGAGGGTCTGGCAGGAGTTTCTGAGTTCCTTTAATGGCCGTGCGTTGTGGATGTCCGGGCCTGTGAGCAACTTCGACTTGGAGTTGTTTACGGACGCTGCTGGCTCGACAGGGTATGGAGCATTTTGTCAAGGCAGGTGGAGCGCTGAGGCGTGGCCGAGGCAGTGGCAGGAGGCGGGATTCTTGAAGAATCTGGTGCTCCTAGAGCTCTTCCCGATTGTGGTGGCGCTGGAGCTGTGGGGTGAGACGCTACGGAATTCGAAGGTACGTTTCAATTGCGATAACCTGGGGGTGGTGCAGGTAGTGAATCGTATGTCGGCGGGATCCCCGCCGGTGATTTGTTTGCTGCGCCATTTGGTGCTACGTTGCCTGCACTTGAATGTCTACATGTATGCTGTAAACCTACCGGGGGTCGAGAACACCTTGGCTGACGCTTTGTCTCGTTTTCAGTGGGACAGGTTCCGGGAGTTGGCACCAGCAGCGGAGCAACACGGAGTCCCCTGTCCCGCCTGGATGTGGGACATTGTTTTCACAGCGCAGCAGGGTGGATCCAGCGGTCGGTGAGCAAGGCGACATGGTCGGCTTACTCCAAGGTATGGCGAGAATGGGTGGAGCTGGCGTTAGGACTGGGTATCTCCCCGGTGGGGCAAGAGGCAGGCATCGCTGTTCTCTATTTTCTCACGTTGAAGATGGAGCAGGGGGTGTCGGTGTCGGCGATCGATCGGGTGTTGGCAGGCTTGACGTTTTTCTTTAAGTGGCACGGGGTGACGGATTGCACAAAGGAATTTTGGGTGAGGCAGACGGTGAAAGGGTATAGGAAGGGCAGGAAGGCGGCCGATTGCCGCCGGCCGGTGTCGTTTGGGATGCTTCAGAGCCTTTTTCTGCGTTTACCAGCGGTGTGTTCATCGATATACGAGTGTGCACTGTTCAAGGCAGCCTTTGCACTGGCTTTTTTCGGAGCATTGAGGGTGAGTGAACTGGTCAGTTCCTCGCGAGGGGTGCAGGGTGGTTTGCTGAGTCAAGATGTGGAACTATCCGGGGGAAGTCTAGGAATCTGGGTGCGCAGGTCTAAGACGGACCAAAGGGGGAAAGGAATGCGGCTACAGTTGTTCAGGGTTCCGGGAGCGGGAATTTGTCCAGTGCGGGCGGTGGAATCGTTTCGATCCATGCGTCCTGGGGCGGCAGGGTCCTTCTTAATGCATCAAGATGGGTCAGCATTGTCAAAGTTTCAGTTCGTGGCGGTGTTCCGGAGATGTTTGAAGGACGCAGGGTATGACCCGAAGGATTATTCGGCGCATTCGTTCCGGATCGGGGCGGCTACCGAGGCCGCCCGGGCCGGTTTGGCTGCGGACGTGGTAAAGAAAATCGGGCGGTGGGATTCGGAGAGGTTCAGGATCTACATCCGCCCTCATTTGATGCAGGAGTAAGCTCAGGGCAGGGGAGTTATCTGGGGGGGGGCAGTTGTTCGTATACAGTGAGAGTGGAATGGGGATTGCTGTTAGAAGTTATATGTGTTTTACTTGATGTTTTTCAGGTGGTGTGCCTTGCCTGGTATGGATACTAGGTCACTCATACGTGCATTGGGGGGCCAGACAGGTGGATGGTCGGCCGAACGGCAGGCAACTGGGCATCCCTTTTCAAGAAGCCCTGGTCAGGTGGATTGGGTTCCCGGGGTTGGTGTGGAGCAGGGTCATGCCGGAGGTGCTGAAGTTTGTGCGTTTAGATAGGGCTCCGGACGTCCTGGTACTCCATGCAGGTGGGAACGACATGGGTTCTAGGTCCATGCATCAGCTGATCCGGGACATAAAGTATGATTTTCTTAGGTTGCGCTCGTTGTTTCCGGACATGATTATTGTCTGGTCGGAGATGGTTGGACGCACAGCGTGGAGATGGGCTTGGTCGGTGGAGAAGGTCAACAAGGCGCGGGTTAAAGTGAACAAGGAGGTGGGGAGGTTCTTTATGCGTAATGGGGGAGTGGTGGTGAGACATAGAGAGTTGGAAGTTGAGACATGGCGTTTTCTGCGTAGGGACGGGGTCCATCTCAACGAGGTGGGCATCGCCCTATGGGTGCTGGGGCTGCAGGAGGGAATCCAGAGGGCCCTGAGGGTGTGGAGGTGCTCGCAAGGGTAAGGCTTTATCCTTGTGAGCGGTGGCGTGTTTTTGGGTCTCGGTAAGACTAAAAGTCTGGCTAGTTGGGGTAAGTTAAAGTTGTACCCATACGTGGTATGGGAGGTTATGGTGTACCTTGTGGTTGGCGGGTGTTAACCAGGAAGGGGTTAAAGGGTTAAGGTCACTGAGGACGGTTACACTGCCTCCGAGTCGGTGTCTTGCGGCTGAGGCCTAGTTTAGAAGTATTTGTCCCAGTGTCCAAGTTCGAGAGGGGTGGTCCTTTTGACCACCAGGGGGTTGTTGATAGGGTTATACAGTATTTAAGTGTTATTTAATACAGTTATTTATATAAGGTTATTGGTTTTAATAAATAAGGCCTGATGGCCAATTTTACTCCACAACGTGGTCTTTGGCTTTATTGGGGTTAGCGGGGTGGTACGAAAGGGGGTGGTAACATGGGGGGTTTAAGGTATTAAGTGGTCACGAAGATCGGTCCTTAACATGTCAAGAAAGGCACGGAGCAACGAAGTGGGGGAAGGGCCGCATGACAGGGTGGGACCGTCAGCACAGATAGGTCAGGGGGAAGTAGGGGATGGGCTGGCCGGGCAGAGGGGGCGTGGTCGGCAGAAAGGACAGACGTGGAGGAAGTGACGTGGGTCACTCCTCCATTTTACAGCAGAGGGAAAGCTTCCCACCCACCCTCCCTAGTTTTAGGCAGGCTAGTGGGGCGTGTTTTTGGGTCTCGGTAAGACTAAAAGTCTGGCTAGTTGGGGTAAGTTAAAGTTGTACCCATACGTGGTATGGGAGGTTATGGTGTACCTTGTGGTTGGCGGGTGTTAACCAGGAAGGGGTTAAAGGGTTAAGGTCACTGAGGACGGTTACACTGCCTCCGAGTCGGTGTCTTGCGGCTGAGGCCTAGTTTAGAAGTATTTGTCCCAGTGTCCAAGTTCGAGAGGGGTGGTCCTTTTGACCACCAGGGGGTTGTTGATAGGGTTATACAGTATTTAAGTGTTATTTAATACAGTTATTTATATAAGGTTATTGGTTTTAATAAATAAGGCCTGATGGCCAATTTTACTCCACAACGTGGTCTTTGGCTTTATTGGGGTTAGCGGGGTGGTACGAAAGGGGGTGGTAACATGGGGGGTTTAAGGTATTAAGTGGTCACGAAGATCGGTCCTTAACATGTCATGTGATTTCGTTAAACATGACTGAGGGAAATACCACAGTTCACAGATTGCACAGGCAATTTGAGTTCATACTTGTCTGACCTTCAATGGCATACAAATTAGCAGGCACCTCAGTCACTGCGGAGGTTCTCTTCCCCATGGGAAGGTTAATGTCAGTTTTTATGGAAGAAATAAGTAGTAACAGCTCATGAAATGTAACTGTAATGACTGTTTTGCCTGGAATGTCAGCGTTGATAGGAAGTGTCTATTGTTGTAATTAATGCATTAAATGTACTCACTAAATGTCAGGCTCAAGTTAGTCATTTAATTAGAAGGGTTAACCAGGGACTATAGCAGAGTGTGCAAGGTGTAATCACAATGGTACACAACGTTCATTGTAGCTGACAAACAGCATTACTCAGGATTTAAAGTGACACTAAACAATATCCCTACTCTACAAAAAAATGCACACAAGGATCCACTGTAAGACAATGGCATAATGCATACTAGCACATTATGAAATACTTACCTTAGAAGAAGCCCCCCAGAGGCGTGCTGTCACCGCTGACAGAGCTTCCATCTTCACCTATCTTCCTTCCGGGTTCGCGACCTCTGGCCTTCTGATTGGCCTCTCCTCGATGCTTGCGCACAGGAGTCTCGGACCACATCACGGAGCTTTTAAGGGATGGCATGGGTATGCTTTACCTTCAGAGCGCATGCACCAGTGACATCACTGACTGTACGCAGTGTGAATATCTTCTAAGGCCCCGTACACACGAGAGGATCTATCCGCTGGTATTTATCCGCGGATCAGTTCCAGCGGATAGATCCTGTGGTGTGTACGGCCCAGCGGATATTTATCCGCTGATTTTTTTTGGGCCGATGGATTTCCAGCGGATACAAATTTCTTAGCATGCTAAGAAATCTATCCGCTGGAATCCTGTCCAGCGGATTGATCCGGTGGTCTGTACAGACTCACCGGATCAATCCGTCCGATCACCTCCCTCGCATGCGTCGTAATGATTCGACGCATGCGTGGGAAGTCTTTACCTTCCAGCGTCGCGCACGTTGCCGCGTCATCATCGCAGCGAAGGCGCGACACGTCACCGTGGATGGATTCCACGTGGATTTCAAAATCCGCCGGAGGATTTATACGCGGGAACGGTCCGGACCGTTCCCAGCGGATAATCCTCTCGTGTGTACGGGGCCTAACAGTACGAACAGATGGCCACTGCCCTCACCTATAACTGGCTTTGCAGCAAGTAGCACATGAAAGGGCAGCACATTCAAAACAAAACCAGAGTGATTCCCAGCTAACCTTACCAACCAGCCTGCAAACAATCACATTTTCCTGTCTAACAGTATGTGTTAAAAACAGGGGTTTAGTCTGCACATGTTTGCAAATACATGCCTAAGCTAAAGAGCCCCGTCAAGGCACCCCATTTTTTTCTGTAGCCTACTAAACCGTGCAAGTTCAGGAGATATACACTGTACCTACAAGTAAGCCACTAACACACCTCCTGTATTAGAGTGCCCTCACTCTGGATAAAGGATAGGGGCATCTTTTGACAACAGAAATATCAGTCGGGGGAGGGGAGTGTTAGATATACTAGCAGATTGAAATGCCCTAACAAACTTAAGCCAAACTCCAGCTTACACTTTATAGTTGGTTACAGCAACAGTTTTATACCTTTTGGAATAAGGGTTTTACATAAATAAATAAAAGCTGATCTTTCTAAGCACCCCTGTAAGTGTTAAATGGTTTGTCTCAACACTCTCACTGCTATGTCTGCAGGACAGCTTGTTCTGTTGAAAAACAGACTTACCTGCCTGATCACCAGGAGGAAATAAAGGGGAAAAAAATAAAACCAATGCAGCTACCACATCTAATGCCGCGTACACACCATCACTTTATGTGATGAAAAAAAAACAACGTTTTTAAAAACGTCACTTTAAATGACCGTGTGTGGGGGAAAACGTCATTTTATGTCTTCTGAAAAACGACAAAAAAAAATTGAAGCATGCTTCAATTTTATGTGTCGTTTTTCAAAACGTCGTTTTTTACTTCACAGAAATTGACCGTGTGTAGCAAAAACGTCGTTTAGAACTACGTTTTTACACCCGCGCATGCCCAGAAGCTAGTTATGAAAAATGGAAAAACGTGGTGAACGTAACCTCGCTTTGCTAGAGCATTGTGAGAAAAACGATGGTGTGTAGGCAACTTCGTCTTTGAAAATTGAAGTTTCAAAAACGTCGTTTTTTACTTGACAGAAAATGTTGTTTTTTTTTCATCACATAAAGTGATGGTGTGTATGCGGCATTAGAATTGGTTAGCTGCAATTTATTAAAGGTTTACTTTTGGGTTTAATACTGCTTTCGCTTAACTATGTTTCTTTGTCTATGGTAAGGAAAGTGTTGCCTAAAATTTTGTGCAGCATTTTAAATATAGTGATATTTTGTTTCTATATTTTGAGCGTTTATTAGCGTTTTTAGTGTTTATCAGCATTTGGCATTTTTTTGCGTTTTTTTAGGTAAAATAACGGCACTTTGAACGTGATTTTCGGGCGTTCAGAAAAAAAGCCCATAAACTCCTCTGCTCATTAAAGCTGAAAAACGTCCATGTGTGCATGAACAAATAGGCTAACATAGAGTGGAGTTTATGGGCTTTTAAAAAAAACAAAACACCCAGACTCCAATAAACTGCAGTTTTTCAGCTCCAGTGTGCATGGAGCCTTAGGATTAGAACAAAAATAGATGAAATTGTTTCTATAAAGCCCTTTTCCTTAATAAATACAGTAGCTTTGCCACAAAAGTGTAAGAAAAATAAATCAATAAAATAATTTGTCATAATAAAAAGGACCCATAGCAGACTAAAATCAGTACTTTGTATTAATAACGCTAGAGGGGAGGTTTACTAAAATAGGAGCACACAGATAGCTGGATTCAGGTAGGGCGGCTCACTTTTGCGGCGGCGTAGCGTATCGCATATACGCTACGCCGCCGTAAGTCAGAGAGGCAAGTGCTGTATTCACAAAGTACTTGCCTCCTAAGTTACGGCGGCATAGCGTAAATGGTCCGGCGTAAGCGCGCCTAATTCAAATGAGGATGAGGGGGGCGTGTTTTATGTAAATTACTCATGACCCAACGTGATTGACGTTTTTTACGAACGGCGCATGCGCCGTCCGTGGACATATCCCAGTGTGCATTGCTCCAAAGTACGCCGCAAGGACGTATTGGTTTCGACGTGAACGTAAATTACGTCCAGCCCCATTCACGGACGACTTACGCAAACAACGTAACATTTTCACATTTCGATGTATCTAGTCATTTGCATATTCTACGCCGAACTCAACGGAAGCGCCACCTAGCGGCCAGCGTAAATATGCACCCTAAGATACGATGGCGTAGGAGACTTACGCCGCTCGTATCTTAGCCTAATTTAAGCGTATCTGGTTTCCAGAATACGATTAAATTTAGGACGGCGTAGATTCAGAGTTACGACGGCCATTCTACTGATACGCCGGCATAAACCTATCTGAATCTAGCTAAGAGTCTTTTGTAGCTGTGCAAGGTAACCAATCAGCTTCTAAGTTCAGCTTGTTTGATTAAGCTTAGGCAATAAAACCTGGAAGCTGATTGGTTTCTATGCAGAGCTGCACCAGCTTTTGCACTCTCCGGTTTTACTAAATCTCCCCCTAGCTGTTCCAAAACCATTGGTCAGCTTGGAGAAATGTTCTTTTTTTTAAAACGTATTTTTACAATAAAGAACAATAATTCTTGGAAGACAATACCATCAAAAGAAAGCCTTGCGTGTCCCATAAAAAAAAATAAAAAAATTCATGCATTATATCGGTATCAAGACTGATGACAATGTTTTTTTTTTTAATTACTAGTGCCATAGAAATTTGAAAGTAGCTCTGAAGCTTAACTGATTAAACCTTAGTTATTAAAAGAATGTATTAAGTAAAATCCGGTCACACAACAGTGAATGTTGATCAAGTGCAGAAGACCAGCAGATAGAAAGTGACACAGTGCTGACCTCTAGTGGTTATTTAGTAGTAATTCATCTAACAGAGTTAGCGTTAGCAATTATTTTTGCTTCCTTCTATAGTGTTGACTCTTGCACTTTACAGAGGTGATATATTTTTTTTTCCTTGCACTTGATTGGATATTCTGTGCAAAATGTGAAATCTCATCACATTCACTAAGCTCTGGGGAAAATTCCCATACACATTTTAACTTCCCTTGTAAAGCAGCTTAATTGTTCTTAGTAAATCAAACCCAACTTAAACAGTGGGCTAGATTCACATAGATTAGCGGATCTTTAGATCCGCGTACTCTATGTGATTTACGATCCGCCGGCGCACTTTTGCGAGGCTAGTGCAGTATTCACAAAGCACTTACCTCCAAACTTGCGCCGGCGGATCGTAACTCCCCCCGCGGAATTCAAATTCCGTGGCTAGGGGGAGTGTACAATTTAAATCAGGCGCGTTACCGCGCCGATTTAACTGCGCATGCGCCGCCGGCGATATTTCCCAGTGCGCATGCTCCAAATGACGTCGCTAGAACGTCATTGTTTTCGGCGGCAACGTAAATTCCGGCCATCCGTATTCCCGACCGACTTACGCAAACGACGTAAAAATTTGTAACTCGGCGCGGGAACGACGGCCATACTTAACATTAGCTACCCCTCATATAGCAGGGGTAACTATCCGCCGGAAAAAGCCGAACGCAAACGACGTAAAAAAAAAAGCGACGGGCGGGCGTTCGTTTCTGAATCGGCGGAAATCGGAATTTGCATATTCCTCGCGTAAAAAACCCGAAGCGACACCTAGCGGCCGGCGGGATATTGCAGCCTAAGATCCGACGGTGTAAGTCACTTACAGCAGTCGGATCTAAGGGAGATCTATGCGTAACTGATTCTTATGAATCAGTCGCATAGATCCGACCGTCGGATCTCAGAGATACGACGGCGTATCAGGAGATACGCCGTTGTATCTCTTTGTGAATCTGGCCCAGTATAGTTAGAAATGTTCTCCCTGTGCTTGTGTTGGCTTTCTCACACAACCAAAAAACACAGTGCTATTTTCTCCAACTTAGTCTGTCCTTTCTGTGGGTACATAACAGATATAGTGACATTACATCATAAGCCACTTTGGAGTCACAGACTAGTAGTAGACAATATATATATATAAACACAAGCTGAGCAGCACTGATTATACATTTGGACAAATGTTCAATTTCAAGTCTTGACATCATGGCATCTAATAACACAATTAAACTAGTTTCAGGGAATCCCAGAGAAAAATAAAAGTATTTTGACTAGCAAGGTAATAGCAAGCATCTTGGGTGTATCTTCTTAGGCAAAACTTTTGTGAGCGCAAAGTGATCCTTTGCAGCGGGAATTCATCTACATCTCTGCTTCTCCGCGCTGCTAGACTGATCCCTGCAGCGTCTTCTCCTTCATGCTCCGGATCTAGGGTGCTGACTTCATCAAGGACCAATGCAGAGTACATAGCCCTGCCAAGAAATAGCCCACTGTCAGAGCATGGGGGAGTACAGTCTGTCAGGGGAATGGAGGATCAGATAAGTAAAAGTTTTTCTCCTCTCCCCTAGACAAAATGAACAGTTGACCTTTGCACTATAGGCACAGTCCCACTGCATAGGGGAATTTTAAGTTTTCTCGGAGTTGTGCTTTAAGAATGCAGTGCAACATAGCACCTGAAAGCGGTGTACTTTTGTACTACATTATATGTGATTGGATTGCTTAGAGCTTTGTATCAAAACTATGCAATATGAGGAAAATAATACAATTGCGCTAATTGTATAAAAGTCCTTATATGTGACCAAATGAGTTAATTCAAAAAAAGTCCACACTTAAAGTGAATAATTCCATGATTGTGTCCATCATCCATCACCAAAAGTATCACAGTGAATCCACCACCAGCTGTAGAAACTGCTTACCGGCTCCAGTTGACCCCTTATGACAGGGGGTCAGTGAACACCTATGGCTTTAATCCCAGCTGGGGCCTTTCTCCACATCGTGGGGTCACTCCACTTCTCCCGATGGTACTAAATCGATTCGGTAGGCATTAGACACTGTAAAGAAACCAAAGGCTCCAAATAGTGTAAAATCCTTAGGTTTATTAAATGAAAGTTCTCGCTCACAGCAATAAAAAGCCTGAAGTTTGGTATGTCAATCAACTCGTCAGTCGGGACACAAAAAAGGTGGTGACATCAGCACGTTGCTCCGCCCTTTGCGTTTCGTCACAAATGACGTCCTGGCGCACGGGCGGCGTACTTTGCAAAAACAACCATGCCTTAGCCTTTCAAACCACTAGCACACATTCAGATCACAAATTTGCATAGAATCTTTGTGTAACGAGCCCCTGCTCGCTCAGGTCCATTTTCCCGTCACTCCTCTGCTACTATTGGATCAGATTGCAGATCGCAACGTCTGATGGTTCGGTCATCTGATGCTCCGGGATTCGAACTACAGTACTTCAGTATTCCAAGGTTCATGACACTTTGTAAGCGACATAAGTGTTATCTGAAATGTTGTGTACTATCCCTCCCAAACCAACAGTATGGGATGAGATTTTATAAATAAGATAACATACCAACCAAGGCATTTACCACTGTATATACAGTACCAGATTCCCTTTTCAAAATTGAGGGACCAAGCGGGCTGGGGCTCAAATGCAATTTCATACATTGACAATACAGAAATATATAATAAACACAAAATAATTTTTATAACAAACCTTGTTAAAGGGGTTGTAAAGGTTTGTTTTTTATTTTCTAAATAAGTTCCTTTAAGCTAGAGCACTGTTGGTTCACTTACCTTTTCTTTCGATTTCCCTTCTAAATGTTTCTTCTGAATTTCTCACTTCCTTTTTCTCCTCAGTAAGCTTGCCCCCATCATCTGAGCTGTTCTGGCTGGGGGTTAGTCAGCCAGAACAGCTTAATGAGGAGGAACAGGAAGTGATAAATTCAGACACAGAAAACAAAGAAAAAAAACATTTAGAAGGGAAATCGAAGGAAAAGATAAGTGAACCAACAATGCACTAGCTTAACCACTTAAGCCCAGGACCAAAATGCTGCCTAAAGACCCAAGGGGTTTTTACAGTTCAGGACTGCGTCGCTTTAACAGACAATTGCGCGGTCGTGCGACGTGGCTCCCAAACAAAATTGGCGTCTTTTTTTCCCCACAAATAGAGCTTTCTTTTGGTGGTATTTGATCACCTCTGCGGTTTTTATTTTTTGCGCTATAAACAAAAATAGAGCGACAATTTTGAAAAAAATGCTATATTTTTTACTTTTTGCTATAATAAATATCCCCCAAAAACATATATAACATTTTTTTTTCCTCAGTTTAGGCCGATACGTATTCTTCTACCTATTTTTGGTAAAAAAAATCGCAATAATCGTTTATCGGTTGGTTTGCGCAAAATTTATAGTGTTTACAAAATAGGGGATAGTTTTTTTTTTTTTTTACTACTAATGGCGGCGATCAGCGATTTTTTTCGTGACTGCGACATTATGACGGACACTTCGGACAATTTTGACACATTTTTGGGACAATTGTCATTTTCACAGCAAAAAATGCATTTAAATTGCATTCTTTATTGTGAAAATGACAGTTGCATTTTGGGAGTTAACCACAGGGGGCGCTGTAGGAGTTAGGGTTTACTTTGTGTGTGTTTACTAGTGTAGGGGGGTGTGGCTGTAGGAATGACGTCATCGATCGTGTCTTCCCTATAAAGAGAATGACGCGATCGATGCGCCGACACAGTGAAGCACGGGGAAGCCGTGTTTACACACGGCTCTCCCCGTTCTTCAGCTCCGGGGAGCGATCGCGACGGAGGGCACGTATATATACGTTGATGTGCCTGCCTGTGCCATTCTGCTGACGTATATGTACATGAGGCGGTCCTTAAGTGGTTAAAGGAACCTATTTAGAAAATTAAAAACAAATCTTTACAATCCCTTTAAATTCTGAAAATTAAAAACGAACCTTTACAATCCCTTTAAATTCTATCAAATAATCCTTACAAAGGGTTGTCCCCGAGGATTATTTGATAGAATTTAACATGGTTATTCTAAAATTAATTTATGATTATTATATATTTCTGTATTGTCAATATATGATTTGAGCCTCATGGCTCATGGCCCCCCATATACTTACCTGAGTCATATCCTGTGTCCATCTGCAGTGACGATTGTCTCTGTTCCTCTCCTCATAGGAAACTGAGGCAGCAGCGGGAGCCATTGGCTCATGCAGTTGTCAATCAAATCCTGTTAAGAGGGCGCAGGGAAAGGGGCCAAGCCGCACTCTGTGTGTCTTTGGAAGAACACAGCCCAGCTTGGGAGTGAGTCCACAGGTGTGCCACAGAAGAGGAGGAGCCAATAGTGCCAGCAGGGAGCCCCACAAGAGGAGATTCAGGGCTGCTCTGTGCAATATCAGTGCAAAGAGCAGGTAAGTATAACATGTTTATTATTTTAATAAAAAAGAATATCTTTTAAAAAATGTTTAACCACTTAAGGACCGCCTCCTGCACATATACGTCGGCAGAATGGCACGGCTGGGCACATGTACTTACAGGTACGTCCTGTACTAGTACCCAGCCGTGGGTCGCGGGCGTGACCCGGTCCGAAGCTCCGGTCCCCGGAGCTGAAGAACGGGGAGAGCCGTGTATAAACACGGCTTCCCCGTTCTTCACTGTGGCGGCTGCATCGATCGTGTCATCCCTGTTATAGGGGGACACAATCGATGACGTCACTCCTACAGCCACACCCCCCTACAGTTGTAAACACACATTAGGTGACACATAACCCCAACAGCGCCCCCTAGTGGTTAACTCCCAAACTGCAACTGTCATTTTCACAATAAACAATGCATTTTAAATGCATTTTTTGCTGTGAAAATGACAATGGTCCCAAAAATGTGTCAAAATTGTCCGAAGTGTCCGCCATAATGTCGCAGTCATGAAAAAAATCGCTGATCGCCGCCATTAGTAGTAAAAAAAAATTATTAATAAAAATGCAATAAAACTATCCCCTATTTTGTAAACGATAAAAAACCAACCGATAAACGCTTATTGCGATTTTTTTTTTACCAAAAATAGGTAGAAGAATACGTATCGGCCTAAACTGAGAAATTTTCTTTTTTTTTTATATATTTTTGGGGGATATTTATTATAGCAAAAAGTAAAAAATATTGTTTTTTTTTCAAAATTGTCGCTCTATTTTTGTTTATAGCGCAAAAAATAAAAACCGCAGAGGTGATCAAATACCACCAAAAGAAAGCTCTATTTGTAGGGAAAAAAGGACACCAATTTTGTTTGGGAGCCACGTCACACGACCGCGCAATTGTCAGTTAAAGCGACGCAGTGCCGAATCGCAAAAAGGGGCAAGGTCCTTTAGCTGCATTTTGGTCCGGGTCTTAAGTGGTTAACCTCCCTGGCGGTATGATTATTTCAGATTTTATGTGCTGAAAGCGGTACCATTATTTGCAAGGAAATTTGGCGTTTTACATTGTAGGCCTGTAATTCTTAGGAATAACTCACTTAAATCTGTCCGAACAAGAGTCTAGTAGACATCTCGGGTATGAAAAAGTTTGAAAAACAAAATCATAAATTATAATATAATAAATAATTATAAATAATTATAACAAATAATAATATAATTATAATAAAAATTATTCAATAATGTAATCAACTCAAAATCACTGAAATTTGCTCAGTTGCAGAATTGTCGCTGTCATTATTTTTTTTTTTTATGATGAATTTCCCCACAAATCGCTATCGCACAATTCTGCAAGTGATTATAATTTATTATCACTGTTTTCTAGCTGCTCTAAAACCATTTTTGACATAAAGAGACACTTTTTGGTTTCTATGGACAATCTACAGTTTGCAGGCAGAAAGAACAGTTTTTATTATATAAAAGAACATGCAGGGCACTGGGCAGACCACTAGGGACAAAGGGGGGTGTGTATTTTTTACATACAGTACTGTAATCTATAAGATTACAGTATACTGTATGTAATGTGTTTTTTAACTTTTTTGAATTTGGCGCCGTTCTCCGCCCCCGTTCGTCGTAACGGCGCAGGGAATGGAGCTCGGCGGCACACAGGGACACTGTGAATCGAGCGAGGAGACACCGCTCGATCACACAGCGCGCCGGCATCGCAGGATGCAGGGACAAGGTAAGTAAACCCTGCCTGTGGCTGCTGCGAGGCGATCCCGAGTCTGGCTCTGGGTTACCGCTTTTGGTAATGAAATACCACCCGAGCCAGACTCGGAAATACCGCCAGGGGGGTTAAGATACTCCCTGCCTCAGACATTTTTTTCAGTATTGCACTCCAGCCTAAAAGTTTTTTCTAGTTTTGTTACTGGGGGGGAAAAAATGGTTTTCCACTCCGAAAAAAGCTATCCATAACAAAAATTTGGCCTTTACTTACACTTTAATAGATCTCATCATGATAACTGTCTGTCTTTGACCTATTCTGCGGTGCCATATAAATACTGGAGAGCGGGTACATAGACATAGTTACATAGTTACATAGTTAGTCAGGTTGAAAAAAGACACAAGTCCATCCAGTTCAACCATAAAACAAAATAAAATAACAACAATAATAATATCATACAATCCCATATACCCACGGATATTCCCCGGATCAACTTTACCTATAAATGTTGGTACCCATTTACATTATGTACATTTAGGAAAGTATCCAGGCCTTTCTTAAAGCAATCTACTGAGCTGGCCAGAACCACCTCTGCAGGGAATCTATTCCACATTTTCACACCTCTTAGGCCCCGTACACACGAGGAGACATGTCCGATGAAAACGGTCCGCGGACCGTTTTCATCGGACATGTCTCCTTTGTCCGCTGGAAACCTGTCCGCTAGGCCGTACACACGGTCGGACATGTCCGCGGAAACTGGTCCGCGTACCAGTTTCAGCGGACATGTTCGACCGTGTGTACGCGGCCTTACTGTGAAGAAACCTTTCCGTATTTGGAGGTGAAATCTCTTTTCCTCTAGACGTAAAGAGTGCCCCCTTGTCCTTTGTGTTGACCGTAAAGTGAATAACTCAACACCACCAAGTTCACCATATGGACCCCTTATATATTTGTACATGTTTATCATATCCCCCCTTAGACGAGTTGTCTAAAGCAACCATTGAGAATTGAAGCGGACAGTTCTCTGGTGAAAGATAACATCTTTGCCTTATATATGTTGTGCCCCCCCCCCCCATTTGTAACAATAACCATCAATAATTTTATACACTTAATGAAGTCAGTTTAAGTCTTTGTACCTGTACCTACAAGAAGTCTTCAGTATAGAGCTAGTTATGTAATCGGAGATTAACACAAAGAAGTACAATATAAGGTCAGTTTCAGGAGTGTAAACGAAGCATGGTATTCTGAACACAGGCCAGGCATTCCTGTGCATTGGAGCACAATGGAAATCTTGTGTCATTCATGTGCTTTACACAGGTGTCACCCACAGTGAATAGAGGGAGGTGTACTGTGAGTCGAGTAATAGGTCAGTGTATATAAGTTTGTATCTACTGTAAACTCTGTGAACTTTTCATTTGAGCGTTCTAGGGCAGTCATGAGTTATATATCATGTTATAAACCATTGTTGTTTTTTGCTTTGTTCTGCTTATTCTGTTTTATCATTCTTTACATGTGGGTGAAATGTCACTAATTTCCATTGCGTTGGATCTGTATAGATCAGCCATTCTCAACCAGGGTTCCTCAAGAGATTGCTCGAAGTTGCATGACCCATGGGTGACTAACCTCCCATCTGAAGCCTCGTACACACGACCGAGAAACTCGACGGGTGAAACACATCGTTTTGCTCATCGAGTTCCTTGTTAGGCTGTCGAGGATCTCGGCGAGCCAAATTTCTCCATTCCAGTCGAGGAAAAAGAAGACCTGCTCTCTTTTTGACTTGACGGGATCCTCGACAGTTTCCTCGTCAAAGTGTACACACGACCGGTTTCCTCGGCAAAAAAAAACAAACAGCAAGTTTCTTGCTGGTTTTTGCCGAGAAACTCGGTCATGTGTACGAGGCCTCAGGCTAACTGCCTGCATTGATTTGGGGCCAATGCCACTTGGCAAAGCCAGTTGTATGACATCAGTGGTCTTTTTATTTGTCTATAAGGGTGGCATTCTGATCACCACTGCAACAGACAGACAGTTTCTCACTGATCCAAGATTTGTCTTTTTCTGATGTCAGCATGGCAACGTACATGTAATGCCCCCACCTACTTCCGCCCACAGAACCAGTGAATAGCTATAAAGTGTTATATTTACAATTATTGTTTTATTTATTTTTTTATTAAAAACTTGTATTCACATCTCAATGCTGCTTAATTCCCTGCAGCATCTTTGCAGCCAATTTATCAGGCTGGTTTACTGAAAAAACACGAGAATGTTCCTACTGTACATTGTGTGTATATATATTTCAATTATTTATGTAAAAGTGGAATTAAAGGCAAGAATACTCATCAATATTGCAACAGTCTTCTCCCCAGCTTTGATTAGCTGGTGCAGGTTGATGGTATTCCCACGCATATCCGGGAGGTATTCCAATGTTCCCGAAAATGTCAATGGAGCTGTGCATGTGTACATCCCAAAGAGGATTGCGAACAGGCAGGTAGGGTTGTTTTAAGGAGCCCACCTGTTTGCATATTTTTTTTTAATTTTAGCCTTTAGTTCAGTTTTAAAAGGTAATTCCCATCTACCTATTTCATCTGCATATGACTGAACATTTAATGTGATTATTCATGCAATTTATTGTGTGAAGATTCTCAACTCCTAAATCAACTTTACTGTGTATATGCACACTTGCTGCATCTTGCTTCTAAGGACTCGTACACACGACCGAGGAACTCGTTGGAAAAGACACATGGTTTTCCTCTACGTGTTCCTTGTTAGGCTTGTCGAGAAACTTGACAAGCTTTCTTTGCGTACACACCGTCAAGACCAAATCTCCTCGTTCTCAAACGCGGTGACGTACAACGGCAGGGGAAGTTTGATTCCACTGGCACAACCCTTGGGGCTGCTTTTGCTAATCTCATGTTACTGCGTGTTAAGTAAAAGTTTGGAAAGAGACTTTTTGCACTTTTCAGTCTGTTACAGCTTGACAAATGTGTCATCTCCATTACAAACGCTACTTTTACCGAAGGTGCGCTCCCGTCTCATACTTTATTCTGAGCATGCACGGGTTTCTTAGCATACACACAAACATGTTTCTCGTCGAAAACCAGCCCGACGAGGAACACGACGAGGAAATTGAGACTCCGTAGAGGAAAAAGAGAACTTGTTCTCTTTTTTCCTCGTTGAGTTCCTCGACAGTTTTCTCGATGAAAAACATACACACGACCGGTTTCCTTGGCAAAAAAGCTCTGCCACCAAGTTTCTTGATGGATTCCATCGAGGAAAACGGTCGTGTGTACGAGGCCTAAGGCTCCTTTCACACAACTGTTCTGATCAATTCCGCTTGTAGTTTTTCAGGAGGACATGTTAGGACGGTCTACTCAACCCTACAGACCGGCGGGATGTGCACATGCACAGCTCTATTTACATTTCCGGCACAGTGCCAGTGTGTCGGGATTAATACCTCCCGCACATGCGTGGGAATAATATCAACCTGCACCAGCTAATCAAATCTGGGGAGAAGACCGTTGGAACACAGCGGACAGATTACACGCTGATCAAAAAATGGAAGATGCCCGTGTGAAAGGGGCCAAAAACCTAGAAGCGCATTGGTTTCTATGCACGGCTGCACCAGATTCTCTGTGCTCATGTTTTTGGTAAATCTTCCCCATAGTGTTGGAACTGCAACTTGTAGTCTGCCATTGTGTGACAGGGTAACAATGCACAAGAACAAATAGTAGATAGAGCGTTGTCACTTTCCAACAGAAAATTCCCATACAAGGATCTTCCCTTACAAGGATCACCATGTGTTATTTGAACTAAAACTGTATATTTAATATCTTTTAAATTACTTTAAAATTAAATTGATACATTAAAGCTTATATAAAATTTTAAAAATATACATTTATAGCTAGATTCACGTCCGGGAGCCTAACGTTAGGCAGGCGTAGCCGTAAGTTAGAGAGGCAAGTGCTGTGTTCACAAAGCACTTGCGTCCTAAGTTACGGCAGCGTAGCGTAAATGTGCCGGCCTAAGCGTACCTAATTCAAATGTGGAACAGGGGGGCGTCTTTTATGTGAATCAATCGTGACCCGACGTGATTGACGTTTGTTACGAACGGCACATGCGCCGTCCGTGGACATATCCCAGTGTGCATTGCTCCAAAGTACGCCGCAAGGACTTATTGGTTTCGACGTGAACGTAAATTACGTCCAGCCCCATTCACAGATGACTTACGCAAACTACGTAAAATTTTCAAAATTTGACGCGGGAACGACGTCCATACGTAACATTGGCTAGGCCAGCTTTTTGGTGGAATAACTTTACGCCTGAAAACGCCTTACGTAAACGGCGTATCTTTACTGCGAAGGGCAAGTGTACTTTCGTGAATAGGCGTATCTCGCTGATTTAGGCATTCTAGTCGTAAATCAGCGTTCACGCCCCTAGCGGACAGCGGAACTAGACAGCTAAGATACGACGGCGCAGGCCGTCGTATCTTAGCTACATTTAAGTGTATCTGAATTTGAGAATACACTTAAATGTACGACGGCTTAGATTCAGAGTTACGACGGCGTATCTACTGATACGCCGGCTTAACTCTTTCTGAATCTAGCTAATTAGACATTTAGATACATTTAGACATCTGCAAGGGAACCCCAGGGTACTCAGTTATGCTAATACTGACTGACATTAACATTCTGACAGGATTTAATGTGACATCTCACATTTTAGACATTCGATTACCGTATGTGAAATAGATTTTTAACTATAAATTAGAAAATAATCCTCATGTAAGACTGTTCTTTGTTTGCATTAAAACTCTGAATACTGGGAAGAGGGTAACCATGGAAACTATTTAATTATTTTACCAGAAGTATACTTCATTGATTTTAGAATTCACAAAGTTTAAGAGTGATTATTTTTTATTTTTTTGTAGGTATGGTTAGTAAACTGAACACGTAGAAATGTTTCTGGTCTAGAAATATTGATTTAGGTATTGACAGCCTGGGGTCACAAAAAACAACAAAATTCATTATTTCCTTTTTTTTCTATGCTTAAACGTAAACTGTTTGTTACCCTAAAAATCCTGTTCCTTTAACCACTTTAATACCAGGCACTTACACCCCCTTCCTGCTCAAGCCAATTTTCAGCTTTCAGCGCTGTCGAACTTTGAATGACAATTGCGTGGTCATGCTACACTGTACCCAAATTTTTTTTTATAATTTTGTTCCCATAAATAGAGATTTCTTTTTGTGGTATTTGATCACTGCTGGGGTTTTTATTTTTTGTGCAAAAAAAAAAAGACCTTAAAATGTTGAAAACAATAAATTTTTCTTGGTTTCTGTTATAACATTTTGTAAATAGGTAAGTTTTCTCCCTCACTGACAGGCACTGATAAGGTGGCACTGATGATGGGCGCTGATAGGCTGCCCTGATGGGCAGTGATAGGTGGCTCTGATGGGCACTGATAGGTGGCACTGGTATGTAGCATTGATAGGCGGCACTGATGGGCACTGATAGGCGGCACTGATTGGCATAAGATGCTTTAACCACTTTCCGTCCTTCCTGCTCTTTAACCACTTCCCTTCCTCCATCAGAGGCTCTTTACCGAGATTGGTGTAGTGTTGTGTCAGACTGACATGCCGCACCAACGATCCCCATGGGCGCGCACCACCAATTATCCTGCTGGACGTCATATGTCGCCCAGTCAGGATAACTGAACCATTTTGCTATAGGCTGTGCGGGAAGTGGCTAAAGCATTTTATACAGAGCAGTGCTTGTTCTGTGTCATTAGGCCCCCTGTATCAACTAAGAAACCTGTCTGATCCTGCCTGTTTCTTCCCTCACCTTTGTAAACTGACCACTGTTTATCATTGCTGCTAAGTCCTGACACCTTGATCAGTTTACGTGCCTCTTTCATCTGCTGTTTCTCCCCCCCCTGCCTGTCAGCTCCGTCCTCTCCATGATCCTCCCCTCCTGCTTGAGTTATGTGTTATGTCTCTACAATCCCCTCTGTTAGATAATAACATGTGCCCCACGGTGTGTCCTTTATTTAAAAAAAGCCAGTCTACCTTATTTCAAATTATGTTGTGGGTTGTTATACCGGCGCAAAAACGAAAAATGAAATATTTTGTGCTGCTATAATTAAAGTGTTTGGTCTGCTGCAGTTGTGGTATACTCCACCAGGTGGTGCAGTTATATAGAATTTTATATGGATGTTCGTACAATTGTACTACTGCGCTGACATCAAAAAAATGAATAAATAAATATAAATAAATATATATAAATATATGTGACTAAACTACACGTAGCAATCATAAACAAACTCATATAGTGTACCAACGTGGTCCCTAAAGCATATATTGTGATGTGATCACATATATAAAAAATAAATAAAAAAATAATAATAAATAAAAAAATATATATATAAACCCCTTTTCCTGCAAACTCAGAGGCGCCAATGCGCTGACAATCAATATTGTGTATAACTATAAATAAATAAATGAGTACAGAAAACTATAACCGATCTATATAAGAAATAGTCCAGTGTAATCGTGCATTAAAATGCAAAGTCCTCAAAGTGTGTTTCCAGTCGGTGCAGAAATTTGTGCCTTGCTGCAAAAAAATCGTGACTTTTCCACCTTAAATCTAAGTGTCACCACCACCTCCTATTTCGCTATGCTCTCACCAGATCCGAAAAGATAAACAGCCTGTAAACTTATGGTGTACGGTTTCCACTGCTGGTCCCGAACCTCCACGCTCCAACTCTCTATGGGTTCTTTTTTTTCTCCCAGAAAAAGAGAAGTCCCATATAGTGTAGTACGTTTTTAAACGATTTATTCATGAAACATTTAAAAAGCAAAATGTACACTCACATGCTCTTGTGCCTATGCCGGCACTAGCCTGTCCAGCGTCACTGCTACCTCCCCCGGCGTGCGCTCCAAGCCTCGGCTGTAGTGCGTTCCAGCAGGCGGAAGTGCCTGTGCGGTACCGTTTCGGAGGTCAGAGTCGTGTGCCGTATTACAAACGTGTGGTACCCCTAGGCCTCGACGCGTTTCGAATGTTCAAATTCGTCCTCAGGAAGCGTCATGTGTCATCTTTTTATGTGGCATTTGGGGGGGGGGGAATACTATAGAGCAGTGGTCCCCAACCTCATGCAATTATAGTTGTTGAAATGAATGGTGTAGGAACAGCGCCTCCATCTATGGCTATTTCCACTCAACAGAAGCTGATCTTAAGAGTGACGTCTGTCTGCTCTGAGCAAACATTTCAGATTGGGGTTGATTTGGCGAGTGCAAAATCTGGTGCACCTCTGCATAGATACTGTAAGGGACAGTAATATTTATCAACAATGTCCCTCAAGACATATGATACATTAATTCCACTGTATCAGAATGATGGAATATTGTATGAGCGTTGCCTCATAGCCTGTTGTAAACAGTTGCCATACCACCTGCAATTCCTGATTAAAGCATTGCTTACCTGTGGATTTCAAGGTCTTCAATGTAGGAGCCGGACAGTCTGATACTGTAGTCTCCTGCTATAGTCTGTTGCCTACCAGGCTGAGGAGGGGGGAAACAGCTGTTTGTATTGTTAATTGTGCTAATTGAAACACCCTTTGTCTCTGCTAGCAAACCCTTGTGGGATGTGTTTATACTTGTAATAATGTGTACTTTCACACTGGGGCCGCCTGTGCATAATGGCAAGTACACACGATCAGAAATTCCGACCGCAAACCGTGGATTTTTTTCCGACGGAATGTTGGCTCAGATTTGTCTTGCATATCGTCACACAAATGATGTCGGAAATTCCAAACGTCAAGAACTTGGTCATGTACAACACTACGACGAGCCAAGAAAAATTAAGTTCAATGATTCCGAGCATGCGTCAAATTGATTCTGGGCATGCGTAGGATTTTTGTGCGTCGGAATTGGCTGTGTACAGCGCTCCCAAACTGCCCAAAAGATGTTGCTTGCAGGACTTTTTCTAATGTCCCGCAAGCGCGCCGCCCCAGTGTGAAAGCACTCCAGGTTTCAGATTCGGCGGCATTGGAGGCAGTTTTCAGGCACTTTACAGGTGCTATTTCTAGTGCTAAAACGCCCGAAAACTGCTTCAGTGTGAAAGGGGTTTTAGTGAGCTTGAAGTCGGCACGTCTGACCTGGAATGAGACATCTGAGTCATCCAGGTGGCTAATTAATGTAATGTGTATAGTATATGTCGGTTTCTTTTAATTATTTTTCTGGTTACAGTTTGTATTGTTAGGGTAATATGATCAGCAGGGGGGATTCCTTGTGTAAGTTTTCAAATAAAGAGGTTCCAGTTTTGTAACTGAGCTAGTCTCGCCTGGTTCTTGGTTGCAATAAGTGGCTGTAATATCTGATCTCTGATGTTCAGACTGGAAGAGGCTGTGTACTGACGGACACACCAAAGATGGGTGCTGGGAAAGTTTGGTTACAGATACCAATCAGCTTACAGGTTTTTTGTCAAAGCTTAACTGAACAATCTGAAGTTAGAAGCAGATTTGCTACCATGCACAGCTGCACCAGATTTCACATTCTCCAGTTCTAGTAAACCAACCTCAGTATTTTTATGCACAGTCTGGCTGGAAGGCAGAGTCTTGATGAAAATATGTATAAACTTGTGGGGAAGATTTACTAAAACTGGGGTACTTCGAAATCTAGTACAGCTTGTTTAATAAGGCTAGGTTCATGCTTGCCTGCAGTTTACGGGCTGGTTGCAGGTGCAGGAATTGTACCTGTTCCCATGCCCACAAACACCTACAGCCAAATCGCAGTGCTCTTATGAGATGCGAGGGGCTGCCATGCATTCTGAATGGCACCCCCATGCATCTCAGCCCGCAGAGTGTTTGTGGGTGCGGGAACCGCTGGCAAATGACATGGTCAAAAAGACCTTACGGTTTCCCTGCGGTCACATTTTCAAAAAGGTGCATGCACCTTTTTTTTGCAGGAAATACAAGCACAGCAGCCCATTCTTCCGTGGCTGAACAAACACAGGCCACACAGCCCGCAATAGTATGAACCTAGCCTTAAGCTTTGACAATAAATCTGGAAGCTGATTGCTTCATATGCAGAGCTAGACCAGATTTTGCACGCTCCCCCTACTGGATTATCGATGTCTTTGTCAAATATGTTACACTTTAATGCTTTTTTTTTGGAGCTAATAAAAAAAAAATTTAAAGATTGATTTCTGTGGAACAGGACTGTTGGAAAACTTTTGTCGATCAGCTGGGTGCATCAGTGTTTTCTTATAATGGAGGAGACCCACTATCAGAATACAGTGGCACAGCGGGGAGGTTTCCTCCATCCACATTGCATGCGTGGATGGGGGAATCCATTGTTTTTTTGTTTTTGTTTTTTCAAATTAGCTCTCTGGCTGATCAAAAAATGAAAACAAGGCATCTATGGCCAGTCTAAGCCTGAATAATGTCAGACAGGCGATTTATTTGCAGCGATCCTCCGCTCCCCGCCTCCCCCACCCTCTTGTCATAGTGATTTTCTATTGAATCGCTAAGTGCCCTATTTTTCAGCAATTTTGTAGCTCAGAATCTTACCGACTGAGTTTTAGCAATGATTTAGCAGAGATCACTAGTCACATTCACTCTCTATTAACCTCTGAAGTTTGTAGCAGAGCACACCAACTTGTTGCTGTAGCACTAGTTTAACTTCAGTTGCAGCGACATCTCATGACTCTAGAGATTCAATTGCCAGCTACAAATCACTGTTAACTGCTGGCATTAGTGAATTCTAGCCAAAATTATATATCTGGTAAAAAATCACTCCTTTGACATGGGCCCAGGGCTGATGACACATGGGCGACTGTGTTGCACAATCTGTAGCCACATGCAGCAAGTTGTTGCTCCGTTGCTCACCCGAACGCCACTGAATCTCAATCACTGGTGATGAGTGCGACATCTCACTGCCTCAGCTACAGAGGGAGCAATTCCAAAAGAACAAACAGGCAGCATTTTAATGCTTCTGCTGCTTTTGATTATGAAAAATTGGCAGCAACAGGATCACTAGAGGCATTACAATAAGGTCTACAATACATTTAAATAAAAATAAAAAACATTTGCTTTCCACTCGTACTTTGTCATAGTTTTGGTTGTGCCTTTTATGAATTATTCGGGGAAACCTCTATATTCACAGGCCACACAAAATGTAATTATTCTAGGAATTGTTGAAATAAGATAATTTGATTGAGATTAAAAAGAATCTCTACATACCGGAAGTTCAGATGGCTGGATAAATACAAAATTAATACATGAATGAGAACACTACATAATAAAATGTATTACGCAGGGACTCAATGTTCTTTGTAAATATATTACAAGCATTGATTTGATTATATTAAGGAAAAGCCCTTGCAATGGAATCACGAGCACCATAAAAGTGGAAATATGCCATAGACTAAATGATGAACACAGAATTCCGCTAAACATAAACATCCAATCAGGAACCACAAAGAACATCCGGGCTATTTACTGGGGCGTCTCTGATATCAGATTCGTAGTCTGAAAGTAAACAGTTTTATTGTGTATTGTTTGCTATGAACATTAACCAGAATTCCATAAACATTTTCCAGCTGTGTTCATTCCGTGTATCTGCTACATTTTACTTCCATAGCCAGCTATTCTGCGCTGTGTTTTCCGGTAATAAAATGTTTTCATTGACAAAATAAGGACACTCACATTAGAGACATCCAGGCTTTTGAAGAGTCAAACTAGGCATTCTAACTGCTAGGCCGCATGCACATGGGAGTATTAAAATCAGGGCTTTTTTTCTCAGACAATAGGTGCAGGAACTCCCCCTTTCCAAGTCACCCCTTTTCTCCGCCCCTACCCACCTCCCAGTACCTCCCCTTTTAGACAATATAGAACCGTGTATAGTTGTGTTGTGCTAACTGCTAAGTAATTTGTATGGAATTTGGTAATGATATCAAGAAAAACAGTAAAATAGATGCCCTGCAGGCAGCAACAATAGATCCCCCTAACAACAATGGACCACCCACAACAAAATCCCCCCTCCCCAGCAACAATAGACTACCGGCAGCAACAACAGCATTAATAGACTCTCTGGCTGCCATCAACAATATACCCCTCTCCCAACAGTAGATCTCTTTCAGCAACAACTGACCCCCCCCTGCAACATAAGATTAAGCGCTGCGCAAACTGTTGGTGCTATATAAATCCTGTATAATAATAATAATAATAATAATAAGACCCCCCCAGAAAAAATAGACCCCCCCTGAAAAAATAGATTCCCAGCAGTGAGCATTAATACCCTGCAGCCCACCCCAGCACCCCTTGCCATTACATACCGTCAGATCAGTCCAGGAGGTGCCGGAACTGCGTTCCCCTGCGTTCCCGCTGAAAAAAAGCCCTGATTAAAATACTTATATGTACGCTGGATCTTTCTGCCAGGAGCTGACAGAAAAATCCAGCTTAAAAAATGCTTGTTTTGGAACATAATTACACGCATTTGTGCATTTACATGCATATGGCATTTCGAAGCATCTGTGCGTGCCCTCATTCTATTGGCTAGAATATTTATGCATTGAGTGCATTGATGTGTGTTTATGTGCATAAATTATGCCAGGTTTGGGGCATTTTTTTTTATGCACCTAAACGCTACCATAAAATATTAATCTAAATGCCACAATGTGCATGAACACATTGGCTAAAATAGAGCTGCTTTCAGAAGCATACGTTTTGTTTTTCTAAGGCCCCGTACACACGAGAGGATCCATCCGCTGGAATTAATCCGCGGACCGGCTCCAGCGGATAGATCCCCTGGTGTGTACAATCCAGCGGATCTGTTTCCGTGGATTTTTATCCCCTGGGATGGATTTCCAGCGGATAAAAATTTTAAGACATGCTTTAAAATCTATCCGCTTGAATCCATCCCAACGGATTGATCCGCTGGTCTGTACAGACTCACCAGATCAATCCATCCCAATGAATCCCCCGCATGCGTCGTAATGATTCGACGCATGCGTGGAATTCCTTATATGACAGCGTCGCGCACGTCGCCACGTCATCATCGCGGCGACGGCGCGACACGTCATCGTGATGGGATTTCGGCGCGGATTTCGATCCGATGGTGAGTACACTCCATCGGATCAAAATCCTCGGAAATCCTCAAGAGGATTTATCCGCGGAAACGGTCCGGTGGACCGTATCCGCGGATAAATCCTCTCGTGTGTACTAGGCCTGAGAGCTCATTCACACAGACAGAAAAAAAGTTGTGTTTAGATGCGTACCACAGATAGCTTTGTATGCACCTAAATTTTAGCACTAGGGTTGCACCGAAGCCGATACTAGTATCGCTATCAGTGCCGATACCGAACATTTGCATGAGTACTTGTGTCAGCGAAATCAGACTGTACGCAGAGCACACAACCAATCTCCTGTCTCCTGTGCTAATAAGCACACATTTCGTCTTAATGATATAATGCATCTTAGCTAAAAAATCCACTCATCCAAATAAACAGACGCGACCATACCTTTGTGTTCTCAGCTCCTCAGCATCTCTGCCTGAGCCCTGGCCCCCGTTTGGCCTTTTATTCCAACATCACAAAAGAAATTACCAACAGGAAATGATGTCACAGCATGTGACCTCCACACAGGAAAATGACCATATAAGGATTTGACAACAGAGGATGTGACAATACAGGAAACCCTTCCGACAGGGTTAGTTAAATACATACAACATGAATGATACAACAACCAATGAACACAGTTCCTGACGAGGGGAGCTTATCTGCAGGTGTATGCCCATGGCACCACATTCATGTTGATCAGGCATATAGAGGTGACAAGAGCACACATGCGCTAAACTGATAATGCTTTTGCAGAGCGAACACATCCTCCCCGGGCGAACTTCTGTGCATCACACAGGTGCCCTTCCGCCGGCAGACATATCCTCACTCCGCAAACACCTTTCTCCAAATCAGGAAGTTTATCTCAACCAGCGTCACTGTGCCATAGTCAGGTCTTTAGAGCGGGTTGCGGGAGAACTAACACTGGGAGACACTATGACAATACATATTAAAATACATCTTCATAAAATTTCCACGACACTTGTACAATGCTCCGATGCCTAATCTGATACCTGTGCAGTCATGGGATGATCGGTGCGTCGGTGGGGGCTGTTACAAGCACCGATCTCCCTGTATAGATTTCAATAAAGCAGCTGACAGCCGCTCCTCCTCTTTTCCCTCCCACATCTTTCAGCTGCTTTATTGGAATCTACACAGGGAGATCTGTGCTTGTAACTGCCCCCACTGCCGCACCAATCATTCCCAACTGTCCTCCATGTCCCTCTCCAGTCCCCCTCCGTGTCCTCCTGCGTTCCTTCTCCGCCCCCCTCAGCTCCTTCTCCGATTCAACAAAAGTGACGTTTTTTTTTTAAACTTCATATCTTTATTATTAAATTTTCCATTATACATCTGCACATTCACATTACCCTTCCTTCCCTCCCCTGGAACATACAAGTACAGTAGTAATAATATATCTTAAAAAACACAAGTAGTTCCCCATTTCTTATAATTAGACTTTTCCTTTCGGCAATCATTCCCTTTTCTTCCCTCCAACTATGCTATCCCCCCTGTCAAACACATTTATCCCACTCTCGCCTCCATCTACTTTCATTCCTTTAACATTCTCGCTTAACCTCTATTTCCTTGAATCATTTCATTTCAACAAAAGTGAAGTTACCTTTAAATATAGTCAGATAGGCCTCCCAGAAATTAAGTTTACTCCGTTTTTTTCTCTGTCCATGGCATGGCAACTCATTTCCTTATTTTGGAAAACAGATACTATCCCCCCACTATCACTGTGGGTTGCTACTGGATGGAGGAAATGTTAGTACTTGATAATGCCTCTTTTGACAAATACAAAGTCATATGGTATATTTGGATTAACTTCCTGGTAACTCACCAACTTTCCTCCTTTCAATTTAGGCCAATGATTTTTCTGAGACCCTCTGGATCTCTCTGAAGGTTAATCCATTTAGAGCATTCTCACTGTTATCCCTTTCCACAGATTTCCTTTATCATATTTTTTCCTTTTTTTTTGTGTGTTAATCATGTGGTACCTCTCTCGGCCAGGTGGAAAACTAGGTCCTTTATCCCTCTCTTCCAAATCCTTTCTCCGTCTTTCTTTTTATCTTTCCCCTTCTTTTTCTCCTCTTCTCTTTTCTTCTTCTCTCCTTTCTTTTTTTCTCTCTTATAACAGTTATATAACTAAATTTTATACCAGATTATGCTTGTGTTATGCATCCTATATGATCAGATGATGGAAATCCCAGTATTTTCGTTGCATACATATCTGTTATTTTGTTCATAGGATGCATGTACTTCCTGTTCATATACATTGTTTAGCTATTCCTGGTCCTACATATGTGACACAACCCTCAGTTTTGATTTTTTGAAGTGTATATGTCATGCTTTGGGCGATAGCCATTGATGCTGACTTTTTGATATTTTATTGTTGTGTCCTTTCCCTTTTGTACATTGTGAAACAATAACAATTATTTTGCCTCTAAATATAATCAGATAATTACTGAGTTTTGGTTTGCTGCTGACAGGTTAAATGATCAGCTGACTTTTTAGAGATCAAATATCTACTCCCCATAGTTCTGTACGCCTTGTGGCATTGCTGCCCATTTAACAGTCCTATCAGGACAGGAGGAGTCCTCAGCTCTGTGTAAGGCTGGGATCACACTTGTGTTAAGCAGTAATGCAATGCATGGTAACATAATGTGCATTGCGTAAAGACAGCCTATTGATTTTGACTGGGCTGCCAAAGCACCCTAGTACAACCCAAACAATTGTTCGAAGGGAATTAATGGCAATGCAGGTAGCGTGTTTCCAGGGCCGTCTTAATTGCATCATGGGCTCCTGGGCAAAGTAATGCACTGGGTCCCCCCTACCAGCCTTACCCTAATTTACACACCAAAGAGCACAGTACATGGGGTGGAGGCAGAAGGGTATAGTACAGGGAGGTAAGGAGGACACAATACTGGGATCAGAAGGACACAGTACAGGTTCCACGATGCTGCTCTGGACATGGCCATCCAGGGACAGCTTAGAAAATTATGACTGACCCGGCAAATCCAGGACAGTTGGCAAGTATGATGTAATGTAAGACAATCATGAGGCCCCCAAGCACCTGGGGCCCTGGGCAGAGCCCCATTCATTAAGACAGCCCTGCGTGTTTCCGTGTGTTACATCATGCTACAGCACTGGTGTGGTGACCTAGTGTTTCGGGGTTCCATTCGCCATAGTGGACCCTGATCTAAGTGCCCAATCGAGCATTTTGATAGGGCTTCCATTTTCTCGCTTTCAGCAGCTGAAAAGAGTGGCAGGGGAGCCAAGGAAAGGTAAGTATATACTGCTAGGGGCATTGCTCTTCCTGAGCAAAGCACAGGTGCACTTTAATGCTGACCAAAGAATTTGTATTTTTTATGCAATTTCAAGCAGCTTTTGATGGCAATCAGAAAAACAGATAAATACAGCCCAACATTAACACTTTCTAATGACACCATAAAATGATCTAAACTGCTAATGGAAAGTTGCTTTGATTCATTGAGTTGTTTTGGGGATTAAAACTTATTAAAGTTACTTGCAAGTCCATTATGAAGCTGGCTAAACACTTGA